>NC_084795.1:188159213-188784213 GCF_963169125.1 Humulus lupulus | reverse complement strand
CTAGCACACAGGCTCGTAGCATATCCTCCAATATCTGAATTGTCCTCTCAGACTGCCCATCTGTCTGAGGATGGTAAGCGGTACTGAACCGCAGCTGTGTGCCCATTGCCTTCTGCAGGCTCTCCCAAAACTTAGAGGTGAAGGTGGGGTCTTTGTCGGATACTATCAACCTCGGAGCCCCATGAAGTCGAACAATTTCCTTTACATAAAGCTCAGCATACTACTCCACAGTATAAGTTGTTCTCACAGGTAAAAAGTGGGCAGACTTAGTATACCTGTCTACAATCACCCACACCGAATCATGCTGACCCACGGTCTTCGGCAATCCAACAACAAAGTCCATGGTAACATCCTCCCACTTCCACTCAGGAATCCCTAGAGGCTACAACAACCCTGTTGGCCTCTGATGTTCGGCCTTAATCTGCTGACAAGTTAGGCACCTTTCCACATAGTCTACCACATCCCCCTTCATGCCTGACCACCAGTACAAAACTTTCAAGTCTTGGAACATCTTCGTAGTACCCGGGTGTAAAGAGTAGGGAGCGTGTGAGCCTCATCTAGAATCTCTCGTCAAATATCTGGATCAATCGGAACACAAATCCGTCCTTTGTACCTCAACAGGCCCATCTCTGAGATAGAGAAGTCCTTAGTCGTTCCAGTTAGGACATTCTCTCTACGTTCAATTGATTGGGGATCCTTTCCCTGTGCCTCCTTAATCCTTTAGAGGAGCGTGGACTGGAGAGTTATGTTGGCTAACCTACCAACCACTAACTCTATACTTGCTCTGGCCATCTCCTCAGCCAGCCTGTCTGATACCTGCCTCGAACTAAACAACTATCCTGGGCCCTTCCAGCTCAATGCATCAGCCACCACATTAGCCTTCCCAGGATGATACAGGATGTCACAATCGTAATCCTTTACCAACTCTAGCCACCGTCTTTGGCGCATATTCAGATCTTTCTGGGTAAAGAAGTACTTTAAACTTTTTTGGTCAGTGTATATCTCGCACTTTTCACCATACAGATAATGCCTCCACACCTTAAGTACGAATACCACCGTAGCTAACTCCAGATCATGCGTGGGATATCTCTGCTCGTACTCCTTTAACTGCCTTGATGCATAAGCTATTACTTTCTCAGCTTCCATCAACGCACATCCCAAACCCTGTCTAGAAGCGTCACAGTAGACCACAAACTTCTCATTGTCTGTCGGCAGACTCAACACTGGTGCAGTAATCAATCGCCGCTTCAACTCCTTAAAGCTATTCTCACACCGATCTGTCCCCACATATTTAGTCTTCTTTCTTGTCAACTCCGTCAATGGAGTAGCAATTCTGGAGAATCCCTCTACAAACCATCGGTAGTATCCTGCAAACCCAAGAAAACTCCTGACCTCAGGAACACTGCTCGGTCTAGGCCAATCTCCCACTGCCTCTATCTTACTTGGGTCAACCAGTATCCCCTCCTTACTAACAATATGGCTCAGAAGTGTAACTTCCGGCAACCAGAACTCACACTTGTTGAACTTAGCATATAACTTGTGCTCTCTCAGTCGCTGTAACACCAGGCGCAGATGATGGTCATGCTCTGTCTCTGACTGGGAGTACACCAGTATATCATCGATAAATACAATCACAAACTTATCCAGGTAATCCTTGAAAATTCTATTCATCATATCCATGAAAGCTGCTGGGGCATTGGTTAATCCAATGGACATAACTAGAAATTCATGATGTCTGTACCTTGTCCGAAAAGCTGTCTTTGGTATGTCCTCCTCTTTAATTCTCAACTGATGATAGCCTAACTGACGATAAATCTTTGAAAACACCGTACTCCCCTGAAGCTGATCAAATAAATCATCAATCCTAGGCAGTGGATACTTATTCTTAATGGTCAGCTTATTCAACTCCCTGTAATCAATGCACATCCTAAGCGACCCATCCTTCTTCTTAACAAATAGCACTGGAGCACCCCATGGCAAGAAACTCGGTCTAATGTACCCCAAATCCAATAACTCCTGTAACTGAATCTTCAATTCTTTTAACTCTGCCGGAGCCATTCTATAGGGTGCCCTGGAAACTGGCTCTACCCCCGGTGCAAACTCTATGACGAACTTAATCTCTCGCTGCGGCGGCAACCCCGGCAGGTCCGCTGGAAATAAGTCTGGAAACTCACATACCAACCTAGTTTCATTCGGTCCCACTATCGCCACCTTAGAGGTATCTACAACACTCGCTAGGAATCCTATGCAACCTTCCTGCATTAGGTCTCTAGCCTTCAGTGCTAAAATCATAGGCACTCGCGGTCCATTCACCGTCCCCACGAACACAAAAGGTACTTCACCTTCTGGTTCAAAAGTTACCATACGCCGCTTGCAATCAATCGTTGCCCCATACCTTGTTAACCAATCCATCCCCAATATCATATCAAAATCATCCATATCTAATTCAACCAGATCAACAAACAGTTCCCTACCATCTATCTCTACTGGTAATGCTCTAACCCATCTCTTAGAGACTACCAGTTCTCCTATTGGCAACAAAGTCTGAAAATTCCTAGCACACACAAAACTAGGTCTACAAAGCTGGTCTATCACCCTAGCAGATACAAATGAGTGGGTAGCCCCTAAATCAATCAATGCAGTATACAAAGAACTAGCGATAGAGATCTGACCTATCACAACTAAGGGACTAGCCTCCACCTCAGTCTGAGTCAAAGCGAATACCCTGGCGGGAGCGAGACTGTCTCCCTGCTTTGGCTCTTCCTTCTTAGCTTGTGGGCAGTCTTTCTTTAGATGGTTGGCACTCCCACAGATGAAACATGCCCTAATCCGGCATTCACCCTGATGTTGTTGCCTGCACCGAGGACACACTGGGAAACTCCTCCAATTGTCACCACTGCCCTGACGACCACCAACAGAACCCCACACTCTCCTATCAGAACTAGGAGGAGTAAATGAATCTAGAACCCTTCTTTTCTGCTCACTGGGGCCACTGCCCCGACTAGACCCAACAAAAGGAGGCACCGTCCTCCTAGCATCGCGCCTAACAACACTGTCCTTCCATATCTGATCCTCATCCCTCTCTGCAGTAAGGGCCTTATCCACTGCTTGGGCATAAGTGGTAGTCTCTGGAATCAACGTAATATTCACATCACGGGTGATCATCACATTCAACCCCCGTATAAATCTATCTCTCCTGGGCACATCCGTCGGCACTAGGTCTGGCGCAAACTTTGCCAGTCTGTCGAATCTCAGGGCATACTCAATAACTGATAACCTGCTCTGAGGCAGGTTGATAAACTCATCAACCTTTGCAGCTCGAACTGCTATGTTGTAGTATTTCTCATTAAAGATACTCTTAAATTCTTCCCATTTCATGACTGCAACATTCCTCCGCTGACTCACCACATCCCACCAGATGCGGGCATCCTCCCTAAGCATGTAGCTAGCACAAGCTACCCTTTCACTTCCTTCGACCTTCATAAAGTCTAAGATCAAGGAAATCATGTTCATCCACTGCTCTGCCCGCAGTGGGTCCGATCCACCCTCAAAGGTAGGAGGTTGTTGCTTCCTGAATCTTTCGTACAAGGGTTCCCACCTGTTCTCAGTCACAGGCTGAACTGGCACTGGCACCACATTCTGCTGTATTGGTAACCCTGTAACCTATGGAGGGGCCTGTTGCCTCATCTGACGGAGTTCTTCCTCTGTTCTCTGTAGTCTAGCCTCCATTTTGGCCTATATCTGTTGCCAGTTCTGTGGGGCAGGTGGAGGGTCCTGACCCTGATTGTCATCCTCGACTCTGCTGCCATGGAGTCTAGATGATTGCCGAGGCATTACAACTATATGCCTGCAATCAGTGACACCGCTCATCAGGCATGATAACAAAATCCAATTCCACCTCCCATTCTCAACAACCAACCAAAATCAACAATCCAAATATAATACAAATAGCATATAACACACAACGGGCCTTGCCCTGGCATCATGCATATGTTATGTCACCCATCATGCTCTTTAAGAACTAAGCAGGCAAACAAGGCATTCAAACACATAGTCAAGTATATTAATCAACCATACCAATCAACCCTGGGTCGAGCTTTTCAGTGGCAGCGTGTGTACATGTTCAGTCAATCTCCAGAACCAATAAACCTTGGCTCACTTTGATACCAAGTTTATTTGACGCCCCACGTCACGATGGCTGCTTTCTGGAATGACGACTGGCCCTACAAACCAACACAAGTCTTTTCAGCGTGCTTTGTCCTTACTCACATGCTTCCTAGGAAAACTTCCCAGGAGGTCACCCATCCCTAGATTACCCCAGGTCAAGCACGCTTAACTTTGGAGTTCTCAAGTGATGGGCTACCGAAAAGAAGATGCATCTTGTTGATATAGGTAGTACCCATCAATCCATTTAAGCCCTCTTCAACTGTGTAGTCCCATACCTACACAGTCTTAGAATCATCACACTTGACCTTCCCCAGGCGGTGTGGGATTGCACAGCTTACCCGGTCTTTCCCCTTACGGATCACGGGATTCTGACTGTCACAATCACCCCCCTTTACGGGCCCGACATCCCCATCGACCACACTTCCGACTGGGTCAAGGCTCTGATACCAAGTTGTAACACCCTACTGCCTTAAAGCCCTTACTAGGTGAGTTTAAATGTGCAATTAACTCGCTCAGCGAGGTTTTTAGAACAAAAGTGTGATTAAACAAAGAGACAAGGCTGTAATCTTTAAAACGTACTCTATTTCATTAAAAGTTCAAGAGTTCAACATTCGGGATCCTGGAACTTGGTTTATAAAATATTTACAACTCAAAGCAAGTTTATAAGTAATTAACCATCAAAACTAGGGTTTGTACAGCCATTTCTCAAAAAACATCCCTAACCAAAGCAGTCGGGCAGGCCAAACATGTACGCGCCGTGCCCACGCTCTCCATACTCATGGCTGGTTGACTTTCTCTTTTCCCTTACCTGCAACACAGAGCACCCGTGAGCCGAAGCCCAGCAAGAAAACTCATACAGCACATAACATATGCATATCATACAATCACTATAGCAGATAACTCATATCTAGTCAGACAGTCCATAAGATTAAACACATATACGGCCATGCCATCCCAGAAGCGTTACCAAAGCCTGGGATCTCGGTCTACACTGTAAGGATATCCCATGTATCCATTGGGGTCTCACTCTAGTCACAAGCATTCCATGTGCTAAGTGATATTCCCGGCCCCACTGCCATTCTCGGCCTTCGCCGTTCTCGGCCCTTCGCTGTTCCCACTGCTATTACCACATTTAGCATTCTCAAATAACAATCAAATATATATATCATTCATTTAAAGCTACATCCTAGCAATGATACAATCTAGGGCCGCGCCCTGCAACAATACTATGGGCCCAAGCCCTACTCTACGGGTGCTACAGGTTTCTTACTTGTATCCCGAGCTTCACAATGCACCAAAGCTGCGAGCACAGTCCTCTAACCCGAGCCTCTCCGAAGACCTTAAGTGGAGAATTCAACCTTAAGCTCCCTTGCTTCTTGCTCCAAGCTAAGCCTTCTAATTTCACAAGCTCTGACCAAATCTTGATCCCTGCTTGGCTTTAATTACTTCAAACCACCTTGATTCCTCCTCCTAGGTTTCAAATTCAGCTTTCTTCCTTTTCTTCTCTTTTCCTATAGGCTTCTCCCAATTTTCAACATAAACAAAACATGCCCAAATGAAATAACGTAAATGATCCTTTTCCCTCAGCTGAAGTGATCTAAATCCCTGTCAAATTACTATTCTATCCTCCCATAATTATCCTCTCCTAACTAAACCTCAAGGGCACTCTTGTCCTTTCACCTATATTACAACTCTACCATTTTTCCATCTAAACTTGTTACTCTCAGCAATTACTAATGGTTACTCAGGTTACTCAATCACCAATAACCATTAACCACAAATTCTCAACTCAACTGACGAAATTCCCCAAAGTACCCCTAGGCTCTTCCCGAGCCGGGTATAAAATCCCGTTGTGACTTTTGAGTTAACTAGCTCTCTAGGACCGTCTCGGCACGTGCATCACATTAATAACACCACACTCATGTGGTACAAATCACATAATACCATTAACACATTTATGCCCTCAGCGGGCTAAGATTACCAATTTACCCCTGACATACAAACGGGGTCCACATGCATATTTATACCACCTAAACATGCATTCTAATCACATATTTATTCAAATTCAGATATTATCATGTTAATTCACTTATTGCCCTCTAGGCACGCTAATCAAGGTCCTAAACCTTATTAGCAACTTGGGGTGTTACACATATCCTCCAACACCTGAATCATCCTCTAAGTCTGTCCATCAGTCTGAGGATGAAAAGTCATGTTGAACTTCAACTGAGCCCCCATAGCCTTCTGCAAACTACCCCAAAACTTGGAGGTAAAGATAGGATCCCGGTCTGACACTATAGACTTAGGAATCCCGCGAAGACGTACGATCTCCTTCACGTACAACTCTGCATACTGATCCACCATATTTGTCATCTTCACTGGAAGAAAATGAGCTGACTTGGTGTATTTGTCCACTATCACCCACACCGAGTCATGAAGCCCCACTATCCTGGGTAAACCCCCCACAAAATCCATTGTAATATCCTCCCATTTCCACTCGGGAATACCCAAAGGCTGAAGCAACCCTGCCGGTCGCTGATGCTCAGCTTTCACCTGTTGACATGTTAAACATCTGGCCACGTACTCCACCATATCCTTCTTCATCCCGGGCCACCAATACAACGTCCGTAGATCTTGATACATCTTCATGGTACATGGATGAAGTGAGTACTACGTAGTATGCAATTCATCCAATATCTTACATTTAATTCCCACATCATTCGGAACACAGATTCGACCCAGATACCGAAGTAGACCAACCTCAAAAATAGAATAGTCCTTAGCTGCCCCCGCTAAGACATTCTCTCTAACCTCCTGTAATTGAGCATCCACTAGCTAACCTTCCTTAATCTGCACTAATAGGGTCGACTGTAGAGTAATGTTGGCCAACCGACCCACCACCAATTCTATCCCCGCTCTGGCCATCTCATCAGCTAACTCTCTCAAAATCTGAGTGGAACTTATAACTGACCCAGGCCCCTCTGGCTCAATGCATCTATCACTATGTTGGCTTTCCCTGGGTGATAAAGAATATCATAGTCATAATCCTTTACCAACGCCTCTGCCTCATGTTCAGATCCTTCTAGGTGAAGAAGTACTTCAAACTCTTGTGATCGGTGTCTATCTCGTACTTCCTTCCATATAGATAATGTCACCAGTCCTTCAGTACGAACACCACCGCTGCTAACTCCAAATCATGGGTAGGATATCGCTACTCATACTCCTTCAGCTGTAGTGACGCATAATCTATAACCTTCTCATTCTGCATCAACACACAGCCCAAACCCAACCTCGATGCGTCGCAATAAACCACAAACTTTCCTTCCCCTGAAGGAAGACTCAGCACAGGTGCAGTAATGAGTCACCGCTTCAATTCTTGAAAATTGTTCTCACACTTGTCTAACCAGAAAAACTTCAAATTCTTCCGTGTCAATTCTGTCATCGGTGTCACAATCTTCGAGAATCCTTCCACAAACTGTCTGTATTATCCTACTAACCCAAGGAAACTCCGAACCTCCGAACCTCCGAGGCGTTCCTTGGCCTCGGCCAATCTCTCACTACCTCCACCTTGGATGGATCCACCTTAATCCCATCTTTGCCAACTGTATGTCCAAGGAATGTCACTTCTGGTAACGAAAACTCACACTTCTTAAACTTGGCGTACAATTGGTGCTCTCTCAACCTCTACAAAACCTCTCGAAGATGTAACTCATGCTCTGCCTCTGAACTGGAGTATACTAAAATGTCGTCGATGAAGACAATGACAAACTGATCTAAGAAGTCCTTGAACACCCTATTCATTAGGTCCATGAAGGCTATTGGGGCATTGGTCAAACCAAATGAAATGACTAGAAACTCATAGTGCCCATACCTCATTCGGAAGGCCATCTTTGGTATATCCTTGTCCTTGATCCTCATTTGGAAGGGTAAAATGGTCAATTGGCTAGGGATAGATAAGCTTGAGCTGAAGGGAAAGGGTGGTTCACATATAACACTTTGTGATAGTGGTTTATGCTGAATTTTGAGACCTAGAGATAGAGCAAAAGAAAAACAGAAGAAGGAAGCTGAATTTGAGTCTTGGAAGGAGAATCAAGGGGTTTGAAGTAATCAAGATCAAGCTTAGGCCAAGGTTATTCAGAGGTAAGAGTTAGAACTCTGTTTTGTTGAATTTAAGTCTGAATTTTCAGAAATTGAATGTGGAATCTAAAGGGGATATGGCTGGTTTCACTTGGAATTCAACTAGGGTAATCAAGAGGAAAGAGGTTGGAGGCTGGATTTGAGAGGAGTTCAAGCTGAGTTTGATTGAGGTAAGAATCCTTAGCATGCTTAATTTTTGTATCTAGTGTGGTTTAGGATTTTAGAGGCATGATTTACAATTTTCAAGCTATGGTTTAAGTCTTGGAAGCCATGGTTTAAGTTTCTGAAATTTGAAACTCAAAAGTGGATTTCTGAATATGATTGTGTGATTGGGGTTGTCTATGATGTTTATAGGTTGTTAAAGGGATTATTTGGGGTTTTGAGTTGATTTTGGGGCTTAGGTACTTGTTTGGAATGATTTGGAATGGTTTAAGCTCGGGAAAAACGCAAGGAAAAACCCATATTTCTGGGTTCGCGAAGGAGCGCTGCGGCCCTGTTCTTGGGTGCCGCGGCGCAAGGCTAATTCTGGGCAGGGGAAGCTCTCTGACTTGCTGAGCGCCGCGGCCCTATAGGGCAGCGCCTCAGCACTAGGCCATTTTCAGAACATGAGATTTTGTAATTTTGAGCTTTTGCTCCGGGGGTTCGGGGGATGTCTTCGGTGTATTGTTTTAGGGATTTGGGGGTTCCGAGAGTGTGGGATTGGCCCCGGAAAGTTGATTTGGATTGGTTATCATTAAAGGGTGTTTTATATGTATTGTGACTAGGTCTTTGGAGAGGCTCGGGTTAGAGAACCGTGCTCGCGGCTTTGGGGCATCGGAAGCTCGGGATACAGGTAAGAAAACTGTAGCACCCGTAGAGCAGGGCTTGGGCCCATAGAATTGTTGCAGGGCGCGGCCCTAAATTGTATCATTGCTAGGATATAGCTTAATATGATTGATTGTATATTTGGTTGTTATTTGAGAATGCTAAACTTGGTAAAAGCAGAATGAACGGCGAAGGGCCGGGAACGGCGAAGGGCCGAGAACGGCAGTGGGGCTGGGAATACCACTTAGCACATGGAGTGCTCGTGGCTAGGGTGAGACCCCAATGGATACATGGGATATCCTTACGGTGTAGACCGAGATCCTAGGTTTTGGTAACGCTTCTGGGACGGCATGGCCATATATGTGTTAGATTATATGGACTGTCTGACTAGATTTGAGATATCTGCTATAATGACTGTATATTATGCATATGTTATGTACTGTTTGAGTTTTCTTGCTGGGCTTTGGCTCACGGGTGCTCTGTGTTGTAGGTAAGGGCAAAGAGAAAGTCAACCAGCCATGAGTACGAAGAGCGTGGGGGCGGCGCGTACATGTTCGGTCTGCCTGACTATTTTGGTTGGGGATATTTTTGAGAAATGGCTGTACAAACCCTTGTTTTGATGGTTAATTACTTATAAACTTGTTTTGAGTTGTAAATATTTTATAAACTGAATTATGGGATCCCGAATGTTAAACTCTTGAACTTTTGATAAAATAGAGTACTTTTTAAAGATTACAGCCTAGACTTTCACTTAATCACACTTTTGTTGTAAAAACCTCGTCTAGCGAGTTGATTGCACATTTTAACCTCACTTAGTAACGGCTCTAAGGTAGTAGGGCGTTACACCAGGCATAGTGGCACAGGTGGTCGTGGTGTCAACTCTGATATATGGCCCCAAGCACCTGTGTCGCGACCCGCCCAAGTCATAGGCTCCAGCCTCTTTTTCACTGAACACGCGCCACGGTGTGCCCTCGCGTTAGAGCCCTTCCCTGGCCCCTAGGTTCAAGAGGGTCGTGGCCCAACCCTAAAAACCTAGCATTCTTGGGTTTTCCTTCAGCCAAACCCAATCAAAATCACCCCCAAATCAAACCTAGAATCCAAATTCAATTCCCATAACAGATTCAACATTTTCCCAGCAACAAAACCCAACTCAAAAATTGAAGGAAGACTCATTAAAACCCAAAATCCAACAAAGCCTAAAATTATAGAAAAAGCTTCAACCACATGAAATTAAACTCAAAACCAGAATGAATTCTTACCTCCAATGGCTGGATTATGGTCCCAAGTCTCTCCTAGCTTAATCCCTAGACACCAAACCTTCAATTCCTAAGCTTTGTTTCCTCGAATTCTCAAAATCTTCAAGTTCCCAAGGAGGGAGAGAGAGAGCTACGGGAGATAGAGAGAGTAAGAGTTTTTCCTTCTTTTTTTTTTGTTTTCTAAGTGTTTCTCTAGTTCTCTACACCCTTCCAAATTGGCTGAGTCAAGCCAAGGTCTACCCAAAAGACCTAAATACCTTTAACCCCAATTTTCCTCACCAATACTCACAAGGGCCCTTTGGTCAATTACCACCATTCCCTCAAGTTCCTAATAATCTTCACATATCCAAATAAATCCCAACTATCTTCAAATAATAACCATTTAATCTCCCATTACCCGATAAATCCCAGTAATGTGCTAAATTACAAAATTACCCCTAGGCTCACCCCAAGCTGGGTATTTGACCCCGTTGTGACTTCTCCACTAACTTGCTCGGTAGGATCACCTAATGCCAAATAACCCAAATATATCCACATAATAATGTGGTCTCAATCATACACACATATTTACAATTATACCCTCAACGGGTCAAAATTACGAAATGCCCTTCTAATAAGAAATGGGCCCACATGCGTATTTAATACTCCTAAACATGCAAGAATAATTATATTATAATATAATTCACATAATTACATGCTCATAACACATAAGCACACAATTAATACAATTATTGCCTCTCGACCCCTAATCCAGGCATTAAGCCACATTAGGGAATTTGGGGCATTACATAACTGCTCCAAAACTAACTGATATAGATATAGAGTAGGGATCAATGATATTACAATCTCCCCCAAGTTCAAGATTCCAACTTGGAACATGTATACTGGAAGAGAAGATCCCATTTCACACGTCAACAACTTTGAAATACAAACGGATCTTCAAGGAGTAAGGGATCATGTCCGATGTAAGATTTTCCCTGCTACCCTAGCTGATTCTGCTCAACAATGGTTCTTCTACTCACATTTATTTGTTGCTCGTATCCCACCAACCAAGCTCAACGACCTTGTTGACATCAAGAAAGGGACTAACGAACCCCTTAAGGACTATGAGCATCATTTCATGCAAGAAGCTGCTAGGTCGAAAATGGTCAGTGATGATGGAAAGTTGATGGCCATCATGGCTAGGATCAAAGTGAAAGGTCCTCTATGGACTGGTCTCAGAAGAAAGACCGTCTACTCAACTAGAGAGTTTTTAAATCGAGCATACGAGTTTATTAAGCTTGAAGAAGCTATTCGAATAGAAAATCAGGCTAACCAAGCAAGCGTCAGTGCTGCTTCAACCAAAAATATTGGTACACCTAACATGAACCAGAAAACCAATGGTAATGGTAATAAGAAAAACCATAATGGTGGCAAACAAAGTAATAATTCCAATAGTGGAACCAATAATGATAACAAATGGGAAATAACCAATGATAAGCCACGAGAGTACGGTTCTCATTTTACCACCTATTCTATGCTCTCTTTGGGTCACGAGCAGAAGTCTTTCAAGCTACACAAGCTGAAGTGCCTTACAAGAAACACAATCCTATAAGGAAAGATATAAATAAGCGAGACACAAACAAGTTCTATTGCTTTCATAACGACTACAGGCATGACACCAATGAGTGTAACTAACTCAAGGATGAAATCGAATTTCTCATCCGTCCAAACCATTAGGCCATGAGAAGATATGTTCGACGTCCTGGTGAGAAAAATCAAGTTGTTGCACCCAATATGGAACCACCAGCACAACCACTACAACCAACCCCAGTACTTGGTCGTTTAGAAATGAATCACAGAGGCCACACCTGGCAGGTGATAGTAGAAAGGCTCTAGAACGTTATGAGTAAACACTTCGCCATGAACCGAAAGATAAGGAGTTGGCCGTCGAGGAGCATACTCCGAAAACACCTCAATATGAATGTAACGTTTGGATTAGTGCCCTTTAAAGCATATATTTTGAACAATGTCTTGTGAAATAAATAATTGAAATGTAATGTTATTGTGACTATGATCTTGTATTGGTACGAGGGGATTAAGATTGTAGGGAACGAATTAAAATAGTTTGCAGTAAAACAAAGGTATGTGGAATCGTTGAATTAAATACTGTAAGTACAATTCACTAGTACTATGAATACATGTAATCTAGATTCGGATTACAAATGTAGTAGGACATCTTAGTGGAGGAACTTTGTATAAAGTGGTTATACATGAACGGGACTTGATATGTTAGTAATACTTATTAATACCATTTACTTTTTAAGTATTAATTAAACATAGCAATAAGATGATCACATACAAATTGATCTTAATCTTGAGGTTATTATGAACTCTTGTTTATGTCATATGAGTTCTTTGATTCACTCATTATGGTTTGTTAGAATGGTTAGGCTGAAAACTTTTGTTTTGATAACTCATTGGCGTAAATTTTTTGGGACATAATATATAGATATGGAATCTATACCTTTCTGAGAGGAATGCAATAATAGTTCTCTTAAGGGTTGGCTTTTGGATTTGAAAGGTTATTGACCCGAAATTCATAAATCAGTTTATGAATTAACCTTCACTAGTAAAGTTACTGGTACTTAAGGAAACAAGATATAATTAAAGAGGTTAAACGGTGATTATTTCCTACTTTGATTATGAACAATTAATAGAAGATTGAATTTTATGTAGTGATTAAATTGATGGAGACTTTTTTATATATTTAAAAGCACTCAATAAATAAATGTTTATAATTACAAGAGTGCAATCACATATTTTTAGTGGAATAATATTGATATTAATAAATTAATGTTATAATACTAAAGAGCATTAATTAATAATCTAAATTTATTAGAGTTTGAAATTATAGGTCCATAGGTCCCCGAAATGGCTTTATCAACACTATTCAAGGTAATAGTAGAAAATTGGGAAAAATCAGGAAAAGAGAATATTTGGAAGAAATTTGTTCTTCGGGTCAAATATGTAATTGAGACAAATTAATTAATTAATTATATTTTTCAAAAATTATTTAGGTATTTTTTAAAATAGCATTTAAATAATTAAGATAATTAATTTTGAATTAATTAGCTTTATTATTTAAATAATGTGAAAAATATATTTATGATAATTCAAATGGGATTTGAATTTGAAATGATATTTATTCTTTAATTAATCTGATAAATAAGTTATCAAGTTTAGATATTTTTTTAATAAATAATAATTAAAAGAAAATTGTTGGAGCACATCCCTAAAATCAGGGATGTGTTACACGCCAACTACAATGCATGTAATGTAGTTGGCGTGTAACAAGGTCCAAGAATGGGTCTTGGATATTGATTTTATTTATTTAATAAATATTTATAATTTTAATTTTGAATTTTAAATTTTAAATTTTAAAATTTAATTAAGTCTTTTATAAATCTATCAGATAGAAATAGTTTCAATAATACTTTTGAAAGAAAGAAAATAGATTGTATTATTTTCTCAATCCTTGAAAATTATCTTAGACCTAATATTCCAAGATCTCAAGTGCTGAGAATATCTTGTGAATCATAAATTTTTCCCTACCATTACTCTACGTGCCCACACACATCTTGAGGTGTAGAGATACATTTTGGAAGATCTTGGTCTAAGTATTTTGAAGAACTGCTTTTGATTGGATGTTCGTTGGAGATACAAAAAGATAGCGAGGATTCGTGATAGTTCTTCTATTGGTAAATCCTCATCTTTTATTTCTCTAAGATTAATGTATTGCATGTTAATGGATCTGATTATTTAAAGTTTGTTTAAGTAAAAAAATTTGAAATCTATGGGCCCAACACCTCGTGCTTTTGGCTGCTCGCATAGTAAACCAGTTACTGTGTGGGTATAATATGCATTCTTATTTTTTCGTGATATGTGATGAATGGATGGATGTTTATTTTGGTGAATGTATGTTCTTAAGAGACGTTAATTATATGGTGTTTTGGGTTTAGGAATTGTTCTTATTTATCTAGATCTACAAAATTGTAAGCCAAATGGGGCATAGAATTTTTTGTAATTTAATTTTCTACAATAATATGATTAATTGCCAAAAGTGTAATCCTGAGCCCTGATGTAACGACCCAACTATCTATGAGACTTAGGTCATTAAACCTACTAGACATAACTACAACTTTGGAGAAAACATACATAAGAAAATTCATAACTTTATTGAAAACTTTAAAAATAATATTTGTAATACATAAATGAGCTCATTGTTTTAAAATAAAACATAACCTTAAATAAAATTGTTTACAAAGCTAAATGCGGAAAAATACATAAAAATGTAATTTAAAGAGACTAAAACAAAAAAACGTTTTCCTCAAATCGACACACAGCCCATCCACTCCATTCACCTCCATACACACACCAAGCTTCCAAGAATCCTTCCGCCTTTGCATCTATTTTCCTACATTACACTAAAAGAAAAGGAGTGAGCCTAATGCCCAGCAAGGAAAAACTACTAACAACATAAATCATATACATAAAATTATATCATAAATAGATACTATAAACATACCATATCATATACTATAAACATATGACTATAAAAACGTATATCATATAGGACTATACTATTAATGGCCATTATGACATGTGATAAACCATATACGTCCCCTGTCTAATATTTGAGGTAGGTTAGATCACATGTAGTGTATCATAACCCATCTAGGTCCCCTGTCTAATATTTGAGGTAGGGTGAATCATAACATATTAAAATATAAACTTATCATAACATATTATACATAAACATAACATATAAGCATAACATATCATACAGACATACAAGATCTATCCTATTTTCCTTACCAAAATCGGGATATGAGAACAAATGCAGGACTTGGAACACTCCTAATCCAATAATAAGAATAGTGAGTACTTCTTAAAAGAAAGAGATGAAAATAATAGAACTAAACCACCAAGAGAAAACCTACTGAAAAGACACCTTAAGTTCAAAGAACTTAAAAACCTAACCACAAAACCATAACAAAAGTTAGAACCTTAATGAAAACTAAAGAAACTAAGGAATCAAACAGGATTGAACTTAAGAATAAGGGTACCTTTGTTGACCTTATGGATTGGTCTAACTCCAATACCGAAATGCACTAATCCTTACTTCCCAAAGTGTTTTATAAAGCTTAAGAATGGCAAAGCTTTTTCCCAACCCAAGTGTTTATCACTCTTATGGTCTCACTAGCACCTTGGAATCTATTCACAGCTGAAGAGTAAGTGAAAGGGCTGGGTTCTAAGTCCTATTTATAGAGTTCTAGGAATAAAAAATTTCTTTTTGGCTTTGAATAAAAATAATGAGTTTAATTGAAGATAATTGAATATTCGTCAATCAGAAGCTGAAGACTTGGTCAAAACTATCAGAGATAGGTCAAAGGAGTCAAAGTTGGTTTTTAAAAATTAAAAACAAAAATAAAAAAAATGATTAATTAGGGCGATATATCGCCCCTAAGTGGCGATATATCGGCTCTGCCTATTCCCAAGCCTCTATTCGTACGATCGTGCAACGTCAACGTGTTTTCCGTATTCATCGTAAGGCGATATATCGGCTCCTATCTGCGATATATCGGCATACGTGAATATTTTAAACACGTAATTGCACTTTTTCAGCATAATTAAGGTTGGATAACTACTTTGACTGAGTCAAACTATGACCCTAACAGTTTTTGGTGAAGACTAAGTCTTATATTCCCTTATTTTATCATTAAAATAATAATTCCTTAATAATCATGCTTATGACAAGTGTCATATTCTTATTGGCTCTATCAATATTAATCAAACCTTATGTTATAATTAATATTCTTAAACCATAGGTTAAACTTATTAAATCCATAACTATTGCTAGGAGTTTCCAACTAAGTCCCGGTTTGAACCAAAATCCAGGAAATCTAAAATACTACAACTACTACTAGCTAGCTAACTAAGTAAATATTATAGGACTCTACACCTGAGTCCCAAAGGGTTCCGAGATCCTCTAGGCATGCATTAGACCGGGCCCAGGCTCCTTGCGCACAAGCCTCGCGGCCCTTGCCTATTGCGCCCATGCGCACCAGGATCCCAGCCCCACAGTTGCTCAACGCCTCTAGCGCACCTCTCATGTCCTTTGGCGAGCACACCCATGCATATCAGTGCCTCTGTCGTGCCCATCCGTGCCTCCTGGCTCCTATCGCGCCTAGCGTGCACTGCTGCCTGCAGTGCCCGACCGCACCCTGCTGCCTTGCATGCCCGAGCCTTTGCGACTTGGTTGATTGGTAGCTCTATGAGCCACCCCACCTAGCCAAGCCCTAAAATTGCAAACCTAACTCACTTGGCCCCTTACTCGAACCCTAGAGTGATTATTGGTTTCTTTGAATTTGTGGGCTTGGGCCAAATTATTTATTGGAATTTTAAAATTCTAATTAAATTTTGAATTAAGTGGCCCAAGTTCAAATTGGACCTAAATGACCTATTAGGATTTTATTAGCCAAGTTCAATATTTTAAAAGATTGTTTAAAATTATTGAAGTCATTTATAAATCAAAATAGGCTAGATGGCATGAAAATAATAGAAGGCCCATAATGATGGAGATGGAGATTCTACATAATGTCCTTGTTTTATTTTTATTTATT
Source organism: Humulus lupulus (assembly GCF_963169125.1). Lineage (NCBI taxonomy): Eukaryota > Viridiplantae > Streptophyta > Magnoliopsida > Rosales > Cannabaceae > Humulus > Humulus lupulus. The sequence continues at coordinate 188,767,184 of NC_084795.1, read as the reverse complement.
TTGTAAATTATTGCAAATGTTGAAATTTTTCTAGAATTACCCAAAACACCCGACTCACATTTATTTACTTATTTATTGTTTTTATATATTTATTTATTTATTTAAATGTTTGAATGTATTAAAAGTGTTTAATAACATTGTCATGAATTATAGCATGTCATTCATATTACCCACACAGCATATCTAATTCAAGCATACATCTCATATCGAGTAGAAACATATTTGAATTAGGAACGTCCTCTTTGATTATATACATTAAATGAATCGTATAATTAATCTAGATTAATCTAGAACAAAGCGGTAAATTTATTTTAAGTGTTAATTTCAAGACCTATTTGATAATAAATTTTATTAGATAGACAAATGATATTCTTAATAATTAGAGCATTTATTGACTAGATAGTTTAGGGTACATTTAGTAAGATGATTAAATATTATTTAATGATTTAAATGCTTAATACGATTAGTAATTATTATTATATCATTTGGTAAATTAATTTGATTAATTTAATTAATTAACAAGCATAGGATGGTTTGAGAAAATACATATTCTAAAATAGTGAGTGGGAGAAGGGATAATAACAATAACTCATATGGTCTCCATTATTAGTTAACACTGATGTTTCATGGAAGGTTTCTAACTATGTTATTATTCAAGGCTAACTTCTATATAAAATAGGATGATGTATTTCAAGTTTGACAAGACCTAAGGCACACTCTTGAGTCAAGTTATTAATCTAAAATAATGTGTTACACTCACAAAGCTTAACTAGGATTTCGAGCAGACTAGTTAATCTTGACCAAACAAGCAGTTGTTCATAAGTCAAAAGAGAAAATAGTGGATTTTAAGTTTTTACTTATGAATTCGATAAGTGTCTCAAAATTAATTTAAGATTAGTCTGACCTACCCTAAAGCTAGTCCATTAATTTTTAAATTAACTTATCACAGAATTAGTAATAATTGTTTTTTATGTGTTATTTAAATGTGTTGCATTCATGCATCATATTTACATGTGTCATTTAAATTTATTGCATTCATGCATCATATTTATTATTCCAAAAATTATTGATATTCATAATATATGCTAAATTCAATTTTGTTTAATTTATTTATTTCAGCAATGATGAATTCAAACCCTATAACTGCTTTACTTGCAAACGAGAAACTTACTGGTGATAATTTTATGAAATGGAAATCAACTATGAACATTGTTTTGATCTATGAGAACCACAAGTTTGTCTTTACTGAGGAATGTCCTATGGTCAATGCTGTCATTGCTCCCAAAACTTCTAGGGAGAAGTATGATGCTTGGATTTTATCCAACAACAAGGCTAAGTGTTACACGCTTGCTAGTATGAGTGATGTACTCAGAAAAAATCATGAAGACATGGAGACTGCATATGAGATATGGGAGTCTCTTCAAGCCATGTTTGGACAATAGTCTTTGATCAATGTAGACATAAGTCTACTAGAACCTACATGAACATGAAGTTGGAGAGAGGTGTTTCTGTCAAAGAACATGTTCTAAATATGATCAATACAATGCATGATGCAGAAGTTCATGGAGCAACCATTGATGAGAGAACTCAAGTTAGTATGATACTTGAATCACTCACTCCAGCTTTTTCCACATTTACTACCAACTATGTTATGAACAAGTTAGAGTATAATATGACCCAGTTTTTAAATCAGTTGTAGACTTTTGAATCACTCAATAAGAGTAATTCAAAAGTAGAAGAAACAAATGTTGCTGAATCTAAACCTTCCTCTTCAAAAGGAAAAATTAAGAAGAGAAAGAAATCCCATGACCACGAAAATGAAAAACAGGAAAGGAAATCTAAAAAGTCATCCAAAGGCAAGGAGAACAAAGATAACAAAACTTCCAAGAAAAAGCAACCCAACGGGACATTCTTTCATTGTGGAGTTGAGGGTCATTTGAAGAGAAACTATCCTAAGTATCTCTCAGAACTAAAAGAAAAGAAGAAAGGTAAATATGATTTACTTATTTTAGAAGCCTATTTAGTGTAAGATGATACATCATCCTGGATTTTTTATTCTGGTGCCATTAACCATGTTTGCTTTTCTTTACAGACTGTTAGTTCTTTGAGAGAACTTGCTGATGAGGAGGTGACTATGAGGGTTCGCAGTGGTCAGGTCGTCTCTGCCAAAGCAGTTGGAACAACCCATCTGGAATTTGATAAAAATAAATTTCTTGTTTTAGACAATGTTTATTTTATTCCTAGAACTAATAGGAACTTAATTTCAGATTCTATGTTGCATGAACAAGGTTTCAATATTTCTTTCAATAATAATTCGATTGTTGTCTCAAGATCTGGTATTGAAATATGTCATGCAAAATCCAAGGATGGGCGGCTATATAAACTTAAGGCAAAAGAGTGATCTATATACAACTCTGAAATGTTTACAGTTGCAAACCCAAGATCTATTAATGGTCTAAAAACTTATTCCGATAGTAAAACATATCTATGGCATTTGAGATTAGGGCATATTAGTTTGGATAGAATTAACAGACTAGCAAAGGATGGACCTTTAAGAGAATTAACTACCGATTCTCTTCCAGTCTGTGAATCTTGTGTAGAAGGCAAGATGACCAAAAGACCTTTCTCTGCTCAAGAGACATAGAACCACTCCAACTCGTACACACTGATGTGTGTGTGGACCACTTAATGTGCAAGCTAGAGGAGGATTTGAATAAGTCATCACCTTCATTGACGATTATTCTAGATATGGTTACCTATACTTGATGCAAAAGAAATGTGAAACTCTTGGAAAGTTTAAAGAATTCCAAGCTAAAGTTGAAAAATAATTAGGTATATCACTGAAAGTTCTTCGATCAGATCGAGGAGGAGAGTACCTGGATTATAAATTCAAAGACAACCTACGTGAGAATGGAATTTAATCCCAACTCACTGCATCAAGAACGCCATAGCAGAATAGTTTTTCTGAAAGAAGGAACAGGACGTTATTAGAAATGGTTAGATCAATGATGAGTTACTCGTCATTGCCGCTGTCATTCTGGGGCTATGCCATTCAATGTACAATGTACATATTGAATTTCATTCCTTCAAAGTCTATCAAGAAGACACCATTGGAATTATGGAATGGTACTAAACCTAGTTTACACTATTCTTCATATTTGGGGGTGTCCAGCACACGTGCTAAAAGGAAAGACTGGAAAATTGGAATCTCGCACTGAACTATGGATGTTTGTGGGATATTCCAAAGAGACTAGAGGTGGTATATTTTATAATCCTAAAGAAAACAAAACATGTGTATCAACAAATGCTACTTTTCTTGAATATGATTATATTAACAATCACAAACCTTGTAGTAAGGTTGTATTGGAGGAGATAGTCTCATACCAAGTAATAAGATCACCAAAAGTTTCCAATGAACAACAACAAGAGGAAACCACACGTTCTAGTCAGAACAATAGAGAGTTTTGTCACAGTGGTAGGGTTGTTAGGCAGCTAACTCGCTATGAACATGATGTTCAGATGCTTGTGTCTAACACAAACTAAGATGATCCATTGACATACAGAGATGTAATGGAAGATTCTGACAAAGAAAAATGGCAAGATGCCATGAACTTGGAAATGGAATCAATCTATTCCAATTCCTTCTTGACTCTTGAAGATCTTCCTAAAAATGTTAAACATGTTGGTTGCAAATAGATATTCAAGAGAAAAAGAGGAGCAGATGGGAAAGTGGAAACTTTCAAAGCTAGGCTTATATCCAAGGGTTATGAAGAAACTTTTTTTCCTCTAGCCATGCCTAAATCCATCTATATACTCCTATCCATAGCTACTTGCATGGATTATGAGATATGGCAAATGGATATTAAGACAACTTTTCTGAATGGATGTCTTGACGAAACCATTTATAAGTCTCAACCAAAAGGGTTCATAGTAAAAGGTCAAGTGCAAAAAGTTTGCAAGCTTCTTAGGTCCATTTATGGACTCAAACAAGCTTCAAGATCTTGGAATCTAAGATTTGATGACACAATCAAAATGTACGGTTTTTAACAAAACATTGTTAAGCCTTGTGTCTACAAACAAATCAAAGATGGCATCTTGGTATTCCTGGTTCTTTATGTTGATGGCATCCTTCTAATTGGTAATGACGTGGAAACATTGACAAAAGTAAAGAAATGGCTAGCCGAGCAATTCCAAATGAAAGATTTGGGAGATGTAAAATATTTTCTAGGCATAAAGATCCTTCAAAATCGTCAAAACAAATTTTTGGCTTTGCCTTAAGCTACTTATATAGATAAGATACTAGAGAGAATCGGTATGGAAAATTCCAAGAAGGGTGATATGCCAACCTGTCATGGAATTATCCTTTCTAAAGAGCAGTGTCCTAAAACACCTCAAGAAGAAGAGGATATGAGGCAGTAACCCTACGCCTCTGCAGTAGGCAGTCTAATGTATGTCGTGTTGTGTACAAGACCTGACATTGTTATGCAGTAGGGATAGTCAGTCGTTATCAATTCAATCTTGGATTGAGTCATTGGAGTGCAGTAAAGAATATTCTCAAGTATCTTCAAAAAACTAGAGAATATATGCTTGTATATTCAGGTGGTGAGCTAAACCCCACTGGATACATTGATTCTGATTTTCAATCAGATAGAGATAGTTGGAAATCGACTTCTAGATCAGTGTTCACACTTGGTGGAGGAGCTGTGGTCTGGTGTAGTATTAACAAACCAGTATCGAAGGTTCTACCATGGAAGTCGAGTACTTAGCGGCTTGTGAAGTAGCTAAGGAGGTTGTGTGGCTAAAGAAGTTTTATTCCGATCCAGAAATTGGTCCAGATATGAATAAGTCACTTGTCCTATACTGTGACAACAGTGGGGCAGTAGCTAACTCGAAGGAACCGAGAAGTCACAAGAGGAGAAAGCATATTGAAAGGAAATATCACTTGATGAGGGATATAGTTCACAAAGGAGATGTAGCAGTTATAAAGATAGCTTTGGAACATAATCTTTTCGATCCTTTGACTAAGACTTTGTCTACCAAGTCTTTTAAAGATCATGTTAGCAATATGGGTTTGAGGGAGATGCCTCATTTTCTTTAGAGAAAGTGGAAGATTATTGGGATTAGTGTCCATTTAACTATATATTTTGAACAATGTTTTATGAAATGAATTATTCTATATATTGTTTGTTTATTATTATTACTATTAGAATAATATTATATGAATATCAGAAAATCCAAAAATTCATTATTTTGATTGCAATCTTGTATTGGCAAGAGAGGACTAATATTGTAGGGAACGAATTTAAATAGTTTGCAGTAAAAAAAAGTTATGTGGAATCTTTGGATTAAATATTGTAAGTACGGTTCACAAGTATTATGAATACATGTAATCTAGATCCGAACTACTGATGTAGTAGGACATCTTAGTAGAGGTACTTTGTATAAAGTGTTTATACATGAATGGGACTCGATATGTTATTAATATTTATTAATATCATTTACTTTATAAGTATTAATTAAACATATCAATAAGATGATCATATACAAATTGACCTTAATCGTGAGGTTATTATGAACTCATGTTTATGTCATATGAGTTCTTTGATTCACTCATAACTTTTGTGTTTGGGAACTCACTGATGTAAATGGTTAGAGACATAAAATCTATACCTTTTCGAGAGGAATTGAGTAATGGTTCTCTTAAGAGTTGGCTTTTGGAACTGAAATGTTATTGTCCTCAAATTCATAAATCAGTTTATGAAATAATCTTCACTAGTAAAGTTAATGGTACTTGAAGAAACAAGATATAATTAAAAAGATTAAACGGTGAAATTGAGAAAAATTAGGAAAATGGCATATTTGGAAGAAATTTGTTCTTCGGGGTCAAATATGTAATTGAGACAAATTAATTCATTTTCGAAATTAATTATATTTTCAAAAAAAAAAAAAAAAATTTCAAAAATAATATTTAAATAATTAAGATAATTAATTTTGAATTAATTAGCTTTATTTATTAAAATAATGTGAAAAAGATATTTCTCATAATTAAAATTGAATTTGAAATTATATTTATTCTTTAATTAATCTGATAAATCAGATAAAAAGTTATCACATTTAGATATTTTTTAATAAATAATTAATAATTAAAAAAATGGTTGGAACACATTCCTGAAATCAAGGATGTGTTACACACCAACTACAGTGCATGTACTATAGTTGGTGTGTAACAAGGTTCTAGAATGGGTCTTGGATATTTCTTTTATTTATTTAATTATTTAAGAATTGATTTATAATTTGAATTTTGAATTTTAGAATTTTGAATTTAAAAAATTTAATTAATTCTTTTATAAATCTATCAGATGTAAATAGTTTTAATAAGACTTTTGAAAGAAAGAAAATAGATTGTTGAGAATATCTTGTGAATCAAAAAAATTTCCCAACCATTACTCTACGTGCCCACACACGTCTTCAGGTGTGGAGATACATCTTGGAAGATTTTGGTCTGAGTATTTTAAAGAACTGCTTTTGATTGGATGTTCTTTGGAGATACAAAAAGATAGCAAGGATTCTTGATAGTTTTTTCAACTGGTAAATCATCATCTTTTATTTCTCTATGATTAATGTATTGCATGTTAATGGATCCAATTATTTAAAGTTTGTTTAAATAAAAAAATATGAAATCTCTGGGCCCAACACCTTGTGGTTTCCGCTGCTCACATAGTAAATCAGTTACCAACAATTGGTACCAGAGTGGTCATCAATCTATGCATGCATTAATTACTGTGTCGGTATAATATGCATTCTTATATTTATCGTGATATGTGATAAATGGATGGATGCTTATTTTGGTGAATGTATGTTCTTAAGAGACGTTAATTATATGGTGTTTTGGGTTTAGGATTTTTCTTATTTTTCTAGATCTACAAAATTGTAAGCCATAAGGGGCATAGGATTTCCGCTGCGCACATGGTAAACCAGTTACCAACATGTAAGCCCATAACATTCACCGAGGACAACGCCACACATGTCAAACTCATACACAACAACCCTTTTGTGATAGAAGCCCAGATTACCAATATGATCGTTGCCAGAACAATGATAGATCATGTCTCCTCCCTAAACATCCTATTCAAAACTACCCTTGAAAGGATGAAGTTATCAATACGAAATCTGGAGCCCTGTACACAGACCCTGTATGGCTTTATTGGAGAAGGAATGACTCTAGCTGGAACAATTAAACTAGGAGTGAGTGTGGGAACTGCACCAGCAAACAATACAGTCATGGCCACATTTATGGTAGTCGACATTCCCACGGCCTTCAATGCCTTACTTGGAAGATCGATACTGGTTGACCTAAGATCCATCACATCCATATTCCACTTAATGATGAAGTTGTTGGGATTTATGTCCTTAAAGCGTATTTCTGTATAAATGATTATTGTTAATTAAATAAAGTTAATATTTTGCATGCATATTTGTAATTAATTATACATGTCATTTATCATGAAGATCTAATATTATTGATGTGGTCTTGAATTAGGTATATGTATGATGATATATATACAAGAGGATTTAATTCAATATAATACTATATAAATTATCTGTAATCGCTAAATAAAGTGGGAGCTTTATTTAATAAAGATTATGAGTACGATCTATCTTTTGTTTAAGACATAACAGTTTATCTAGACTGTTAAGTGTAGCGACACAAAGAGATAGAGGTATCGTATACAATATAGATTGTATTGGACTGGGACACGATGAAAGAAAGAACTTTTGATAATCTCCGTTAAAATATAGAAGTTCATCATTCATCAACCAATGGTCATTTGAGACTTGACCTCAATCTTGAAGTGAATAATGAACTCCTATTTGTGTTTTTATAACTTTTGACTTATCGGGTAAGGTTCAATATTCCTACGACTGAATTCCTGATATCTTGGAGTCATAGAACTATAAGTGGCTGGAACATACTTCACATATATGGAATCTACTCCTTACTTAAATGAAAGCAGATTAGTTGTTCCTTTTAGTGTTGATTCGGGACTTGAACATAAAGTGCTCAATTTGTGTTAGAGAACAGAAATTTCATTCTATAACTAAATTTATAGAATAATGTTCATTAAAGGATCAATGGAACTAATTGATAAAGACATAATTTAATAGGTTAACAGACATTAAGATCTAGCTTTAATTATGAACAACTAGCAGATGGTCATAACTCATGCAATGATTAAATCAATGGACGACTTTATAATTGTAGCTTCTAATAATATAAGACTATAGTTTTGAGAGTTCAACTATGAATTTCTAGTGGAATAATTCATAGTTAATAAATTAATTAATGGAAGTAAGAGTTAGTGAAATTAATTAAATATTGGAGCTTAGAACTATGGGTCCATACTGTCCCCGTACTAGCTCGATAACACAAAGGTAGGATTATGGTATTAAAAGGAAATAATTATAAATAATAAAGTATTGTTTTTAATCTCACAAAATAATATTATTTGTTCAATAATATTTAAAATATTATTTATGAAATAATATTTAATGGCAAATAAAATTATATTGATAATTAAGTGAATTAATTTTTATTCAAAATTAATTTAATTATATTTAATTTTGTGGTATAATTGTAAACTACATAAATTAATATGATAAAGGCCCAACAAATAGCATTTTATAGAGATAAAATAACACAGGACCCATAGCCCTGCAGTTGGCGCCAACCACAGTCCAAATGGACTGTGGCCCACGCAGAGGCCCAATGTGATTAGGGCTAGGTATTATTTCTATTGTTATATTAATAGGATATAACATCAAGAAAAAAAGAGACATCAAATGCATTTCACGTTATATTTTCCAGGAGAGAAAAATAGAGAACTTTGTTCTCTTTATTTTATGAGAAGAACACTCTCTCATGTGTTAAGATTCAAAAGTATGTTCTGTTGGGTTTTTATGCCCTAATTAAAGCTCAATTTCTTTGTAATCTCATTTTATTATCAATAAAAGAATAGAAATCATTTTTTACTTGATCAATCACTTTGCTTACATGTTTTATTTCCATGATTATTTTTTTAATATAAACTTCTATTAAATCCCGAGCATATAGCTAATCATATTTATAGTGACGTAATCACGGTAGAATATAAATATGATTATATGTTCAAAATAAGTTAGTCCTAAGATTAGTCAGTGCACAGGATTTATATTGACTTGTCAATCTACGATATAATCTACTTACACATTGTAGTGTTATGCTATTTCCAAAATATTGGCAAAGTAGATAAGATCGGATGTATTTGTTACATCGGACTGGACCGATATTGACGGTAGATAGGATAAGTAAACATACCGTTATTATCTATTCTAGTCATATCATATAGTTAGTATTCTAGCTGATTGTATTATTTGAGTTCTTTGACTTGTTCGTTACTAGCTAACCCTACGGACTAGCCCATATTTACATCTTCGGAACTCGATAGTATAACTAAGTGGGAGTGTTAATCATAGATATGAACAACTATAGGTTCTGATGAAGAAGTAAAACGATGGTTTCCTTTTAGTTTGGTTCAAGGTGCTAAATGATAGAGATCTCATTTCAGTAATTAATATTAGTTTACTGAAATATCATTTATAAAGAACTAAGTGTTTTAATGATAAAATACAATGAGGGGTAAAAAAGTATTTTAGTCCCATCTCATTATAGATCATCTTTAGAGGATTGAGTGATAATTATGGTTGTAACAATGGATAACTACTAAAGTATCTATATTGGTTATAGAGTGGTCTATGAATTCAACAGTGCAATTCAGAGTCTTTAGTGGAGTCACGAGGAATTAATAACTTAGTAAATTTATTTGTTAAATTTATGATAACTTATTGGAGTTTGATTTCATAGGCCCATGGTCCCCACTGTACCTTGGATTAAATCATCTAGATAGTCTCAATTAATATATTTAATTATCAATTAGAATTATCAAAGTTGACCAGAACAATTTTGAATAGTTTCATAGAGTTATGCAATTTAGAGAATAAAAGAGAATTCAGGGTAGATTTATTAATTAAGAAATTTTGGTGTATAAATTAATAAATAATTTTAAATCAAGGTTAAAATTATAAATAAATAATTTGATAAAGGATTTAAATAATTATTTAATTAATCGATCAAATAATATAATACGGGCCTTGAATTTAAGTCTAACAGGCTTATAATTAAATATGAAATTTCACGAGCCTAAAGGTCATGATAATTTTGACCTAATGGCTGATATTACCTATTATTTTATTGATTTTTTAATTAAAATAAGTGACCTAATTGAGTGTATAAAAGGAATGCTAAGTGAGAGTTGAAATCAGGAATGAATAAATCCTTCTCTCTTAATCTATTTGGTGTAAAACATTGTAAAAATTATTTAGAAAATATTTTTGGTTGAAAAATTACACAAAAATGTTTTTTGAAATTTTTTTGGTTGATGTGCGCACCCGTGCACGCGCATCTTCGCCCGTCACCCCTGCCGCACGCGCGCAACAACTGGGTGCACGACGCGCCTCTGCGCGTAGCAGCAGACCCTCCGCGTGCGCACCCTCGGCAGCCAGATTCTCTTGCGCGCGTGCCTCCCTTGTACAGGCCGCAACGGTGAACAGTACCCCATAATTTTTTTAAAATTAAAGATAATAAAATATTAAATTTATTTTTTATAACAAACCCAAAAATATCATATTTATTTTATCATTTAAAAATTAGATGTTTTCCACAAAGATTCAAATTCAAATTTAAAAATAGGTTAACTAATTAAATTTAAATCTTTTAATATATTAAAAAATTACAATTAAATTGAAGTAAAAACTAAACAAATTAAAAGAATAACAAAGGCGTGAGGTTTCTCTCTGGTATCTCCATGGCGAGACGCAAGAAGATCAACCAGAAGCCTGCTACTAGCTCTAAGGTGAATGAATCCCTGTTGGCTCAAGAAGCTTGTGAGGGAGAGATGACTGGTTTAGATGAAGAAGTGCCGGTTGTGGTGGAAGAGGTATTCAAGGATACTTTGGTGGATTTCCCAGAATTCGGGGGTAATGGGCCGTTGGATTCTGATGAGGGAATGTCTGGAGTAAAGAGGAATGGTGTGAAATGGAGTGATCAAGCTGATGTCGAAAGTGATTTTCAAAGCCAGGCCAAAGATAAATGGGCTCAGTTTTGGGCATTGTTACCGAATCAAGGAGGAGCTAGGCTAAATTTTGAAGAACCCCTCATTCGAGAGAGTCAAAGGATTGCTCAAGTTGATTTGGAGGAGATCGAAGTTGAAACATCCTTTTGGAACTCAGCTGTGGTATGTATGGTTCTTGGAGCTAATCCTCCCTTTACTGTGTTTGAGGGTTTCATTAAGAGGATTTGGGGTAAGCTGGGTATTGAAAGGATTACACGATTGAATGCTGGATATACACTTGTAAAATTTAGGGATGAAGCTACCAAAGATTTGGTGTTGGAAGCTGGGGTTCTCCATTTCGATAGGAAACCAGTTATCGTAAAACCATGGTCTGCTGATCTAGATACTCTAAGGTCAGTGAGATATGTTCATGTTTGGGTTAGACTACCGGGTCTTGGGCTGCAATACTGGGGTACTAAGTGTTTGAGTGCCCTAGTGAGTACCATTGGGAATCTTATATTAGTAGATAAAGTTACAAAAGATCGATCCATGATGCAATTTGCTAGGGTGTTAGTGGAGGTTGAAATAACAGAGGAGGTTCCTCAATCCATTCAATTTTTAAATGAGAGAGGACAGCTGATGGAACAATTACTGGAGTTTGAATGGCTGCCAACTCAATGTAAAAGATGTAGGGTATATGGTCATACTGAGACTTTGTGTAACAGGAAACAAGGTGAGGTCTGGAGGAAGAAAGTTAGAAATGTTGATGAAAGGTCTAAGCAAAAACCCACTGAACTGAACTCCTTAGCTGAGATTACAGCTTTAGCTAGTGAGGTTATTGCAGATGATAAAAGGAAAGTAGATGCTAAAGAGAAATCTGAGTCCCATGCTATATCAGAGCCTCCTGGCAAAGTTAAGGGATTAGACTCAAAAGTTTCAAAGCAGACTGAAGCTAAGGCAAGCAGTGAATCAAGAGAGAGGCTTCATTCGGATTGGATCACTCCTAAACGGGTGGGGGGTGTCAAGAGTTTGGCTCCAAATACTCAGAATAAATTGAAGAACTCTTATAGTGCCCTACAAGATAAGATAATGGAGGTTACAAACTTGGGACTGTCTACAACATATGTGTTTAATGGAGAATCACAACATTCTTAGCTGGAATGTCCGGGGTATTAATAAAAGGGAGAAGCAGAAGTCCCTGAGTACTTTTTGCTATATGAATAAAATTGGTTTAGGAGCGTTTTTAGAAACCAAGTTGCGTGGTAAAAAAATTGAGGAGATGATGACTACTCATTTCAGTGGCTGGAATTATTACACAGGGGCAGCTACTGAAGGAAGAATTCTTCTGGTTTAGCAGGGTCATAGTGTTTCTGTTGAGGTTTTGAAAGAAAGTGATCAATTAATTCATGTCTATGTTCAGGAAGTGGGGTCTAATAAAAAGTTTTGTGTAACTTTTGTTTATGGAAGGAACTCGATTAAGGAGAGATTGCAGCTTTGGCTTGATCTTGCTGGTCTGTCTTTTCCAGCCAATCCTTGGCTTGTGGCTGGAGACTTTAATGCTGTTTTTGAGTTTAATGATCGGCTTGGTGGTCGTGATGTTACTGCTCTGGAAATGGTGGATGCTCAAAGATGGAGATCTCTAGGGTTGGTTGATGAGATGCGCACTAGTGGTTCACATTACACTTGGACATATAAGCAAGCTAATGAGGCAAGAATCTATTCTAAATTGGATCGAATATTTAAAAATGAAGCCTGGTTGGACTTATTCCCTCAAGCTGAAGCCTATGTAAATTGGGAAATGCTTTCTGACCATTGTTTTTGCATCATTAAACCTGGAGCAACCCTGAACTTTGGTATTAAACCGTTTAGATTTTTTAATATGTGGACTAACCATGAAGACTTTAGAGAGATAGTGTTGCAGAGCTGGAGTAAACCAATTAAGGTTCATGGCTTAGAGAGAATAATGAGGAAATTGATGAGACTCAAGCATGTCCTTCGCAAGTTTAACAGAAGGACTATAGGTGATGTTGTGCATAACTATACAGTAGCTAAGAAGAACTACCAAGCTGCCCAAAATCAACTCCAACAGGATCCTCATTCAGCTGTTCTTCAAAGAGAGGAAAGATTAGCTTGTGAGAATTTCTCTAGCCAATCTAGGTTCTATGATAGCTACCTTCGACAGAAAAATAAAATTAACTAGCTTTGATATGGTGATGATAATACGGCCTACTTTCACGCTTGTTTAAAACAGAGGAGGGCTACAAATCGTATTACTTCTTTTATTAATGAGGCAGGTCAGTTAAATGAGAAGTTTGAGGATGTAGTGGCTCATTTTGTGAATCACTTTCGTAGCATTATGGGTAGTAAGAGCACAGCTTCGGTTCCTATTCAGAGGACTTGTTTTAGTCATGGTAACATCTTGTCTTTGGATCAGCAGCTGAGTTTGATAAAACCTTTCACCAAGAAGGAAGTGGAAGCTGCTTTGTTCAGTATTAATCCTATTAAAAGCCCGGGTCCTGATGGTTATGGATCGAGTTTTTTCAAAGCTATGTGGAAGGATGTGGGAGAAGAAATTTTTGATGCCATATTGGATTTTTTTATCATGGTCTGCTGCCTGATGAGATTAATAGTGCAACAATTTCTCTGATTCCGAAGATAGACACCCCCACTAAGGCAGTGGAGTATAGACCCATAGCTTGTTGTAATACTCTCTATAAATGCATTTCTAAAATGCTATGTGGTAGATTGACTAAGGCTCTTCCTATTCTAGTTAATCAAAATCAAGGAGCTTTTGTTAAGGACAGACTGTTGGCGCATAATATTCTTATTCTTCAGGATATTATAAAAGGTTACAAGAGGAAAAACATCTCTCCTAGATGTGTGATGAAGATAGACCTTAGCAAAGCTTATGACACGATAGATTGGCAATTTTTGGAGGATATTCTCACTACTTTATGTTTTCCCAACAAATTTATTAGGTGGGTGATGATATGTTTGAAGGGTACTTCTTACTCTATTTTGATGTATGGTAGGATTCAAGGGAGCTTTAGAGGTAAAAAAGGTCTTAGACAAGGAGACCCTGTATCTCCTTTGTTATTTCTTCTAGTCATGGAGTACTTTACTCGGGTACTCATTCAAGCTTCTCTAAACAAGAAGTTCAGATTTCATCCGAAGTGTAAGAATCTGAAATTAGTTAACCTCTGCTTTGCTGATGATCTGGTGATATTTTGTAAGGGAGTTAACAATTCAGTTCAGATTATAAAAGAGTGTTTTACTACCTTTAGTTTGGCTTCTGGTCTTTCAGCCAACTTGGATAAATCTCAGGTGTATTTTGGGGGTTTGGCTGAGACAGAGACTAAACAGATATTGAATAGGCTCCAATTCGTTGAAGGGTCTTTTCCTCTAAAGTATCTTGGAGTTCCTCTTCGGACTACTAAATGGAAGGCTGGCGACTGTGCTGCTATTATCAAAAAGATTCACCTGAAGCTTCACACTCGGTCTAGTCGTCATCTTTCATTTGCTGGGCGGGCTCAACTTTTTAATTCTGTTCTATTGGGTAGTAGATCTTTCTGGATGAGTATATTCCTCCTTCCCAAGAGTTTTGTTAAGGAGATAGACCATTTATGCAGAATCTTTCTCTGGGGGACTAATGACAGTAGTAGAAACAGAAGTAAAATGTATCTCACTGCTTGGGAGCAAGTCTGCCTGCCTAAGAGTCTGAGCGGTATTGGGTTTAAGGAAGGGTCCAAATGGAATAAAGTGTTACTAGCTAAATTTGTTTGGGCTCTATCCTCTAAACAAGACATCCTTTGGGTGAAATGGGTGGATTCCATCTATCTTAAAGGGCAGAATTTTTGGGAGTATAAGATGAAGCAGGATGCCAGCTGGTACTGGAGAAAACTTACCAATCTGAGATCAGTTTTTTCTTATAAAAATCTGGAGGAGGCAGCTAAGAATAGTAAGGTTAATCTGAGAAAACTTTATTTTCAGATGCTTAATAAGGATAGAGTGCATTATGCTAATGTGGTCTGGTGTACTATAGCTATGCCTAAGCATAGATTTATATTGTGGCAAGCTACTCTGGGGCACCTTCCCACCCAAGACAAGCTAACTCACTGTCAGTTGAGTATAGCTTCCTTACTGTGTCCGATTTGTGAAATGTAGCAGGAATCCCATTCCCACCTGTTTTTTTATTGTCAATTTTCTCAACAAGTTAGAGCAAATGTGGCTGCTTGGCTGGGAGTGGATATTTGGCCGAGTAGGTATGAGGAGTGGATCTCTTGGATGGTTGGGAAGCCTAAAGTCCTGAAGCAAAAATTGGCAGCTGCTGCACTGGCTGCTTCTGTTTACTTGATTTGTTGGAACCGTAATATGTGTATGTTTAGATCTTGCTCTATGACAGTAGGGAATGTAGATCATTTGATCAAGTTTTATTTGAAAGCTATATTGGTTAGGCTTCCTAAACTGAAAGTAAAGAAAAATGACTTAGCATTTGTTGAGCAGTTTGTCCAGATTTAGCTTCTGTTTGGGTGCTCGGATTGAGCCTGTTTTGTAACTGGTTTGTTGAGTTTCAATAAATTCCGTTTCCATAAAAAAAAATATATATTACAATTAAGTTATCAGATATTTAAGATATTTTTTTTACAAAACTAATTGTTATTTTTGATATCTTTTATTTAAAAATATTAATATTTGATTATTCTATAGATTTTAATATTTAAATTATTTGAAATTTGACAATTTGTTGACTAGATATTTTTATGGATATTTGAATTTGTTTAACTGTTAAGATATTTTGGGATTGTTATAACTTTTAATATTTTTATTTTTAATAAATGGTTAAGATATTTGCTCATAGTTTTAACAACACAAGATATTTTTTGAAAAACAATTAAAGATATTTGTTTTAAATTTTAAAATTGGTTAAATTTAGAAAAATATCATTTTTTCAAGCCAATTAATAAAATATTTTTTTTAATAAATGGGATTTAAATTAACTTTTTATAATTGTTCATAAATCCTATTTAAATTAAATTAATATTTTTCAAAATTACCCAAACTAAGTTATTTGTTAATAAATGAAATTTAAATTAACTTTTGTTAATTGTTGATAAATTTCATTTAAATTGACTTAATTTTTGCAAAAATTTAATTAATTCGAATTTTGGATAAATTCTATAAAATTAATTGATGTATTTTTACAAATGAAATAAATTGGGGTATTTTTTGCATAAATTCATAGACTTGCTCATATAGTAACATGTCTATTTGCACTATATGTGGTATATTTCCAATTGGGCTTAGATGCATATATTGGCTCATATGTTTGCTTAATATATAGATTTTTCTAATTAAAACATTCATAAAATGATAGGTTTTATTTGGACCCATTAGAAAATGTAAAGTTTACATTCCTCTCTTGTGGGTGATTCTACTTGTGAAAACCCATTTGTGTGGCATGACTATAGTGGGCCTAAACAATTAATAACAATTAATAAAATGAAGGTTTAAATTCCAGTCTTTTGGACCTTGTATGGAAGTTTGGGGGCCTTGGTACTGGACCCAGCCCTCCTCCATAGAAGCCCAATTGTTAAGGTCTATTTTCTTGAGTTGGACTTAATTGTATAGGTTCATTATTATAGTTAAACCTAAATATTGATTAGCAACAAATTAACTCTAATTTAATTGTATTTGTTTCAATGTGAAAATTTAGAATTAATAAAAAATTATAGGACTTTGGTTTTTTTTTTTAAATAAATTTTACAGTTTTTTGGAGTCATAGTCATTAATTTTTGAAAATTAATAATAAAAATACTATTTTTAAATAAATAATGAGTTTATTTTAATAATTATATTCGATATCCACCGTTAGCTTAACAAGGTCAATAGCTTAATGGGGTCTCGAGACGCTTCGATTCGTCCCCCTACGGAAGGTGTTCATTAGTTCTTTTGACAAGGTTAGATTTGGAAAGATGATAAATTACAGGTCAAATTCTACTAGATTCACCCCTACGGTGACTACTAGGACAAAATCTATGATTATCGAAACCGTGGATCTAGCTCATAAAATAAGAAATTTTGTTTTCTTATTTTGATCAAATAGTAAGTTGTTAATAATGGTGTCCATTATTAAATGAGTTTACAACTCTATTTAACTAATGATATTTTTTTTACTCTCGCCAACCGGGACATGAATGTCATAGAATAGTTAAAAACCTAAAAAAATAAAGATATGATTATTTTGGTATTTTTTCCATATCTTACATATTTATGGTATATGTTGTGTTATTTCTTGAAATTAGAGTGAAAATAATTTTTATTGAGCAAATGTGATTGTTTTCTATTTTATTGATAATACGTATATTATTATGGTTGTGTCTACTCCCATCCTTTCTCAACTTTTTGTTATGCTCCAAATTTCCTAATAAGGTTTAGGACCTTGATTAGGAGGTCGGGAGGGTCATAATTGATTTATCATGTGAGTAAATTATAATATGCATGTTTAGGTGTATTAAATATGCATATGAACTTATTTCTGAGTAATTGGGTGATTTTCATATTTTGGCCATTTCGGGCATATTTGGCATATATGTGATATGTATGTGATGATTTATTATTATTTGCTTATGCTAGGGTTACTCAGCACAAGACGATCCTAGGAGGTAAGCTAGTGGGAAAGTCACAAAGGGATTTATTCTTGACTCGGAGTGAGTCAAGGGGTATTTAGAGCATTACAAGGTTATGGGGTAATGGGAATCAATATTTGGTGATAAATTGGGAGTTTGTAAGATCAGAGGGAAATTCTGGAGGTTTTGACTATTTTTCCCTCGGGAGTGTTTTTGGGACCCCGAGTGTTAGGATTTGTTTGAGGCTACTTAAGCTTGAAGTAACCTTTAAAGGAATAAAAAGAACGTTCAGGAAGTTTTCTCTCCCTCTAAGTTCCATTTTCGTCTCCCGATCGCATTTTCAAAGGTAACTTGAGTTCTAGGACTCGGATTCAAGTGAGGATCAAGGCATAGCGATCCTAGGGGAAGATTAGAAGCTAATTAACCGAAGGATTTAGTTGGAAACAACCCAATCGCAGGTAATTCAAGTTTTAAGTTCTAAGTTTTTAAAGTTTTTAAGCTTGAATTGGATTTTGTGTTTTGATGAGTTTTTGATTGAATTGAAGCTTGGGTTTTGTGGGTTTTGGATCATGGGGATATTTGGGAACTTTGATTTTGGGATTTGGGGATGTTTGGGTAGGTTTGTGGAAGGTTTTTAAATGGATAAAATGAGGAAAAATGTCTGGTTCGTGGTTGGGTCGTGGCCCTGTTCTTGGGCGCCGCCGCCCAGGCTCGATGAAGAAGGTGAAGGTTGCTGGTGGGCTGTTAGGGCCGCGGCACAAGATTGAGTGCCGCTGTGCTAGGCTCAGGCAGAGAAGGGTTCTGCCTCTATTTGGAGGCAGGTCGCGGTGCTTGGGAGTTAGGGCCGTGGCGCTTGAGGGTATTTATGGCCGAAATGATGTTTTAAGCTTGGGAACTCAAACCTTAGGCCTCGGGATTATTCCTACTACCCGATTTAGTGGGATTGGATGTCTTGGAGGTTAGGTTTTGGCTCCGGGATTGGTTTTAGAACTTGAACTTAATGGATCACCATTTATGGTTGTGACTAGGTTATCACTAGAGGCTTGGAGTAAGGATCGTGCTTGTGGCTCGTTTATTGGTAACCTGTGCTTAGACCAAAGGTAAGAAAACTTCACCCTGTGTATATATGACATGCATGGTTATTCTTGATGCATGTTGGATGTTTAAATGTGACATGCATGGTTATTGTTGAGGCATGTCCAGTAATTAAATGTGATGCATGTGTTGCGCGAGGAACATGTGATTAGGGCATGCTATGAATATTGAGTATGAGATTGTTCAGAGCTCGAGCTTTTATGTTTATGCATGATCCTAATTATGCTAGCAATTGTTAAGTAAGCATGATGAATGCCCTGTATTCGGATATTTGACATATGATACATGTTTGGTAGTATTGCTTACTTGTGTATGGCACTGACTAGTCAGGGTCGGCACTGGTCGTGTATTACTGACCTGAGAGTCAGAAACGGCATAAGTGTCCTGAACGCAGGGCTGATAAAAGATTAGATCTAATCGATATCAGCGTTGAATGACTCTGGGAGCATTGATACTGGACCGACCCTAAGGTCGATGAACATTATAAGCGCTTTACTAGTCTAGGCTAGTTACTCAGAGCCAGGGCCAAAGGCCTAGGTAACTACTTGTCACATGGCTATGGAGCGGAATCCCACAGTTGTGACTCTATGGTCATGCGATAGGTTATATTGGTGGCTAGTTCATCGAGCACCTATCTTGTTTAAGCTAGTGAAATTATCACTTATCTATAGAGCCCCGGTGACTTTATCGTCACATGGCTATTGGGAACGGAACCCACCTTAGTGACTATTACAACTGTCACTCTTCTATCTGAGGCTAAAAGCCCTGGATGATTATTATGATTGTCGGTTGATATGTTATACTCAACATTACGTGAACTCATTTGCCTGCTTGAATGGGGCTATATCTGCTAGGCGTGTGCCTTATGATTTGATGTCATGATATGACTGTTCATGAGCATATTGAGTTTTCTTGCTGGGCTTCGGCTCACGGGTGCTATGTGGTGCAGGTAAAGGCAAAAGAAAGCTGGACCATCCTTGAGTTGGAGAGCTTAGGTGATGATGTGTACATATGCAGCCGCTCGACCACCACGACCAAGGTTTGAAGAGGAACTAGGGTTAAACCCTGATTTGCCGCTTAGATCAGCTGGTTGTAAATATTTTCTTGTAATAGACATTTAAATTATATTTTTTGGATCCCAATGTATACAGTAAACGTTCTAGTGAGACGTTATATCTTAACCAAAAAATTTAACCCCTAAACCGCTAATCATACTTAGTTACACGATTTTGGCCAAATGACTCGATTAGCGAGTTTAGCATTGTTTACAAGGCACACCGTAACGGTCCTTGGAGTTTAGGGCGTTACACTTTCTATGGAGAAACTCAGTGGAGAAAACTTCCTTAAGTGGAAGCAGAACATCAACATAGTGTTGATTTATGACAACTCAAAGTTCGTCATGACTCAAGAAACCCCAGAAGATCCAAATGAGGAGACTCAAGTCGGCTTAATCCCCAATAGCCTCTCTCCAGCTTTCCTAACGTTCGCTACCAACTATGTGATGAATAAACTCAACTATGGTCTGACGTGGCTCATGAACGAGCTTCAAAATTTCAAGTCAATCATGTGTGGACCAAGTAAGGGAGGAAAAAAGAAGACTATTGTTGTTGCTAATCCAGCTAAGGCTGAAGCTAACCTAGCTTCATCTTCAAAGCTGGAAACAAGAAGAAAGGTGGACAAAACACCAACCCCAGGCCTGCAATGGCTACAAAGGCATCTGTGGACAACCCAATGCACAGACGCCTAAGGCAAAGAAAAAGAAAAATAAGAAAGGAAAAGGTAAGTGCTTTCACTGCAATGAGAAGGGGCATTGGTAACAGGATTGCCCCAAGCTTTTAGCAGTGAAAAATAAAGGTAATGATTATAGTTCATTTATCTTAGAAACATGTGATTTAGAGAATGATAAATCTATTTGGATTATTGATTCTGGATCTATCAACCATGTTTGTAACTCTTTACAACTTCTTGAATCGTGGGAGGAAATGAACGAAGGAGGCTTAAAGCTTAGAGTTGGGAAATGAGAGTTCGTTGCGATCCAAGCTAGAAGAAGGGCTTGCCTAAAGTTCAGAAATAAATATTTAATTTTAAAAGATGTATTTTTTATTCTGGATTTTAGTAAAAATTTAATTTCAGTTTCCATGTTGCAATTATAACAATTTGTTATGACTTTTACAAGTTCTAATATATCTATTTCTTTCAATGGATCACAATTGTGTATTGCTTGTTTGAAAAACAGGGTTTATATTCTGCAACTTAACGAGCCCCTCGCTCTTAATAATGATTCATTCAAAGTAGCTAAACCTAGGAACAATAAACATCAAAAGACTGATAAAGATAACATGACGTATTTATGGCACTTGACACTAGGTCACATTGGCTATGATAGAATTCAAAGACTTACAAAGGACGGGCCCTTGAGTAAACTAACATTAGGTGAATTACCTGTTTGTGAATCTTGTCTAGAAGGAATACTGACCAAGCATCCATTCTTTGCAAAGGGTGATCGGGCCAAAGAACCACTTGGACTTTTTCATTCAGATGTTTGTGGACCTTTGAATGTACAAGCCAGGGGTGGTTTTGAGTATTTCTTCACTTTCATTGACGATTACTCTAGATACTCATGTCTTTACCTAATGCATAGGAAATCAGAAACATTTTCAAAGTTTCAGGAATTCCTAGCAATGGCTCAGAACCAATTACGTAAAACGTTAAAGATCTTGTGATCTGATAGGGGTGGAGAATATTTGGATATGCAATTCCAAGATCATTTAACTGGACTTAAGATTTTATCACAACTTACTGTCCCGGGTACTCCGCAACAAAATGGTGTAGCAGAACACCGGAACAGAAATTTATTGGAAATGGTTAGATTCATGCTTAGCTACTCAACTCTGCCAACTTTGTTCAAGGGACATGCAATTGAAACTGTAAACGACATTCTAAATGTTGTGCCGTCCAAATCAATCCCCAAAACACCTTTAGAACGCAGGACTGGTCGTGAACCTAGTTTACGTCATTATAGAATCTGGGGGTGTCCCGCCTATGTCCTGAGGAAAAAGGAAGGAAATCTAGAACTGCGAACCGAAGTCTGCATGTTTGTTGGCTATCCTAAAGGCACTTGAGGTTGACTTTTCTGTAGTCATTCAGAAAAAGAAAGTGTTTACTTCTACGAATGGTACTTTTCTGGAAAATGAATATGTCCAAAACTTCAAACTACACAACAAAGTAGTTTTAGAGGAGATGGTTGAAGAATTGACTCCAACCAGTGTTCCATCATCATCAACGCAAGTTGATGATAAAATTCCCACTCTTCATGTCCAACCGACGCAAGTCAATTTAAATGAATAAAATACCATTGTTCCTGAGCAAACAGCCACGGAGCCTCATCGTAGTGGGAGGGTTTCTAGGAACCCAGTTCGCTATGGTTTGGATAGTGTGACCAATATGGTGATTCATGACACTAGTGAAGATGATCCATTTTCTTTCAAATAGGCAATGGCTAGCCCTAAAAAGGAACTATGGCTTGAAGCCATGAAACAGGAAATGGAGTCCATGTACTCAAATTCCATCTGGGATCTTGTGGAAGCACCAAGTGACTTTAGGGCCATTGGGTGCAAGTGGATCTACAAGAAGAAATGAGGTGTTGATAGATTGAAACTTATACAGCTCAATTAGTGGCAAAGGGCTATACCCCAAAGATAAGGTGTGGACTAGGTGAAAACTTTTAATCCAGTAGCCATGCTCAAGTCCATTCGCATCCTCCTATCCATAGCAGCCACTCTTGACTATGCCATCTGGAAAATGGACGTCAAGATAGATTTTCTTAATGGGAAGCTTGATGAAGTCATTTATATGGATCAACCAGAAGGATTTGAAGTAGCTGGAAAATAAGGAAAAGTTTGCAAGTTGAATAGGTCCATTTATGAACTTCAACAAGCTTCTCATTCCTGGAACCTTAGGTTTGATGAAATAATCAAAATCTATGGCTTTGAACAAAATATTGATGCGCCTTGTGTTTACCAACTGAAGGCAAATAAAATAGTGGTATTCCTGGTATTTTATGTAGAAAATATCTTATTCATTGGAAACAATGTTAAGAAATTATCATATGTGAAGAATTGGCTGAGCACTCAATTCCATATGAAGGATTTGGGTGAAGCAAGTTATGTTCTAGGTATGAAGATCATTAGGGATAGAAAGAACAAACTCTTAGCTCTATCTCAAGCAGCTTACATTGATAAAGTGCTTGAATGTTTCTCAATGACAAATTCCAAGAAAGGACGTCTACCATCCCGCCATGGAATTCATCTTTCAAAGAAGCAGTCTCCCCAGACTCCTGAAGAGGAAGATGAAATAAGAAAAGTTCCCTACACATCTACAGTTGCAAGTCTGATGTATTCTATGTTGTGTACTAAACCAGGTATCTGCTATGCAGTGGGAGTAGTGAGCAGGTATCAGTCAAACCCAGGACCAGAATATTGGATAGCAATTAAGCATATTCTGAAGTATTTAAGGCACACTAGGGATTATATGTTAGTCTATAAGGGTGGTGTTCTGAACCCTGTAGGCTACACCGATTCAGATTTTCAGATTGATGTCGATGACAGGAAGTCTACTTCTAGAATGATGTTTACTCTTGGGGTGGAGCTGTGATATGGAGAAGCGTAAAGCAGTCTGTGATCTCAGATTCCACCATGAAGGCTGAGTACATAGCTGCGTCTTAAGCAGCTAAGGAAATAGTTTGGCTAAAGAAGTTCTATTCAGATATTTGTGTTATTCCAGATATGGATAAACCACTTGTGTTGTTTTGTGACAACACATGAGCGATAGCCAACTTTAAAGAACCACGAAGTCACAAGAGGAGTAAGCATATAGAAAGGAAGTATCACATAATTCGAGAATATGTGGCCAAAGCATATGTGAAGGTTATGAAGATTGTATCTGAAGACAATCTTGTGGATCCATTTGCAAAGACATTAGCAGAAGCTACATTTGATAAGCATATCAAGGAAATGGGATTAGTAGAATTAAAGCATTAGTTTCAATTAGTGAAAGTGGGAGTTTTTTGGGGTTTTATGCCCTAATTAAAACCCAATTTTTTTGTAATCTCATTTTATTATCAATAAAAGAATAGAAATCATTTTTGACTTGGTCAATCACTTTGCTCACACGTTTTATTTTCATGATTATTTGTTTAATATAAACTTCTATTAAATCCCGAGCATATAGCTAATCATATTTATAGTGACGTAATCACAGTGGAATAGAAATATGATTATATGTTCAAAATAAGTTAGTCCTAAGATTACTCAATGCACATGATTTACATTGACTTGCCAATCTACGATATAATCTACTTACACATTGTAGTGTTATGTTCTTTCCAGAACATTAGCAAAGTAGATAAGATCCGATGTATTTGTTACATCAGACTGGACCAATATCGACAGTAGATAGGATAAGTAAACATACTGTTATTATCTATTCTATTCATATCATATAGTTGACCATAGGTCAATTCAATCTCAATTCTGAGTGGTTAGTATTCTAACTAATTGTATTATTTAAGTTATTTGACTTGTTCATTACTAGCTTACCCTATGGACTAGCCCATACTTCAATATTGGGAACTCGGTAGTATAATTGAGTGGGAGTGTTAATCATAGATATGAACATCTATAACTTCTAATGAAGAAGTAAAACGATGGTTTCCTTTTAGTTTGGTTCAAGGTTCTAAATGATAGAGATCTCATTTCAGTAATTAATATTAGTTTACTAAAATATCATTTACAAATAACTAAGTGTTTTAAGGATAAAATACAATGATAGGTAAAATGGTATTTTAGTCCCATCTCTTTGTAGACCGTCTATATAGGATTGAGTGAGAATTATGGTTGTAACAATGGATAACTAATAACGTATCTATATTGGTTATAGAGTGTTCTATGAATTCAAGAGTGCAATTCGGAGTCTTTAGTGGAGTCACGAGGAATTAATAAGTTAGTAAATTTATTTGTTAAATTTATAATAACTTATTGAAGTTTGATTTCATAGGCCCATGGTCCCTATTTTACCTTGGATTAAATCATCTAGATAGTCTTAATTAATTAATTTAATTATCAAAGTTGACCAGGTCAATTTTTGATAGTTTCACAAAGATATGGAATTTAGAGAAGAAAATAGATTTTAGGGCGGATTTATTAATTAAGACAATTTGGTGCCTAAATTAATAAATAAGTTTAAATCAAGGTTCAAATTATAAATAATTAATTTAATAAAGGATTTAAATAATTATTTAATTAATTGATCAATAGAAAATAATACGGGCCTTGAATTTAAGTTCAACGGGCTTATAATTAAATGGGAAATTTCACGGGTCTAAATCCCATGATAATTTCGACCTAATGTCTTATATTACCTATTATTTTATTGGTTTTTTAATTAAAATAAGTGACCTAATTGAAACTATAAAAGGAATGCTAATTGATAGTTGAAATCATAAGATCTGGAGATGAACAGATGATCTGAAGATCTAGTTTTGTTGCTTTAGGGTTTTAGACTCTCTCTACAGCAAAAATCCTTTTCTAAGCCTCTATATTATCTTTTTTTCATCTTCTCTCTAAATCCATCTCAAGTATTGAGAATTGTCCACTCTAGTCTAGGTGATTCTAAAGATACTTTGGAAGACTTTGAAGAAATTAGAAGATCGGTTCAATTTCTTGGTGATACCCTGCGACAAAAAAGATACAAGGGTTAGAGAAACTAAAGGAAGGATTTATTCATTCTGCTGCACATAATGTAAGTATTCTTATCATTATCTATGTTTAAATTCAATTATAGAAACATGTTATAGGTTTTCTTATATTAATTTTTTTAATATATGATTTACATGAAAATAATTAAGATCCTGTATAAGTTTTCCCAACATGTTCTTGTGTATCTTACCAAATAGCATAGACATCCACTTGTCTCCTTCTCTTTGTGTGGGTCATAGTATGAAAGATGGTGGGTTAGGAGGCTAAGACGATAATTGATCTACACGTACTCTACATCTAGCAAATGTATTTGTATGTTTCTATTTTATTCAAATCATGCGCATGAGAAAGATCCCATTCTAGTTATTGTTCCTAAAGTGATTCGTTCTTATGCTTTAATAATTTCTATTATTGCATTTAATATTATCTCATGCTTCCTCTGTATTGTCAATCACATGATCAAAAACCAACAAAAGTTTCCCACTAACGGCGGAATTGGATGTGCTAAGGAAAACCAGAGAGAGGCTTGAGAGTGCTACAATTCTTCCATCACAACTGCTAGACAAGGCTTGGCAACAACCAGCATGATATTTGTTGGACCAGCAAAGAGCAAGCCAACACCAATGATGGGAGTGAGCACCATCGAAGAACAAGCTAGAATTTCCTCGTATAAACAGAGTAGCTCAAAATAGGAGTTGCCCAAAGTGAAGGATAAGATATTGATCCCTTTGGGGACTTCGATACTAGAGTGTGACCAATTGAAAAATTGGAGGAAGTTCCACTCGACCAGAACGAACTAACCAGAATAGTAAAAATTGGAAAAAAAACCTAGCTAAAGAAGTCTAGTCTGAATTTATAAGTTTTTTGAGAAATAACCAAGACGTGTTCGCTTGGATCACACAAGGACGTGGTGGGCATTAGCCCCACTGTTATCAGTCATGCCTTGAACATAGAAAAAGACAACTTCAGACCTATGCAATAGAAAAGAAGGTTGCTCGACAAAGAAAGATCTAAGGCCTTACTTGAAGAAGTCGAAAGGCTAAAAGAGAATGGATTCATAAGAGAAGCTTTCTACTTTGAATGGGTATCTAATCATGTCCTAGTACTGAAGCCCAATGGCAAGTGGATGACTTGTGTGGACTTCACCGATTTAAAGAAGGCATGTCCCAAAGATTGTTTTCCTCTACTAAGAATTGACCAGCTGGTCGATGCACCGCAGGACATGAAATCCTTACATTTATGGATGCCCACTCGGGGTACAATTAAATCAACATCCACCCTCGCAACGAGGAGCATACCAGCTTCAGAACCGACATAGGCTTATACTGTTACAAAGTAATGCCTTTTGGACTCAAAAATGTTGGCGTGAAGTACCAGCGACTGGAAAATATGATGTTCAAAGACCAGATAGGCAACAACATGGAAGTCTGCGTCAATGATAAGTTGGTAAAATTAAAAAAGGCTAGGGGCACGTAGCGGATCTAGCAGAATGCTTCACCATTCTCAAGCATTACGATATAAAGCTTAACCCTTTAAAGTGCTCATTTGGGGTAGGCTCGGAAAAGTTCTTTGGCTTTATTGTCAATTCAAGAGGCATAGAAGCTAATCTAGAGAAAATCAAAGCTTTAATTGACACGAAATCCCCAATCAAGATAAAAGAGGTACAAAGCCTAAAGGGATGGCTCGCAGCTCTTAGTAGATTCGTCTCAAAATCAACTGAAAAGTGTGTGCCATTTTTCAACATGCTAAAGGGAAATAGCAAGTTCGAGTGGACATAAGAATGTGAAGAGGCTTTCCGAGTGTCAAAGATCATGTGGCCCAACCACCAATCTTGTCAAATCTGATTGATGGGGAAAAACTTTACCTATATCTAGCAGTTAAGGAGCATGCTGTTAGTGCAGCCCTTATCAGAGAAGTAAATAGAATCCAGCATCCAGTGTATTATATAAGCAAAAGGTTGATTGGAGTAGAAACGCGATACCCCTTTATCAAAAAATTAGCCTACTGCTTGCTACTAGCAGGGAGAAAATTAAGGCCCTACTTTCAAGCTCACCCTATCACAGTACTAACCGACCAACCTCTCAGGCAGGTGCTACAAAAACCAGAGTCATCTGGTCGACTACTTAAGTGGGTAGTAGAGCTAGGGCAGTACGAATTCGCATACCAGCCAAGAAATGCTATCAAAGGATAGACCTTAGCAGATTTTATTGGTGAATGTACTGGAATACCAGAGAAAAACAAGCAACCAAAGAATCCAAAGAATGATGAAGAAATTTCGCTAATATGGAAGTTGTTTATGGATTGATCATCAAATGAACACAACTCTGGAGCTAGACTTATCCTTATTACATCTGAAGGGCATCGCATTCACTGCGTATCTACATTTGGTTTCAATTCTTCAAACAATGAGGCAGAGTGTGAGGCTCTCCTGACATGATTGCAACTTGCTAGGGATGTTAAAGCTCTAGTAGTAAACATATAAAGTGATTCAAAACTGTTCGTGAATCAGGTATTGGGAAAATACCAGGCTTAAGGCATTAAAATGGCCTCCTACCTTAGCAAGCTAAAGATAATCTGACACAGTTTAAAAAGCTTACCATACAGTAGGTGCCCCGTAACCAAAATTCCAACGCTGATGCCTTAACAAAATTGGCAAGTGCCAAAGATATCGATACTCTGAACATAATACTTGTTGAGATCCTTGCCCAACTAAGTATAAATGAATCAGAAAATATGCTACTACTTTATCACACCCCCTCCTGGATGACTCCTATTGCAACATACTTGGAGCAAGGAATTTTACCTCAAGACTAAAATGAGGCTCGAAAAATTTCAAGGCAAGTTGCTAGATATGTAACCATTGATGGGTTGATGTAGATAAGAGGATAATTGATGCCTCTGCTTTGGTGTGTTACTAGAGTAGAAGCAGATCTACTAATGATTGAAGTACATGAAGGATTTTATGGCTATCACGCAGGGGGCTTAGTCTAGCTAAGAAGATATTGCGACAAGGGTATTTTTGGCCAACGATGAATGAAGATTCTATGGAGTATGTGCGAAAATGTGACAAGTGCCAAAGATTCTCTCAAATATCTCGAGCAGCTCCCAACGAACTTAAATAGATGCAAATTCCATGGCCATTTGCTTTGTGGAGCATTGACTTAATTGGGCAACTACCAACAGGAAAAGGTGGAGTCAAATTTGTGGTGGTCACAGTGGATTATTTTACTAAGTGGATTGAATCGGAATGCAACGCCCTGAATAGCCAAGACCGTTACACTATGTGTTTATAAAGGTGCAAGACTTGCTAATCAAGTCATTTAGTTAGAAACGTGTTACTGACACTATAGTTGAACTAGGGTTAAAAGATTTTGGTCTCAAAAGCAACATTTCTTTTAAATAAACATTTTCTTTTTACATGTGGTCCCAAAAGCAACGATTAAATACTGTTTACAAAAGATTAAAGATTTCAATATAGTGTTTAGCCACTCTAAGGAAAAACAGATAGATAAGCATTTCTCGTCCTATTCCACTCCTCGGTCGTGGCGGCCGATCAGCTGACCATGTACATTCAGCCTCGCAGCTCTCCACCTCAAGGTTGGTCCAATTTTCCTTTGCCTTTACCTGCACCACGTAGCACCCGTGAGCCAAGGCCCAGCAAGAAAACACAATAACAGAGCACAATCATTCAACAGACAATCATATAACTCATATCGCATAAGCATGTAATCAACAGTCTAAGCATTCATGTTATTCAAGTATTCAGCATACCAAGTATATCACTTCATGTCTATAATCAATCCACATATGATAACTAGGGTTAACGCCCTTATGCCACACCATCCATTTATCCCACTGACTCCGGCCCACTTAAACCGAGCTCAATGAATATTAAGCTATCCTCGGCTACCAGTGGTCGAGCCGCGCCCTGTGTGCACGTATTATTTACGGCACCCTTAGGTCGTTTATCACATGTCCCATGGCATAATACCACCTATGACATCATACAGATATAGGGAGCTCTTAGTCCCATCACAAACACATAACCAGGTGCAGTTTTCTTACCTTTAGATTTGCTAGCTTTGTTCATTTCAATCCTCGTGCACGACCCCGTCTGAGCCTTAGCGTACACCTAGTCACAGCCATAGATCATAATCATCACCAAACTTCAAGTCCAAAACCTAGCCTCGGGACCAATCCCGAGCCCTCGGGAAGCCCTAATTCCACCAAACAGGATGGTGGAATCAAACCCCGAACCCCCGAGCAAAAGCCCTTGAAAATAACCCAAAACCCCCTTTCTGGAAACAGGGTAGCGCTACAACGCTCTAAGGAGAGCGCGACAGCGCTACAAACAAAGCCTAAAATTCCCCAAAACACATAGCCTAGCACTACAGTGCCCAATGACTAGCGTTGTAGCGCTAGTCACAGCACAGCAAACTCTGCATTTTTCCTCCTACGATTTTCCCCGAGCCAAACCTTACCAAAACTCTTCCAAACTTCAACCAAACATAAAAGCAAGCCTATCAACATCCTCCACTCATCCCAAACATCCCAACCACACAAAACTCAATCACATGCACTCCAAATCACAAAATTCACCATGGCTGAACCTAAAGCTCAAAATCTCAGCAAAACCACAGAAACCACAAAGCTTAAAGCTAGAGCTTCTTACCTTTGATGGATGAGCTTAGCCTAGGTTGTCTCCCACTCCAGCTTAGCCTTCTCCTCCTCAAATCCTCAACCTCAACTCCCTAGGATTCCCACAGAACTTTGCTTAAAAAAACCAGCTCAACACCATTACTAGGAACTGAAATATTAACCTCAAAGTCTTACCTCAACTGATGAACAACCTCAGCTAGTTTCCCCAACCTGATCAAGACCCCAAGTATACAATCTCTGCCTTAAGCTCCTTTGGATTCTAGCCTCAAATCTCCAGAAGAAATTGGTGGAGAAGACCCAAACCGTTCTTGCAAAATTGCCCTGCTTTCCCTTCCTTCCTTTTCCTTCTTTTCTTACTTTTCTTTCTTTCCTTCAGACCTCTACTACCTTCTACACATTCCACTAAAGTATCAAACTTAGTATTACTTATCCCTTATAAACAAAATGACCACAATACCCTCCCATTATCTCTAAGCATTTAAATCAACCAAGGGCATTTTGGTCATTACACCCAATTCCCGCTAATTCCTCGAGTGTCCCTAATATTTATCGCTTACTTCCCGACACCTAACCAATCACCAATTATATTCTCTAATATCAAAATAGACTCCAATATATTCTCTAAATTCCCATAAATACCCCCAGGCTCACCCCGAGCCGGGTATAAATCCCCGTCGTGACTTTTCGCTAAACCGCTCAGTAGGATCACCTCGAATCACAGATTACAAATATGTCCACATAATAATGTGGTCTCGACAATTTATCACATATATATACAGTTATTCCCTCAACGGGCCAAAATTACGATTATGCCCTTCTAACCTAATCAGGGCCTACATGCATACCAATACACATAGTCATGCATCACAGATATTCAAATAATCATATAACATGCTTTAATCATTAAATCACATATAATCCAGTTATGCCCTCCCAGCATACTAATCAAGGCCCTTAAGCCTTATTAGTAAATTTGGGTCGTTACAACTATCCCCTCCTAATGAGAATTTCATCCTTGAAATTTACCTGAATAACTCGGGATACTGATCCTGCATCGTTGTCTCAAGCTCCCAGGTCGCCTCCTCGACCCTATTATTCCTCCACAATACTTTAACAAGAGGAATCGTCTTATTCCGTAGTACCTTGTCCTTTCAATCCAAGATCTGTACTGGTTGCTCCTCATAAGACAAATCTGTCTGCAATTCCAGGTCTACATATCTCAACACATGAGTCGCATCTGAGACGTACATCCGGAGCATAGCATGGAATACGTCATGGACTCCTGACAATGATGGCGGGAAGGCTAACCTGTAAGCCACCTGACCGATCCTTTCCAGGATCTCAAAAGGTCCAATGAACCTAGGGCTTAGCTTGCCCTTCTTTCCAAACCTCCTCACTCCTCGCAATGGTGAAACTCGGAGAAACACGTGGTCTCCAACCTGGAACTCCACGTCCCTACGCTTAGGATCAGCGTAGCTTTTCTGTATACTCTGAGAGGCGAGCATCATAGCTCGAATCTTCTCTATAGCTGCACTTTTCCTCTGAACCATATCTGGCCCCAAATACTTCCTCTCACCCATCCCATCCCAATGAATGGGTGATTTACACTTCCTCCCATATAACATCTCATAGAGAGCCACTCCAATCGTTGATTGGTAACTATTGTTGTACGAAAATTCAATCAACGGGAGATACTTACTCCATGATCCTTCAAATTCGATCACACACGCTATGAGCATATCCTCCAACACTTGAATCATCCTCTCAGATTGTCCATCAGTCTAAGGATGAAAGGTTGTACTGAACTTCAGCTGAGTCCCCATAGCCTTCTACAAACCACCCCAAAACTTGGAAGTGACGATGAGATCCCAATCTGACACTATGGACTTAGGAACCCCATGGAGACGTACGATCTCCCTCATGTACAACTCAGCATACTGATCCACAGTATATGTCAACCTCACTGGAAGAAAATGGGCTGACTTGGTGTATCTATCCACTATCACCCACACCGAGTCGTGAAGCCCTACAGTTCTGGGTAAACCTCCCACAAAATCCATTGTAACATCCTCTCATTTCCACTCGGGAATACCCAAAGGCTGAAGCAACCCTGCTGGTCGCTGATGCTCAGCTTTCACCTGCTGACAGATTAAACACCTGGCTACGTACTCTACCACATCCTTCTTCATCCCGGGCCACCAATATAATGTCCATAGATCCTGGTACATCTTCATGGTACCCGGATGAAGTGAGTACGGTGTCGTATGAGACTCATCTAGTATCTCTCGTCTGATCCCCTCATCAGCTAGAACATAAATTCGTCCCTAATACCATAGCAAACCAATCTCGAAAATAGAATAGTCCTTAGCTACTCCCGTAACTGAGTAGCTAAGACATTTTTTCTAACCTCCTGTAACTGAGCGTCTACCAATTGCCCTTCTCTAATCCGCTCTAGCAGGGTCGACTGTAGAGTAATATTGGCTAATCAGCCTACCACCAATTCTATCCCTGCTCTGACCATCTCATCAGCTAACTCTCTCGAAATCTGGGTGGAACTGTATAACTGACCTGAGCCTCTCCAGCTCAATGCATATGCCACTACATTGGCTTTCCCCGGATGGTAAAGAATATCACAATCATAATCTTTCAACAACTCTAGCCAACACCTCTATCTCATGTTCAGGTCCTTCTGTGTAAAGAAATATTTAAGACTCTTATGGTTAGTGTATACCTCGCACTTCTCCCCATACAGATAATGTTGCCAAATCTTCAGTGCGAATACCACCGTTGCTAACTCCAAATCATGGGTAGGATACCGCTGCTCATACTCCTTCAGCTGTCGTGATGCATAAGCTAGGACCTTCTCATTCTGCATCAACACACAGCCTAGACCCAACCTCGATGCATCGCAGTAAACAACAAACTTCCCTTCACCCGAGGGAAGACTTAACACAGGCGCAGTAATAAGTCGTCGCTTCAGCTCTTTAAAACTATCCTCACACTTGTCTGACCAGATAAACTTCAAATTCTTCCGTGTCAATTCTGTCATTGGTTCCGCTATCTTTGAGAAGCCTTCCACAAATCATCTATAGTAACCCGCTAGACCAAGAAAACTCTGTAGCTCCAAGGCGTTCCTTAGCCTCGGCCAATCCCTAACCGCTTCTACCTTAGATGGATCTACCTTAATCCCATCTGCACCCATGATATGTCCAAGGAATATCACTTCTGGTAGCCAAAATTCACATTTCTTAAACTTGGCGTACAACCGATTCTCCCTCAACCTCTGAAGAAACTGTCGAAGATGAAGCTCATGCTCTGCCTCTGAACTGGAGTACACTAAGATGTCATCGATGAAGACAATAACAAACTGATCCAGAAATTCCTTTGACACTCTATTCATTAAATCAATAAAGGATGCTGGGCCATTGGTCAAACCAAACGACATGACCAAAAACTCATAGTGCCCGTACCTCGTTCAGAAGGTTGTCTTCGGTATGTCCTCGTCTTTGATCCTCAACTAGTGATAACCAGATCGAAGATCAATCTTCGAGAACACCGTCTTACCCTACAGCTAATCGAACAAGTCATCAATCCTTGGTAGGGGTACTTAGTCTTGATAGTCAACTTGTTCAATTCCCTGTAGTCTATGCACATCCTCAAAGTCCCATCCTTCTTCTTCACAAATAAAACTGGAACACTCCATGGCGAGTAACTAGGCCTGATAAACCCCAAATCCAGAAGCTCCTGCAACTGTATCTTCAATTCTTTCAGTTCTACCGGTGTCATCCTATACAGTGCCCTCGACATTGGCTCTGTCCCTAGCACCAACTCAATGACAAATTGAATCTCTCTACGTGCCGGCAATCCAGGCAAGTCCTCAAGAAACACATCCAAGAACTCGCAAACCAATCTGGTCTCTTCCGGTCCTGCTGGAGAAACCCTGATGGTATCCACCACACTAGCCAGAAAACCTATACACCCTCCTTGTAACAGATCTCTGGCTCTCAACACCAATATCCTGGGTACGTGGGGTTCGTGCACCGCTCCCACAAAATCGAAAGGATCCTCACCCTCTGGCTCAAAAGTCACCATATTTTTCCTACAGACGATAGTAGCTCCATATCTAACCAGCCAATCCATACCTAAAATCATATCAAAGTCCTCCATACTCAACTCAATCAAGTCTACTGACAACTCTCTACCATCAACTATCACTGCCAGTGCGCTAATCCACCTCCTAGATACTACCAGTTCCCCTGTAGGAAAAATAGTCCCAAACCCTGAAGTACAATGCTCACTAGGTCTACACAGTCTATCAATCACCTTACTAGAAACAAAAAAATGTGTAGCACCGAAATCAATCAATACAGTAAAAGGAGAGCCAGCGCTAGAAAGCTGACCTGTCACTACCGAGGGACTAGCCTCAGCCTCTACCTGTGTCAAGGTGAACACTCGAGCTGGAGTCAAGATGTCCACCTTCCCCGCATCTCCCTTCTTCACTGTTGGGCAGTCTTTCTTGAGGTGTCCCACCACCCCGCACACATAACAAGCCTTAGCTCAGCATTCACCCAGATGGCGTCTTCTACACCTCGTGCACTCAAGGTAAGTCCTCCATGTATCACCGCCTCCCTGGCGGCCACCCTGAGTACCCCGACCTCTCCTATTAGGACTAGGAACGGTCGAAGCATCAGGGGTCTTCCTCTTCAAATCACTGGGGCCTCCGCCCCTACCAGAACCAGAATGTGGAGGCACCACCCTGCAGCCCTCCCGTCTCGCTGCACTCTCCCTCCATATCTTATTTTCCACTTCCTCAGTGGTAAGAGCCTTCTCTACAGCCTGGGCATAAGATGTCCCTCCAGGAACTATTGTAATCCTCACGTCTCGGGCTATCATAGCATTAAGCCCTCCAATAAATCTGTCCTGCCTAGCTACATCAGTAGGCACAAGATCTGGTGTGAATTTCGCAAGTCTGTCAAACTTTAGGGCATATTCTGTAACTGTCATGCTGCCCTGAACCAGCCTCACGAACTCATTTATCTTTGCTGCCCTGATGGCAACATTATAATACTTCTGACTGAACAGGTCCTTGAATCCTTCCCAGGTTAAAGCAGTAACATCTCTATTCTGTGATCCCACCTCCCACCAGATTCGGGCATCCTCTCTCAGCATTTATGTGGCACAGGCCACCCTGTCATGTCCCTCTACCCTCATAAAGTCCAGAATGGTAGTAATCATGGTCATCTACTGTTTAGCTTTCATTGGATCAGGCCCTCCCTCAAAGATCGGGGGCTGCTGTTTCCTGAACCGCTCATACAACGGCTCCCATCTATTCCCAACCTCTACTGGCTGCACAGCAGGTACCACTGCAGGTGGAAAAATGGGGGCAACACTCCCTGATGGAGCCTGCTGCCGCAGAATCCGGATCTGTTCATCCTGGCTCTGTAGCGAAGCCTGCATGTCTGCCATAATCTGCTGCCAGTTCCTAGGGACTGGCGGATGGGTCTGGCCCTGATCATCATCTCTAGTCTCAAACCTGCCGACTAGTCGCGTAGATTTTCTTGGACGCATAATTATCCAAGTCAATCTGCAATCAACAACTCGGCAATCAAACTATGATGACAGGGTAATAATCCTTTCATGTTCCACCACTAAAACTCCAAGCATTCACAAGCAATCAAAATACAACAATTTATCCAAATATTCATCCATATATTCATTCACATGCATGGTAGTGCTGATAAGCACTCTCCAATACCATCATGTAATAGTCAAGGGCCAGGCCCTATCAGTATCTCATGCTCCCTATAAATCAAGCAGATATCAACAATCATATCTCATTCAAATCATTTAGGCACATAGTCATGTATACACAATTACCCAACCCTGAGTCGAGCTTGTCTTTCACGACGAATGTACATGTCCAGCCTGTCTTCAGGAACCCTTAAACCTAGGACGCTCTAATACCAAGTGGTAACACCGTGGATAGCCAAGACTGTTACACTGTGTGTTTATAAAGGTGCAAGACTTGCTAATCAAGTCATTTAGTTAGAAACGTGTTACTGACACTATAGTTGAACTAGGGTTAAAAGATTTGTGTCTCAAAAGTTGCATTTCTTTTAAATAAACATTTTCTTTTTACATGTGGTCCCAAAAGCAACGATTAAAGACTATTTACAAAAGATTCAAGATTTAAATATAGTGTTTAGCCACTCTAAGGAAAAACAGATAGATAAGTATTTCTCGTCCTATTCCACTCCTCGGTCGTGGCGGCCGATCAGCTGACCATGTACATTCAGCCCCGCAGCTCTCCACCTCAAGGTTGGTCCAACTTCCCTTTGCCTTTACTTGCACCACGTAGCACCCATGAGCCAAGGCCCAGCAAGAAAACACAATAACAGAGCATAATCATTCAACAGACAATAAGATAACTCATACCGCATAAGCATGTACTCAATAGTCTAAGCATTCATGTTAATCAAGTATTCAGCATACCAGGTATATCATTTCATATCAGTAATAAATTCACATAAGATAACTAGGGCTAATGCCCTTAGGCCGCACCCTCTATTTATCCCACTGACTCCGGCCTGCTTAAACCGAGCTCAGTGAATATTAAGCTGTCCTCGGCTACCAGTGGCCGAACCGCGCCCTATGCGCAAGTATTAGTTACAGCACCCTTAGGCCGTTTATCACATGTCCCAAAGCATAATACCACCTATGACATCATACAGATATAGGGAGCTCTTAGTCCCATCACAAACACATAACCGGGTGCAGTTTTCTTACCTTTAGATTCTCTAGCTTTGTTTAATTCAATCCTCAAGCACGACCCCGTCCGAGCCCTAGCGTACACCTAGTCATAGCCATAGATCATAATCATCACCAAACTTCAAGTCCAAAACCTAGCCTCGGGACCAATCCCGAGCCCTCGGGAAGCCCTAATTCCACCAAACGGGGTGGTGGAATCAAACCCCGAACCCTCGAGCAAAAACCCTTGAAAATAACCCAAAAACCCCTTTCTGGAAATAGGGTAGCGCTACAGTGCTCTAAGGAGAGCGCTACAGCGCTACAAACAGAGCCTAAAACGCCCCAGAACACATAGCCTAGCGATACAGCGTCCAATGACTAGCGCTGTAGTGCTAGTCACAGCACAGCAAACCCTGCATTTTTCCTCCTTCGATTTTCCCCGAGCCAAACCTTACCAAAACTCTTCCAAACTTCAACCAAACATAAAAACAAGCCTATCAACATCCTCCACTCATCCCAAACATCCTAACCACACAAAACTCAATCATATGCACTCCAAATCACAAAATTCACCATGGCTGAACCTAAAGCTCAAAATCTCAAAAAAACCACAAAAACCACAAAGCTTAAAGCTAGAGCTTCTTACCTTTGATGGATGAGCTTAGCCTAGGTTGTCTCCCACTCTTGCTTAGCCTTCTCCTCCTCAAATCCTCAGCCTCAGCCTCAACTCCCTAGGATTCCCACAGAACTTTGCTTAGAAAAACCAGCTCAACACCATTACCAAGAACTGAAATATTAACCTCAAAGTCTTATCTCAACTGATGAACAACCTCAACTAGTTTCCCCAACCTGATCAAGACCCCAAGTATACAATCTCTGCCTTAAGCTCCTTTGGATTCTAGCCTCAAATCTCCAGAAGAAATTGGTGGAGAAGACCCAAACCGTTCTTGCAAAATTGCCCTGCTTTCCCTTCCTTCCTTTTCCTTATTTTCTTTCTTTTTTTTCTTTCCTTCAGACCTCTACTGCCTTCTACACATTCCACTAAAGTATAAAACTTAGTATTACTTATCCCTTATAAACCAAATGACCACAATACCCTCCCATTATCTCTAAGCATTTAAATCAACCTAGGGGCATTTTGGTCATTACACCCAATTCCCGCTAATTCCTCGAGTGTCCCTAATATTTACCGCTTACTTCCCGACACCTAACCAATCACCAATTATATTCTCCAATATCAAAATAGACTCCAATATATTCTCTAAATTCCTATAAATACCCCCAGGCTCACCCCGAGCCGGGTATAAATCTACGCCGTGACTTTTAGCTAAACCGCTCACTAGGATTGCCTCGAATCACAGATTACAAATATGTCCACATAATAATGTGGTCTCGAAAATTTATCACATATATATACAGTTATGCCCTCAACTGGCCAAAATTACGATTATGCCATTCTAACCTAATCAGAGCCTACATGCATACTAATACACATAGTCATGCATCACAGATATTCAAATAATCATATAACATGCTTTAATCATTAAATCACATATAATCCAGTAATGCCCTCCCGGCACACTAATCGAGGCCCTTTAGCCTTATTAGTAAATTTGGGTCGTTACACAGAATCATTGGCAACCATTACTTCGAAAAAGGTGCTCGATTTTGTAGTCAAGAATATCATCTGCAGATATGGGCTACCAAAGAAAATAGTTTCAGATAACGGCACCCAATTTGACAGCGATATGTTCACAAACTTTTGTGTTCGACATGGTATCACTAAAAGCTTTTTTAGTAGTGGTACATCCTCAAGCAAATAGACAAGTAGAAAATGTCAATAAAACTTTGAAGGATACAATGAAAAAGTGACTTGAGCAGGCTAAAGGCAATTGGTTAGACATTTTACCAAAAGTGTTGTGGTCATATCGTACTACTGCTCGTACCTCAACTAACCATACTCCATTCTCCTTAGTATACGGATATGCAGCTATGATATATGTTGAGTTAACCCCCCACCCCCCCCCCCCCCATCACATTGAAGGAGTACGTCAGAGCAAGAAAATAAAAACACCAATTGTTAGCTGAAACCCTTAACCTAATCGACAAACAAAGGGAGAAACCACAATTGCGAGTGGCTGCTTACCAATAGAAAGTGGCCAAATACTTTAACTCTCATCTCAGGGATAGAAAAATTGCCTCGGGAGATCTAGTATTGCAACAAGTGTTCCAAAACACTAAGGGCCCTGCAGCAGGAGTTTGGGAACCCAATTAGGAAGGACCATACCAAATTGTAGACGTTTTACAACCAGGAACATATAAACTTGCTTGAGTGAATGGTCAACTAGTTGCAAGATACTAGAGTGGTGAACACTTGCAAAAATATTATCAATAAACATTGGTCGAAAAGCACGCTTTGCCCATTTACTCAAACCATCATAGTTCTAACTTTATTTTACTTGTAAGGCACGATAGTTGCCCCCTCTTTTATTCTATATTTATTTGTTGGTTGCAAGGCACATATTGCCCTTTTTTGAACATTAATTAATAGTTAGACAATTTTTCATTATTTGGTTATCAGACACATGTTTTCGTTAAATATGACCAGTAACCTCTGATTAATTCAATTATTAATGTTTTTATACAAAACATTCATTGCTCGTAGAATTTTTAATTCAATAGACACGTTTTGTCCATGTTATTACGAGATATTTACAAGGGAGTGTGCTAGACACACTCAATCTTTCCAACTTCTATTATTATAACAAGTATTGATTAACATGTGAGATTCTTTAACAACATGAAGGTATACTACTTTATGATATTAATTCGAGCAGTTGTGTTAGCTCAACTAGGACTGGTTATTTGGAATGTGACAAAGGACTTCCCTTCTTGATCACTTGGGGGGCATATAGAGTATACATAATCGCACATAATAAAATGAGGAAAAAAGCACAACTGAGTAGTACTTAGAAAAAAATTCAAAATTTATAAAGTGTTGTACTTTGTTCATAAAGAGCATGGAAACTAAAAACTTTGTTTGTTATACAAGAGCAAAAAAGTTGAAAACACATATAGCATTTAAATTGTTATATCTAGTCAAAATTAAAGGGCAGTATATTGTATGTAATGAAGGAAGATTAATACAAAAATATCTGAGATTAAAAGCAACTCGGTCAGCGCCAATGTTTTTACACCACAAACCTGACGATTTTGGTGTCTAGCAAAAGAAAAAAGAAAAATAATACTACCAAGGACGCTCCCCCTCAAGGCTTGACCACCTTAGTATCTTCCTGCTCGAGCCTCAGGTCGCCATCAGGATTCAAGGAGACTTCCATGGAAGCAACAGCTAACTCATCCTCCTCGCGGGCTAAGCATTTAACAATCTCTTTGTCCCGAAGGTTGGCGGGCAGGTAGTCAACGCTTTCCTCCTTATTGTTTTTCAAGAACATGAAAAACAATTGAAGGATGCACTCTTGAACCTTGTTAGGTCGGAGGAATGTGAATCTTTCTTCTTAGCAAGCTCCTCCTCGAGTAGTTTTTTCTCATCTGCCAGCTTCTGTTGCTCCGCCTCCAGCTGCTTCAAGCACTCCTCGAGGTTTACCCTCCTTTGTTCAAGCTCCTTAATCTAGCACTTTTGTTTGGTCCCCGTCTCCTCGAGCACCTTAATCACCTTGCTCTTGTTTTTTACCAAAGTGATTTGGTTCTTCAAATCATCCTGAAGCTCCTTGTAAAGGTTGTAGTTGATAGTGTTTGATTCCTTGAAATTCTTTATAGCTGCCTGTGA
The DNA here is from genome assembly GCF_963169125.1 of Humulus lupulus. Taxonomy (NCBI): domain Eukaryota; kingdom Viridiplantae; phylum Streptophyta; class Magnoliopsida; order Rosales; family Cannabaceae; genus Humulus; species Humulus lupulus. The sequence continues at coordinate 188,726,368 of NC_084795.1, read as the reverse complement.
TCTCTTCAATGACTCTGCAACTTTGATTGCTTCAATTCAGGTGGTGGTGAGAGTTATCATACCCTACAAGAACAATAGAAGTTAGATTCGAGCAGGAAATTTGTACAAAAAATTTAAAAATTAAAATAAATAGTTACCTGAGTCAATACTCAGACATAGCATGACCAAGTCCTGAGTCCACGGACGAATGCTCATGGTTTATGAAGGATTCAATACTCAAGCAGTGTTGGGCAAGAATCTGGGCTCGGAAGGAGATGGCATCCATGGCAACCTTCAATTTCCCTTTTGCATGCTCGATTTGAGTAGCAGTTGGGTCCATGGATTGTCGCCCAGCAGGAGAAGGAGTAGGTTGGCTAGCAGGTGACTCCCAACCAGTCGAGGGAGTATGGGCGGGAGAAGATGGAGGGGGTGTCGTCGGAGAGGTAGGAGCAAGAAGATCGCTTCTTGGTTGGTTGGCGGCTGACTCTTTGATTGAGCCAGCCTCAGGAGCCACCTTTCTTTTCGTGCCTCCTTTGGTTGAGGCAGGAGGAGAATCGTAGAGGTTAAATATTTATGACTCAGACATTGTTACTGAAAAAAGATGAACATACGAAAATATCTAATATATAAAACGAGCAGAAACAAAGAGCCTATTTCAACATTCAACAATATTAAAAAGCTTTCAAACAACCTATATTACATAAGAATTCCTCGTAGAAATTAGAAGAGGAAGGCATATTTAGAAGATCGTCATCCTCCTTTAGCACCTGCTTGCCCTTCCCTTCGTCCGCGGAAGGTGCTGAAGCCCTTGGGTGAGGACCATCCTCTTGTTCCATAATACTAATCTCTGTTGTCTTCCCCCTTTTAGGATTAGGGGTCGCTTGGGGCTATTTGGATCACCCCACCTCGTTGCCATCTGTCGGATCGACAGATCTTCCACCAGCTTCACCCTCATTAGTGCCTCCCTCGTTTTGGTGAGCATCAAGAAGATCAACCCTCCTCAGATTGTCTCTCGTCATGAGCAGCCTGCAGTTTTTTTGTTCGAAGGAAAGATTGTTTAAGGCTGCTACTCGCCTTACCATATCAAACGTAGGAAGAGGTATTCCCCACGGACCTAGAAGTACACTAAAAGAAATAAAACTAAGCAGTAGTGTAAAGGAAGAGTGGGAAAAAGAAAAACTAAGGATTATTGTTACCTCCTAGATGGAAGGCTAAATTATCTGCGACTAGGTCAGTTGTCAGAAAATATTCCTTAAAATAATCATCCACATTGCTCCTAAACGCGGGCTCCATTAGGAACACCCTGGTCGTGTCCCTATGGCAAAAATAGAAGAATCTAGTGCCTCGCGGGCCTAGGTTTGACTTTAAATCAAAAAGGTAATGGACTTCATGAGGAGTAGGAGAAGTCCACCCTTGGTCACGATAAAGGATATATAATGCTAAAAGCATTAAATATCCATTAGGTGTTATCTAGCTAGTAGGAACAATATACCAGGGCACATTTTTCCTCTTACGAGGCCCTTGCTTGGCATAGAGTCTTATGGTGTAGGTCACTTGCTCTTGTTCTTGTGGCGATTGTTCTTGCTATTTCTCTTGCCACCACCTTTGTTGTTGCTGGTGGTGCTGTTGTTATGGAGGTTTGCTGCTACTATGGTTGTTGTCCATTGGTCGCATGCCTTGCGAAAGGATTTGGGAAAAGTTTAAGGCCAGGAGGGGAGAATGGAGATTCGGGTTTGAGAGAATTTCAGAGAGGAAAAGTTTGAGAAATTTGAAAGTGTAAAAAATGATAAGAGAGTTGAAGGCCTATCTATAGGCAATGGATCGCATGTGAGCAGATGTGTCATCCAAGATATTCCATCATGACTTTTTGGGTTGATACGATGTCACACGCGTGGGTTGGTGAAAAGTTGTCTCTTTTGTTGCTAAAAAAGGTACAATGATTGTTGTGCAGGGAAGCGTGTCTGACGCCTAGGAAACTCAAAAGTTGTCAATTACGCAATCGAGAAGATGTGATTATTGCTTATAAGGGTGATACTATGAGCTATAAATATCATAAGTTGAATAGGCGTTCACCTGGTCGAAGTGTATAAGTTTATTCAGTATTGGTCACACTAGGATAAACTTGGAGGGCAAATGTTTAACCCAATTTTGGACTCAATGACGTGGCATTTGAAGATGACACGTGGCAATAAACGACATCAAACGTTGAGAGGTGGTCGAAATGAGATAGCTACTCAAGGAAGCCATATCAGAACAAGGAGTCATAATATGCTTGATCCAAAGTAGGTGCTATCCCTTGAAGCTGCTCAAAGATAGACCTGCTCGACATACGAGACGTTTTCACCCCAAGATCCAAATTTCACGAGATATTGTGAAATATCCCAAGATATTCATGTAACTAATATTTGAATGTATTTCTCCAGTATTATTTGAATTTGTAATCAGCTGTAACAATCATACACTACACGTGTATGACCTAGATTAATTTGTAAGGGCCCCTAGCCCATTAAGAGACTCTATAAATAAAGATCTCTCTCAGTCATTATCTCTAAGCTGAATTTGTGCGCATTTTACATACAAAACCCTACTGAACTGTATTCTTTTTCTCTCAGGTTTAAGAAACTCAGTTTAACCCTGTTTCTTCTTGATCTTGAGTCTGAAGCTTCTTTGATTAATAAAAGTGCAAGTGGACATAGGTCATTACAACTCTTGGTACCGAACCACTTTAAAATTTTGTGTGTAGTTTACTTGATTTTCGTTTGTTTTATTAGTTCTTATCATATAAATTGACTCAGAGTTGTTGGCCAAAACGCTAGTCAACAGACTTATAGTACAATACTTTACCTAGAGGAAGAAGGTGCAGCCAAGAGTATATGGTATTGACTTATTCTTTCGGTCTAATTTCTGCTTGTAATAATCTTGAATTACAATGTGTAGAAAGTTCAGGAAAAAGGATGTCCAGTTCGCTTCTTGATCTTCTTTACATCACACAGAAGGGTGATGTATTCCTGTCTCACATATACACCCGAGGTCTGAACCAAAAAGAACCAAGTGCAATCAACATAAATCGGACAATGAACTCATCATTCGCTTTGTCATATTGCTGAAGGTACTCCACTTGCGTATGAATTTCAATATGCTTCTCTCCTCCAACAATCAAATCCCGTAAAGGGTTGAACTCTTCATCATCAGAGTTAACAATATCCTCCCCACCATCTTTGATCCCCATTATATGCTCAAAAGATTCCACTGTAATGGGGTACTTGACACCACCAATGGTAAGAACAAAATCCTTCAGGCCAATATGCTCCACAATATAACATATCAAATTACCCCTTTACAGTCGGTACGTCAGTTATAAGATGGGAACCAAATCCCATATCTTTGATCGCCTTCTTTTACGCCTCGCTGAGATGGCTGACAACATTGTTCAGCTTCTCATCCGAACACTGATATTGAACTTGGTTGTTGTCACCCTCGTTATTGGATTTGTTTGCATTTGTCTCAACTTTCCTCTTCTTTGCTTCCACAGCCACTTTCTTTGAATCTTCATGACTTTTACTAGTTGATCCTTTACGCACTAGTTGTGCAGAGTTTGCTAGATGAGATAGCAACTGCGCCATAGAATGTGGATCAATAGTCGGTGCCTGTTAAAGTGTAAAAAGTAGAAACAATGAAATCACAATTTCACAAATAATTACAAAACAATACAAATTCCATAACTATAATATGCCCATACGAAAAATTCTTACTTCATGAGGTACAACTTTTGCTTTTAGTTTATCAGTTGTTTAGATCGTTTCGATTTAGGCTTATCGACACCTCTATCCTTGCCGATTTTTTTTTTTGTTTTCTAGGAGACATAACTGCCATCAAACATTAAAAATTATCAAATAGATATTAATACTGAAAGTACAAAATTGCTCAAGTATGCATCCAAAATAGATGTGGATGATCAATGTTACACTCATGTACAAAATAGGTATACAATACAGACTCCTCCAACAAATGCTACAACACATGCATATGGCATTACTACTGACATGAAGGCATCACTCAGGAATTATCAATGCTACACCTATCTGGCAAATATTTATACATTGAGCCCTAGAAAATAAGTTATCTCTAATTTATTGGTACTGCCCTATATTTAATCACAATTTCTAATTTGTGAAACACAATGCCTATAACAAAAAAATAAATCACAAAATTCAAATAACCTTTATTAAAATAAAAAAAAATAATCTATACTCATCAAATCACTCTACCCTATTAAAATTTTAAGTACAAATCCACCGTGGTAACATAATACAAAGTTAAACGCAGTTAGGGCAATGTTTATTTCTACGACCATATATTTTATCACTGCTTTTAATTAAATAAATACAATGCCTATATCAAGATAATAAATCATTGTAATATTTCCAATACATAATACACATAGAAGAAATCTATGTAATACCATTGTAATACTCTACCATCTTCAAAATATACATACAAATCACAATTAGAACATAATATAATGCATGTAATCTTCTCAATACCACCATAATACAAGCGTCCACAACAAAATAAATTGACTAAATGAGGGAACAAACTTTATTTTGTCTTCCTAACTTACCAATTAAAAATTAATACCAAAAAATTGTTCATCCAATCCACCATCCCCATTTTAACCATACCCAAACCTAACTAAATTTTCAGTTAATGTCATAAACAACGAAATCAAAGTATATACTTAAAAACCCATTGCCCATGAAAGCATTCTATACATTACTGCTGTAATACTAGCATCCAAAGCAATTTAAGATAATAATAGTGTAATGCTAGCATCTCAAATGAAATAGACTAAAGAATTACAAATTAACCCGGTGTCATACACACTCATTCGTTCTCCTCATTTCTAACCACAACTAACTGTCCAAATAATGACATTATCAACGAAAAGAGAAAAAAAGAGATAAAAACCATACCTTTTTTAATAAACAAATGCCCCTTGCTTTTGAAGTAGGTTCTACGCGATCTAAACCATCAACAAAGACAAAAAGTGTAGAAGTTTAGTTCGACAAAAAAAATTATCTAAAAATTAACCCATTCTAAAAAATTTCCCAAATTTTTAGTCCGAACAAAATCTCACCTTAACAAACATAGATAAATGGCCTGAACTGAGTAAGGCTCGTTCAAATCGGTTGAGTTTGGCTGTTCCTATCGCTTCACGGATGAAAAAGAGAGAAACCCACAAAAATAAACTTCTACAATGTGACCAGATTTTTTTTTTCTTTCTGAGAATGTAAAAATGATGAGAGTTTATGTGTGAAGAAATGAAAATGATGGCTGCTCATATTCAAGTCACGTCTGAGTGCAATAACAAAAAATTGGCACACACCCATTAAATGTTGCCACGTCACCGGTAATACAACATTTTACTTAATCTATACCCCCACATTTTATTATTTTAAGTACAAAAAGTAATAATATTTGATTAATTTGATCTTGTACCATCTTGTACCGTTGGATCACAAAGTCAATGAGAGTCATCACATCCAACTGTCCTGATTGAGGGCGTGACCGGTCTAGCCAAAACAACAATCGTGACTAAATGTGGCTCCTATCATATAATAGTGAAACAATGAATTTTTTTTAGGTAACTGTGAATATTTTTCTAAACGAGCCAAATATCAAATTAATATTTGTGTGGGATGTTTACAATATTAGCCCTATAAACAAAGAGCAACACATTAAGAGGGACATGGAGAATAATAGCCCCCAAAACACTTATCAATTAAATAAATGTGTTTGTTTAAAAATAATTAGAAAAATGGTCCAACACTCTTTTTTAATACTTTCTATGTAGAAACTTACATTTATACTCTTTCATTCTAAATATTTTAATATCTTGGTATATCTATATTGATTTTGTTTAATTATTTTTATTTTAAAATTATATTGATTTTTTTTTAAGTATCATTGGTATATTATTTTCCAACTTAGTATATATATTTTTTCTGATATCGTATATCAAAGTTATATAATTAATATTATATAAAAATTACATGATTTTATTATTATTATTACTACTAACACAGTATACGCATTATTTATGCTATCATATATCAACTATTGTTTTGTTATTTCATAAATAGCACATATACCAAGCATAAAAATGATAAGTCATTAAATTAAAAAAAATAACATAATTTTAAAATAAAGATATACCATAACATGGAAAACAAATATACCAAGATGGTAAAATGATATACCATCAAAATTAATATATATATATATATGTGTATATCAACATAATTTTGAAATAAATTTGATATACCACATAAAAGAAAAAAAATATACCAAGCTAATGAAATAATATATTGTCAGGTAGAAAATAAATATACCAAGCTAATGAAATAATATATCGTCAAATAGAAAATATACATAACAACAAAATAAAATGATATACCATCAAAATTAGTACATGTATATATACACATATCAACATAATTTTGAAATAAGATTGTCCAAATAAATATGATATACAACAACACAAAAAATAAATATATCAATGCAATAAGATGATATACCTCAAACTATTGCCAAAATTTAGTTATTATTATTATTTTATTTTATTTTCTTATTTGAATATTTGCAAAAATACACATTTTGAGTGTAGGGTGCTCAAGCCAACACTGATATACTACAATATTAAAAAAGAAAAACTAATATATCATGCTAGTAAACTTATATACCATAAATTTTTTTTCTTACAAAATCAATTGATATGAAATAACAATAACAAATTTTGATATATTGATGTGTGTCGTAAGCCGTAGCAAATTTAACAATTATTAAATTCAAACTAAACCAACTACTTCAATATAACGGTAGCAAGAGTCGATCCCACGAGGATTACTAATTAAACTTATCATTCAAGAATCAAGAAGTTAATGAAAAGTGGGATTTTAAAATTTAAGAATTAAAAATAAACAAGAAAAACTTAAAAAGGAATTTAATAATAGAATATGGTTAAGAGGTCATTCTCCACCACTAAACAATCATTCAAGCAATCAATAACATCATTGAACTATATTCCTTACCAAATTACCAATCGTAGATAACACGAAAACGTCATCACCCAAATCTCTCAATACAATTAATTAAAGCAAACAATATTAATTAATTATATTCATTAAACAACCTAAAGGAGAACTTCAAAGATTCAATCTAATGAAAGCATTAAGTTTCATGGAGATAGGTTGATCTAAGCAATAAATCCATAAATATGCAATTCATGTAACCTGGATTATATTCGTCATGATAATTAAAACCAACTTCGACATCAATCTCAATTACAATTTATCACCAATAACCCAAGGTTCTAAATGATTAGGTGAATAGAAATCCTAAGATGAGAGTAGACTAAAGCAAAGTCATATTTAGGAGCTTTACACACTTTTAGGTTTTGTGTAGCAATTTTAGTAATTAGTTACAATTACTTTTAGTTCTTCAGTGGTTCTATGTCTATAGTCCAATGGTTTTTTCTTTTTTCTTTTACTTTGCCACACTCTTCGGTTCATTTTAGCAATACTAATGACTCATTACAAATAATTCAATTACCAAATGGAATCTAGTTACTAAACCTTTTTTTTTCTTTGGTTGTTTTTGCAATTCATGCTTTGGCTTTGTTTAGCAATTTTAGTAATTGATCACTAATATTTTCAGCTTCCTGAGTGGTTCTGAACTACTAGTTCTACTATTTAATTCTTTGTAGCAATATTAATAGCTAGTTACTAATTTTTCAAGTATTAAGTGACACTTAATTACTAGACCTAATTCTTAGTTATCATTCACATCTTTCAAGTATTTTTGCTCATTTTTATTTATCATTCACATTCTATAATTCTTTTTAAGTCTTATTAACTGGTTACTGATGTTATAGTTACTAAATTTACTATTTTTTCCTTCTAGTTAAGTAACTTGTTACCATGTCTTATGTTTCTAAATGGATTCAGTTACCATTTCTATTTTTTTTACTCTTGCACATTATTTGGGGTTTTTTTTCAGCAATATTATCAATTATTTACTAAGTGGTCCCTATTTATTGTACCCACTGTTTTTTTAATTATGAATCACACTATAATTTTTTTTTTTTTTTAAATGTATCTGACTATTAATTTTTCAACTCCTAAGAGAATCTCTGATAGGGAGTCAAATTGGTGATGTAGTGCTATATTTTAGCATTTTAAAAAAATATATTTTTCTAATTGTGTGCTAAAGTTGTGCCAAATTTAGTACATATTAAAAGTTGTGTCAAATTTGACGCAGGATATAATATATGCCAAATTTGAGATAGCATTAAATGACTTTTTCTTACTTAAATTTTTGTTATCAATTATCTCATTTATTAATTGGTGTTAATTAGAGACTTTTAATTCTTTTTTAATTTATTTTAAAGTCAAAATTAATTAGAATTTTTTTAAATATACGTTTCAAATAAATATTAAATGAATATTCGCTATAGTTTCATTTTTTAATAATTTACATTTACGTACATTGAAACAAAATTACAAATATTGTATCAAATTTAGCATTTGTTTATTTTTTGTGCTAAAATTTGTACCATATTTACATCATCTATTTGAGATAATTTAAGTGCTTCCTACTTACTAGTGCTACTCGATTTTAGTTTTGCTGCACACTCTAATTTTTTAATCATAAGAAACCAAAACTAGTTACAAGTATCTTAGTCACTAGTAACTAGTTTTATTGTTATGGGCCAAAAATCAAAATCACGTTCAAAATTGTAAATTATGGAGGTTACATTAATAATGTTTCCATTATTAGATTTGGTTACTAATTAATAGAAATTTGTCAAAGATATGCTAAAATTGTCAAAATTTGGCAATCTAATTTTTGTGGTTGAAAACTCTATTGAAACCGGGAAAGACAACCAATTGAATTGTTCGCTGCTGAAATTGGATAGAATCTCTTCATCAACCAAGGCGACGATCATTATCTTTAGTAGTTCAATTCAAAATAAGCGAAATTGCTGATGCTGAAGAAGAAGATTGGTTCTCACCATATTTTTTAAATTCATGTTTGTGATTTTAGGTTTCCAAATCCTAGATGAGTTTGTAAAATTTAACTCATTTATAGGATGATTTGTTTTGTATAAACCACTAATGATTTATATTTTTCTCATAAACAAATTTAGAAATAAAAATTCTCATACATGTAAAAATAATACACACAAAAAAAAATTTCCAATGCTTTTAAAAATTATCCTTCCGAAATTGAACAATCCGGTTTCACAAAAATTTATCAAGAATATATATATCTCTTCTATATAATAAATGTGTAGATAACGGAAATTCTTGGTTTTAACGGTTTTTATTTTTTTAATGTTAATTTTAATGGAATATTATTATATTTAACAGAATATTCTTATACTTAACGGTAGTTTGTAAACACTTAAACTTAAATAAAATAAAATAAATAATTAGAAAAATTAAAATAAGATATTTTGAGATATTTTACAATGATAATTATTTAAAAATAATAAATAATTAAATAAATTAAAATAAGATATTTTTGAGATATTTTACAATAATAATTATTTAAAAATAATAAAATCATACGTTTTATAACTTAAATAAAATTTAATTAAACTTAAACTCACTTAATAGAATAATATCATAATAAACATATAATATAATCTGCTGTCAATTAGCAACAAATTACTTTTAAAAAAAAACTAACAAAAAGCTTAAATTTAAAATTCACATATAATATTTAATATTACATTAAACATATAATATATAATATCTTGTTGTCACTCCCAAATTAAAAAATTAAAACAAACATAAACTTAAACAAAAATAAATAAATTATTTAATTAAAATAAGGTATTTATTTAAAATTTATATAACATTAATATAAATTTAATAAAAATAATTAATAAATACTATAAATAAAACTAAGTAAACTTGCTTTGCAAGTTAATTGTATCTAGTATATATATATATATATATATCTTCTATATAATAAGTGCGTAGATAATGGAAATTCTTAGTTTTAACGGTTTTTTATTTTTTTTAATGTTAACTTTAACGGAATATTCTTATATTTAACAGAATATTCTTATATTTAACGGAAGTTTGTAAACACTTACAATTAAATAAAATAAAATAAATAATTAAAAAAATTGAAATAAGATATTTTTGAGATATTTTACAATGATAATTATTAAAAATAATAAATAATTAAAAAAAAATATGCTATTTTTCATATATTTTACAATGTTAATTATTTTAAAATAATAAATAATTAAAAAAATTAAAATATGATATTTTTTAGATATTTTAGAATGATAATTATTTAAAAATAATAAAATCATACATTTTATAACTTAAATAAAATTTAATTAAACTTAAACTCGCTTATTAGAATAATATCATATTAAACATATAATATAATCTACTGTGAATTAGCAACAAATTGTTTATTTTTTAACAAACTAGCAAAAAACTTAAATTTAAAATCCACGTATAATATTTAATATTACATTAAATATAATATATATATAATATCTTCTTGTCACTCCCAAATTCAAAAACTAGAATAAATATAAACTTAAACAAAAATAAATAAATTATTTCATTAAAATAGGATATTTATTTCAAAATTCATATGACATTAATATAAATTTAATAAAAATAATTAATAAATTCTATAAATAAAACTATCCAAACGTGCATATTGCACACTGTTTGTACCTAATATATATATATATATAGTACAAATTACTAAGGGAGGATAGGCATCCCGTATCATATTGTGTAGTATTATATTGGGTTATATTGTATAATATATTTTTATATAGTACAATATTTAATATTGACTATAAAAATATACTATAAAATACAACATAATATAATACGGTACATAAAACACACCCTAAGTAGTAGTTTATTATATCGAGTATGTTTGTGATAATAAATTATTATGATAACTATTGTTGCCAACTTTTAGGGATTATCTTTCACATATAAATTAAAAATTATTTTTTTAAAAACATAGAATGTCATTCGTAATTTGGTATCTATATTAGATAGTGGCAGGGTACAAAATGACTATTAATGTTGTGTGAAAGTAAGTAAATGTCCATATTTTTAATTTTGTAGTAAAATAACCTAATCATCTATTTAATATCATATATTACCAAATACGCCATTTAATAAATTACTATTTTATTCTAAATATTTTAATATTATGGTAAATATATATTAATTTTGTTTAATTAGTTTTTATTTTAAGGTTTTTTTTTTATTTTTTTTTTCATTTTTTATGGGTTGTTGAATGATATCCCATACCATAAAATATATATATTGAGTTGAAAAATAATATACCATCAAAACGTACAAAATTATTACTAAAAATGTATATACCATGCTAACAAAATTATATATTACCATTAAAATATATATACCATGATACAAAATTATATATTACCACTATGTATAATAAAATAGAAACTAAATATCACAAAAAAAATATATTATATATCATACAACAAAAAACATATACATTAATTGGAAAATAATATACCAACAACCTATAAAAAACTTAAAAAATCAATATAATTTTAAAATGAAAACTAATTAAACAAAACTAATATACATATATCACTATATTAAAGTCATACAGTCCTAAATAAATAAATAAATTATAAAAAATGGCAATTTAGGTAATCAACAATATAAAATGGTCATTTCTCTACAATTTTAAAAATGAGGACATTAGCTTCTTGATGCCTTTATTTTGTGCTATTTCCTATAATTTCTCTATTAGATATTATGTTGACAAAAAATTTCAATTTTTTTAATATTTAATTTTTGAAATATACCATTATATATTTACCTTTTTTTATATATAATATTATTGTAGTCCGTATTTTCACCTCCTGACACATAACAATTAAGAGTGATTATTGACGAGATAAGTTGCGAGGTTCCTGAAGTGCAACCCCTCTAGGAAGCCCAATTCGTATGAGCCGTGGACATCTCCGAGTGAGACCACGCCCTGAGGTCTGTCCTTAGGGAGAGGATCTCTCCAGGTGAGGCCACCTCCGGAGGAGCTCTCTCACTCCTCCCCCAGGTTTATGATTTCGGTCCTCAGACCTGGGGAGCCGCCAGGTGTCAGTCACCGCAATTGTTGGCCACCAGATGATCATCAGACAGCTTTTGGTGAGCCTTGATTGGTGGTGTTGAGTTCGTACAGTCGACAATTGGCATTTCCCACAATGCCGCCTGACATGGGAAAACATGCATCGCGCCATGACAAGTCAGAGATACGTTTCCCATAAAGTTGGTATGCGACTTTCTGGAATAGGCCCCATGCAATTTTCCTAGGTCGTACTCTCTATTTAGTGCAGGCCTTTATGTATTAATTTGGCATTAACACCCTAAAGTGATGAAATTTTGTATTAATGATAGATGATTAACATTAATGACCCCAAACCCTATGACTAGGGATGGGGTATTTTCTTGTAAAGGGTTTGGTTTTTTAGAGAGAGAAACTCTGTAACTCAGTGCAATATACACGTTGTCTGAGAACCATCATTGAAGCTTGCTATAACAAGCTTCAAGCTCACTAAATAATAGAGACTCATGGATTAGGGCTCTTTTATAGCTTGAACCACGTAAAATCCTTGTGTTCTTCCCTAGTATTTCCTTTAATCTTTCGGATGAAGTTGATAGTGAAGAAGATTGTCAACATTTTGGTTCATTGAGAGCTTGAAGGAAGCTTGAAGAACAGTCACGGTGACCACTCGAAGAAATGCACCAGACGATACCGCACCTCACGTCGTAGCTGAGGGAGGGGAAACCAGACGTATGCCACCACAAGACCTCCCTGACACGATGGAAGACTAAGACGAAAATGCTTAATACGTCGACATGGAAGACGGGAGTGACGATGAGTACTATGAGGAGGAATATCCTCATCCCATGGATGTGGAGGAGACACTAGAAGTGGTGGAGCTCCGTCACCAAGTGGCCACTCAGCAGTAGAAGATCGACACCTAAGAGGGTAACATCGTCGCCCTGTAGGAGATGGTTAACGCCATGAAGGGTTCTCTGGCGGCCCAAGGGCTGTGAGTGGACCCCCATGGCGAAGTACCGTCTAGACAACCAGCTGGTGTGCCACCTATGCACCTAGCTGGAATGCCACCTATCGATCTAGCCGGTGTGCCTCCCGAGCACCCAGCTAAGTTGGCGCGAGATCCTCCACATGGCGTGCCCCACATGCACCCAGCTAGAGCTGGAACCCCACCTGTGCCACGAGACCATGACAAAGGTAAGTTTTACGATAACCATGCTCCCAAGCCAAAAAAGGCTCGTTGGAACCCCAAAGACAATCAGGCCCCGAGGCCGACTAGTGTAGGTGAGGGACCAGAGGCTCGAGGACATCGCCAGGCCGTCAGCACTTGTGGAACCCAGGCGCGCCAATACGGATCGCGCGAGGTCTAGACATGGTATCCCCCCAACACCCCGCCATTACCACAGGAACAGTGGCCAAGGGGCCAACAGGCGAAACTTCTCTGTTGGCCGAGAGTGTGGCATCAGCATCTCGGTTAACAATGAGAATATTGAGTCCGACGGAGAAAGGAAGGAAGCATACCCTAAGGACAGTGGTGCATTCCGAGGTCAGATTGACCTACGAAAGGACCTTAATGATCGTCGATGCAATAAGGCCCCCGGGAGTGAACCTGCAAAGAAAGGTAAATTGGACCTCAGCGACAATCTCAACACCCAGAGGAGAGATAACCCAGCACAAAGTGCCAACCAAGATAGGGATTCACTCCGTGCAGAGTTAGAGAGCTTGAAGAGGATCTTGTTCAGAATGACCCGGCGACAGGGCCATGACTCTGACTCGGATGATGAAGATAGGGAACCATGCACTCCTCACATAGTGGAAGCCCATTTACAGCAAGGCTTCAAGATGTCTGCCATCACGTCTTATGATGGCAGCACGAATTCCACCGACCACTTGTCAAAGTTCAATAGGTTGATGTCGGTGCATCGTGTCTCCATAGACGCCAAGGTTCGTGAGTTCCCGATAACGCTGACGAGGCCAATAGATGAATGGTTCAAGAAACATAGGTCGAGATCCATTCAATCATGGCGCCAATTGTCATTTTCGTTTCAAAGACAATTCATAGCAGCTCGGAAGGTAAGCTTTGAGGTCAATGCTCTGGCCAACATAAAGCAAGGACCTTTCGAGACTCTCAAAGCGTACATCAAACACTTCAAGGAGGATGATGGGAGGATGAAAAGGGTTGACGACGGCCAGCAGCTGATGGCCTTACAGGCCGACATTCGAGTGGGGTCCCCACTATGGGATGACCTCCAGCGGCAAGAGTGTCGACGACTTGACGATTTCATCCGTCGAGCCCAAGAATATATCAGTTGGGAAGTTGCCCAGATTGGATCTTTTAGGGGGCCCGTCGCCTTTCCCGCTCCGACAATGCCTGGCCCCGTGGCCTTGGGGACCCAGTATCCACCCTACACTCCTATCCAACAAATTATGGAGAGAATCCAGTCCAGTACGAGTGTCCCCCAGCTAGCTTCAGCGTTGTGCCGACCGCTGGTTTTAGTGCGCCCCCGGTGGGATATGGAGTAGCGCCCACTGAATAAAGTGCTTCTCAGCCTGCATATAGTGTTAGAGTTGCTGCTCCATCCCAGTCCGTCACACCCAGTTGGACCCCCAACAAGCAGTAGATGCGGGGGTAAGGGTAAGGATAAGAAGACTAGAGGAAATTAGATAGTCCTGGCTGAATAAAGAATCGCCCCTAGCGAGAAGTATGTCTTGCAGTACTCTGAGTACACTGACTTGGTGGACTCTCGAGAAAACATTTTTGTAGCCACAGAGTAGCATGTCCATTATCTGAAGCCCCAGCCCATTCGAAGGGACAAGGAGAGGCGAGTTCCCAGCAAGTTTTGTCGTTTTCATAATGTGTGGGGCATCACACCAATGAATGCTGCCAACTCAAAGATGAGATTGAGAACCTCATCAAGTTGGGACATCTCCACCAATACGCTCGAGGTGGGGTGTGCCAACATCCAACCCCGGCCATGGGAATAGCAGCACAGTCCACTACTCCCCAATCTTCAAGCCTGGTGCCCACAACTCTACCACAGCTGGTAGCAAACATGCCTCCTCTAGTAAATGGCCAAGTAAGAACTATCTCAGGAGGACCTCACTTGGGGGGCACCTCTAGAGGCTCACAGAATAGGTGCGCACGGGCCTTAAACAATGATGATGAGGTGTTGGCATTGGATGAATTGCCAGCCTATATGTCGCGGATGACAGATCAAGTCATCACATTCTCCGAGGACGATGCCCGACGAGTCCACTTCCCACACCACAGTCCTTTAGTGATCGAGTGTCAGGTATCCAATAAGATTGTGGCTCGGATCCTTGTGGACAACGGGAGATCAGTGAACCTCTTGTTCAAGTCAGCTTACGAGAAGATCAAACTAACCACAAGCGACCTACACCCGTGCACCTCAACGCAATATGGGTTCTCGGGAGAAGGTCTCATACCAATGGGCCAAATCAAGCTACTCATAACACTAGGGGAAGAGCCTCGCTAGGCCTTCAAGTATTGCACTTTCGTGGTGGTTGATTGTGCCTCCGCGTATAACGCCATGTTGGGGCGTCCAACCTTGGTGGAGTTCACTGATGTCACCTCCATTCGCCATCTGCGCATGATGTTTCCCGCGGAGTCTGGAATTGGTATAGTCCAAGGAGACCAAAAGGAGGCAAGACAGTGCTACAACGCGTCCCTGAGGCAACCAGGGTAGTCGAGGCGATGGTCCCCAAAAAGTCTCTTCTCAAAAACATTGAAGTACATGTCGTGCTGGTCAAGGAGGCCGATGAGTTGGACCCGCAGGCTCATGAGGAGAGGAAGGTCGAGCCCATGGATGAAGTCGAGGAGGTAGCCCTCGATGCTGCCATCCCTGACAGAAGGACTAATATTGGGAAAAATCTAGAGGCAGAGGTTCGAGACTTGCTCCTGTCTTTTCTCCAGGAGAATCAAGACGTCTTTTCCTAGTCTCACTCCGACATGACCAGCATTGAACCGAATATCATCTACCATGCCTTGATCGCCAATTTGAACATCGCTCCAGTTCAGCAAAAGCGAAGGATGTTTGACCAGACTAGAGCAGAAGCTCTAAAGGCAGAGGTGGACAAGCTACTTGCAAACGGATTCATCCGGAACGCCCAATATCCCAACTGGGTATCCAATTCGGTCCTCGTGCCCAAAACCAATGGCACCTGGAGGACCAACATAGACTTCTCCGACCTTAATAAGGCCTGCCCTAAGGATTGTTTCCCGCTGCCAAAGGTCGATCAAATGGTCGATGCCACCTCTGGGTACGAGCTCTTATCTTTTATGGACGCGTGCTTGGGATATAACCATATTTCTATGCATGTCATGGATCAAGAGCACACCATCTTTTGAACGGATAAAGGAGTTTACAATTATAAGGTGATGCCCTTCGAATTGAAGAATACTGGGGCCACCTACCAAAGGCTTGTGAACCGAATGTTCAAAGAACAGCTAGGACGGAATGTGGAGGTATATGTAGACAACATGCTGGTAAAGTCCCAAATGGCTCCCGACCATGTGAGGGACCTCGCAGAGGTATTCTCGGTGCTTCACAGGTTTGGAATGAAGCTGAATCCCCAAAAGTGAAATTTTGGCATTGCCTCCGGAAAATTCCCAGGCTCATCTCAGTGCTCGAGGAATATAGGCAAATCCCAAGAAGATTAGGGCCCTGATCGGCATGCCATCTCCCAAAAGGCATAAGGATGTCTAGAGCCCCACCAGGAGGATCGTCGCCCTGAGTTACTTCTTTTTTAAGGCGACTGACAAGTGCATCCCATTCTTCAACATCCTTTGAGGAGGGCAGAGGTTTGAATGGACGAAGGAATGTGAGCAAGTGTTCCAGCAATTGAAAGCTCATATGGAAAACCCTCATATCCTATCAAATCCTGTGGATAGGGAACCCCTCCTACTCTACATGGCTATCTCTGAGAATGCCATCAGTGCCACCTTAGTTTGCGAGGAAGGTCGTGTCTAGCACCCCGTGTATTATGTGAGCAAAAGGCTCCTTGACGCAGAGTCCAGATACCCGCTCATGGAGAAACTGACATTTTGCTTGATGGTAGCTTCTCGAAAGCTAAGGCCCTTCTTCCAAGTGCATCCCATCAAGGTCCTCACAAACCATCCCTTACGACAAGTCCTCTAAAAGCCAGAGTTTTTTGAGAGACTCTTGAAGTGGGTGGTCAAACTTAGTCAGTTTGATAGCACTTATCTTCCAAAGACTACCATAAAGGGACGAGTGCTGGTAGATTTCATCGCCGAGTGCATGAGAGAACATGAGGGACCTGGGAGTACACCGATGGATGGGCCCGCATGGAAGCTATGTGTAGATGGATCGTCAAATGAAAATGGTTCCGGGGCGGGCCTCATCCCCCGAAAGACACAGAGTCCACAACGCACTAAGATTTGGTTTCAACGCCTCCAACAATGAAGCCGAGTACGAGACGCTTATTGCTGGACTTCAAGTTGCGCTCGAGCTCAAGGCCGAGGGCCTCGAGATTTTTAGTGACTCGTAGCTAGTAGTAAATCAGGTACTCGGGGAGTACCAGGCCCAGGGAATGAAAATGTTCGTTTACTTAGTAAAGACCCAAGAAATGATACATGGCTTCAAAAAAATTCACAATTCAGCAAGTGCCATGGGAACAGAATTCGAACGTTGATGCCCTGGCCAAGCTTGCAACTACCAAGGATGTTGAACTGATCAGTGTAGTCCCCATTGACTACTTGTCTTCCCCAAGCATCTCAGCTTCCAAGGAGGTGGAAGCGATCTAACCCCAGGACAGTTGGATGGATCCCATAGTGAAATACCTCTCCTCGGGGGAGTTACCATAGGACAAGATGGTAGCTCGGAAGCTACTTTACCAGGCACCTCGGTATATTATCATGGACAACAAGTTTTACAGGTGGGGATATTCATTGCCTCTATTGCAGTGTGTGTCTAAGTAAGAAGCCAGTATGATACTTCGAGAAGTGCATAAGGGGTTTTGCGGGGACCACGCTGGGGGCAGAACCTCACCAAGAATATCTTGAGACAAGGATGCTTTTGGCCCACTATGAATGGAAATGCGATGGACTATGTCAAGAAGTGTTACAAGTGCCAGCGCTTTCCCAACATACCTTGAGTTCATCCAAATGAGCTCACTCAGATGACAAGTCCTTGGCCCTTTGCAGTCTGGGGCATTGGCCTTATCGGGTCACTGTCCACGGGAAAATGAGGAGTGAAGTATGCGATAGTGGTAGTCAACTACTTCACAAAGTGCGTTGAGGCTGAGCCACTCGCTACTATCATGTCTAAGAAGGCTCTAGATTTTGTCATCAAGAACATCGTTTGCCGCTACGGGCTCCCTAGGAAGATAGGCTCTGACAACGGTCTGCAATTCGACAATGAGGTGTTCACGAAATTTTTTTGGCAACACGGGGTTATGAAAAGTTTTTCCTCCATCACCCACCCGCAGGCAAATGGACGAATAAAGTAGTCAAAAAGATGCTCAAAGCCACCTTGAAGAAAAGGCTTGAATAGGCGAATGGCGCTTGCCCCGAGGAGCTGCCTAGGTCATTATGGAGCTACCGCACCACTGCTAGGACCTCTGTCGGCCACTTTCCCTTCTCAATGGCCTATGGGTATGAGGTCATGCTCCCAGTTGAGTTGAGGCAGAAATCTCCATGCATCGACGGGACACATATGACCCGACCACAAACCACACCTTACTCCTAGAGTGCCTGGACCTCATGGAGGAGCTCTATGAAGCTTATCAGCTTCGAGTAGCGTTCTGCCAACAGAAACCGGCCAGGTATTTCAACTCTAAAGTGAAGGATAAAAACTTACTCCTAGAGTCCCTGGACCTCATGGAAGAGCTTCGTGAATCTTCTAAGCTTCGAGTAGCGTCCTACCAACACAAAATGGCCATGTATTTAAACTCTAAAGTGAAGGATAGAAAGTTTGGGGTCGAAGATCTGGTGTTGCGAAGAGTCTTCTTAGCCACCCGAGACCCCGATGCGGGAGTGCTGGGACCTAATTGGGAGAGTCCATACCAAGTCGAGGGCATTGTATGTCCGAGGACATACAAATTAGCCCGACTGAATGGGGAATTGATACCCCATACCTGGAATGCCAAGCATTTTCACCGGCATTACCATTGATAGGAGCAATGAACCTTATTAAATTTTGTATTCTCCCTTGTAGCTTCCTAGCACATTTGATGGAAACTATGTAGATAAAACATGGTAAAGAAGAAAATTGTTTGTGTTTTTGCTTATAGTCTTTAGTTTCCTTTGTCATGTATGCACTATGCGTAGAGCACCCGCTCGCTGACTTGGATAAGTGAACACAGACTAGTCTCTGATCACTTGGGGTCCATGGAGTTAGGGTGGCCTCACGCCTCGAGGGGAAGGACCTAGGAAATTAAGCTTTTCAAAAGCGGAGTAAGCCTAGTGTCACTGCCCCAATAATAGAAAAATCTAGGAAACTAGTACTGAGTCCATGACCTAAGAAACTAAGCTTGTGCAAAGCAGAGTAGGCTTAGCATCTAGGAACTAAACTAAGAATCTTAGTAGTGCGAGAACGAATCTGTGTCACCTCCCGTGGACATTGCACCTGAGGAACTTTGACCAAGTCCCCTAATCTTGAGATGCGAATAGAAGACCAATTACTCTGTACTCGGTCCTGGGGCATGGACATGGGACACCTCCCGCGGACATTGTGCCCGAGGTTCTCTGACCAAGTCCCCTGTATGCCTCAGGCCAAAGTAGCATCAGGAAATCCATGACATGGGAAGCTTAGCTAGTCGACAAGTGAAGCCCCCCTAATTCCATGGGACCCCATAACTAAGCGACTTGACAAAAAATAGTGTCGAAAAGATCCAAGTAGCGCGAGATTGGATTTAGTGTATTCTTCTGAGGATGACGCGTGCTCGAGGAGTAATAAATAAATTCCAATCCTTGAGATATTAACGGAAGCCTTAGTCGTCAGTACTTGGGCACGAACCAAAGTCACCCCAAGGTAGCGCGAGAATAGACTTAGGATTACCTCTAGAAGAAGTTAGAACCAAGTCCCTCGATCTCGAGTTGCGAGTTGGGGCCCATGTCAATTGCACTCAGGGATAGAAATTTACCCTGATTAAATAAAGCTCAAGTAGCGCGAGTACGGACTAATGTTACCTCTCGAGGACACCGGGCCTAAGGAGCAATGACTCACTCCTATGATCTCGATATGCGAACGAAGGCCCGAGTCGTTGGAACTCGAAGCCAGACCTCGAGTGCTAAAACTCGAGTCATGAAATACCTAGTCAAAGGGAGAGGAACTCAACCTCCTGGGCCTGGGCTAATGAGTTCGCGACTTCCACATGATTAGGTCCCAAGCTACGTACCCCGGGGGGGGGGGGGGGGAGATAGCTTGTTGTGGATGACCCCCTAAAGTCCCGAGTCATCAGGACTCGGGGACACGGTATGACATTAAATTTATTTTCAAGGACATTGAGCCTAGAAGGAAACACTAATGTCGAGAGTGTCGAGCACTAAGGAAGAACCCTACAGTACAAGACCTCCTAGAAGCTCGAGTCGTTGAAACTCGATGGCATAGGATAGTCAAGTGCCCTCACTTGACATTGCATCAAAGTTACTCTTATGACCTCAGGCCTAAGATGAAACACTAAATGCACAAGTGTCTAAACACTGACAGAAAGATCCTCAATCTCTAAGTACCACAGGCTATTCCCCACTTGAGTCATTGGAACTCGAGGACGTAGGGTCGCGTCGGGTAATCCCTTGACCTAGCGTTAAAGTTACTCTTGACGATCGTGAGCATACAGAGCAACACTAAATGCGTAAAATTTGTCTAAGTACTAAGAGAAGTCGATAAAGACTCGAGTTTTCAAGACTCAAGGCGAGACCTAGGTCGACGTCTAAGGACCCTCGTCACTTACGATTACGTTAAGGAAATAGAAACCAATTTAAAAGAAAATGCATTGTACTATTTGTACAAAATAAAAACACACAAATTAATTATTTATGGCACGCAAGCCTAAATAGGTTGTGACAAAGGCTCATGGGCTCAAGCTTTAATTGCCCTCCAACACCTCCTCCACCAAGTCAATGATGGGGTATGTCCCCGAGGCACTCTCTGCCTGATGAGCCGCTGCCTGAGTCGCCTCCACAGTTTGAGTCGCCTCAGCAGCTTGGATCACCACCATAGCTTGGGTCGCCTCTGTAGCTTGGGTCTCCTAGAGGCGTTCTTTGAAGAGGAGTTTGTACTTCTCGGGATCTCTAGTGAAGTCCAAACTCATCTCTTGGTTATGAAACCAGGCCACGTAAAAGGTGTCCTCAGCGATGGTCTCGACCTCCTTCTTGAGTTTGTCCACCTGATACTGAAAAGACCTATTCATCTCCATGGCTTGGATGAATTTTCTCTCGCCAAGCTCGGTCGGATCGGTAACCTCCCTAAGCTACTCCTGAAGTTGGGAATATTCAATGACCCCTCGGGAGACCTTGGCCATTGCTTTCTTTGCCTCCTTCTGGGCTTGTCACAGGTCCTTGACAGTCATTTGGGCAGCCTCCTCAAGTTCCCGAGAACATTTTTTTCGGCTTCTAGAGCATCCTGAATGCCAGAAAGCTCTTCCCGAGGGCCTCAAAGCTTCTCCTTGAGGGAGGATAATTTGTCTTGGGCCCGCTGAAGTTTGTAAGACTTCTCCATAATGATGTCACTCAAACACTGACAAGCCAAGGAGAGCCGCAGAAAGGAGAAAATTAACTAAAGCATTGTGGGAATAAAATAAAACCCAAAGAATTGATGACTTACCTGGAAAATGGCATACCGGCATGAAGACACAAGGGAGGCCTCATTGCTGTCGCCCAGTTGGGCAAAGCTATGGGCAGTCAGCTTGCACATGGTGGAGCTAATCCCATGGAAGAGCTAGGCGGTGAGATGAGCAACAAATTCCCCTAATTTGCTGGAGAACAGAGTTTCCAACTCGACCCGACCTATCAGGGGTACAATGGGTCTTTCTCTTAGCAGCTTCAGTTGGCGCAGGGCCTCCGCGGTTTCATGGAGGAGCTTATTGCCTTCCTCCATCCTTGCCTTGAAATGCTAGACTATCCTCTAATATTGCTCCAGGAGGGCCCCCTCATACCTCTCGGGGTATACCGGGAGTCGGGCTCGGGGCGCCAACCCTATTTGGTCTGAGCTTTGGACCACTTCGCCAGCCTGGGGGAGGAAAGAACCTCCAAGACCGAGGGCGGACCTACTGCAGGAACTTTCGTGGGGGGAGTAGGAACCCTCTGCCTTTTTGCTAGTGGAGAGGGTTCAAGATCCTCTCGAGGGCGCGATGACTCCCCAGCAGTCGAAGAGCTTGGGGGCGCTCCTAGCCTCAAGGAAAACTGAGCAATGTCAGCTAGCCCCATGTGATCTACAAGAACAAAGAGATGATTAGTGCAAATTCCAAAATGAAATATAACAGCACTGTAGGCTCCTCGAAAACCAACCATGAGTTATGTCTTTGTGTAGGCATTGAGGGTGTCTAATCCTATCTCCCTTCTCACAACTCAAGTTGGTGCCATATTGGCAAAACCAGTTGGATTTGAGAGAGGTCACCCGGTCTATGGGTACAAAGCCCCAAGGAGGTAGCTGTCTCCTCGGGCTGTGAAGGTAGATGTCTATTAAGTCTAGGTAGTCCTGAAGCTCTTCCCTAGTCTAATGTCGGATCGTGATCTGGCCAAATGAAGAAGGACGGGAGAAGCCCAGACATGCTCAAGACTTATCCTATCCCCTACATAAGAGGCATGGTATAGAGTAAGGGACAATTTACCTAGGGCAAGATAAAAAACCTCCATCCCCGCCTAAAGCTCTTACTCGAACTCCCGATTTTCTTGAGCTTCTCGGGCTACCTCTGCGGCCCGGATAGTCTCTAGCTGCTCCTCCGCAAGCTGCTGGTTCAAAATCTCCCTGGTGCTCCCATCAATGTAATTGATGTGTCGGGATGCCAACTCTCGAGACTTCTTGGACTGGCGGTACCTAGTAAGCTCGAGAT
This sequence comes from Humulus lupulus, assembly GCF_963169125.1. Classification (NCBI taxonomy): domain Eukaryota; kingdom Viridiplantae; phylum Streptophyta; class Magnoliopsida; order Rosales; family Cannabaceae; genus Humulus; species Humulus lupulus. The sequence continues at coordinate 188,703,202 of NC_084795.1, read as the reverse complement.
TGCTGATCTTTGGCCGCGCACTGACAAGTCCTGACCCGATGAGGTTATCCTCCATCACCAGGAAGCTAAGATCCAAATCTTGCTTGGGGAGGGATTTCATCTCCTGGAGATGGTCCTCGAAGAGATGGACATAGGGAGTCCGGCGGAAGGGGCCTATTCAAAGAAATTACTAAGTATAGAGCACGAAGTGATCAAGAAAACAAAGGAAAAGAAAAAATCGGGAAGAAACTCACCAACCATGGAGAAGTCAAGGATCAAGGTCGGGTTGTTACGGATTAGAAACCCGTTTATGAAGAAAAAGTCATCCTTGTAATCTTGAAAATGGTTCTCGTTATGATGAGGAGCCTTGTAGTCAAGGGATGAGGCGACATATTTTATCAGGGCGTAGTACCCATCCTAGTTGGACTTCTTCCTCGGGATGGTGCGGAAGCTATAGAAGTATAGGATTTTCGCCGAGGAAGGTGCGGGCCATTTCCGCTTCCAGTACAGGACATACATCCTCGCAAGTACTTGGTGAGCATTGGGGGAGAGTTGGATGGGAGCTATCCCAACATACTTCAGAAATTCCACAAAGTACTGATGCAAAGGCAGGGTGGCCCCAGCCATTAGGTGGGCTTGGCTCCACGCGTCGAGGCCATTGACGCTACGGTGCACCCTCTCAGATTCCTGACAAAGGCACACGAGGCACCTATTTGCGATCTCATAGTGCCTCATAATGGCTTCCAGAGCCTTGGGGTGTCAGAGCAGGGTGTGGTACTCCTCCGCTTCAAACCCATCAGCCTCGTACGTTTGAGTGGGGTATGGAATAGGAGCTTGGTTGACTTCTTCCACGGTCAACCCCCTTAGGTCTGATAGCCCTGGACTTTCCGCCACCACGCCATCAGCACGAACGACCAGCTCCCTAACTAGTTCTCGGGCTTCCGCCCTGGCATCGTCCTCGGACGCGCCTTGTTCACGGGCCATGTCAGAAATTTCCTGGTTGAAAAGATAGAAACCTTGCTCGTGTCACTAAAGCAATTCCTCAAACATCTGAGACAAAAACCAAGTAGTTAGTATCATGACCGAAGAAAATGTGGACAAAACAAGGAAGACTCTCAGACTACTGCTCGGAGAGAAGAGGAGACAATTTTTCTAAGAATTTGGGGTGTCCTCAGAGCCTAGGATCAGACCAGAAAACACCACCGGAGATGATGAACCTCACTAGAATCTAGGAATTTCCCATATTCCAGCTGAAGGCCCAAAAACACGAAAGTGGCATAAGATGTATCGAGGGCTATTTTGAAAATTTATAATGTCAAAATGTGCCTAAAAAGACTTATGAAAACACAAAACAGCTTCTCAAATGCCACAAAAATTATGTTCCAAAGCATGCACCTGAACCCACAAATGAAGCCCGATGCAAATGCAAAACTCAATACAAATAAGTAAGCACTTACTCGAGAAAAAGCGCAAATAGGTGTTAAGGCGAGTCCTAACTCTGAAATATCACCTGCCATTTTCCCAGAAGTAAGATGATTCACGCCAATCGTCTAGAATTTCTGAGAACTCAAAAATGGTCGGAGGTATAGGAAGAGCGAGAAAGAAAATAGGGAAGATGGTTGCCATATCCTGTGGACTCACTTACCAGAGACCTTTGTGGGATAGTATACATAGAAATCCGATTTCAACACTTCAACAATTTCTTGACCGAGCGGACAAGTATATGAAATTGGATGACACGATCGAGAAAGAGAAGAAGGGCATAAACAATCGGGACGGATCGGTTGACCCTCCTAAGAATGGTGGAAATGGTCAAAATGGTGGAAAGAAACGTGGGAATAACGGGTCTGACCGCCATGAAGAAAAGAAAGCCAAATCGGGTACAAGTGATAAGACAACCAAGTATGAGCCTCGGTTCACTAATTACACCACTCTTTCAGCCAGTCGGGCAGAAATATATCTCGCTAGTCATCAGGAGGTTCCCTACCGAAAACCCCCACCCATCAGGAAGGAGATGAGTAAAGGAGACATGAATAAGTTTTGTCATTTCGATGGAGATTATGGTCGCGATACGAATGAATGCAATCATCTCAAAGATGAGATATAATTTCTTCTCCGGTCGGGCAAGTTGAAAAAGTACCAAGTAGAGAAACACCAAGGAGGAGGAAGCAACAACAATCCTGAGTTTAAACGACATCGATCTCCACCCTTGCAACCCAGGCCTGTGGACTTTACCTTAGACACTATATGTGGAGGTCCACACTTGGCTGGGGATAGTAACAAAGCAAGGGAGAGGTATGCCCGGACACTTCGACATGAGCTAGAGTGCTAGGATAAGATTGGGTGAACGAAGCTTGATTAGGAACCATTGGAATGGTGAGCGTCTATGGATATATTATCACTAAATACCGCTTTCAGAGTGGTAGCTTAATTTCAAGTTGTTTAACTTGTTATTTAAGTTTGGTTTATGAGCTGGTTATTTGCTGACCAGTCATTTATTTTTGAAGAATTTTTATTGTTTAAGACTCGTTATTAGACACATTTTGTCCCTTTTTAATGTATGAGTAATAAAAGAGACTATGCGCAGCGTGGTCGATTCTTGCTACAAATATGCATGTGTGTTAATTTTTTGAAAAATTTTCAACTGGTTGATAAAATCAGACAGTATTCAACCACTCAGTACATTCAAGCAGTGTTCAACTGTTCGAACATTTTCCATATATTCTATGTGTTTCACGAGTCATTAACTGCTTGAACATATTCGGTCAAGTAGCAAGTGACCAAGGATATTTCAACCCTTAATCACTTGGGGGGCACATGGGGTATACTGGTATATAATTTAACACATGCAATAAGAGCACGAGTTAAGATATTTGTTTTTTTTAGGCTGACTTGTAAATTTTCGAAGTCAAAAAAGGCCATTAAGCTAACTTGTTTGACAAAGCTTAAGTAACTTGGAATTTTTCAAAATTTCAAGTTAGAAGCAAATATTCGTGTGACAATAAACATTATGCTCATAAAATGTTAGAGCAATAAGAGTGTGAGAAAGTATACTTAGTAGGGACTTATGAAATGTCTAGAATTTCTAAGTTTGAAAACTAAGTACTCATGCGAAAATATAAGGCATACATCAGAGTGACTTTACTATTCACAAAAAACTTATAATGTTTTAACTCTAAAAAGACTTAGAATGTTTCATGTTAGCCAAGAAAAGTAAATTATAAATGCCAATAGCTCGGTCGTACGAGAAAAATAGCAAGGCTGCTAAGCAGCTATTGTCTTCACAAAAGTATGAGAAAAAGAAGTAAACTACTGGCTGGGAACAAATTTTTCACTATACAAGTTGAGCGTGGCCTCTGATCGGCCAAACATGCTCTCTAGTTGGCCCAAAATGCTCACTGGTCGGGTAGACTGTTTCTTGGTTGGTCAACACCATCCTCAACATCAGGGACCTCCTCTGATCGGAAGGATAAAGCAGGAGAGGCAGGCATAGTGCCAGTTGGGAAAGCTGCCTCCTCAGCAGCCTTGGCCTCACATTTCGCGAGCTCCTTGGCCTTTGCTTCTTCTGAAAGACAATCTAGGTTAAGAGATTTGTTTAACTTCCAAATCTGGTAGAAGCAGTTGAAACAAATTTCTTCATAACGAACCAGATCAGCTTCCTTGTCTTGTTTCAGCTCTTCAATCTCTTGAATATCTTTCTCCTGCTGGTCGGTTAATGTCTTGATGGTTTGGATGTGCTTGTTGTTCTCATCAGTCAACTCCTTCAAGGTTCTATCCCGATCAACAATTGTTTTCTCTGCCTGCTTCGTTTCTCTTGAAGATCTTTCTCATATTTGGCTAGGTTTTCAATCTTCACTTGAGATTCCACCAATTGATTATTCTAGACTTTAATCAGCTCCTTATAGTCTACTACTCGATGTTGAGCATGACTGATAGTGATAAGTCCCTGAAATAAATAATAGAAAAATATTTAGAATAAGAACAATTAATAAGAAAGTGTGAGCTCTTAATGATAAGATGCTTACACTCATTATTTGAGCAAGGCCTCTTTGCAGGACAACTTCAACACTGTGCTGGGGTAAAGTCTCAAAGAATTGGGTTGTTGTTGCATGATGAAGAATGTGGTCTAATAACTCATTTCCATATTCTCCAGCAATGCGAAAAGGCTCACTTAAGTCAGCTGGTCAGGTAGTTGTTAAGCTACCAGGAGGAGGAATAGATTGAGGAGTCAATCGTGGGATAGTGATAGGCTGGTCAGATGATCTCCCCTTGCTAGTCGATACAATCTTTGCAACCTTGCTCGGAGGGTTTGAGCTACTACCTTCACTAGGTTTCCTTTTTTGGGCAAAGGAAGTGTTGAATTGCTTAAACATGTCTTGATCTGCAAAGAAGTGAAGCGCAAAATTGGTCAGTGGAAATGAGAGATTAATATAAGTAAATGAAATTTTACTATGACCACATGACTTTACAGATTTCCCACAATCATTCTCAAAAAAGTTATCTATAACAAGAAAAACTATGGTTACTATTAGTAGAAAAACCTGAGTTCAGAATTTCATTTAGTATGTCGTCTTCATCTTCAGACGATGAGCTGTCTTCTCTAAGGAGTTCAATGTTTTTTCCTTTCCCAGGCCTGGCAGGAAAGACATGTCTACGAGGATCTAGAGGAACTCATTCCCTAATAATAAGATCACTTGGTCGGCATGACTGGGGAGATGGTTCAGGAGAGAATTGGTCAGTCACTACTTCGATATCAGCATTTGACTGGTCGGTTGTGTTTGCTTCTTCAGTAGTACTACCTTCTATGATGTTTTGATTGTTTGGTAACAACCCCACCAATTGAAGATTCTCCAAGGTGACCAACTGCATAACATTCTTCTCTTCAACATGCATGTTAGCGAGATCCTCTGCTCGGGAATGCATTTCCCTGGTTGGGAGAGGTTGATCAAAAGGGACTGCATGCGTAAAAGCTAGGTTGTTGGCTTTGATGTCTAGAGTAAGAAAGTATTCCATATAATTCTTTCCAGGATTCGATTTATGGGCAATGTCATGAAGGTACTTAACCCCCTTTTGCCTATGAAAGAGGTGAAAAAAACTTGTATTCTTGTTGCTGGGGTTAGTCCTAAGATCGAACAAATAGTGTACCTCGTGAGGGGTAGGTGTGTTCCAACCCTGTTAGTGGTAGAGAATGTATAAGGCAGACAGGGCTTGTATCCCGTTTGGAGCAATCTTGAAGGGGAAACATTAAAGTAATCCGCTATCGACCTAAAGAAAGGATGCAAATGGATGGTAGCTCCTGCATAAATGTGGTATCTAGACCAGGTGCAATAGGCACCACCAGGATTATTGGCTCTCTCGTATGAGTGCGGGCATATCACTTTCACTCCTTCAAGACCCAAAGTCTGAATATGATTATCGAACATTTTGGAGTTTAGCTTAGAAGGCTTAATTACAAACCAAGAAGGCACGCGATATTCTACTTTCCTTGGTTTGAGTGTAGAAGTTTGTTGGATTTCTGTGGCAAAAGTCTCGGTAACCTTTCTCTTGGGTTTACCAATCTTTCGAGCTTGGCCAGGAGTCTTTGAAGCGACTTCAGTCTCAACTTCTTCTAATAAATTTTCTCCCACAAAGGGCATTCGTTCTACCACCTTTTGCGTTGCTCTACGAGCTACTTGGGGATCTTGTTCCAGAGGGAGTCGATTGGACTTTTCACCCTCATTGGTTGATGTTGACATTTCTGATTAAGAAACTGGTCTTCGTGAAGGAAGTATAAAGATGATCGTAGAAGGATTTTCTTGAGACGACAAAGACGACCTTTCGAAGTTCGTTTGCTTAGAGATTTAGAAGAGGAATTGCTGCTCAGAAGAGTGTCTCTTGAAGTGGGAGCTGAGGAGTCGGAGGCTGTTTGGTTGTCACCTCCCTTATAGTCAAAGTGGTTCATCTATAAAATATAAGGGGAGGTGAGTAAGCCAAACAGAGAATAAGTAATGAAAACATTTTACTTCATAGATAAGGACTATTTCGGGTGTTATGTGTTCGGGGACATTAAGCCTATAATTTTGTCCTGTGTGTTGTTGAACTATAAAGTTTTGTGCTCACCTAAATATGCATGAACCCGAGTGATTGGGTGTTTAATTCGAGAAGGAAAGCCGAGTAGCTGGCTTGCAAAATTTCCTAAGAGATTTTGGTGTTCGATCGGCTAGAGGTTCCCAGTGGTTAGGGTGCATTGCCGGGCGGCTTGGTGGGTTCGGAAGAGCCAAGGCAGCCAAGTGTTTGAACGGCTAAGGGCCTGAGGAGGAAAAACACCCGAGGGGCTAGCTGGGTACCGAGGGCCAAGGGTTGCCAGGGCCAAGAGGAGTTCGGTCGGCTAGGTAGTTTCTTGATGGTCCGTTTGGTTCAGTGGAATCTAAGCGGTCAAAACTTCAGAAAAAAGAGTGGTCAAAGAAACAACTTTGATGGGCTAAAGGGTATGGAGCATAGCGTGAAACATAAACACATTTTCCTAATATTGGGGCATGCAAACAAGATCAAAAATTGGAATTTCAAGGGTTCAACAAGTCTCAAGAAAATATCAAATGCTCATCCTATACCCATGAACCCGAATGGACAATATGGAATGGGAAATCATTTTTTCTTCAAAATTTCATGAAATTGGAGGAAAAATTGACTAACCCAAGGCCTAAACTACACTAAAACAGCCACAAAATCTATATTTTACAAAGTTTCATAACAAAAATTCCAAGAGTGCGTTCCAAAAGGGGGTTTCGACATTTATATGTTCTAACAAGTTTTTGTGTAGAACTTTAAAGCTTAAAATGATTGAAAGTAAAGATTAAAAAGATGAAACTTGATCAAATGGGTGGAAGAGCCTTGGATTTCTTGAGAATTTCCTTTGAAATTGCTTGGAGGAAAAGGGGCACGAAACCTTGATGAAGAGGTTGGCCACGACAAGGAGGAGTTTTCTTTTTTGTGATGTTTGTTTTGGCTTGAGAGGAATAGGCATGCATGGGCCTATTTAAAGGAAAAGGAGGAACTTTTCAATTACCCTAAAACTTTTAGTATTCTCTTTCCCACGATTGGGACTGATAAGTACCATTTTTATGGCCTGAAAAGTTCAGTTGTGGGTTTACTTGAAAAGGCGGGAGAATATAGGAAGTCATTTTTTGGAATTTTGGGACACATGAAATATTAAAGTTATTAGCGAGTCACCACGTGGAGGAAACTGCTAGGATATTCTCTGAATTTTTGATTGGCTATTCAATTTTTGGAGGTTTTGTGGTCCGAGTTTTATTATTTGTGAAAGTTACTGATCGGGTGGAAGTTTTTGGATGACCTCAATAACATTTAGCTAGAGTAAAAGTTTATCATGCGAGTAAATCATATGATAAACTTGGGGAGCAAATGTTATCCCCAAAATTTCAGTTCGATGACATGGCAATCAGAAGTGACAAGTGGCAATGCACGATCGTCAAGCGGATCATCAAGTGGCTCATTAATGGTCAATAAATCTATTAACCAAGGGAAGGGCAAAGGTTGGAAGTTAACCTACGAAGTTGTGATATTGTTGGTCAGGAAATAAATTCACCTAGTCAGGAAGTGATTTGCCCGACCAGGTAAGGCTTTAAACTGACCAGTGAGGAAGTCTCACCCGACCAGACACATAGATTGGCCGACCGGTCATCTCGGAGATGGACTCACCCGACTGGACACGTAGTTCAGCCGACTAGTCATCTCATAGATTGGTGTTAACAAACTTTTACAGGTGTTAAAAAAAATTGTAGTTCAATCAAATTAATGAGAATATTTGAAATTTATTTATACCTCTTCTTTCTTAAATAAAAAAATGGATGAAAATAACTAATTAAACTTGCAAAGTATGAAATAGAACCTATAAACGCTATAAACGGGGAAAAGGGCGCCCAAGTTCAAAGAGAAAAAGAAGAGAAATTGAACACAAAGAAAAAGCTTTAGATAACTTATATATTTTGACGTTTAGTTAGATTTTATAATCCAACTAGAAAATATAACTGCACTTCGCGTACTATTTTGCAATGATTAAAAAATATATATTTTAATTTTTTTTTGAAAAAAATTTAAATTATGTGTAAACAAATTTAAAGTTTGAGTAAGGGTTATTTTGGATGATTACCTTTTATTTTTAAAAATTAACTTTTAGACTTTGTGTTTTGTCGAAAGGTTAAAAATAGGAATAGATAAATCGATTATTTGAACACTTTATTTTGTCTGATTACCTACTTTAAACTTTTATTTTTTAAAATTAACATTTGGACCATGTATGTATTCAAAATGTTTCATTATAAAAAGTAAATTAAATAAATATATATTTTTATATATAATATATTTTGTGTAAGGGTTTACACCATTTTGAATCTTCTATTTTAGTTGATTACCCGTTTGAACTCTTTATTTTAAAAAATATTAACTTTTGGACCTCATGTTTTGTCAAAATTTTAAAAATAGGAATATATAGATAAATTATTTGAATTACATGTATTTTGGTCGATTAATTATTTGGACCTTTTATTTTTAAAATGGTAAAATAAATTATTAAAAATTTATCAAATAAAGAGTTAGTATTGAATTTTCAAAACAAAAATATTATATATATATATTTTTAAAAATAATGTGCTTCTTTACATTATATATATAATATATTTGTGTAAGGGTTCACATTATTTTGAATTTTCTATTTAAGTCGATACCTGATTGGATTCTTTATTTTTTAAAAAAGTAATTTTTGGACATCGTAGTTTGTCAAAACGTTAAAAAAAAAAGCAATAGATAGATAGATTATTTGAATACTCTATTTTGGCTAATTAACCTTTTAACTTTTAATTTTTTAAAATTAATTGGCAATGAAAAGTGATTGAGGGAGATTCAATCTAAAGAGAAAAAATGACTCGCATAGAAATATATGATGATTGGCGTTTAGTTGTTGAAACTTTATTAACTTTTTGTTACAATAAATTTTATATTTATTTAATGATATGTATGAGAAAAAAATAGTATATATGATTGTAAGAAAATTTATATAAAGTCTTTGTAACGTCCTGGCTACCCCAGAACAGTTACGGTGATCGGTGAACCGGAAATTTGACCCGCTACCCGAGTCCTTTGGTTAAAAACGTGATCTAGGTGTCATTAACAGGTTAAGGTGTAAAACCAGTAAAAAGGAGAGGGCACTTTTCATTAAGTAAATAAACTGCTCATGAGCCTTTTTAAAATGTTTACAAGTAGTTCAAGTTACAAAAGAGTTGCTACAGTTCCAAATATACAATCCCCGCCGGCCTAAGCGGCAAAAATAGGGTAAACCCCTAGTCCCTCTGAGAACTCCTTGACCGTGGTGGTCAAGCGGCCCTGTATGTACATCACATCGCCCAAGCTCTCCACTCAAGGATGGCCAAGCTTTTCCTTCCCTTTACCTGCACCACATAGCACCCATGAGCCGAGGCCCAGCAAGAAAACATAACAAAGCATGATATAATATCATCAACGATCATAATAACCATTTAGGACTATCAGTCCAACCAATAGGTGACAATAGCCAAAAGTCACAATAATGAGCATCGCTCCTTCTAGCCGTGTGACGTTAGGGCCACCAGGGCTTAACTGAATAGTGATTCATTTATAAATTCGTTTAGGACAGGCGCAAGGTGATTAGTCACCAACATAACCTTCCTCACGACTCTGGAGTCGAAACTATGGACAACGTCCCTTAGCCATGTGACAAACAGTCATCGGGGTCATATACCTTGGCTATATTCATCTGGTTGTAAGCCAGGCAAGCGCTTATAAGTTTCTCGACCCTAGGGTCGGTCTGGCATTAATGCTATAGAGCCATTCAATGCATGACTCTCGACTTTAGAGTCGGTCCCTGACTAGTCAGTGTCTCAAGCAGGTAAACAACGTTCAACAGCATTTAATATGCAATCCATGTCCACATATATCAACCAACATGCCTCAAGTATCAAACCACGCATGTCATATACCTATACAGGGTGCAACTGTACTCAAACACCGTTTTCTTACCTCTGGTTCGAGTGAGAATAATTATATGAACGACCCCTGAGAACGATCAACCTTTAAATTCCTCGACGGTCACCTGGTCATAACCAAAATGTAGGATTCATCAATAAAAATGATAACCGGGGTTTCCCAAACCAAATCCCAGCCCCCGAGACCTCAAATACTACCCAACCGGGTACTAGGTCCAACCCCGAGGCCTATGGTTTGAATCCCTAAGCTAAAAATCACTTTTAGCAAATTTTGGCCTTATGGGCCGCGGCCCCAAAAAGCCGTGCCACGGCACGCCCCCAAACAAAGAGGCCCCCCCATCTGCCAGACGCGCATGGGCCGCGGCACGCAAAAGCCGTGCCGCGGCACCCAGCCCAGAAAAGCTAGAACGGCCACACACGAACCAAATTTTCTCCCTGTTCGTTTTTCTCTCAAACCAGTCTCTCAAATCATCATAGAACCTTCTCCAACACATGTAATTGAACCCCCAAACAACATCCTTATCTCACTCACACCAAACCCCAATCAAACTAACATTAAAACCCTCTTTGATTCACACTTTCCACACCAAAACTCATGATTCAAAAGCTAGAACAAAAACAGAGCTTAACTTGAATTCAATGGTCAAAGCTTACCTTAGAACCTGTTTTGAACTTCCCACACAAGCAGAACCAAGTCTCCAATCCAGCCCTTAAGTTTTCCCTTGGTTGAATCCACAACTAGAGCTCAAAACACCAAAGAAGGAAATGGAGGAATTTGTACGGGAAGAGAAAAGGAACTAACCCCTGTTTTACTCTGTTTTATTCCACAGCCTTCAGCCACTTAAGTTCATATATATCCACCCCTAAAAAGACCAAAATGCCCTTGTGTCATCTAAAGCCTTTCAAACTACTCTAGGGGTAAAATTGGTACTTCTAGCTTAACCCGTTAATCATAATTAACGCTTCTCAATTCCCGCTAATCTCAATATCCTCAAACACCAATATTTCATAACCCATTACCCTAAAATCCCCGGTAACGTTATAACCTTTAATATCACCCCGAGACTCACCCCGAGCCCCGAGCTCCAACCTGTTATGACCAAACCGATAAATCATGTTTAAGGATCGTCTCATGCCGGAATACTCGAACCAATCCACATTATAATGTGGTCTCACAATATATCGTTAACATACAACAAATATTCAATTATACCCTCAACGGGCCAAATTACCATAATACCCCTGTAAACAAATGTGGACTCACAAGCATGCATTTAACATCATATGATAATATAATTCTCATAAACATACATAAACACATTTAATGGCATAATTAAACAGTTATGGCCCTCCCGGCCTACTAATCCAGCCATTAACCATAATAGGGAATCCGGGGCATTACAGTCTTTTTCATTGAATATTTTTGTATTTATTATATTTATTGTTTAAATTAAAATATAACAAAAATAGTTGTTTATTGATAAATGCTAAAAAAAATCAATTGAGAAAATTAAATAAATGAGAAAACATGAGATGAATAGAAAATATTGATCATATAAGCTGTCACTCATATAATAAATTCATAACTTATTTGTTTAGCATCATATAACTTGTATTGGTTATACAATTATATAACACACAAAAAGAAAAAAGTAAAAGAAGTAATTTTGAATTCAAAATATATAATTATAGAATAGCAAGATTTCAAATAAAGTAATATCATATAAATAAATTTATACAAATTATCTTTTTTAGCGTGAAGCTTTTTTTTAATTGTAACTATATATAATTGTAACTATATATAGATATTTAGAATTATTATTCCTGCTATTGTTATCTAGATAAATATTTTAGAAAATAATATATTATTATTATTATTAAAATTTGAAAAAATGAGAATTTTTTTGATCGTAAGTATATATAGATATTTAGAATTATTATTATTGTTATAATTATCTAGATAGATATTTTAGAAAATATTATATGATAATTATTATTAAAAAAATGTGAAAAAAATGATAAAATAGATAATGTAACGCCCTAATTTCTCATAATATTATTGAGAACACAGTGTGAAATCGTAAACATAAATGTTATTTTTTATTTAAGAAAACACCATAAAGCAAAGGGATCCCATATTTAAAATTAACTAAGCAACATTCGAATTTATAGAAATAAAAACACTTAAAAGAAAATGCTTCATAATCAAAATCCTAGGCCCTTGATCATTCCAGCGGCTACATGGTCCTCACGAATACATTACTAAGCTCTTTAGGTCCTACTCGCCACCGGCCATTCTAACATCAATTATCTGCACAATAATATCATAAGAAGTGAGCTTCTAAGCTCAGTAAGGAAAATGCATACAAGCAATCATACAATCACATAGTCATAACAAATCATATCATAAGTTCATACAAGATTTCATAACAACACTAATTTATGCTAATCATACAAGATCATAATACATTCTAGGTCATAATCTAAGTCATAAACAAATTATATTGGTCATACATAGATCATAATAACACTCTAAATCATAAACATACTCTATTGGTCATACATAGGTCTTACTAAAAAAATAGGCAAAAGAAAAGATAAGTGCTTATAAGGGTTGGCAATCAAGCCCTAGACATCACTTAGATTTGTCATACAAGTTTCGGCAACCAAGCCTACCAGACATCACTTAGGTCCGTCATACAAATTCTGAACACCTTAGGTCCAGCCACACTTATCTCTTTTGTACCTGAAATGTTAGGGTCATACAAATCACTTAAAAAGTCATAACTAAAACTACCTAATTTTCCTTACCTTGAGTGTGGAATAAGAGAAGAAAAAGAGATTGCTTGTGCTTAATAGATCTTGCCCAAAACCTTATATATTACATAAAAGATTTAAGATTAGAGACTTATAATAAAACTATACTTCCACAAATTTTAAACCTTATAAAAGTCATACCTTTAACCTAGAACCAAAAGATCAATACTTCCAAAATCTCGAGCCTCCACCAAAAGTTCCTATCTCCAACAACAATACTAAGAGCTTGATACTTGGTAATTTCGGCTATAAAGAGTTTATGATGGCTTATAGTGTTTGAGGCTTAATAGAAAAAATAGAAGAAAAATAATTCATGAGCACTATAAAGTCTATAGTGGTTCGGCTATATGGTATGTTTATGGGGCAAAAAGATGAGAACTTTGGGAGATATGGTTTTCGAAAATGGAGAGGCTTGAAAGCTGTACGCCCTAAATATCCGCGAGCTATTGGAGAGCTGGAAAAGAGCCTAATTCGATCCGCCACGTATAAATCGTCCACCCGGAGCTGTTATTACGGGTTTCCACCTGTCCAGTTCGAGCTAATTAGAGAGTTAGCAATTCACTCGAAGGTAGTGGGTCAGCGGTATGGATATCATAAGCTGGCTCTACATCAAGCTCGTGATGCGGCATAGGTCTGACACCCAAACCCTTGTAAATATAACCACGCAATGTAAACGTACATATATCAAACATCACGTGTCTCTTACATTCCTGAATTCTCGGGCACACAGTATAAACGTGCGTATTGAAACATCCCACGACTGGTTTGGGCTATGCGGCCCATTATCCCCCTTTACCTATTGATTAGACCACACTTCACTGTCAGGTTTTAGGAATTAATCATCAGTGTCACATAGATGACGTGAAGGGTAAAGAGATCACGGGATGACCCCCTTGCCAACCCAGGTATTCTCTCCCTATAAATACCAAGACCCTGGGCATTGCAAGGGGTTGGCATATTTTTGTAAAAAAACACTCTGTAAGGAATAGTCAAGAGATATCAATAATATCGACTGGTGGACTAGAGGGATTTTAACCTTCGAACCACCTAAAAAGAAAGGAGTGATCACCTTCCCATGTTATTAATTTCCCAAGTCTAGAATTAAACTATTTTCATATTACGGTTCACTAATTAGCACTAATCCATCCGGTTTATTCGTATAATTTTCTGTTGGCGAAGAACCGCGTCAACAGTTTGGTGCTTTCATTGAGAGGATTTAGATTGGTGCTATCGCAAAAACCTGATCATGTCGATTACTCGTTCGAGACATGGTAATGAGGTGGATCAACATGATGGGCAGGAGGCCCACCATGCCGCCATATCTGATGAAAAAAACCCCGAGATCCAGCAGCGACCGAGAAAGCAGCCTATGGGCCAGGGCGACACCGGGAGTTTGGTACCCCGGTCGCCAAATCTGAACCCGGATTTCCTGACGGCGATAGAGATGGAGAACATACAGTTGAGGAGTCAGCTGTCAAGAGAAAACAAGCAAATCGAAGAAGTCTTGGCCCGGTTACCCCCTCTTACAACCGACGCTAACGTCAGAAAAAAGGCAAAGTGGGACTCATAAGTCCCGCCGGGATAACCGGTCTAGGTCCAGCCGATCAGTCAGAGCCTCAACTCCGAGTTCTACGCCCACGTCACACCACTACCAGGAAACTGTGTTTGAGGAGTTTCCTAGGGCCAATCAGCAATTCAGCCGATCAGTCCGAACCTCAACTCCTAGCTCGGTTCCACCGTCGAACGCGCTCAGAAGGGCCCGAGGCAGCTCACAGAGGAGATCCGGGGAGGGCTCATGAAGACAGCCTGCTCCGACCAGCCGTCCTGCACCACGATTAGACCGCCGAGTGTAGGATGCAGGGGATGGTGGAGTGGAGCGGCCGCGACCTACCTTGATCCGCCCGGACGGGACTAGGATCGCGTCACCAGTTTTGCATCCCCTGTCGCCAATAAGATACCCTTCTCCTCCCCGTCCAGTTCGGGACATTTCGGCTCATGGGAGCAACAGGAGAAATCCTCCTTCCGTCGATCCTTCCCATCGCAGCCGAGCACGCGGGGAAGTCCTGAATCCTCACCCCCAGCAGGGGGCTCCAAGCTTTTCAAACGAGAGTTACTGGACCGGGAGCCACCAAAGTGGCAGGTCCGGTGAAGACCTGCGCAATTGCTTAAGTTCGGCTCAAAGCCCTCGGGCCACCCCGAGGGCCGACCTTCGAGATCGCCTCAACTCACAGAGGGGAGATCCGGCTAGAAATGGTAATCATGCTCACCGAGGGGATGGTCTTTCAAAAGTACGTGACAGTGGGAGTGTCCCACCTAACCAAGCTCAAGCTTGGAGGGACAATGACCCGCCTAACGCTTACAATGGAACTAGCGCTGTTGAACAGCCCCAGAACAATCAAGGAAGTAAGGACCAAACCCTACAACATTTAGCTCAGATGGAGGAGCTGATGAAGAAGCTCTTATCAGACAAGGAAAAAGACGAATACGACTCGGGGGACGAACTCGAACTCTTCGCCCCCAGCATAGCAGCCACGACGTATCCACCGGGTTTTTGGATGCCCCACTTGTCTAAGTTCAATGGAGACGGAGACCTGTTGGATCATTTGGGTATGTTCAACACCCTGATGATGGCCCACAACATTGGCCCGAGCTAAGGTGTTTGATATTCCCTTCCACCTTGACTAGGCCGGCCAGGCAATGGTTCAAGCAGTCTAAAAAATAGTCCATCAGCTCATGGAAAACCTTTTCTGCTGACTTCAAGAGGGCGTTCCGAGCTTCTCAAGCTGCCCGCGTCAAAGCCGACACCCTGGAAAACATGAAGCAACAGCCCGAGGAACCCTTGAAAGCTTACCTGAGCAGGTTCGCAAACATCGTGGCTCGAGCCAGAGACGCAGACGATAGTTCCAAGCTTCTGGCCTTGAGGACTGGAATCCTCGATGGAGGCGGGCTATGGAAAAAGATACAGAGAAAAGGCGTCAACACCGTGGATGAATTTTTGAACAAGGCCCAGGGATGGATAAACCTGGAAGAGGTGAGAGCGTCGGTCGCAGGAACCAGCCAAGCCCCTGATCAGCCCGTTGGAGTGGGAATGGATGTTGTGAAAACGACTCAAAATGTTACACAGAATAACCAAGGGGGTGGAGGCAAGAGAAAAGGGAGTAGCGAGGGCGGCCAGCACGGTCCGAAGAAGAACAAGCCATTGGAAAAATTTAAGCCAGTCTACGCGACTTATACCGAGCTCACAAACACTAGGGAACACATTTTCCTAGCCAACTCTGCCCACCTCCCCTGGAAGAAGCCGGAGCCTTTGAAGCACCAGAAGGCCAAGAGGGACCCTTCCAAGTTATTTCGATTCCACAACGACATTGGCCACAACACTTACGATTGTAGGCATTTAAAGGATGAGATCGAGACACTCATCAGAGCCGGACCTTTGGCTCAATACGCGCGGAACAGAGT
The DNA here is from genome assembly GCF_963169125.1 of Humulus lupulus. NCBI lineage: Eukaryota > Viridiplantae > Streptophyta > Magnoliopsida > Rosales > Cannabaceae > Humulus > Humulus lupulus. The sequence continues at coordinate 188,686,931 of NC_084795.1, read as the reverse complement.
TCCTACCAGTCAGCCAGCCCCAGAAGTTCCGATAAATAAACCCGGGCCCCGGATAAATCAGGATACCCCTCCTCCTGTGATAGAGGGAGAGATATCCACAATCTTCGGTGGCCCCCACTTGGCCGGCACGAGCAAAGGTGCCCAGAAGAGATATGTTAATGAATTGAAGGCTCATAACGGAGTGGAATTCATCCCGGAGCAGTATCTACCCAAACAACAATGATTGCAGAGGCAAACAATCATCTTTACCGAGGAGGATGCTAGTCACGTCCAGTTCCCCCACAACGATCCTCTGGTCATAACTGCCCAGCTCGCCAACTGGAGAGTTAGGAGGATATTGATCGATAATGGGAGTTCGGTGAAACTGCTGTTCTGGTCTACGCTGGAGAAGATGGGGTTATCCGTCACCGAGTTGAAGGCCACCTCCATGATGTTGTATGGATTTTTCAGAGAAGGGTCGGCAACGATAGGAACAATCGAGCTAGTAATTACCTTGGGAGAGGTGCCCCAAACTGTCTCTAAGCTCCTCGAATTCGTGGTCATCGATTGTCCCGCCGCCTACAACGCTATTCTGGGTCAGTGTAACGACCCAAATTTGCTAATAAGGCTTAGGGCCTTGATTAGCGTGCCTGGAGGCCAATAAATGAATTAATATGTTAATATGTGAATATATGATAAAGATTCATGTTTAGTTGAATTAAATATGCATGTGTGCCCCGTTTGGATATTAGGGGTATGTTTGTGATTTTAGCCTGTTGAGGGCGTAAATGTGATAAATATGATATGCATGTGATATATCTCTGTGTAGCACGATCTGGGACAGTCCTAGGGAGTGGTTAGCCAGAAAGTCACAATGGGATTGAGAATCCGACTCGGGGCGAGTCGAGGGGTATTTTGGGTATTAGATGTATTACAGGGTTATCGGGTTATGGAAATAAATATTCAGAGATATATTTGAGGTTAGAATGTCTAGGAGGGAATATTGGGGAAATTTACCATTTTGCCCTTGGGGACGTTTCCGGTACCCCGAGCCTTGAGGTAACCCTATAGACTTAAGTTGAATAAAACAAACCTTAGAATTACATAGAACTCTCAGAAACTGACCCACTCCTTCTCTCTCTCTCTTGAAGTGGTTTTCTTTCCTTTGGAGGCTTAGGGAAAATCTTGGTGAAGTTAGCTAGAAGCTAATGGAATTCAGTTGGGACTTTGGGGAGATTAAAGCTTGGAACTTAGAGAATCTGCACAGAAGCATAATTCATCAAGGTAAGCTCTTAATATGTTGAATTAAGCCAATTTTGCAGCTGGTTTTAAGGTTGTATATTGGATTTTGCATGTTAGTTAAGTTTGAAATGGGTTTTGATTGTTAGGCTGAGTTTTGGGGGCTGGTTTTGATAGGTTTTGATGTTGAGACTGGGCTAGAACCTTTGTGATGATTATCTGGAATTGTTAGCTTGATTTTGGGTATAATTGGATTGATTTCTGAGGTAAAAACATGGTGATTTTCTAGGTTCGAGGGGTAGGGCCGCTACTCTGTTCTTGCTGAGCCGCAGCCCCTTTGAAGTTGGTGCATCAGGATTTGAAGGCGCACCGCGGCGCCCTTAAGCAAGGGTCGCAGCGCATGTGGGCTATCTAGAGGCAAAGCCTCGGGTTGAGTTGGGGGCCGCGACATGGGTCTCTAGGGCCGCGGTGCTTAAGGTATTTTTGGGTTCTATAGGGGTTTTAGGCTCAGGAACTCAATGGTTAAGGCTCGGGACGGATTTTATCACCCGGATTGATAGAATTCAAGCTCCCAGAGATTAGAGATATGGCTCAAAGTTATTTAATGGATTAGAACTTGACGGATGGATATCGTTAATGTGTTGTGACCAGGGTTTCGGCGAGGCTCAAGTTAGAGGACTGTGCTCAGGATATCAGTGGTCGGAGAGCTCGGGACGCAAGTAGGAAAACCCTTGTTCCCATAGAGCTTGTATGCAGGGCTGAGCCCAATATGTCTGAATTGTAGGGCGTAGCCCTTTGGTAATTTGTTAGTGTTCAGTATTTGTTTATTATGCTATGAATGCTCTTGTGTAAATGTTCGGCAAGAGCCGGGAACAGCGCAGGCCGAGGTCAGCAGGGGCAGAGAATGGCGTTGGGCATTTTAGTGCAAGGTCGAGTATGGCAAGGGGCTGAGAGCAGCATCATGCACGTTGGGTGCGAGCTTCCAGGGCGAGACCCTGAAGGATACCTGGGATATCCTCACGGTGTGGACCGTGAACCCAGGGCTTGGTAAAGCGCTTGGGATGGCTTGGCCGTATGTGTTTAGCCTATTGATGGCCTGTTAGTATGCTATGTGTTTGTTATGCATAAGTTTTCTTCTTGTGAGGGTTTTCTTGTTGGGCTTCGGCTCACGGGTGCTTTGTGGTGCAGGTAAGGGCAAGGAAAAAGCCAATCAACCATGAGTATAGCAAGCATGAAGCGCGTGTACATGTTTGGCCTACCTGGCTGCCACAACCAGTGGGTTTTGGGAGATGATTGTAATAAAACCTAGATTTTGTCGTTTAGTCGACTTGGTTGTACTTATATATTGTAAATATTTCTAAAAAGTATTTTGGGATCCTAAGTGTTAAACTTTTATGATTTCAATGAAATAGAGTTATTTTCTAAAGTTTCTACTCTGTTTATGATTTAATTACACTTTTGCTTTAAAAGCCTCGATTAGCGAGTGATTGCACGTTTTTAAACTCACTTAGTAACGACTCTAAGGTAGTAGGGCGTTACAACTTGGTATCAGAGCGAGCTAAGGTTTATGGTTCTGGAGTTTGACCAAACATGAACGCTCGCTATCAGTGACAAGCTCGACTCAGGGTTGGTTGGTATGATTGATTAATATGCTTGAATATTTGCTTGAATGCCCTGTTTGCCTGCTTATTTCATATAGAGCATGACAAATGAGTTAACATATGCATGATGTCAGGACATGGCCCGCTGTGTGCTATAAACTATCTGAATGTTATGTGAATTACTGTTTGTGGATGGTTGGTGTGTTTGGGAGGTGGTTTGGATGTTGTTATCATGCCTGATGAGCGACGTCGTTTGTTGTAGGCATATTTGTTGAGATGCCTCGACAATCATCTAGACTCAGCGGCAGTAGGGCCGAGGATGACAACCAGGGTCAGGACCCTCCACCTGCCCCACAGAATTGGCAAGAGATGTTTACCGAGATTGCAACGAACAGAGGAAGAGCTGCGACAGTTGAGGCAGTAGGCCTCACCTCAGGTCACTAGGTTGCCAGTTCAGCAGGTTGTGGCGTCAGTGCTGGTTCAATCTGCTATGGAGAATAAGTGGGAACCTTTGTATGAGAGGTTTAGGAAACAACATCCTCCCACCTTCGAGGGTGGACTAGACCCACTGCGGGCAGAGCAGTGGATGAATATGATCTCCTCAATTTTGGATTTTATGAGGGTCCAGGGAAATGAGAGGGTAGCTTGTGCTAGCTACATGTTTAGAGAGGATGCCCGCATCTGGTGGGACATGGTAGTTTAGTGAAGGAATGTAACAGTTATGACTTTGGAAGAGTTGAGAAACTTATTTAATGAGAAATACTACAGTGTGGCAGTTCGAGCTGTGAAGGTTGACGAATTCATCAACCTAACTGAAAACCGATTGACAGTGACCGAGTATGCGTTGAGGTTTGATAGATTGGCGAAGTTTGAACCAGATTTAGTGCCGACTGATGCGGCAAGAAGAGACAGGTTTGTACGGGGGTTGAACGTTACGATCGCCCGCGATGTGAATATTACTTTGGATCCTGAGACCACTACTTATGCTCAGGTAGTGGACAAGGCCCTTACAGCTGAGAGGGTCAAGGATCAGATCAGGAAGGAAAGCGCTGTTAGCCGTAATGCCAGGAGGACAGTGCCTCCTCTAATTGGATCCAGTCGGGTTGGTGGCTCTAGTGAGCAGAAGAGGAAGGCCCCAAATTATTTTGTTCCTCCCATTTCAGATAGGAGGGCACGGGGTGTTTCTACTGGTCGTCAGGGTGGAAGTGATAACTGGAGGAGTTTCCCAGTGTGTCCACAGTGCAGACGTCAACACCAGGGTGAGTGTAGGATCAGGGCCTGCTTTGTTTATGGGAGTGCCAGTCATCTAAAGAGGGATTGCCCTCCATTCAAGAAGGGGGAACAAAAGAAGAGTGACAGTCTTGCTCCTGCCAGGGTATTTACTTTGACTTAGACTGAGGCAGAGGCTAGCTCCTCAGTTGTGATAGGTCAGATCTCTAGTGCTGGTTCTCTATATACTGCATTGTTTGATTTAGGGGCTACCCATTCATTTGTATCTGCTAGAGTGATAGATCAGCTTTGTAGACCTAGTGGTGTGTACGCTAGGGGATTTTAAACTTGGTTACCAACAGGAGAACTAGTAGTCTCTAGGAAATGGATTAGAGCACTGCCAGTAGAGGTAGATGGTAGGGAACTGTCTCTTTATTTGATTGAGTTAGAGATGGACGACTTTGATATGATTTTAGGGATGGATTGGTTATCGAAGTATGGGGAAACGATTGACTGCAAGCGCAGAATGGTGACTTTTGAACCGGAAGGGGAGGTACCCTTTGTGTTTGTGGGGACGGTTAGTGGACCGCGAGTACCAATGATTTCAGCATTGAAGGCTAGAGACCTGATGCAGGAAGGTTGCATGGGATTCCTAGCGAGCATTGTGGATACCTCTAGGGTGGTGTCGGTTGGACCGGGTGAGACTAGATTGGTGTGTGAGTTTCTGGATTTGTTTCCGATAGACTTGCCAGGGTTGCCGCTACAGCGAGAGATTGACTTTCTTATAAAGTTGGTACCAGGAGCGGAGCCAGTATCTAGGACACCTTACAGAATGTGTAACGACCCAAATTCACTAATAAGGCTTAAGGGCCTTGATTAGTGTGCCTGGAGGGCTTATTGGGATTTATGTGTGACTTTAATGAGTAAAATGCATGGTTATGATTTAAAGCATGTTATATGACTATTTGACTATTTGAGATGCATGACTATGTGTATTAGTATGCATGAAGGCCCTGATTGTGTTATAAGGGCATAATTGTAATTTTGGCCATTTTGGGCATAACTGTATTGATATGTGCTGATTGTCGAGACCACATTGTTATGTGGATGTATTTGTGATTTGTGACTCGAGACGATCTTAGAGAGCAGACTAGCGAAAAAGTCAAGGCGGAGATTTATACCCGGCTCGGGGCGAGCCTGGGGTATAAATAGGAATCTGATGAGTATATTGGGGTCTATTTTGATATCGAGGAATATTATTTGGTGATTTATCAAGTATTGGGAAGCAACGGGAAAAAATATTAGAGACACTTGAGGAATTAGCGGGAATTGGGTAAAATGACTAAAAATGGCCCTACATGGACAAAATGGTTTAGAATTAATAGGGAGGGCATTTTGGTCAATTGGCTTCTTAGAGATAAGTTTATTGAGGCTTTATATACTTAGTGGGATTGTTAGAGAGAGTGAGAAGGCTATGGAAAAGAAAGAAAAAGGAAGAAAAAGAAAAAGAGAGAAAACAGAGGGGTTTTTTCCAAAAGGGGCGGTTTGTGGATTCTAGCACCATTTCTCTTCAAATTTCTTGGAGCAAAGCTCAGTGGAGAGCTAGGATAGGCTGAGCATCAAGGATCCTAAGTTAGACTTGAAGATTTGGCAAGGGATTAGCAAGAACACATAAACTTTTGAGGGGAATTTCTGGGCAAGCTTTGAGGAAGAGCAAGCTAAGGAGGTCTAGGAATTGAATCAAGGTCGAAATTGCATCAACGGTGTGCGCTAGGGCTCGAGTGGGATCGTGCTCAAGGAGTCAAGTGCTGAAAGCTATCAAATTGACAGGTAAGAAAACTATAGCACCCGTAGGACAGGGCATGGGCCCGTAGTGTGATTGCAGGGCACGACCCTATATTGCATTACATGTTAGGGTGTAGACTTAATTGAATTGATATCAAGGCACGACCCTATATTGCATTACATGTTAGGGTGCAGACTTAAATGAATTGATATATGTTTGAATGTTATTTGAGTTATGCTTTTTGTGATTATAGTAAGAATGAATGGCAAAGGAGTCGGGAACGGCAGCGGAGCCGGGAACGGCAAAAGAGCCTAAACGGCAAGGAGCCGAGAACGGCGAAAGGCCGAGAACGGCAGTGGGGCCGGAAGTAACACTTAGCACGTGAAGTTCTTGTAGACAGGGTGGGACCCCAATGGATACAGGGGATATCCTTACGGTGAGGACCGAGACCCCAGGCTTTCGTAATGCCTCTGGGACGGCATGGCCGTGTTTGTTTAGTCTGATGGAATACTTGTTTATCTGTGGATTATCTGATATGTTAACTATATAAATCGCATATGTTATGTACTATATGAGTTTTCTTGCTGGGCATCGGCTCACGGGTGCTCTGTGTTGCAGGTAAGGGCAAAGATTGAGTCAACCAGCCATGAGTACGGAGAGCGTGAAGCGCCGCGTACATGTTTGGCCTGCCCGACTGCTTTGGTTGGGGGTTTATTTGAGAAATGGCTGTAATAATCTGTGATTTTAATAATTAATCAACTGTAAAATTATTTTAAGTTGTAAATAGTTTTCAAACCTTATTTTGGGATCCCAAATGTTAAATACTAGAAGTTTTCAATGAAGCAACGCATTTTTAAAGATTACAGCCTTAACTTTTGCTTAGTCACACTTTTGTTTTAAAAACCTCGGTTAGCGAGTTCATTTCACATTTTTCATTTTAAAACTCACTTAGTAACGACTCTAAGGTAGTAGGGCGTTACAGAATGGCTCCAGCGGAGTTAAAGGAGTTGAAGATTCAGTTGCAGGAGTTACTTGATTTGAGGTTTATCAGACCGAGTTTCTCGCCATGGGGTGCTCCAGTATTGTTCGTTAAGAAGAAGGATGGATCCCTTAGGGTGTGTATTGATTACAGGGAGTTAAACAAGTTAACCATTAAGAACAAGTATCCACTGCCTAGGATCGACGATTTATTTGATCAGTTACAGGGACGAACGGTGTTTTCCAAGATAGATCTCCGATCAGGTTACCATCAGTTAAGGATTAAAGAGGAGGACATACCAAAGACCGCTTTTCGAACGAGATATGGACACTATGAATTCCTGGTTATGTCCTTTGGATTAACCAATGCCCTGGCAGCCTTTATGGACATGATGAATAGGGTTTTCAAGGATTATTTGGATAAGTTTGTGATTGTGTTCATCGATGACATCTTGGTGTATTCTCAGTTGGAGGCAGAGCACGAGCAGCATCTGCGGTTGGTTCTAAGTGGTTGAGGAAGCATAAGTTATATGCTAAGTTCAACAAGTTTCAATTCTGGTTACCACAAGTTACATTTCTGGGCCATATTGTCAGTAAGGAGGGGATTCTGGTTGACCCAAGCTGGGGGCCGCGGCATGGGTCTCTAGGGCCGTGGCGCTTAAGGTATTTTTGGGATCTAGAGGGATTTTAGGCTCGGGAACTCAATGGTTAAGGCTCGGGACGGATTTTATCACCCGGATTGAAATAATTCAAGGTCCCTGAGATTATAGATATGGCTCAAAGTTATTTAATGGATTAGAACTTGACGGATGGATATCGTTAATGTGTTGTGACTAGGGTTTCGGCGAGGCTCAAGTTAGAGGACTGTACTCGGGGTATCGGTGCTCAGAGAGCTCGGGACGTAGGTAAGAAAACCCATGTTCCCATAGGGCTTATATGCAGGGCTGAGCCCAATATGTCTGAATTGCAGGGTGTAGCCCTTTGGTTGAATTTGTTAGTGTTCAGTATTTGTTTATTATGCTATGAATGCTCTTGTGTAAATGTTCCGGAAGAGCCGGGAACGGCGTAGGTCGAGGTCGGCAGGGGCCGAGAACGACAAAGGGCCGGGAACGGCGTTGGGCACATTGAGTGCAAGGCCGAGTATGGCAAGGGGTCGGGAGCAGCGTCATGCACGTGGGGTGTGAGCTGCCAAGGCGAAACCCTGAAGGATACCTGGGATATCCTCACGGTGTGGACCGCAAACCCAGGGCTTGGTAAAGCACTTGGGACGGCTTAGCCGTATGTGTTTAGCCTATTGATGGCCTGTTAGTATGCTATGTGTTTGTTATGCATATGTTTTCTGCTTGTGAGGGTTTTCTTGCTGGGCTTCGGCTCACGGGTGCTCTGTGGTGCAAGTAAGGGCAAGGAGAAAGCCAATCAACCATGAGTATAGCAAGCATGAAGCGGCGTGTACATGTTTGGCCTCCCTGGCTGCCACAACCAGTGGTTTTTGGGAGATGATTGTAATAAAACCTAGATTTTGTCGTTTAGCCAACTTGGTTGTACTTATATGTTGTAAATATTTCTAAACAGTATTTTGAGATCCCAAGTGTTAAACTTTTATGATTTCAATGAAATAGAGTTATTTTCTAAAGTTTTTACTCTGTTTATGATTTAATTACACTTTTGCTTTAAAAGCCTCGATTAGCGAGTGATTTCACGTTTTAAACTCACTTAGTAACGGCTCTAAGGTAGTAGGGCATTACAGTCGGCCTACGTTGATAGCATTTGAGGCCATAACCTCCATCCGCCATCTCGCAGTCAAATTCCCATCCTCCACGGGGATATGCACGGTCCGAGGTGATCAGCTCGCTGCCAGGGAATGCTATAATATTTCCATGAAGGGAAAGTCACGACCCGGGCAGCAGACGATGACCATTAAGGGCAGGGACGAGGAATCTCAGGAAGTAGGACCTATTCCGGAGATAGAAAGACCTCATAATTCCAATGGGGAGGGTATCATCTTGAATGATGATATCGACCCCAGGATAGGCGAAAATAGATCTGAGCTCCAGGCCATCGAAGAGCTCGAGGAGGAGCTCGAAGGCCTGTGCACTGTGCCACACGTGTACCACATGTCTATGATGGCATGTGATTTTTCCCAATTTTTATTATTATTTAAATACCGAAAATCCCAAAAATAAATTAATTCAAAAATTAATTATATTTTTGTTAAATCAAATAATTAATTAATTCTTAATTAATTAATTACACATAATTAAACAATAATTATGTTTGATACATAGAAAAATATTTTACTTATCACATAAGTCCTTTTTGCCCATTTTTTGTGTTTACCTTTGACACTGATTGTTTGAGCCATTTCGGGGACCATGGACCTATAACATTAAGCTCCAATAAATTGAAACTAAATAATTAAACTCTTTAATTATAATAGTTAATTTATTAATTCTGATATTACTCCACTATAAATTCAGAATTGCACTCTTTATGTTATAGATATACTTTTACAGAAATCTTATCTTAAGTCGTCCATTGATATAACCATCTTACAATAGTTCAACCCTCTAATTAATTAGTTTATAAATTAGAATGGGAGAATTACCATTTAACCTTTCTAATTTACTTCTTATTCCTTAAGTACCATTAATTCACTAGGGAATAATTAATCTATAATCTAATTATAGATTTGAGCTCAAAATCATTCAGTTCCATAATTAACCCTTAAGGGAACTAATATACGATCCGTTAGGAAAGATTAGATTCCGTATTGTTGATACATGTTCCCAGCCATCCATGATATTAAATCTCCAAAACAAAAGTCATTAGCCTCATTCTTTGAAGAGACCTTAACGAATGAATCAAAAGATTTAATAAACATGAACAGGAGTTCGTGAACACTCAGGATTTAGGTTGATCTATAAATGATCATCAGTTATGATATGAATTACACGTCTTTATTGTTAAATGGTTTTTGGATAAAGACTTTAATTCACATCGGTCCATGTCATATATAATCATATTGTATAAAGCACCTTTACCGAGATGTCTTTCCACATCAATAATCCGAATCTAGATTATTCGTATCATTATGATACTCAGTAAACTGTACTTACAACTCCAATTCAAGAATTCCATAACTTTAATTTGTTGTTGTTGACTATTTTTATTCATTCATGTGATCTTAATTCTCTCGTACTAATACAAGATCACATCCTCAATAATGAATATGGAATTTTTCTGATATTTACAAAATTATTCAAACAATAATTTAACAATCTAAATATGACAATAATAATAAACCATTGTATTTATTTATTCATAGAATAAACAAATGTCTTTGCATGCTTTTACGACACACTCCTAACACTACTACCTAAGGAACGTTACGCTGTGCATTTTAAACAGTGCTAAACTCTCTAAACAAGTCATTTGGCCATAATCATGTAACTAAATGTGATTAACTATTTAGGTTTAAAAATTTTGGTCAAAGATACAACGTTTCACTAAAATGTTTACTGTATACATTGGGATCCCAAAATATATTTTAAAGATTAATTACAGTCACTTGAGCCTTTTGGCCCTCGCTCTAAGTAACTAGCCTTTAGACTAGAACAGCGATTTAGTTTTCTTCGACCATTGGGTCGTTCAAGCATTTAATGTTCATGTTGATTAGATCTAATCATTTCAGCATGCATTAAACACGCTAACACCACTCTCGACTCATAAGCCAATACCATACGACCAGTGCTTAATACTACTGCCGATCTTGACTTATAAGTCACAGCTTCACGACCAATACTAAACACCAATGTCGTTCCCTGACTAATAAGTCAGTCTTCCTCAATGAGGTAGTGCAAACAAACATACAGATCACATGTCAAATATCCAGATATAAAGCATTTAGCATGCTTAATAAGAAATTACCAGCAAAATTATGATCATGCACAATTACAAAGACTCAAGCTCTAATCAATTCAATATTCAACATTCATGCCATGCCATAACCACATGTATCCTATGCATCACATACTGGGTGCAGTTTTCTTACCTTTGGTCCAAGCATAGGTTACCAATAAACGACCCTCAAGCACGATCATATTTCCAACCCCCTATTGATAACCTAGTCACAACCATAATATAAAATCCCATCAAGAATGGGTAAATAAATACTTTTGAACCAAGTCCTAGCCTCCGGGACATCGAATCCTAGCAAACCGGATAGTAAGATCAATCCCGAGCCCTTAGGTTTAAGTAACCATGACTAAAAACCCACTTTTCCCCTTTTGAGTCGCGACCCCAAACACTAGAGTCACACCCCAACTCAAGTCCGGGCCCAAAGCCCTTCTCTGACTGCATTATAACCGCGGTGCTCCTGACTGGCGCTGCGACTCAAATAGCCCAGCAACACCAATCAGCTGCTTCATCAAGCTCGAGCCGCGGCGCCCAAGAACAGGTTCGCGACTCGACCTCGAGCCCAGCCAAGAAACCTCCATTTTCTCATTTTAAATCCTCCACAAATCTATCCAAACCTATCCAAATCCCAAAAAAAAAGTTTCCAAACATCCCAATGGCCCAAAACCATCAAAACCAAAGCATCAATTCATTCAAAACTCATCAAAGGTTGTAGAGAGCAGTGAGTATAAGATTGAGACTAAGAATTATTAGTTATCTTCAGATAGACTGACATTCTAAAGGAATGACTCTGACTTTAAGAATTGTACATCGAATGTGTAAGTAGTTGGGGCATTGAGATAAATATGTCCCTTGATTGGATGATCATAGTGATGGAAGTCGATCAAAAGCTAGGGTGACTCTGAATAAGATACAGTGATATAGGGAGCGAGAAGCACTCGTTCCAAGTAAGAGAATGATAGACAGGAAGTATTATGGTTCATAATTGGTTTGGAGGAACCAATGAAGTTATTAGGATTATTAGGGCAGAAGTGTCTGCCTATCTGAAAGGACATAAGAGTTTTCAAATTTCAAGTATGGGAACATGGAGTTCCAGGATGGGAGACTTTGTATTTCTCTGAGTATTATGGATTAGAAAGGATAAGATATCTTGGGGAAAGAAAGAGGAGTTTTGACTCCCAATTTATTAAGACTTCTGAGATCTTATCAAGGACTAGGCCGGGGGCCTACAGATTTGTAACGACCCAAAATCACTAATGAGGCTTAGGGCCTTCATTAGTGTGTTGGGAGGGCATAATTGGTATATATGAATGTTTAAATAGTTAAATGTGTGAATATGTTATATGCATGTTTATAAGTATTAGATATGCATGTGTGCCCTTTATAGCTTATAAGGGTATATTTGTAATTTTGGTCTGTTAAGGGCATAAATGTGATTATATGTGATAAATTGTTGAGACCGCTTTATTATGTTGATATATTTGCAGTATATGGCTCGAGACGGTCCTAGTGAGCGGATTAGCGAAATAATCACAACGGGGTTTCATACCCAGCTCGGGGGGGAGCCTAGGGGTATTTTTGGGAATTTAGAGGATATTTTGGGATTTGTAGATATTGAATAAGTATTTGGAAATTAAATGGACTCGATGGGATTAATTGGTGAATGTTAGGAACACTTGAGGAATTAGTGGGAACCGGGAGCGGAATGACCATTTTACCCCTTAGTACACTTAGAAGATTATAGGCTTAAAGGGGCATAATGGTCTTTTGTTTAAACAAGGGATATATTCAGTAACACTCTTAGGAATAGTCAGAAATTGGTGGAATACTCTCAGCTCTCTCTTCATCTCACAGTTTCTCTCTCTCTCTCTCACTTGTGCTTGGAAGTTGAAGGAAAAACATAGAAGGAGGGTTAAGGTGATCAAGCTTAGGGAAATTCTGTGGGAAAATCTTGAGGAAGTCAAGCATCAAACCAGGGAACTCAGCTAACTTAGGGGTTTAAGCTCAAGAGTAGGAGGCAGAAAGCTTGTGGAGATTCACAAGCAATTAAGGTAAGTTCTTGTCCCTAGTTATGTTAAGATATTCTGCATAATTGGGTGGACTTAGACTGGGTTTCTGGGTAATAAGTTGTTGTTGAATTAGGGTGTTAGCTTTAGTAATATTATTGTGCTTTTGGTGTTTAACTGGGTGATTAAAAGTCATAAAATTGTAGCTAAGCTTGGTTTAGGTTGAAAGGATTCTTAGGAATGAAATTCTAGGAATTTGGCTGGGAAGAGAGAGGAGGAAGCCCAGAAATTCTGGGTGTGAGGGGGGTGTGCCGCGACCCAGCTCAAGGGCATCGTGGCCTGCGTGCCCAGAACACCCTAGGTGGCTTTCTGTTTTGAGGGCGCGTCACAACCTTAGGAGGCAAGTCGCGACCTGCCTCCCGTTGAGGCTTGGGTGTTTAGCCTCTGACTTAGGGGCAAGTCGTGTAGTGTCCCAAAATATTCACTTAGCTATCTAGATAGTAGTAGTAGTTAGTATTAGTTTGTAGTATGTTAGATTCCATGGATTTTGGTTCAAGCTGGGACTTAGTTGGAAACTCATAGCAACAATTATGGATTTTATAAGTTTAACATATAGTTTAGAAATATTAATTATAACATAAGGTTTAATTAATATTGCTGGTCATAGAAATAATATTCATTATAACCTAAGGTTTAGATAGAATTAATAAGAGCATGACACTTGTCATAATCATGTTTATTAAGTATTTAAGTATTTATGATGAATAGTTTAATTAAAAGAAAGATCTAGAAGCTCAAGAACCTTCCAGCAGCTGTTAGGATCATGTTTAGACTTAGTCAAAGTTGTTTACTCAATTCAAAATATGCTGAAAAAGTGCAAATACGTGTTTAATAAATCAACGTATGTCGATATATCGCAACTATATGGGCTGATATATCGCCTACGGAAGAAACAGAAAACACGTTGACTTCGCACGAACGAACGAACGGGGCTCGGGAAAGTGGTCTAGGTGTTATATCGCCCTGGGTAGGCGATATATCGCCCCTGGTGCTGCATTTTTGAATATTGAGGGTTTTTAAATTTAAAAATAGCCTTAACCACTTGGACCTGCTTTTGAACAATTTTGACTGAGTTTTGGGCATCTGTTGAAAAAAAATTCAAATATTTTTCATTTTATATTCATTTATTTATTCAAATTAAAAGGGGTTAGTTTCACTCCATGAACTCTATAAATAAGACCTAGTACTCAACAATTTTCTTCATTCTTCAAGCAGTCTTCAGAGCCTCCAAGTTGCTAAGGTTACTATAGAAAGAAACACTTGGGTTTTTGGGTTAAAAGCTTATTCATTCTAAGTTTTTCTAAACACTTGGGAAGTGAGATATAATGAGATTTCGGTATCGAGGTTTAGATCATTCAAGATATTCTTATCCTTAAGTTCAGTTCTTTATGGTTCTTTAGTTTTCTTTTATTTTCTTTTCAGATCCTAACTCTTGTGTATGATTCTTGGTTAGGTGTTTAAGTTTCTTGAGAACTTAAGGTTCTTCTCAGCAAGTTTCTTCTTTGATGGTTTAGTTTTCTTTTCATCTCTTATCTTTAGAAACTCACCATTCTTACTGTTGGTTTTTAGGAGTGTTCCAATCTCATTCTTGTCTCCATATCCCGGTTTTTTGGTAAGGAAAAAAGGATAGATTTTATGTGCTTATATGTTTATGTTATGATATGTTTTATGCTATGGTATGTATATGTATAAATATGTTTTGTAGTCACTTAGGGCTTATAGTTTCTTAGATAGAAAACCCAAGAATTTTTATCATTTCCATGGTTTAGAGTTATGATTTACCCTACCTCGATTAGTAGATAAAGGACCTAGATGGGTTATCATATATTGTCATGTGATCTAACCTACCTCGATTAGTAGACAGAGAACCTAGATGGTTTATCACATGTCATGTTAATGAGATAATGGCCATTAATATTGTAGTCCTATATGATATATATTTTTTTATAGTCATACGTTTTATAGTATATGATATAGTCTTACGTTTATGATTTATGACGTATGTTTTTAGTATATTTTCCTTGCTAGGCATTAGGCTCATTCCTTTATTTTTTTAGCTTGATGTAGGAAAATAAATATGGAAGGCGGAAATATTCATGGCAGCTTGGCTTGTGTGTTAAGGATGAATGGACTGCGTGTCGATCGAGGATGACGTTGTTTTTAAGTCTTCTTATTTATGTCTTATGTATTTCCGCACTTAGTCTTTAAACAATTGATTTAAGTTATGTTTTATGTTTTTTTATGTATTAAACAATGGGTACCCATACTGTATTTTATATTTCATATGTTACATTGTATTTTGCACAATATTTATATTTGGGGTTTTAAATAAAGTTATGTTATTCCTTATGTATGTTTCCCAAAATAGTAGCTATGTCTAATAGTTTTAATGATCTAAGGTCTTAGAAATAGTTGGGTCATTACAGTTGGTATCGGAGCAAATAGTTCATATGCATGAAGTTCTCCTTGATACACACGTACAAGCTCCGAATCTAACCGCCAATGTAAGTGTTTATATTTATTATGTTTATGTTTATATTAATAACTAATGTTTTAGCCCTTATGTTTTCAGTTAAGAATGGATGGAGCCTTAACCTATGAGGATATCTGAGCCATTAAGGCATTGAAAAGGATTAGAGAGCCAAGGAATACAGTAGGAGTGTTAGAAAGAATCACTCAGAGATTAATCTTATTCCACAAGGAGATAGTTCATCCTCAGACTACTAAGCAAATTATGATGAGAGCTACAGAGCAATATGTCTTAGTAATTAGGATTTTAAAAGATTTTCATTCTGTAATTTTAACATTAGAAGAAATATGGGAGACTATAGATGATGAAGATGATTTACCGGTAGCCGTGAGATATTATTTTCTCATACTTAGGTTCACCTCTAAGTTGGAATTTCTATTTACTAATGAGCAAAAGCATAGAATCTTTATGAATCTTCCCCGAGGAAATTTTGAGGCTCAAGATAATGATGATTATGAAGAGATAGATGATGATATGTTAGATGAAGGGTCAGATGTAGAAGATCCTAATTTTTAGATTCACCCTAGTTATGTTAGTTTATTTATTTATTTTCCATTTATGATTATACTTAGTGAAAATCTTTTTCCAAATGAATATTATTGTTATTTTGAATGACATGTATGAGTTTGATTTTTTTTACAATCATAATAAATAATAAATTTAATTAATAATGACCAAGTTCGATGAGGGTGGATACAAATCAATGTATCGGGTTCTATATTAATAGTTTAGGGGGCCCTAGTAGTTGAAACGATTTTATTGATCCCAATCCTCCCTTAATATAGTTAACTTTGGAACAGCGACGAGTTTCGAGCCTGAGAATTAAGTCATATGGGATGATTAGAAACAGACTTAGAAATAATAAAGATGGCTGATTTTCAAAGTATAGAAAAACACCTTAATTATAAAGAAGGCTTACCTAATTTTTTTCATAAGAAATCATAACTAATAGGTCCGAGTTATGTTTGCTTAGATTAACTTTTTCCTTAGAGCCTATTAGGGTAAGTTCTAACATGTTTGTCTCGACTGATAGAACTCCACTGAAGATGTCACTCAGAAATTATGCACGCACAAATGCTAATGTGTAACGCCCTACTTCCTTAGAGCCGTTACTAAGTGAGTTTTTAAGACAAAACAGTGTGCAATGGCCTCGCTAACCGAGGCTTTGAAACAAAAGTGTGACTAATTAAAAGTTAAGGCTGTAATCTTTGAAAATACGTCATTTCATTAAAACTTCTATTATTAAACATTTGGGATCCCAAAATAAGGTTTGAAAACTAATTACATCTTGAAATAAGGTTACAGTTGAGAAATCATAAAATCATAGGTTATTACAGCCATTTTCGATTAAACCCCCAACCAAAGCAGTCGGGCAGACCAAACATGTACACGTCGCTTCACGCTCTCCGTACTCATGGTTGGTTGACTCAGTCATTGCCCTTACCTGCAACACAGAGCACCCGTGAGCCGAAGCCCAGCAAGAAAACTCATGCAGAACATAACATATGCAATGTATACAGTTTTATCATAACAGATAATCCACAAATAGATAAGTCAACCATTTAGACTAAGCAAACACATGTATCCACCGGGCCCCGCCCTGATTATAGCATAACACATGAATCCACCGGGCCCCGCCCTGATTATAGCATCCCATGTGCTAGGTGTTACTTTCGGCCCACGGCCGCCCCGGCTTACGCCGTACTCGGCCCACGGCCGCCCCGGCTTACGCCGTACTCGGCCCACGGCCGCTCATTTCATCATATTCACACATATAGTACATTCGAAATAATCATTCACACACATCATGATTCATTTAAGGTTTAAACATTTGCACATAATACAATCTGGGGCCATGCCCTAACCTCGGGTGTTATAGTTTTCTTACCTGTATTCCGAGCCTCCTGATGCACTAAAGCTGCGAGCCTGGTCCTCTAGCACGAGCCTCACCAACAACCTAGTCACAACACACAAGAAACATCCCTCAATACTAATCAACCCAAAACCACTTCCCGGGACCAATCCCGCACTCTCGGGACCTCTAAAACCTTAAAACAACACCCCGGAGACGTCCCCCGAACCCCCGGAGCAAAGGCCTAAAATTGCCAAAAATGTGAACCTGAAATTTGCCTTGTGCCGCGGCACAACTTTCTTGTGCCGCGGCACACATCACTCAGGGACTCCCTCGCCGCGGCACGAAAAACCCGTGTCGCGGCACGCCTTCGCAGACCCAGAATTCTGGGTTTTTCCCCTGCATTTTCTCCGAGCTAAAACCTCCCAAATCGTCCCAAACTCACACCCAAGCTCCAAAACCAACTCAAAACTCCAAATAGACCATACATCAACCCATAAACATCATAACCCAACTCAATAACACAATCACACTCAAAATCACCCATTTGATTCCAAATTTCAGAAAACTCAAACCCAAAGGCCAAAAACACAACCCAAGCTTGACAAAGCTAAACCATGGCTTCAAAATCTTAAACCACAACAGAAAAGAAAACCCAAGGATGTTTAAAACTCTTACCTCAATCAAGAATCCAACCTTAGGCTTCCTTGGTTCACCCCCTTAGTCTTCAAGTTTCAGCTCCCTTCTTCTTCTTCATGCCCTAGCTTTTTCCCTCTCCTTCTTCTTCTCTTCAAATTATCAAAGCATCAAATGACCAAGCCCCAAACCGTGTACCCCTTAATACCCAGCTGCCATATATCCAATTCCCAGCCAAATGACCATTTTACCCCTCCTTGCCTATCCTTTCCCAACTAACCTCAAGGGCACTTAAGTCCTTTTACTTCTATTTCATTTCTACCATTTTCTATCTAGAACTTGTTACTCTAAGTAGTAACTAATGGTTACCCAGGTTACTCAATCACCAATAACCATTACCCGCTAAATCTCAATCTTAGCCATAAAATTCCCGAAGTACCCCTAGGCTCCTCCCGAGCCGGGTATAGAAATCCCGTTGTGACTCTTAAGTTAATTTGCTCTCTAGGACCGTCTCGGCACGTGCATCAAAATAATACCACCACACTCACGTGGTACAAATCACGGAATCCAATTATCACATATATGCCCTCAGCGGCTAAAATTACAATTATGCCCTTCAAACACAATCAGGGCCTACATGCATACTAATACACATAGTCATGCATCTCAGATAAACAATTAGTCAAATAACATGCTTTAAATCATAACCATGCATTTAACTCATAAAATCACACATAAATCCCAACATGCCCTCCTGGCACACTAATCAAGGCCCTTAAGCCTTAATAGCGATTTTGGGTCGTTACAACTATCCCCTCCTCATAAAAATTTCGTCCTCGAAATTTATCCAAACACATCAGTCAGTAAACCCGCAACTCTGACCATAATTTCCAAGGCCCACCGCCTTTACTTTACTTTTCAACAACACTCTCACAAGAGTAACAATCTTGCCCCTCAAGATTTCGTCTAATAGCCATACTCTCGATAGCTTCTTGTTTATACCGCAACCCTGCAGAAACCTCAGGGTCTGCCTAGATTACAATGACCAATTCATCGTCTTATTCCTGATTCCAGAGATACTCAAAATTCGTCACCTCTACTAGGTGGGATCAATTGGTAGGCCCCGTTGGCCTAATCCTTGGTAAAACTTCAGAATCTTATGCTGAATTAAGAGTCAGAACTCTCCCTTCTTTCTCTGAACACCTTACAGATCCTCGTCTGTTAAAATGCAGAGACGCAACTCTTTCCTTCCGGAACTTTATTTCCTCAACACTTATCAATTTACAAGCTGTTAATCCTTTCAAATAGGCAGACGCTCCTGCCTTAAGAGTTCCAACAACCACTTGGCTTCTCTCTGAACCGATGCCAAATCGTAGTATTCACTACCCTTTGCCTCCTACCATGTCATATGTCGTGTTACTTTAACAAGACACCAGCAACCGCCACCACGACTAACTCATCAGGGATTACACTTCCCTTAATACTTCAAGTATTCGCCTACTCGGCGCTCAGTTCTTTAAGATATCCGATAAACTTTCAGACTGCCACCCCACTTGCAATCAACTGATAATTCCAGGTTCCCACTCTGTTCTTTTCGTTCTCTAAATCCATTCCAATAATTTAAAATATTATAGGGCCTCAATTCAATGTCATCGACGTTCTATCCTGAAACCAGTTCACTTGCCCCAACAACATTAACTCAAACAACCGAATTAAAACTTTTCATGTCCAAACACCTTACTTAAGGTCTATTGTGGTCTATCCCCACGATGCACCACCACATCACCTAACCCCTCAGGGTCCAAAGGAAAACACTAGGTTCTGTCACCCGCTCGACCCTCCCGGTACGACGTACCCTAGGAGGTGGAATGATGTCCATTCAGAATTCTCATTCATAAACCGAATCTAATTGGATCCTTCATCCATTCCTGGTATCCTAACTTGTACCACCTTAGCAGGGTCCTTCCCTGTTTCAACTCAAACCAACACTTTGAACTCCATAGCTCAGTGACACCCACCAGCTAACCATTACCTACTAACATCATGCCGATCTCAGTCGTTGCCTTGTCCTCCATTACAGCCTATAGCGTTATTCCTTGACTGATACACGCCTCCCATTAAATTTCCCTTGCTCAATCGAGGATTTCAAACACTGATCATTTGTCTGCTACTTTTCACCACCTCTGTGTCTCAACGCTATCTTTCTTACTAATACCCAATACTTAAGTACCTTATGCCATGCACAACAGTCGACTTAACGTCCCAATTGTATCAACCATGGTCCATTCAGTCACCTCCCGCTAGGTTCAATCCATCCTCGCGTCAATTTATTCCTGGGCGTGCCCAAATCGTGATGCAATCTCACATTTCCATAACCCTACCATAGATCATGTCCTTTATGCAATCACTCTTTACTTAATCAAAACATACGCATATTCCAGCACCGCCAGATACCAATAAATTCTTACCTGTCTTCTGAATTTCTTTCTGATGTGACACCACTCAGTCCGTCTAACCTCGAGTTTTACTGTTCTCCTCATCTCTGATGTAGTTGCCTCCGGAGGTGCTTGTGCAATAGATGACGCGCTTACCAGTCCTGAGATGCTTTCTGTTCTTCAAATGTTCTTCATTAGTTTATCGCGGCTTCAGATCAAATCCTCTCTTACCTGTCCTTTCTCCTTGTAGCTCTAATCTGAGTACTCCTGACGACATCCAAACTAACACTCCGTAGAACCTTACCTGTGACTTCGCCTTCTGGGTACAAACGTCTTTCGCATAGTCACTTGCTCACCATTTCTGTCTGGGAGTAATCCATATGCACTGTTCGTGAGCTTGAAGGGAACTTGCCCACACCGTTCATGCATTCTCTGTCTAAAGAACTTACCTGTGCTGCTGCAGCTCGAACCGTTCCAGAATCCTTGTTACCAATTCCTCACACCCTGCCCGGTGCAACCTAATCAATTCACGAAAAGTCTTTATCCTTGGCTTCCAACTGGCAATAACCAGGTCGTAGATCAACTCTTGGGGACATCGTCCCACCTTGTATCCAACATTGTACTTTTCGTCCTATCCCGACGATACTAGCAATCCACGCAGTATAACACTCTGGCTAATCCAAGATCAAATTCCTTCGATTTCTTCAATAGAGTTTCTGTCGGCCAATCCGTCTTTTACAACATTCCTTATACCAATCCTATCTGTAGTCCGACCTTGAAGTATTCCCTAAATCTTTCTTTGCATACCCACATAACTTTCCCACTGGTCAGCTCTGTCTCCTTTACGTACTCCAGATGATATCCTCAACAATCCATCTGCCAGAGTTTCTAATTCCTTCTCCATAAGTATTACCGTCCTCGGCCTCTCAAATGGCACCTTTGAGGCAACCTCTCTATGTCCATCTCCCTCGCGGAACATTCTCAACACCGAGCCCTTCTAGTTCGCTACATGCCCAAAGCACAAGCTCGCCAGTTAAATACTCATCCTTGAGGACTCAGCCTCGAACCTCGAATGTATCGGTGCATTCCAGTTCTCCGTTCCCTCACCATGGAAATCCATCCCAACATCTCGAGTCATTCTACGTAGAAATCATGTCCTCACCTGACCTCCTCTCAGGTGGCATCCTCTTCCTCATGTGCATACCAATTAACCTCCTGGTTCCTGTCGCCATCTCGATAACTACCTTTTCGATCAGGCTTCTTTCCAATCTCAATCTAGGTGCCCAAGCACTGTCTGGAGTCCTTTTACCTAAAAATTGAGAATCCGACCTCGCTGCGTTCCATCGACAAAAGTACCGTCTTATCAGTCAGACTTTTCCCCTTTTTCTTGGCAATCCAAAAGCCACAACACTATCCGGGGTTCTTTCAACTTGATTATCACGAATCTATCTTCACTAATTCCATCAAAGGAAGCACCGCCCTTGCGGCTCTAGCACTCATGCTCTATACATCAACCATCAGTTCCTCAAACAATATGGCCCTCTCCGCCATCCACATGCAGACAAAAACTCTTTCCTCAAAGCAGCCCAAATGCGTTAGACTATTCCAGATCTCATGTCCTTAAATGGGTCGCCACCAATTCCAGATACATCCATCTGTATAAATTTCTGAAATGAACTATCCAATTCACCAAACCCATTGATCTACGCTGTCGTTACCCCTTACAGTCCAAACCAGACTTAAACATTTGCCCGCCTCCACGGTTCTAATCATGTCTTTAAGATCTGTCCTAACCATTCATCATCTAGGTTCTTTCTAACCCATTAAGCCAGTACCTCAGCCCGAGTACCAATTCCAGGCATTCCTCTGCCTCAACATTTAACATAACCCTCTAATCAGGATCTCTCATCCTCTTAACCATGGGTGGAAATAACTCTGCCCGTCTATTGATAAATCCCTTGTCAGTCCGAATTCTCCTCAAAACCCGAGGATAACACCCTTTAAGCCTTTCATTTAGTACCCTTATCTGACCATACTTCACGGTAAACCAACACTTGAAACCTTACTGTTAAAACGTCGGAATCAGCTATTTCCCCAGAGAAATCCGCTGTTCACTTATCCCATCTCGACTAACAAACTCCACAGCTTACCCACACACTAGCGACCCTCTGTTGCTGCTTCCAGGGATAACTGGAGATCTCAACTCCAACCTATATCTAAAACCCCTCTGCAAACACAATATCAGGTCCCCAAACCCTTCTAGGAACCAACAACACAATTTCACCTGTCAAAACTGACCCAACACCTGAACTCTGGGGTTCCTACTCTGAACCAAACCACCACTAGGTCCAAATATCCACAGGTATAATGCACACACAAGCATATACTAGGTCAAGTCCACAATGATATACATTTAGCTTACCAAATTTCTATCACCACTAAGTGTATCCATGCTCATCATGCTTCATACAAGCCAATATACCGATATAACATATGAATTTAATCCAGAAAATTAACCACATACGCTCAATATGCGAACCATTATGCCAATTTTCATCCACATGCATAATAATGTTATTCAGCACACATTGATCTCAACATGCAACAGTCAAGGGCCAGGCCCTATCAGTATCTCATGCATATGTCATCTCATTCCTCATGCTCCATATAAATAAGCAGGCAAACAGGGCATTCAAACATATATTCAAACATGTCAATCATTCATACCAACCAACCCAGAGTCGAGCTTGTCACTGACAGCGAGCGTACATGTTCGGTCGATCTCCAGAACCAATAAACCTTGGCTCGCTCTGATACCAAGTTGTAACGCCCTACTTCCTTAGAGCCGTTACTAAGTGAGTTTTTAAGACAAAACAGTGTGCAATGGCCTCGCTAACCGAGGCTTTGAAACAAAAGTGTGACTAATTAAAAGTTAAGGCTGTAATCTTTGAAAATACGTCATTTCATTAAAACTTCTATTATTAAACATTTGGGATCCCAAAATAAGGTTTGAAAACTAATTACATCTTGAAATAAGGTTACAGTTGAGAAATCATAAAATCATAGGTTATTACAGCCATTTTCGATTAAACCCCCAACCAAAGCAGTCGGGCAGACCAAACATGTACACGTCGCTTCACGCTCTCCGTACTCATGGTTGGTTGACTCAGTCATTGCCCTTACCTGCAACACAGAGCACCCGTGAGCCGAAGCCCAGCAAGAAAACTCATGCAGAACATAACATATGCAATGTATACAGTTTTATCATAACAGATAATCCACAAATAGATAAGTCAACCATTTAGACTAAGCAAACACATGTATCCACCGGGCCCCGCCCTGATTATAGCATAACACATGAATCCACCGGGCCCCGCCCTGATTATAGCATCCCATGTGCTAGGTGTTACTTTCGGCCCACGGCCGCCCCGGCTTACGCCGTACTCGGCCCACGGCCGCCCCGGCTTACGCCGTACTCGGCCCACGGCCGCTCATTTCATCATATTCACACATATAGTACATTCGAAATAATCATTCACACACATCATGATTCATTTAAGGTTTAAACATTTGCACATAATACAATCTGGGGCCATGCCCTAACCTCGGGTGTTATAGTTTTCTTACCTGTATTCCGAGCCTCCTGATGCACTAAAGCTGCGAGCCTGGTCCTCTAGCACGAGCCTCACCAACAACCTAGTCACAACACACAAGAAACATCCCTCAATACTAATCAACCCAAAACCACTTCCCGGGACCAATCCCGCACTCTCGGGACCTCTAAAACCTTAAAACAACACCCCGGAGACGTCCCCCGAACCCCCGGAGCAAAGGCCTAAAATTGCCAAAAATGTGAACCTGAAATTTGCCTTGTGCCGCGGCACAACTTTCTTGTGCCGCGGCACACATCACTCAGGGACTCCCTCGCCGCGGCACGAAAAACCCGTGTCGCGGCACGCCTTCGCAGACCCAGAATTCTGGGTTTTTCCCCTGCATTTTCTCCGAGCTAAAACCTCCCAAATCGTCCCAAACTCACACCCAAGCTCCAAAACCAACTCAAAACTCCAAATAGACCATACATCAACCCATAAACATCATAACCCAACTCAATAACACAATCACACTCAAAATCACCCATTTGATTCCAAATTTCAGAAAACTCAAACCCAAAGGCCAAAAACACAACCCAAGCTTGACAAAGCTAAACCATGGCTTCAAAATCTTAAACCACAACAGAAAAGAAAACCCAAGGATGTTTAAAACTCTTACCTCAATCAAGAATCCAACCTTAGGCTTCCTTGGTTCACCCCCTTAGTCTTCAAGTTTCAGCTCCCTTCTTCTTCTTCATGCCCTAGCTTTTTCCCTCTCCTTCTTCTTCTCTTCAAATTATCAAAGCATCAAATGACCAAGCCCCAAACCGTGTACCCCTTAATACCCAGCTGCCATATATCCAATTCCCAGCCAAATGACCATTTTACCCCTCCTTGCCTATCCTTTCCCAACTAACCTCAAGGGCACTTAAGTCCTTTTACTTCTATTTCATTTCTACCATTTTCTATCTAGAACTTGTTACTCTAAGTAGTAACTAATGGTTACCCAGGTTACTCAATCACCAATAACCATTACCCGCTAAATCTCAATCTTAGCCATAAAATTCCCGAAGTACCCCTAGGCTCCTCCCGAGCCGGGTATAGAAATCCCGTTGTGACTCTTAAGTTAATTTGCTCTCTAGGACCGTCTCGGCACGTGCATCAAAATAATACCACCACACTCACGTGGTACAAATCACGGAATACAATTATCACATATATGCCCTCAGCGGCTAAAATTACAATTATGCCCTTCAAACACAATCAGGGCCTACATGCATACTAATACACATAGTCATGCATCTCAGATAAACAATTAGTCAAATAACATGCTTTAAATCATAACCATGCATTTAACTCATAAAATCACACATAAATCCCAACATGCCCTCCTGGCACACTAATCAAGGCCCTTAAGCCTTAATAGCGATTTTGGGTCGTTACATAATGCCTCCAGCGTCGCTCTTGAAACTAGTGAAGCCCCTCCAGTTCGCAAAAGGGGAACGCGTGCTACCAATACTGCTGCTAATAGAAGTACACCGCCGCCTCCGGTTGACAACACCGCTGAAATTTTCAGGCTACGGCAACAAGTGGAATAACTGCTGCAGCAACAACGACAACAGGCTCAATCACAACCATAGACTCAGACTCAGCCTTAGCCTCGGCCGCAACCGTAGCCTCAACAAATGGCTCAAGCACCCCAACAAGTAGGTCCTTATGAGGGATGGCCAATGGCGAACTATGTGCCCTACCCAGCTCAGTACATGGAGCCAATCTACAAGCAGTTTCGTAAGCAACACGCTCCCAACTTTGAAAGGACAACCGACCCCTTCGAGGCAAAAGAATGGCTCAGGAATGTAGAGCTGATTCTAGCACACATGAACCTCGCCAACGCGGATCGCATATCCTGCGTTTCTTCTCTTCTAAAGAAATATGCTAGAATATGGTGGGACATAGTGCAGCAGACTAATGACCTCGCCACCATGATATGGACTAGATTTGTGGAGCTTTTTCACAAGAAGTATTATAACTCTGCAGTCGTTGCTAAGAGGGAGGAAGAGTTCACCAGTCTGAAGCAAGGCAACTTGACAGTAGCAGAGTATGTTCGACAGTTCGACCGACTAGCCATGTTTGCACCAGAGTTGGTTCCAACAAACTTTTTGAGGGTCACCAAGTTCGTTAGAAGACTCAGACCAAAGATTAAGCTAGGAGTCAAGCTAGTAACTCTTGGAACCACTTCTTACGTCGATGCTCTAGAAACGGCTATAGAAGTAGAAAGGCTTCAGGCAAATGTTAGTAAGGAGGAGGCTAGAAAGCCTTAACCTAAGCAGCAGAATCAACCTCAGAACGGTCAGAACCACAACAACAAACATTAGCATAGCAACAATAATGGTCAAAAGAGAAGGAATTCTGACAAAAAGCAATCCGACAATGACAAAAGAGCATGGACTAGCAATGGAAATAATAGGTCAGGTTATGTAGAATACCCGCAGTGCTCTAAGTGCCAAAAGAAACATCCTGGTGAGTGTCGTGCAAACACCAAGGGATGTTATAATTATCGCCAGGAAGGTCATCAGAAGAAAGAATGTCCACAACTCGAGCAAGAAGAGAAAAAGGACAACAACATGGTTCTAGCCAGAGTCTTTGCCTTGACCCAGGGAGAAGCTGAAGCTAGTAACAAAGTGGTCACAGGTCAGATTCCTATCCTCAATAATATATGTTTGGTATTATTTGATTCGGGAGTAACACACTCGTATATCTCGTTAGGAATGATAGAGAAATTAGTCAAACCTTGTGAAAAATTTAGAACTAGGTTTGTAACAAAATTGCCTTCGGGCGAAGTAGTCCTATCATCAAGAATAGTACGAGGCATACCGATCAAAATTGAGGATGTAGAACTAGAAGGAGACCTGATAGAGCTGGAAATTAAAGACTTTGACGTAATACTGAGAATGGATTTGCTGGGAAGGCATGGCGCAACCATCGACTGTAGATGCAAGCAAGTGATGTTTGAAACTCCTGACGGTCAAAGACTATGCTTTATGGGAAAGGTTTCAGGAGTACGTACGCCACTTATTTCATCTCTCAAAGCTCAGAGGATGATAGAAAAAGGATGTCACACATTCTTAGCCAGCGTCACGGATGTGGTAAAGGAAACACCACTAAAGGTTGGAGACGTCCACATCATAAAAGAATTTCCAGAAGTATTTCTTGACGACTTACCAGGGTTTCCGCCAACTCGAGAAAGTGACTTCACAATCAAACTAGAATCGGGCACCGAGCCTATCTCAAAGGCACCATACCCGATGGCACCAACCGAACTCAAGGAGTTGAAGACGCAGCTACAAGAACTCTTAGACTTGGGTTTCATTAGACCGAGCCATTCGCCATGGGGAGCACTGGGTCACTTTGTAAAGAAGAAGGATGGAAGCATGCGAATGTGTATAGATTACCGCGAGCTAAATAAGGTGACAATTAAGAATAAGTACCCGCTGCCCCGGATTGACGACTTGTTTGATCAACTCCAAGGAACAACCATGTTTTCAAAGATTAATCTACGGTCCGGGTATCACCAGCTCAAGGTACGGGAAGAGGATATTCCTAAGACAGCTTTTAGAACTTGATATGGACATTACAAGTTTCTAGTTATGTCTTTTGGTTTTACCAACGCTTCAGCCGCATTTATGGATTTAATGAATAGGGTCTTCAACGATTACTTGGAAAAATTCATCATAGTGTCCATCGATAATATTTTAGTGTACTCAAAGGTGGAATTTGAGCACGAGGAATATTTAAGAATGACCATACTACGGCTAAAGGAGCATCAACTTTACGCCAAGTTCAAGAAGTACGAATTTTGGCTTTCGCAAGTAGCGTTCCTCGACCACATAGTATCCAAGGATGGAGTTGTAGTAGACCCAGCTAAGGTAGAGGCTGTAAAGGATTGGCCAAGACCTAAGAATGTGTCAGAGGTTAGAAGTTTTCTCAGGCTAGCAGGCTATTATCGGAGATTTGTAGAAGGCTTTTCTAAGAAAGTCACTCCACTTACCAACCTTACCCAGAAACAATAGAAGTACAACTGGACAGACAGATGTTAAGAAAGCTTCCAGTTGCTTAAGGATAAGCTATGCTTAGCACCAGTACTTTGTGTACCGACACCCAATGACAAGTTTGTAGTCTACTATCACGCGTCGAAGAAAGGTTTGGGTTGTGTGTTGATGCAGAGTGACAAAGTAATAGCCTATGCCTCAAGGCAGCTGAAGCAATACGATCAACGCTATCCAACGCATGATATAGAGTTCGCAGTGGTGATCTTCGCATTGAAAATCTGGCGCCACTATATTTATGGAGAACGGTGTGCGATTTATACGGACCACAAGAGCTTAAAGTATTTCTTCACACAGAAGGAGCTCAACATGAGGCGGCGCAGGTGGTTAGAACTAGTAAAGGATTATGACTGCGAAATCCTATACCACCCAGAAAAAGAAACATAGTTGTTGATGCGCTAAGCGGGAAAAGTTATGGGATTTAGAAGAGGAAGGCCCCAGATTCCTTTGTTCCTCCCAGTTCAGATAGAAGGGCACGGGGTGCTTCCACTGGTCGTCAGGCTGGCAGTGACAACTGGAGGAGTTTTCCAGTGTGTCCGCGGTGCAGGAGATGACACCATGGTGAGTGCAGGATCAGGGCCTGCTTTGTTTGTGGGAGTGCCAGCCATCTGAAGAGGGATTTCCCTCAAGTTAAGAAGGAGGAGCAGAAGTAGAGTGACAGTCTTGCTCCTGCCAGGGTATTCACTTTGACACAGACTGAGGCGGAGGCTAGTCCCTCAGTTGTGACAGGTTAGATCTCTAGTGCTGGTTCTTTGTATACTGCATTGTTTGATTCAGGGGCTACTCATTCATTTGTATCTGCTAGAGTGATAGATCATCTTTGTAGACCTAGTGGTGTGTATGCTAGGGGATTTCAGACTTTGTTGCCAACAAGAGAATTGGTAGTCTCTAGGAAGTGGATTAGAGCATTGCCAGTAGAGATAGATGGTAGGGAACTGTCTGTTGATTTGATTGAGTTAGAGATGGATGACTTTGATATGATCCTGGGGATGGATTGGCTATCCAAGTATGGGGCAACAATTGACTGCAAGCGCAGAATGGTGACTTTTGAACCAGAAGGGGAGGTACCCTTTGTGTTTGTGTGGTCAGTTAGTGGACCGCGTGTACCAATGATTTCATCCCTAAGGGCTAGGGACCTGATGCAGGAAGGTTGCATAGGATTCCTGGCAAGCGTTGTGGATACTTCTAGGGTGGTGCCGGTTGGACCGGGTGAGACTAGATTGGTGTGTGAGTTTTCAGATTTGTTTCCAGCAGATCTACCAGGGTTGCTGCCGCAGCAGGAGATTGACTTTGTTATAGAATTGGTACCAGGAGCAGAGCCAGTATCTAGGACACCTTATAGAATGGCTCTGGCAGAGTTAAAGGAGTTGAAAATTCAGTTGCAGGAGTTACTTGATTTGGGGTTCATCAGACCGAGTTTCTCGCCATGGGGTGCTCCAGTGTTGTTCATTAAGAAGAAGGATGGGTCCCTTAGGATGTGTATTGATTCTAGGGAGCTGAACAAGTTAACCATTAAGAACAAGTATCCACTGCCTAGGATCGACGATTTGTTTGATCAGCTACAGGGAAGAACGATGTTTTCCAAGATAGATCTTCGGTCAGGTTGCCATCAGTTAAGGATTAAAGAGGAGGACATACCAAAGATCGCTTTCCGAACGAGGTATGGACATTATGAATTCCTGGTTATGTCCTTCGGATTAACCATTGCCCCAGCAGCCTTCATGGACATGATGAATAGGGTTTTCAAGGATTATCTGGACAAGTTTGTGATTGTAATCATCGACGACATCCTAGTGTACTCCCAATCAGAGGTAGAGCACGAGCAGCATCTGCTGTTGGTTCTACAGCGGTTGGGGGAGCATAAGTTATATGCTAAGTTCAGTAAGTGTGAGTTCTGGTTGCCACAAGTTACATTTCAGGGCCATATTGTCAGTAAGGAGGGGATTTTGGTTGACCCAAGTAAGATTGAGGCAGTCAGAGATTGGCCTAGACCGAGCAATGTTCCTGAAGTGAGAAGCTTTCTAGGTTTAGCAGGGTATTATCGGCGGTTTGTTGAGGGGTTCTCCAGAATAGCTACACCATTGACAGAACTGACAAAGAAGAAGACAAGGTATGTCTGGATGGACAGGTGTGAGAACAGTTTTAAGGAACTGAAGCGACGACTGATTACTGCGCCAGTGTTAAGCTTGCCGACAGAGAATGAAAAATTTGTGGTCTACTGTGATGCATCCAGGCAGGGTTTGGGGTGCGTGTTGATGCAAGTTGTTAAGGTGATAGCCTATACATCGAGACAGTTAAAGGAGTATGAGCAGAGATATCCTACGCATGACCTGGAGTTGGCAGTGGTGGTGTTTGCACTTAAGATTTGGAGGCATTATATTTATGGTGAGAAGTGCGAGATATACACCGACCATAAGAGCCTAAAGTATTTCTTTACTCAGAAGGACCTGAATATGCGCCAGAGATGGTAGCTGGAGTTGGTTAAGGATTATGATTGTGATATCCTATACCATCCTGGGAAGGCTAATGTAGTGGCAAATGCATTGAGTCAGAAGGGCCCAGGACAGTTGTTCAGTTTAAGGAAAATATCTGATAAGTTAGCTGAGGAGATGACCAGAGCAGGTATAGAGTTGGTGGTTGGTCAGTTGGCCAACATCACTCTTCAGTCTACACTCCTTGAGAGGATCAAGGAAGCACAGGGGAAAGACTCCCAGTTGTGGGGTCATAGGGAGAGTGCCTTAGTCGAAGCGACAAAGGACTTTTCCATTTCTGAGATGGGGTTACTGAAGTACAAGGGTCGGATCTGTGTTTCGATGGATTCTGATATCCAGCGAGAGATCTTAGATTAATCGCATACCACTCCCTATTCTTTGCACCCGGGTACGATGAAGATGTACCAGAACTTGAGAGCTCTATATTGGTGGTCGGGCATGAAGAAGGATGTGGTGGATTATGTGGCCAAGTGCTTAACTTGCCAACAGGTTAAGGCTAAGCATCAGAGGCCAGCAGGGTTGCTGCAGCCTCTAGGGATCCCAGAATGGAAGTGGGAAGATATCA
The DNA here is from genome assembly GCF_963169125.1 of Humulus lupulus. Lineage (NCBI taxonomy): Eukaryota > Viridiplantae > Streptophyta > Magnoliopsida > Rosales > Cannabaceae > Humulus > Humulus lupulus. Next base: position 188,655,952 of record NC_084795.1, on the reverse strand, counting down.
CTATGGACTTTGTGGTTGGTTTGCCAACGACTGCGGGACAGCATGACTCGGTGTGGGTGATTGTGGATAGGTATACCAAGTCCACCCACTTTTTGCCTGTTAAGGCAACTTATACTATGGAGCAGTATGCTGAGTTGTATGTGAAGGAGATTATTCGACTTCATGGGGCTCCGAGGTTGATAGTGTCCGACACAGATCCCACCTTCACTTCCAAGTTTTGGGAGAGTCTGCAGAAGGGTATGGGCACGTAGTTACGGTTTAGTACCGCTTATCATCCTTAGACGGATGGGCAGTCTGAGAGGACAATTCAGATATTGGAGGATATGCTGCGAGCCTGTGTGTTTTATTTTAGGGGATCATGGAGTAAGTATCTCCCTTTGATCGAGTTCTCATACAACAACAGTTATCAGGCGACCATCGGAATGGCTCCGTACGAGATGCTTTATGGAAGGAAGTGTAGATCACCTATTCATTGGGATGAGACAGGTGAGAGGAGGTATCTTGGTCCAGAGATGGTTCAGAGGACCAATGAGGCGACTGAGAAGATTAGAGCGCGTATGCTCGCCTCCCAGAGTCGATAGAAAAGTTATTCCGACCAAAAACTCAGGAGCGTGGAATTTCAGGTTGGTGATCATGTGTTCCTTAGGGTTTCACCCATGAGGGGTGTGAAACGGTTTGGTGTTTGGGGCAAGTTGAGCCCTAGGTTTGTTGGCCCCTTCGAGATTCTGGAACGGGTTGGAGAGGTAGCTTACAGACTAGCGATGCCTCCAGCTTTATCAGGGGTTCATGATGTTTTCCATGTATCCATGCTCCGAAAGTATATGTCAGATTCAACGCATGTTCTAAGTTTTGAGAATCTGGAGCTTGATCAGGATTTTTCCTATGAGGAGAAGCCGGTTCAGATTCTTGACCGAAAAGATAAAATCTTGAGGAGCAAAACCATCGCCTTGGTGAAAGTGTTGTGGAGAAATAACAAGGTTGAGGAGGAGACGTGGGAACTTGAGTTAGAGATGAGGGAGCGGTACCCCGAGTTGTTCAGGTAATTTCAAGGATGAAATTTCTGTAAGGAGGGGATAGTTGTGACGGCCCGAATTCGCTAATCGAGCTTAGGGCCTTGATTAGTGTGCCTGGAGGGCAATAAATGATTTAATGTGCTAATATGTGGATTTATGTGAATATATGATAATGATGCATGTCTAGTTGAGTTAAATGTGCATGTGGGCCCCGTCTGGATATTAGGTGATAAATGTTATATATATGTGATATGTCTGTGCAGCACGGTCTGAGACAGTCCTGGTGAGCGGTTAGCCAGAAGGTCACAACAGGGTTGAGATTCTGACTCGGGGCGAGTCGAGGGGTAGTTCGGGTTTTAGATGTGTTATGGGGTTATCGGGTTAAGGAAATAAATATCTGGAGATATATTTGAGGATAGAATGTCTAGGAGGTGACGTAGGGGAAATTTACCATTTTGCCCTCGGGGACGTTTTGGTACCCCGAGCCTTGAGGTAACCACATAGACTAAGTTAAATAAAACAAAGGAAGGAAACATTTAGAAACTTAAGAAATCGACATTAGCTTTTTCTCCCAGCTGAAGACAATTCTTATCTCTTTCTCTCTTTCATTCTCTAAGAAAAACTCAAGGAAATTCTGGTGTAAGCTAGCTAAAGCAAGGGATTGGGCTGAGAAAACTTAGGAGCTAAAAGCTTGAGGATTAAGGATCAAACTCAGGGACTAAGCTCTATAAAGGTAAGCTTTAATTATAAACATTATGTTTAGAATTTGCAGCTGGTTTGTTAGAGTTTGCATGCTAGTTAAGTTGATATGTTCTTGAGTGTCTTAGTTGAGTTTTGGAGCAGATTCTGATGGGTTTTGATGTTGATACTGAGCTGGATGTTTGTGTTGATTATCTGGGACTGTTAGTTAAGCTTTGGGTGAGTTGGTTTGAAGGAAAATGCAGGGAAGGTGATGAAAATTCTGGGTTTGAAGGTGGGGGCCGCGGCCCTAGGAGGGGTGCGCCGCGGCCCGTGTGCGCGCGCGGCCATGGGAGGCCGAGAAGTTCATGCGCACCACAGCCCGTGCGGGGGTCAGTGAGGTGCTAGCCTCTGTTTCGAGGCTAGTTGCGGTGCTTGAGGGTAGGGCCGCGGCTCTTAGAACCAGTTTGTGTTTTTAAGGGTGTTTAAGCTTGGGAACTCAATGGTTAAGGCTCGGGATGGATTTTATCACCCAGATTGATAGAATTCAAGGTCCCGGAGGTTAGGGTTATGGCTCGAAGATAGTTAATGAATTAGAACTTGATGGATGGATATTGTTAATGTGTTGTGACTAGGGTTTCGGCAAGGCTCAAATTAGAAGACTGTGCTCGGGACATTGGTGCTCGGAGAGCTCGGAACTCAGGTAAGAAAACCCTTGTTCCCATAGAGCTTGTATGCAGGGCTGAGCCCAATTTATTTGAACTTCGGGGCGTAGCCCTTCAACTGAATTTGCTAGAATTCTGTATTTTCTTGCTATGCTATGATTGTTATTAAGTGAATGTTCGGCAAGCGCCGGGAACGGTGTAGGCCGAGGACGGCAGGGGCCGGGAATGGCAAAGGGACGGGAACGGCGTTAGGCACGTTGAGTGCAAGGCCGAGTACGACAAGGGGCCGGGAGCAGCGTTGAGCACGTGGAGTGCGAGTTGCCAGGGAGAGTCCCTAAAGGGATACCTGGGATATCCTCACGGCATGGACCGCGAACCCAGGGCTTGGTAAACGCCTGGGACGACTAGGCCATATGTGTTTAGCCCATTGGTGGCCTGTTATATGCTTGATATATGTGTTGCATATGTTATCTGTTTGTGGGTTTTCTTGCTGGGCTTCGGCTCACAGATGCTCTATGGTGCAGGTAAGGGTAAAGAGAAGGCCAACCAACCATGAGTGTAGCAGGCGTGAGGCGGCGTGTACATGTTTGGCCAGCCTGGCTGCCACGGCCAGAGGATTTTGGGAGATGCTTGTAATTAAACCTGGATTTTGTCGTTTAGTCAACTTGGTTCAGTTTTTATATTGTAAATGTTTCTAAACTGTGTTTTGGGATCCCAAGTGTAAAATTTTTATGATATTCTATGGAAATTATTATTTCTAAAGTTTTTCCTCTGTTTATGGCTTAGTTACACTATTTGACCTAAAACCTTGATTAGCGAGTTGAAATCACGTTTTTAAACTCACTTAGTAACGGCTCTAAGGAAGTATGGCGTTACAACTCATGACCTTAAAGCACTGTATTGGTGGCCAAGAAAGAAGAAATATGTAGTGGAATATGTGTCAAAATGCTTAGTATGCCAACAAGTGAAAGCAGAACATCAGCGGTCTGCAGGCTTATTGCAACCGCTTAGTATTCCAGAATGGAAGTGAGAAGATATAGCCATGGACTTTGTGACAAGATTGCCACGAACAAATAAGCAGCACGACTCGACTTGGGTAGTAGTAGATAAACTAACCAAGTCATCTCACTTCATGCCTATCAAGACTACGTACATAGCAGATCAGTACGCAGATGTTTATGTCCGAGAAATAGTATGACTGCATGGAATCCCTAAGACCATAGTATCAGATAGAGGATCGGTGTTTACATTGAGATTTTGGGGAAGCTTGCAGCAAGCCATGAGTACAAAGTTAAATCTTAGTACGGCATTTCATCCTTAGACCGACGGTCAGTCCGAGCGTACCATACAGATTTTAGAGGATATGCTGCGCGCTTGTGTACTCGACTTCAGAGGATCATGGAGTAATTATTTGCCACTGATAGAGTTCTCCTACAATTATAGCTACCAGTCAACGATCGGGATGGCACCCTATGAGTTGTTTTATGGAAGGAGGTGTCGATCGTTGTTACATTGGGACGAGGTAGGAGAAAGGAAACTTCTTGGACTCGAAGTTGCTAGAGAAGCTCAGAATGCAGTGGCACTGATTAAAAAGCGTATGCTCGCTGCTCAAAGCTGACAGAATAGTTATGCGGATGCCAAGCAACGTGATGTGGAATTCAAAGTCAGAGATCAAGTCTTCTTAAAGATATCTCCTATGAAAGGTGTGAAGCAGTTTAGGAAGAAAGGCAAACTTAGTCCCCAATTTATAGGTCCATTTGAGATATTGGACAAGGTGGGAACAGTTGCATATAGATTAGTCCTACCGCCAGCTCTAGCAGATAGCCACAATGTGTTCCACATCTCGATGCTGCGTCCTCAAGTACGATACGATAGCACTCCAGAAAGACTTGAGTTACGAGAAATGCCCAGTTAGCATCCTAGATAGAGGGATGAAGGATTTACGGTCTAAGAGTATTCTGATAGTCAAGGTCCTACGGAGTAATAGTTCTGAACAGAGGCAACGTAGGAGTTGGAGGAAGACATGGTATCACGGTATTTGGAATTGTTTGGTAAGTAAATTTCAAGGACGAAATTCTTTTGAGTATGGGAGAATTATAGTGTCCCAAGATATTTACTTAGCTAGTTAGATAGTAGTAGTAGTTAGTATTAGTTTGTAGAATGTTAGGTTCCGTGGATTTTGGTTCAAGCTGGGACTTAGTTAGAAACTCATAGCAACAGTTATGGATTTTATAAGTTTAACCTATAGTTTAGAAATATTAATTATAACATAAGGTTTGATTAATATTGCTGGTCATAGAAATATTATTCATTATAACCTAAGGTTTAGATAGAATTAATAAGAGCATGACACTTGTCATAATCATGTTTATTAAGCATTTAAGTATTTATGATGAATAATTTAATTAAAAGAAAGATCTAGAAGGTTTAGAACATTCCAGCAGCTGTTAGGATCACGTTTAGACTCAGTCAAAGTTGTTTAATCAATTCAATATATGCTGAAAAGTACAAATACGTTTTTAATATATCAACGTATATCAATATATCGCAGCTATAGGAGCCGATATATCGCCTACGAAAGATACGAAAAACAGGTCGACTTCGCATGAACGAACGAACGAGGCTCGGGAAAGTGGTCAAGGAGATTGTAAACATCACAAATTCCACATGATCCCTGAAAGACCCAAGCCTCACACAAGGCCTTCACGAGACTGGCCTGTCTCGCCCCACGCGAGGCCCAAGCACACTTCGCCTCGCCCTCCTCACTGAAGGTCCTACAGACTCGTGCCTAGGTGCTGCGCACCTAGGCGCCTCACGCCACCAGCCACGTGCCCAGGCGCCTCGCGCCACCGTCTCGCATACCTCGCTTGTGTGCTTCACAAGAAGGCCTTACTCGCCACCGTCTCGCGTGCCCCAAGCTCGTACTTCGCAGGAGGGTCACGCGATAGTATCTCGCGCTCCCCCCATCTCGCATGCCACCCTCTTGTGTTCCTCCCTCGCATGCCCAAGCCCATGTCTCGCAGAGGAGCCTCGCGCCAGCGACTCGCGAACCACTGTCTCGCGTGCCCCCAATCTCGTGCTTCGCAGGAGGGCCTCGCGCGCCACCGTCTCGCGTGCTTCGTAGGAGGGCCTCGCACTAGCAGCTCACGATCCACCATCTCCCGTTCTTCGGAGGAGGGTCTCACGCGCCACCATCTCACATGTCTCACTCATGTGTGCAAGCCCAGCACCTCGTGAGGTCATCATCAAACACGCTTTGTGCACCACATAGGTGCACCCTCGACATACACCAATCAACCATACAGTGACTCGCACCAATGGAGTGATTATATTAGCGGAGAAGGAGCTTTCAAAGGTAAAATGGATAGGTGCCCTACAAGTGTAAGGGCCTACACACGGCTCAAAAAGATAACACAGGTATGAAGTACGTATTGGTGTATGACTCTGAGAACCCCAAGCATCTGATCCTCATATCCCCGACACATAGGTAGTGGTTGTACGAGTGAGGTACCTGGTGTGGTCCTTCTCAGCCAACCCCCGAAATCCATCACTGGCAAGTAGTGGAAGTACGAGGAGTGGTGACATGGCCTGCATGTCTCTGACCATATATTAGAGCCGACACCACAACCACCTGTGCCACTATGTCTGGTGCCACTTCCCTGACACTGTACTTCTGAATAATTTTGTCTCCTGGGACCACAATGTGTTAGGGGCCATTAGAGCCCACTATAAAGAGAACCTCACTTCATCATTGGAGGGGGTTGGAAAAACATTGTAGATTTGAACTAAGAGATATACAAGTTCTTTTCCCCATTTCTTTCTACAACTATTTTCTAAGTTTCTTGTTAGGTTCTTGAAGTTCTTCATTTATAAGCTTGACACTTTGATTTTTCTGACTTAACATCGTTGACGAGTTCTCATTGTCAATAGTGATATATCGCCCAGGGTAGGCGATATATCACCCCTGGTGCTGCATTTTTTAATATTGAGGATTTTTAAATTTAAAAATAGCCTTAACCACTTGGACCTGCCTTTGAACGATTTTGACCGAGTTCTAGGCATCTGTTGAACGAAAATTCAAATCTTTTTCATTTTATATTCATTTATTTATTCAAATTAAAAGGGGTTAGTTTCACTCCTTGAACTCTATAAATAGGACCTAGTACTCAGCCATTTTCTTCATTCTTCAAGCAGTCTTCAGAGCCTCCAAGTTGCTAAGGTTACTATAGAGAGAAACACTTGGGTTTTTGGGTTAAAAGCTTATTCATTCTAAGTTTTTCTAAACACTTGGGAAGTGATATATAATGAGATTTCGGTATTGAGGTTTAGATCATTCAAGGTATTCTTATCCTTAAGTTCAGTTCTTTATGGTTCATTAGTTTTCTTTTATTTTCTTTTCAGATCCTAACTCTTGTTTATGATTCTTGGTTAGGTGTTTAAGTTTCTTGAAAACTTAAGGTTCTTCTCGACAAGTTTCTTCTTTGATGGTTTAGTTTTCTTTTCATCTCTTTTCTTTAGAAACTCACCATTCTTACTGTTGGTTTTTAGGAGTGTTCCAATCCCGTTCTTGTCTCCATATCCCGGTTTTTTGTAAGGAAAATAGGATAGATTTTATGTGCTTATGTGTTTATTTTATGATATGTTTTATGCTATGGTATGTATATGTATAAATATGTTTTGTAGTCACTTGGGGCATATAGTTGCTTAGATAGGAAACCCCAAGAATTTTGATCATTTTCGTGGTTTAGAGTTATGATTTACCCTACCTCGATTAGTAGATAGAGGACCTAGATGGGTTATCATAGACTGCCGTGTGATCTAACCTACCTCGATTAGTAGACAGAGGACCTAGATGGTTTATCACATGCCATGTTAATGAGTTAATGGTCATTAATATTGTAGTCTTATATGATATATGTTTTTTATAGTCATACGTTTTATAGTATATGATATATAGACTTACTGTAACGACCCAAAATTACTAATAAGGCTTAAGGGCCTTGATTAGTGTGTCGGGAGGGCATAATTGGTATTTATGTGATTAAATGAATAAATGTATTATGTGGCATGCATAATTATATGAATATATGGATACGTGAGATGCATCTTTATGAGAATTAATATGCATGTGGGCCCTATTTAGTTTATTTGGGCATAATCGTAATTTTGGCCCGTTGAGGGCATAAAATATAATTATGTGCAATAAATTGTTGAGACCACATTATTATGTGGATATAAACCCGGCTCGGGGGAACCTGGGGGTATTTTCGAGAATTGGAAAAATATATCAGGGATTATTAGACATTGGGTAAATAATTGGTAATTAATTGGATGATGGGATTAATTGATAGTTAATAGGAACTTTTGACGAATTAGTAGGAATTAGGAATGAAATGACACTTTTACCATTAGTGGTTGTTAAGGAAATAAATTAGGCTTGGGGGAATTTTGGTCATTTGACCTTAGGCTATTCATGAACCAAATAGATGGTTGTAGAAGGGTAGAAGCTAAAGTAAAAACAGAGGTTCTTTTCTCCATCATTCGGTTTGCTTTTTTCTCTCTTTGGGTGTTTGAAGTCTTGAGCTGAAGAAGGAAGTGGGAGCTTGGAGAAGTCAAGGTTAAGGCTGGTTCTTGGCTGGGAGTTTGAGCTGGAAAAAAAAAAGAGAGGAGACTTCAGGAAACTAAGCTGAAGTGGTGCAAGGATTTGGCTGGGAAATTGGGCTTCAATTTGGGGTAAGTTCTTCTCCATGTTCTTGTTAGAGGATTCTGATTGTTGGGTAGAGTTTTGCTACTGAATTGGATATTAACTACAGAATTATGGTGTCATTTATGTGATTGAATTGAATGGTGATTCATACTGATTTGAGGTATTGACTCTGGTTTAATTGTTTAGAAGGTTAATGATTACAGTATGTGCCTAATTCTTAATTCATAGCAAGTTTGGAGTTGAATTAAGGAAGTTTGTTTGGTGAAATGATGAGAAGTTTTTGGGTTGTTAGTTAGGGTTCTTGAGCTTCAAAGCTTAGTTTTGATTTCTGTGTTGTGGTGACATTGTTAGAAAAGTTTTGATGTTATTAGGTTGTATTTGGTGAGCTATAGTAGTTTATGGGCTCAATTTTTAGTTTGGATGATGATTGGAGTGAGTTTTTGGAGTTTTGGCTCAGGGAGGTTCGAAGAAAGAAAACCCAGAAATTTGCATTTCTGGTACTAGCATTGTAGCGCTACAGTGCTAGGCTGTGTTTTTTGGGGGTTTCTTGGTTTTTGTCAATAGCGATGTAGCGCCCACCTTGTAGCGCTGTAGCGCTCCTCAACCTCCTGAAATTGGATTTTGGGTTTTTTCTTAGGGTTTTCGCTTAGGGGCTCAGGGGACGGTTTCACCACCTCGTTTGGTGGAACTTGGGGTCCCGAGAGCGTGAGTTTGGTCCCGGGATTGTCCTTTGGAATTCAAACTCATTGAAGTATCATTTATGGATTGTGACTAGGTGTACGCCAAGGCTCGGAGCGGGATCGTGCTCGAGGACCATTCGTAGTAACTAAAGCACTAGGAATTAAAGGTAAGAAAACTGCACCCGGTTATGTGGTTATGTTGGGACTAAGAGTTCCCTATACTTGTATGCAATGTCATATGATGGTATTATGCCGTGTGGACATGAGATAAACGTCCTAAGAGTGTCGGAATTAATATTGGCACACAAGGATGCGGCTTGGCCACTGGTAGCTGAGGTTAATTAAATAATCACTGAGCTTGGCCTAAGCGAGCCAGAGTCAGTGGGTTGAACACTGAGCTCGGCCTAAGTGAGCCGAAGACAGTGGGTTAAATAGAGGATGCGACCTACAAGCGTCAACCTTAGCTATTGTATGATATGTCTATTGTTGTTAATTTGATGAATATGATATGTTGAATACATGGATAATAGATTATTGATTTGTCAATTGTTATCACTAGTTATGTGAATGCTATGGACTGCTGAATATATGGTTATGCTTTATGAATTATTTGGTTATTGATATTGATCATGTTGTGATGTTATGGTTTTCTTGCTGGGCCTTGGCTCACGAGTGCTACGTGGTGCAGGTAAAAGCAAGGGGTAAGATGGTTCAACCAACTAAAATGTCAGCTGCTCGGGGGCGAGGTATACATTGTCAGCTGCTCGGCCGCCATGGTCGAGGGATTGTACAGGGACAGAAACCTAAAATGTGTATTTTTCCATTAGAGTAGCCTTTTTATTTATACCTTTTGGAAATTTTGTAAATGTGTCCTCTAAACCCTGTTTTGGGATCCCATATACTAAACTTTCATTTTAATGAAAACGATCTGTTTATAACCAAAATCTTTTAATCCTAACTTGTTCAAGACTTTAGATTCACATTTTTATTTAAATGACTTGATTAGCAAGTCTTGCACGATTTTAAACACACAGTGTAACGACCTTGGTTACCCAGGGCGTTACACTTACGTTTATGATTTATGTTGTATGTTTTTAGTATATTTTCCCTGCTGGACATTAAGCTCATTCCTTTATTTTTTTAGCTTGATGCAGGAAAATGAATATGGAAGGCAGAAAGATTCATGGCAGATTGGCTTGTGTGTTGATGATGAATGGATTGAATGGACTGCGTGTCAATCGAGGATGATGTTGTTTTTAAGTCTTCTTATTAATATCTTATGTATGTCTGCACTTAGTCTTTAAACAATTGATTTAAGTTATGTTTTATGTTTTTTTTTATGTATTAAACAATGGGTACCCATACCGTATTTTATATTTCATATGTTACTTTGTATTTTGCAAAATATTTATTTTTGGGGTTTTAAATAAAGTTATGTTATTCCTTATGTATGTTTCCCAAAATAGTAGCTATCTAGTAGTTTTAATGATCTAAGGTCTTAGAAATAGTTGGGTCATTACAAGTTGTGACCCTTAGGGCTAGGTCGCGGCCCGCCTAAGGGATTTTACCTAAGAATGGGTTCTAGTTTTGGTAAGGCTCGGGGTTTCGAACCTAGGTGCTCAGGACAATTATTTATTTGGATTAGAAATTAATGATTACCCATTGTCCAGTGTGACTAGGTTTATCGCCAAGGCTCAAGACTGAGGATTGTACTCAGGACCATTTTGTATCCCCGCTCGAAATTCAAGGTAAGAAAACTGCACCCTTGTGTGGTTATGAACGAGATTGAGATTTCCCAATTATTAATTGCATGTACTATGTGTTGGTAAGATTAATGTGATGCACATGATTGACCGGCCTAATGGAGCCGGGGCTGACGGTAAGCGTACTGAACGCAGCCCAGCCTAAGCGAGCCAGGGTCAACTAGATCAGCAGGGGCTCGGCCTAAGTGTGCCAACCGTGATTATTTGAGAGCTTGAGATTATGTGTTTTTCATTGATTAATTGAATTTTCGTACTTTGTTCTATGTTTAAATGAGATAAGTTTGATCGAATACTCTTATTGATACATGTGGTTGCTGTTTCTGGTTTTCTTGCCGGGCATTGGCTCAGGGATGCTACATGGTGCAGGTAAAGGCAAAGGGAAACTGGACCAACCATGAGTTGGAGAGCTCTAGGGGCAGAATGTACATAGTCAGCTGCTCGATCGCCACGGCTGAGGAAAAGTACAGGGACAGAAGCCTGAAACTTGTATTTTTCCTTTAGAGTGGCTACTGGTTGTATATAACTTTGAAATTTGTAAATTTATCTCTTAACCCTATTTTTGGGATCCCATGTACCAAACATCTATTTTAATGAAAATTAACCATCTACAATCAAAAGCTTTTAACCCTAAACTGATTATTGACTTTAAGTTCACATTTATGTCCAAATGGCTTGATTAGCAAGTCCTGTACTATTTCAAATACACAGTGTAACAGTCTTGGTTATCCAGGGTGTTACAAGATTAGCTTACCCTAGTATGGGTGGTGGCTCATAAAGTGTTACCGGTGCCATTGTCAAGGAAAGACGTGTAAATATTACTACTGATGGGGTGAGGAGACCCTAGGATTTCAGTGGGAGTTTTTACTCAAGAAAAAATTAATTGAATTATGATAAATGAGATAGGGTCTTATAGACTAAGACTACCAATCTAATGAGAGTGTTACTGAAGGGTAAAAAGGTAAAGGACTAGACTCTATGGTTATAGTCAGACATACAAAATATGTATCCCAAAGTGTTTGAATAAATTTCGAGGATGAAATTTCAATAAGGAAGGGATAGTTATAACGTCCCAAAAATGTTAATAAGCTTTAGTGCCTTGATTAGCATGCTGGGAGATCATAATTGGAGTTATGTGTGATTAGTTGGTTAAATGCATGACTATATGACATGCATGATATATATGATGAAATGAATATCTTTAAATGCATGTTTATTTGTATTAAATATGCATGTGGGCCCATTCTTGATAGTTGGGGCATATTTGTAATATTGGCCCGTTGCGCGCATAAATGTTATTATATGTGAGTAAATGATTGAGACCACATTACTATGTGGATATATTTGTAGTATACAGTTCGAGACGATCCTAGTGAGCTGGTTAGTGGAATAGTCACAACGGAGTCCAATACCCGACTCGAGACGAGCCGAGGGGTATTTTGGGAAGTGTAAAGTATATTTAGGATTTATCGAGGAATGAGTAGGAGTTGGTAGTTAGGTGGGAATGACGGGAATAATTGGGAATTTATAGGAAAAAATGAGGATTAGTGCAAGTTGAGGCTAATAACGATATTGTCCCTGGAGTTATTAAAGGGCAAGGGTATGCCTAAGGGGGCATTGTGGTCTTTTTACCATAAGGTTAGACACAATCAACTTGAACTGTGTAGAAACTTTAGACAAATTAGATAAGCTTCACTCAAAAATTTCTCTCTCACTCTAACACATTCTATCTTCTTCCTTGGGAGACTTGGGATTTCTTTTTGAAGTTTTGGGGAGAAGGAATTGGAAACCTAAGGGAATTTGAAGATGGGGATCTTGGGGACTGAGAATCTAGAGCTAGGATCACTAAAGGATTATTCAGGGTCATAGTCTGCAGTTGGAGGTAAGGTTTGTACCCTATTTTCTTGATGAATTCTGCCATAGTTTAAGTTTTATTGAGGTTTAAACTTTGGGTTTGAATCTGAGTTCTGCTGATGATATGGACTAGTTTCTAGGATAATTATGATAACTATGTTGTGTTATTGTGGATTCTAAACTCAATTTTTAGGTTTAGTTATGGTTAGGGTGTGTTCTTATGCACTTAGCTTGAAGAAACTATAGAAAAGGAATTGGGTTTTCTGGGTTCGGAGGCCCGAGCCGCAACCCTGCTCTTCAGATGTCGCGGACCTCTTGTTTGAAGAGGCTGGAGACGCCTCTGGTTTGCCCAGGCGCCGCGGCATGGGGGAGCATGCTGCAGCCCGTGTTATCCAACAGGGAGGGCCTTGGTCTCTGACCAAGTAGCGGGCTACGGCCCTAAAGGGCATGCCACGGCCCTAAATGGAGAAATAGGAGAGGTTAAGGTTTCTAGCTCGGGAACTCAAATGTTAGTGCTCGGGAAGGATTTTACTACCCGGTTTAGTAGAATTCAAGTTCTCGGAAACTAGTATTTGATTCCAAAGCTTTTAAATGGTTTAGGACCTTATTGGTTATCCACTATTGCATTGTGACTAGGTTATTCCGTAGGGGCTCGAGATTAGGAATCGTGCTAGGGGCTATCATAAGCTTGCTACTTGAGACCTGAGGTAAGAAAAATGCACTCGAGTTGTGAATGGGGCTTAAACCCCTTATATGGATGTATTGTGAATATGAACATATTTGTAACTAAGAGTATCTAGATGGGTATGCTTGTATATGCTGCCATTGATTATGTGCTATGTATATATATATACTTGTGATTATATATGTTTACAGGCTGGCCTAAGGGTGTCGGGGGTTGATAGCAAGCGTGCAGAATGCAGCCCGGCCTAAAGGTGTCAGGGTCGGCTATAAGACCAGTGGACTCGGCCGAAGGGAGTCGGGGTTGATGATAAGTGTACTGAATGCAACTCGGCCTAAGCGAGTCGGTGTAATGACCCAAATTTCCTAATAATGTTTAGGACCTTGATTAGGAGGCTGGGAGGGCCATAATTGATTTATTATGCCATTAAATGATTATATGCATGTTTATGTGAATTATATTATAATATGATAATAAATGCATGCATATGGGTCCATTTATCATTATAAGGGCATTTTGGTAATTTGGCCCGTTGAGGGCATAATTGTGCATTTCAATGCATATTGGTGAATTGTGAGTGAGACCACATCATAATGTGGATTTTCTGAGCCATTCGGCATGAGACGATCTTTAAAGACAATTTATCGGTCTGGTCATAACGGGGTTAATTTCGGGGTTTGGGGTGAGTCTCAGGGTAATTTGAGGATTAGAACATTGTTGGGAATTAAAGGGTTACTTGGGTTATGATGCCTAGGGCTTGTGTATATGGTATTTGGGTTCATTTGGGGTTTGGATGAAGTTTGGAAGCTGGTTTTTCAGGTTGGAAATGGAGGAGTCGAAGGAGGGAAAAACCAGGGTTGAAAACCCTGGTTGTAGCGCTACAGCACCCATCCATGGGTGCTACAGCGCTAGCCATGGGGTGTTTCACTATGCCAAGGGCGCTGGGGTGCTAGGGGGGTAGCGCTACCCTATTTTTCCAGATTCTTGTTTTGGGCACTTTTGAGGATTTTTGGCTCGGGGTTTCAATTCCTAAGGCTCGGGATCGAATCTAGTCACCGTTTGGGTACGATTCGGGGTTCAAGAAGTGAGGTTTAGGTCAAGAACCTTTTATTGCTCATTTTTCATTGATTGATTCCATATTTGGTTATGACTAGGTGACCGCTAAGGGATCAAAGGATCGATCGTTCTCTAGGGTCGTTCAATTGTTATTTCTCCCTCGAACTAGAGGCAAGAAAACTGCACTCAATATGTGATGCATCAAAAACATGTGATTAGGGCATGACATGAATATTGAATATGAGATTGATCAGAGCTTGAGTCGTTATGTTTGTGCATGATCATAATTATGCTAGTGATTATTAAGTAACCATGATGAATGCGCTACATTTGGATATTTCACATATGGTATATGCCTGGTTGCATTGCTTACTTGTGCATGGCACTGACTCATTAGTCAGAATCGACAATGGTGTCAGTATTAACTGTGAAGTTGTGACTCATTAATCAAGTTTGGCAGTAGTACTGAGCACTGGTCGTATGTTATTGGCTTAAGGGTCAAGAATGGTCTTAGCGTGTTTAACGCAAGCCGAAAAGATTAGATTCAATCGACATCAGCATTGAATGACTCATCATGAGCATTAATGCTAGACCGACCTCAAGTTCGATGAAAACTAAAAGTGCTTGTCTAGTCTCATAGCTAGTCACTTAGAGCCAGGGCTAGAAGGCCCAGGTGACTGCATCATCACAGGGCTATGGGTGCTGAGCCCACGTTAGTGACTCACTCATCTGGTTCACGTTAGTGACTCGCTCATCAGTCACTCATCTGATCAGGGCTACACGCCCCAGCATGGTTATCAGAACCTCAAAGTGTTAAATCACTCATAGCCCCAACATGGTTATCAGAACCTCAAGTATTAATTACTCATTTGATTAGGGCTATAAGCCCCAGCATGATTAGCAGAATCTCAAAGTGATATTCACTCATCTGATTAGGATTGACTTTATAGTCATCCATTCACGAGGGCAAAATTCCCCATCATTATCTGAACTTATTTGCATACATGAATAGGGTTATTATTGCTAGGCATGAACATTATGATTTTGCAACATATTATTATTGTTCATGAGCATATTGAATTTTTTTGCTGAACTTCAGCTCACGGGTTCAAGAGGTAAAAGTTTATGTTCTTGATTTTTTGTGTTTATTTATTCTATATAAATATATTATATATTTATATATATATGTTGCATGATTAATACTATTGTATAATAATGTTTCTGGATTGTTTTCTTGGTCATATATATTGTTTATATGATTAATGAATTTTTTTTTTATTATTCTTGTTCTGTTGTTCATAAATAACAACGGGCCCACCATGCCAATTTCACTACATGCTCTAAATGGTTTTCCAACAACCAACTCATTGTCTTCATTCTTTACCACTGTAATTCCAAACTTCTTTGGTACTACCTGAACTGGGCTCACCCATTGACTACCTTAAATATGGTAAATAATACCCACACTAAGGAGCTTCAGTATCTCATTTTTCACCACTTTCATCGTAGGTGGATTTAACCTCCTTTGTGTCTTACATGTTATTTTAGACCCTTCTTCAAGTAGAATTCAGCGCATGCACATAGAACGATTGATTCCCTTAATGTCAACGATAGACCACCCAATGGTCGTTTTGTAATACCGAAGCACTCATGTCAATTTCTCTTCTCGAACTTGGTTGAAATTTCTTGCAACTATAACTGGAAGTGTCTCATTCTCCCCTAAGTAAATATATTTAAGATGCTCTGGAAGTGGCTTCAATCAAGTGTGGGTGCTTGCGCGATAGATGGTGCAATTTCTCATTAGAGATCGGTAAGTCCAAGAATAAAACCTTCTTAAAAGTCTCGTCAAAACAACTATTGAGTGTGGCTATGACATTCATAATTTCACCAGAATAGTCTTCATCATCCAACATAAGATGTTCTCTCAAAGCAACATCTAAACAGTCTTCATTATGCAAATTTAAGACTCATTGAGAAAGGATATCTAAAACATCAAAAAAATAAACAGCATGTACATTACTTGGATACCTCATAGCCTCGAAAGTGTTGAATCGAATTGTCTCCCCATCAAATTCCATGGTCAATGTACCTTCATGCCCATCAATCTTGGTTCTTGTAGTTTTCATGAACGATCTTCCCAAAAAAATCAGTGTGGATCATGGATAGGATTCATCCTCCATATCAAGAACATAAAAATCTGCCGAAAACACCAATTCATTCACTTGAACTAAAACATTTTCTATTACACCTATGGGATAAGCATTCGATCTATCAGCAAGTTGAATAATTACCCATGTTTCTTCAAGTGGACAGAGATTAAATGAAGCATAAATGGAGAATGGCATGACATTTATAGAGGCTCCCAAATCCAACACATAGCGCTCAATCCTTTTATTACCAATAGTGCAAGGAATAGTAAAAGTTTCAGGATCCTTACACTTTGGTGAAAGCTTCTTTTGAAGAACTGCAGAAACATTCTCCCACACACTAACCCTTTCACTACCCCCCTCAACTTACGCTTATCAGTGCACGATTCTTTCAAGAACTTAGCATAGTGCGGCACTTGTTTAATAGCATCAAGAATACCTTTCGGAATGTGTCAAGAATTTCTTTATCAACCTCTTCCTTTTTAGTATTCTTCAGTTTTCTTGGGAAAGGAGGTGGAGTGACAAAAGTAGGCTTAGTGATTTGTTGTTTAGGACTAATTGGCTTTGGAGGCACAACTTCTTCAACCGAGCAATCAACTGGTGGCTTGGATGATAAATTAATAGGTATTGGAGGACTAGGTGGATTATACTGCTTTCCAATTCTCAAAGTTACCGCACTAGCATTCTCCTTGGGATTCCTCTCAGGTTGTGAAGGCAATTTATTAGAAAGATGAGCTTCTAACCTGTTATATGATGTCGCTAGTTGTCCCACTTGATTCTCCAAACGTTTGATGGAAGCTTAGGTAGTTTACTGGAACTGAAGAGTATTTGTAGCAATTTCATTGATTAAATCTTCAGTAGAGGGTTTTGTACTCGGTGGTTGAGCCGTTTGTGGTGCTTACGATGGTCTAGGTGCATAATTCTATTGAGATCATTGTTGAAGAGAAAAACCAGGCGGTCTAGCAGGTGTAGATTAAGGAGCAGCTTGTTGGTGATTCCCATAGCGAAGATTTGGATGATAACCCCAGCTAGGATTATAAGTTTGTGGAAAAGGGTTATAGTACATCTGGCGTAATTGACCTAGGAAATTTCCTATAGCATTAACACCCCCGGTCTCTCCCTCAAATAGAGTAGGGCAAGTATCAGTAGCATGCCCCATAATCTTACATATTCCACATGGTCGCACCTGTTAGGATAAAGCAGTTGTTGTACCACTGTAGTTAATTAAGCCAATTGATGACCAAGCTAGTTCTCATTGAAATTGCTCACCTCATTAACTGAATTTGGTGGTGGATTAGGATCTTGGCAAATGCCAGGCTGTTGTTAGTTGGCAACCATATTAGAAATCAAGCTTCTGGCTACAGCAGGAGTCTTATCAACTAGTGCACCCCCACCGGCTGCATCGATCATACTCATATCCAGTGATTGTAATCCTTCATAAGTACTAGATTAGAAGTTGTTCACTTATCTAATGATGAGAGCAACTAGCACAGAACTGCTTGAATCTCTCCCAATATTCATACAATGACTCCCCTGTATATTGCCTTAGACCACAAATCTCTCACCTGGTGTTTCCAACTTTAGATGCTAGAAAATATTATTCCAAGAACATAGTCTTCATACCATTCCAGGTTTCAACAGTGCCGGGTGGAAGATAGTACAAACCACTCTTTAGTTGTATCCTTCAGGGAGAAAGGAAAAGCTTGCAGCTTAATTTGTTCTTCAATCACTACAACTGGTTTCATACTTGAACAGACAATATGAAACTCTTTCAAATGTTTATTCGGGTTCTCACTCGCCAACCCATGGAAAGAGGGAAATAAATGAATGAGGCCCAACTTCAACTCAAATTTGACATCCAAAGGTGCATACTGGATGCAAAGCGATTGTTGGTCAAGATCCGGCGCTACCAACTCTTTCAACGTCCTTTGTTGGGCCATTGTTCTATAGGATCAAAATGAGTCGTTAGAATCAGATTCGTTATCAGACGGTTATGGCTCTTTAACAGAATCTACACGTTGATAATGACGCTGAAAGAGTGGATTATTAGTGATAGTTCTGGAAGAGTGTGACGCTGGCGATGCCTCAAGATAATCTTTGATTTTTTGTAGTCGATCTTGTGTATCATCTTCACCAGACACATATACCTGACAATTCAAAGGTAAAATCTAGTTAGTTGCAAATAAATAAATTTGAATAATAAAATGAATAACAATAGTCCCCGACAACGGTGCCAAAAATTTGATGTGTGCCGTATGTCGTACCAAATTTACTAAATATTTTATTTTCAGTATCACCAATTATATCAGTATAATGGTAAATATGAGTCGAACCCACAAGGACTACGTTTAAATTATTATTCAAGAATTAACAAAAAAAACTAAAGAAGGGATTTTTTTTCTCAAGTTGAAATTTAAATAACATAAACATAAAAGCAATAATGAGTTGATATTAAGATTTAAAGAAACATTTAAGAATCATTATCCACCCTCCTCAATCATTCAAGACCAACAATAGTAACATTATTCTGATTTCCCAAATATATTATTAACTTCGTAGATAACGCTAAAGCAGTCAATCATCCTAATCTCCCAATTACAATTAATAAAGGCGAAGCGCTCATTAATTAAATATTTATACCAAGCAATAAATCCTTGAAATATGCAATCTATTGAACCTAGGAATAACATTAATTTCCATGGAGATAGGTTAATCTAAGCAACAAATCAATTTAGCATATAATTCGTTTAACCTAGGTTCTAAACTTCATCACAATCAATAATACCTATGACAATACTATCAATTGCAAATTATCACATGCACTTAGAACCCTAAACTATTAGGTGAATAGTAATTCTAAGATGATAGTAGAATAATGAAACATCCTAATTAGTTTGCCACCTAACAAGATATCACATAATTCATAACATTAATCATATAATAATATAAGTAATTTAATATTGGAGAATTCAAGAAAATAACATTCATTATTGAAAATCAAGAATTCATGTCTTGGGTTTCGAAATAACCCTTAACCTAAAAGAAGATTACTCCATAATCACAAACATAACCAATAACATAATCATAATTGAAATTAAAAAGTTTAAAGAGAAGAAGAAAAAAAACTAGTTTTAATGTAGGAAAGATTGTTGTCCTCTCCTCTCCTCTGTTCTAATCTCCCAAAATTCGCAATTCAAAACAATTGAAAAAATTAGCCCTCAAACCTTTTACAATTCTCTTAAAAATCTAATTAAAAATAACATAAAAATCTGAAATTGCGATCACTGATCATGGCCTGGAAAAGTGGTGGCCATTGCCTGAGTGCCTGATGCTTGAGAAAATTCACCTTGAGCCACGGCCTGGAAAAGTAGTGGCTGCGGCCAGTGCATGCATTCCCTTAAAAATTTGAATTTAGGTCGCTACCTGAAGAAGTACTCGCCACAGCCAAAACCTGTTGTTTCCAAAATCCTAATTCATTGTAATTAGGTTGCGGCCACCACTTCTTTGAGCCACAACCAACACTCCAAATTTCACTTCACTTGATTTTGTAAGCTGCTACTCAAGCTTCATTCACCGCAACATCACCATATATGCTTAGAGACTTCAAAACACATTAGAATTACATCTCAACTTCATCTTGCAAGTCCTTTTTTTGTAGCCTATAAAATTCTTAAACCAAAATTTCATCAAATATATCAGTGTTATCAACAAAAACTACAACTTAGTTTAAATATAAAAAACTTACAAAATGAAGCTAAAATCTCTTAAAACACAAAATTAGCATCATCCAAATACGAAAGAACTTGCAAAATATATGTAGAACAATGAACTTATCAATATGCTTCTGTAACTCCGTCTACAAAGTGCGTCTGCCACAACATTAGCCTTTACCAGATGATACAAAATCTCACAATCATAGTCCTTTAGCAGTTCCAGCCACCTATGTTGCCTCATATTGGGCTCCTTTTGCATAAAGAAGTACTTTAAACTCTTAAAGTCCGTATAGATTTCGCACTTCTCTCTGTACAGATAGTGCCTCCAAATCTTTCGAGTAGAGACCACAGTTGCTAATTCTAAGTCATCCGTCGAGTATCGCTGCTCGTACTCCTTTAGCTATCTCGAGGCATATGCGACTACTTTCCCGTCTTTCATCAAAATTCATCCAAGAAATTACTTTGACACATCGCAATATACTAAAAACTTGCCTTTATCATTAGGGACGCATAGAATTAGAGCTGATATGAGCTTGTCTTTTAAAGTTTGAAAGCTTTCTTCACATTTCTCCATCCATGTGAATTTTTGTTGCTTGTCAAATTTGTTAAAGGTGTAGCTATTTTGGAGAACCCTTCAAAAAATCATCTATAATATCCCGCTAAGCCCAGAAAATTCCTCACCTCAGTGGCACTCTTGGGCTTGGGCAGTCCTTTACTCCTTCTATCTTTGATGGATCTACTTCTACGCCAATTTTAGACACATTGTGTCCTAGAAATGCCACCTTCTCTAGCAAAAATTCGCATTTCTTAAACTTGGCATACAATTGGTGATTCTTGAGTCGTTCTAACATCAGTCGAAGGTGTTCTTCATGCTCGGCTTTCATCTTTGAGTAGATTAATATATCTTCTATGAACACCACTATGAACTTATCCAAGTAGTCTTTAAATACTCTATTCATAAGATCCATGAACTCAGCTAGTGTGTTTGTTAAGCCAAAAGACATTATCGAAAACTCGTAGTGTCCATCTCTGGTCCGAAAAGTCGTCTTTAGGATATCTTCTTCTCATACCCTTAGCTGGCGATACCCTGACCGCAAACCTATCTTCGAGAATACCGTAGTTCCTTGTAGTTGATCAAAAAGATCATCTATGCGTGGAAAAAGGTATTTATTATTGATCATCACTTTGTATAACTCTCAACAATCAATGCACATCCTCATGCTCCTGTCCTTCTTTTTGACAAAAAACACTGGTGCACCCCAAGGCAAATAGCAAGTTCAGATAAAACCCTTGTCCAAAATCTCTTGCAGTTGCACCTTTAACTCATTTAACTCGGTAGGCGCCATTCTATTGGAGCTTTCAAGATTGGTGCCATCTCTGGTGCCAACTCTATTTCAAACTCAATTTCCCTATTCGGAGGTAATCTCGGTAAATCTTCTAGAATCACCTCGGGAAATTCGCACACAATATGTACGTCCTTTGGTTCAAGTTGCTTCTCTCATGACTTGTCCACCATCCTGGCTAAAAATGCATGGCAACCGCTACTGATTAACCGTTGAGCTTTGAGGGTTGTGACTATCGATATGCGAGTTTGAGAAACTTCTCCTTTGTAGGTGTACTGGTCTCAGCCTTCTGCTTGAAAGTTGACTGTCTTACCTTTACAGTCTATCATTGCCCCATGTTTTGCTAATCAATCCATGCCTAATATTACATCATAATCCTTAAGGTCTAACTCGATCAAATCTACTGGTAACTCTCTTCCTTTGATTCTAAATACAACGTTGCGCACCCCTTTACTAGATAGCATTCTCTCCCCCGAGGGTAGTTCTGTAACAAACTTAGCTCTAAAAATTTTGCATGGTTTATCTAAGCTATTAATAATATTTATAGAAACAAAGGAATGCGTAGCTCCTTAATCGAATAAAACATCGAATGGTTTTCCAGAGATAGTGATTTGACCTGATACCACTGTATTACTAATTTCTGCTTCGCCCTTTGTATGATCATAAACCCTGGCCAGTGCTAGCTTATCATCTTTCTTCTAGTCTCTCAACTTTGGGCAGTCCTTTTTAAGGTGACCTTCTTGTCCACACTTGAAGCAACCTTTAGTCTTGTATCTGCATTCCTCTGAATGCTTCTTCTTACAGATAGGGCATTAGAAATACTCCACGTAAGGCTTCTTGTTGTTGTTTCCTTCTAACGATGTCTTTCCTTTCTTGTCGGCCTTTTGGTTTTGACCACCATCATGTTTCCATTTATGGTCATTTTGTTCATTATTATTCTTTTTGGCATCCCTTCTAGCCATGCCTTCCTTCCAAATCCTTTCCTCCGCCTGCTCGGCTTCCAAGGCTATCTTCAATGTTTCTGCATAAGTGGTTATTCCCCGAATTAGCTTCTCGTCCCGAGCTATCAACGATTTTAGTCTGTTGACCCTCGATTTAGTCAATGACACTGATTCACAAAAAATGATATGAATTAAAGAACTGAATGCTAGAATATAAACAACACAAAGATTTTATAGTGGTTCGGCCCCAAGGATTGGTAATGACCTACGTCCGCTTAGTGTTTTATTGATGTAAAAGAATTCCAAAACCTGCAATCAGTGAACAAGGGTTCATCGAGTTTCACAAGTCTTGAAGCTTGATACAAATACTGCGTATAAAAGCACTATTTCTCTCTAAATACAAAATATTACGTGTGAAATAAATGAATCCTACGAGTCCTATTTATAGACTCATGGATGTACATATGGGCCATCCTTAACTTGCATTACAAGCATAAAAAAATAATAGCAAAAAATTATGATATTTATATTCAAAATAGTTAAATATCTTAGAAATATATAACTTATAGCTGTTTCTGAGAGTTTGCCTCGGTTCAACAAGCAGCTCTGGTCGTATGCATCTGCACCTCTTCTTTTCCTGATGCTTAGCATATTCCTTGTGCATATCGAGCAGCTTTAATTTCCTCTTGACACTCTGGTCGTTGGGCGACTAGGCCTTCATTGATAACTAGTCACATGTTGTTCATGTGCCTCTTAAACATGTCACGTCATCATGCAAATATTTTGGGAAACATTTTCCCCCCAAGTTTATTTTAATGCGAACAACATTTAATATACTTACTCGACCAACACTCTTGCTGAGCCGTCACATCCGACTGTACTTACTTTCTCGAAAAGGTAAGTATTCATGACCTTTTTGATTTCCCAGACATAATTTGACGGTTATTGCCATTTCCCATGCAAAAACCCTCAAATTTCATCATTACATGTCAAATACCCCTAACCGATATAAATACCCCTCTCCTTCCTTTATTTCATTTTTATTCGACCATTCTCTCTCATCAAGAACATTCAGAAAAAACCTCCAAGAACATCAGACATTTCAGTGCGATCTAAGGCGTCTTCGAGCAACTCCAAACTAATTCTTCGTGATTTCTTCAATAATCCTAACTCCAAGTAAGTTTTCGAACCCATCCTCTTAACTTTGTAGCAATTTTCCTGCATTTTGGTTGTGATTTGTCTGTTTTCGTAACTGGGTTTTGCATGTTCTTGATGAGTTTTTTTGGGTAAATAGGGTTTAGGTAGAAAACAATTCGAAATACTATGGTAAAATAGGTATTTTAGGCAACATAGTGCATAAAACAATGTTTAGGAGTATTGGGGTTTATTTACACTGATTTCGAGTCCAAAATCAAAGTGAAATTTTGATTTTGGGTATTTCAGAAAAACTAGGTTTTTCCCTCCTGTTTACGGAGTTGAAAATCTTTTCCAAAAAAAACTTTTCACATTCACATTTTGATCTGTTTTTCCAACCTGCTCGCATGTTTGTGGTGTTTTTACTAGGATGTTGCTGGTCAGATAAAAGCTTAACTTTTATCCACGAGTAGTGTTATCCTATTTTTTTCTTTTTTTTTTCTTCTTTCTCATTTGGTCATAGATTCTCACTTCCTCTTTGTTCTTCTCAGATATTCATGCATGTTCCCTATGGAGGTAAGAGACCAATAGACTACGATCCCGTTGCTCTGTTGTTCGAGGATCAGGAACAATCTTCTCTGACCAACCTTCCTCAAAATTCTCCAAATAAAAAAAACAAACATGAGTCGTGTCAAACATACTGCCCATACAAGAAGAAAAACCACAGACTCACCTACCAGGCAGCCAGTAGCTAATACCGATGATCCTTCGAATGACCCTCAACCCTTAAGGGTTGCACCACCAGAGATCCAATCTAAGGCACGCCCACATGAGGGCCCATGAGCATAGGTACCCTAGTACATTGCCCCTCCAAGCGTCATATCGACCAGGATGGTGGTAAGGTATTCCAAGAAGTATGGACTTCATGGGATTACCCTATATAATCCTACACTCGACCAGACGGCAAATGTGCCTGGAGGTGCCTTTAGTGCCTGGTCGATGTATCACATAGAAGCGGGGGCAATTTTTCCCTTGCACGACTTTTTCCAAGGGGTAGCCAATTATTTCGAGGTCGCCCCATTTCAAATAACCCCCAATGGATACAAAGTAATTTTAGTGCTCTATATCTTGTATAAACATCAAAATTGGCATGTGCCCACCCCTCACAAGATTCACTACTTGTTCGATCTTAAATCCAACCCCAACCAAAGTAACAAGGGGTTCTTCCACTTTTATAACCAGGAATCTGGTCGCACATTCCCAAGTGATATAACCTACAAATCCAATGTGGGGAAGTACTTCCAATAGTATTTCCTCACAACCGATCTGGTCACAGATAACATGGCATTCACTCGAGGAGGTAAGCTCTTTAGTCTGTGTTTAGCATTCTCTTAGTCGCTTTTTATTTTTTCGGTCCTTAGTTGGTTTGTATTGTGTCTAGGTCCGTGGTATCGACCAAAACCTACTTCTGAAATGGAGATAAAGGCTGCAACCCTGGCCAGCATGATGCATATAGAAAAAAGTGTCAAGGAGCTGGTCATGGAAAGCAATTTCAGGTTGATCAACCTTCTAGAGCCTCACCAAGAGGTGAGGGAATCGACCGCGGGGAGTGCCACTAGAGATGGTACTGAGGAATAAGAAAACCCCGAATAGCAACAAGATGTGTCACAACCCCTAAGGTGTCATCCAACAGGAGTGACCATTCAAGAGCCCAACCCCAATGCTCGACCAGCTAACATCCCTCCCCAACATGGAAGGGGAAAACAAAAATTGCCAGAATATGTTGGTCGTGCGTTTGAATTCTCTGATGAGAACGGTATAGATTTCTTACTCTTAGATACATTATCCATTCCTTGTCATCTATTCGATAGGGATGACAACTTGAAATTTTCAACCAGTAGTTTTAGCTTGGACTTCTTCGAGGCAGATAATGATTGTGGTTGTAGTTCCTTAGATAATGTAGCAACCAGTAATTGTAGTTTGGGTACAGTACTTAGGATTTCTTCTATATTGTTTCCTCATTATGCTGAACTATTTCTTGACATATCTACTTGTTATTGTTTTCCTTGTACTCATGCAAGGCAACGCTGCGTTCGGCATTTACGACTCTAGGGGAAAATCTGCGAGCTCGAAGAAAACGAGCAGGAAATATGCTGGAGATGCCAGTGGGGAACCTTTAAGAAAAAAGGCTCGACAAGCAGACCCTCCAGCTCCTACTCCTTCCAGGACAACCACTCCTCCTCCTCCCCCTCACACTGAGTCCTCCACTGAACAGGGGGGAGGACCCTTGGCTTCAGAATTGTTGAGCAACGCTTCTTGCTCAACAATTGATAAAGTCCAGAGGGTAGCCAAGCACCATCACAGCCAAGAGGCCTTTGCTTCCCTCCCTTCGCTGAGACTCGAGCAGGTCCTTCGTGGGTTCAACAAAGTAATCAGCGTAAGTTTATTTTCTTTATTTTATTTTAATGGAACAACATTTCCTTTTATTGGCTCTGATAGCTTCATCTCTTCATTGTTCACAGGGCCTTCTAACCGTGAATAACAGTTGGCATCGTGTCGAGGAGATTAGCTCAAAACATGCGGAGGAGATCCAAACATGGGAAGCCAATGTCAAGGCGTTGGAGGCCAAAGTCAAAATAGCTGAGGACAAAATCAAAAAAGTTGAGGACAAAGTCAAAGCGACTGAGGAAAAAGTTTTTGTTTTATTGAGGGGTTGAAGAAGAGCAAAGAATATCTGGCTAAATCTGTTGCGGCCAAGGACAAATTCCAGGAAGTATCTGAGACTAACTATAAGGAGGCAGTCAAGCTGCAAGAAGATCTGGCCACAAGCATGAAGGATTCCACCAAGTTGGAAGATCAGGTTAAGCTACTCGTAGAGCATAATGCCAGTGATTTGGAGAGGTTCCAAGGAGCCACCTTCAACTGCTTTTACATGTTCTGGAAGAACAATCAAGGTGCGAACTTTGATTACCTTCCCAAGTAGATAAAATAAGCTAAACTTGTCTGATGTGTTGCTCGCCTGGAGGAGGAGAAGAATGCCCCGGAGTCTCCTGAAATTTCCTTGGTGACAGGCGTTGATGGAGCCGAAGAAGAAGAAGTTGGAACAACCGTCGACTAGCAACCTCAGCAGGACCCCCCCACAGCTACACAGTAAACATAATTTTTCATATGTAACTAGAACACTCGAACAGAATGTTCATGGTCTTAAGACAATTTGTTACCTAAGGTAGATTTTTTTACTTTTAATATTTCTAATTACATCCGAGTAGTAATTGCTCGCGGTGTAAAGATATTTTGTTTTGATATTACAATTGTTATTATAACATCTGATCATATGACCAAACTTAGCATAACACTTTATTATTTTTTTAAAATACTCTCAGTGTCGTAGTATGCTTTCCCTTATTTTTCTCTTGTGTTTACATATGTTTATAATATTCTTTGCTCGCTTAGTATCTTATATGCCCCCCAAGTGATCGAGGAGTTCAAGGTTCTCGGTCACTTGCCATTGACCAATACATGTTCGCATACTTATATGCAATCAATGAGAATATAGCAAAACAACACATGCAATGAGCAAATACTTGTAATAAATACAATAATTGGCAAGAATAACTGGTTGGGCACATGTCCTTTTATTTCTCGTAAAAAATGGACAAAAATTCGTGTCTTTACAAGTGATCAAAAATTGATCTTACACTTATAAGCGACCAGCCATCTAACTGGCCAACCCTTGTTCAAAAACTTGTCAAAAGTAAAATTAATACAAGCCAAATCAGGTGTTCTCCATTCCAATAGTTAGGAACAAGATCTCTGTTTAAGCGAGCACATTTGTATGTGCCTGGTTGAAGAATTTCTTCAATTTGATACGGACCCTCCCAGTTTGGTCCAAGCACTCCAGTAGCCTGATCGCGAGTGTTGAGAAAAACCTTTCCAAGTACCATGTCTCCTACATCAAAGTTTATCTCATGTACTTTAGAGTTAAAATATCTACCGATCTTTTGCTGGTAGGCTGCAAATCGTAGTTGGGCTTGTTTGTGCCTTTCATTAACCAAGTCTAGAGACTCCATTAATAATTGGTTATTCATATTCTAGTCGTATGTTATCCTTCTATGCAAGTGTGGATCTAAATCAACTGGTAACATGGCCTCATACCCATATGCTAAAGAAAATGGTGTATGACCTGCTCATGTTCGATGTGTTTTTCTATACGACCAGAGTACTTTGGGTAGTTGTTCTGGCCATGCTCCCTTTGCCTCTTCGAGCCTTTTCTTTAGTGTGTCCTTCAGAGTTTTGTTCATAGCTTCTACCTGTCTGTTGGCTTTGATCGCGAAAATATATATATGCAAGTGCACGTAATCGATTCAAGTAATATATATGATAATTAGAGTATCGTTCCCACGAGGACTATCTTCCAAGTACCACTAATTGTTCTTTTAATTTCTATTTGGCAATCAAAATTTAGATAAATTTATTTTTAAAATTGTAGACGAAAACTAAGAACAAGAATCACTAATTAAAATATTTAAATCACTATTAAAAAGACCTACGGTGTTAATTTCATCAACTTGTCATTCTACTAATTTTATTAGTCAATTCTAAATTTCTTTCTTCCTATTATAATAGTAGGTTAACATAATTCGATTCCTATTCTTTTTTTTTTTCAAGAAATAAGATCTCAATCTATATGCAGGTTTTCTACATCTCTGTGATAAACTTAAACATATAAAAGGCATTAAGCATGGAAACCTAATTACAACACAAGTCATACAGGTACTTTCGTCCAATATGCAACCTATGTCTATATAATGATAGCATATTCAATTCTCATCTTTCGAATTTTGAATCAAAATCATAATATCAAGAAAATATTGATCAAGTATTTACTAGCATTAAACACACATTATATAGATTAGAATAGAGAAGAAAAATCAATAGAACATCATAATTATATTAGATAGAAATCCAAGTGACTACATTAAACCCTAGATAAAATTTGTTTAGTTCATATTAGACATGACTAAATCAACAAACTAATAATTCAAGAACATAAGATTCATAAACTTAAAGAAGAAAGAAAAATGAAAAAAAAAATGCAGAATTGCTAGCCTAAGAACCAAAATTAGTCTCTAAAAAATGTAATTAAAAACTGACCTCATGACCTAATTAAACCCTAAATACGAATTTGTAGTAAAAAAACTACAATAGTTATGTTTTTCACATGCGGGCCGCGACTTGGCCTTCTCTGGGTCGCAGCCCGTGTCTGTTTTTTAGCCTTTTTCCTTTCGTGATCAATCTTCAGGCGTCGCAACTCATGCATCCTCAAATCGCGGCATGTGTCCATTTCTCCCCATTTATGAGCCTCTGATTTCCTCTTGAGTTGCAGCTTGTAACTCCAAGTCGCGACACTAACTGCCTCCAGCAACCAAGCGTCTCTGACTTCGCCTTGAGTCGCACCTTACAAGCCTAAGTTGTGGCTCTAATTCCATTTTTATTCTCAAATTGCTTCTTTCAACTCGTCTCTTCATCTAAAACTGACTTTTAATCGTCCTTAGTGTTATTTTGAGTCCAACAACCGTCAAAAGCATCATTTTTCCACCATTTTTATTTCTTTTTACATTTTTCTTGTGATTCACTGCACCAACCTACAACAAAGACATACAAAAAGCGTAATCTTGCACAAAACACACATAAAAACTCAAGATTACCACAAAAACACATTCTAAAATGACGTTATCAAACTCCCCCAAACTTACTCTTTGTTCGCCCTCGAACAAAGGACTCAAATAAACCTAGACTCTAACAACATGAATGATACCAACAACAAAAATTATGTCTCAAAATCATGAATGTTAATCATTTAATTCTCAGAAAACTACTCAACAGTTTATTCAATCTAGAATTTTGATCAGAACACTCCATCAACACACTTTAGTCTACTAACATTTTGGATTATCAAATCATGATCATTAAATAAACATATTCGAAATCAATTACTCACCAAATTTCTTTCAAATCGATCCATTCAAACCAAGTAATTCCATAAGCTCACTTACTTGCAATTCTCCACTAATATAAATCATGATATGCATAAGAATCAATAGGACTTTTATAGGCTTGTAACGATGACTTAGGTAAAGGTAGATGAAACAATAATTTTTAAGCTCACTTTACTGTAAGCACATGACCAAACTCACCAACTTTTTTTTTCATAGTAATACAATCCCATAATCCCCTTTCTTGTTTATTTTTCTTTAGAGAGATGTAAAATATATTTTTTTTCAATAATAACTACACTCCCCCAATCTTGATTTATATATTCATATTGAGAGTGTATTGAAAAAAAAAATTCAATATATATACTCTTTCAAATTTTTTCACTTTTCATTTTCTAAACCTACTCAAATCACAATTAAACCCCATTTCACATCAATCCCCATAATTGTTTCTCAATCATATGCTCATAGTATATTAGGGATGGATATATAACAATGTTGCAGGTATTAGGCTTAAATGATGGTTTAGAACAAAAAGATACAAAATTCGGCTCAAAAAGGGTAAACAAAGGATTAAGTAATTTAAGGTTGGTAAGAAAATCTCAAACGGTCCAATGATAGCCTAAATCATATTCCTAAACATACTTGATATATTATTTCGCCTCAAATAACAAGTAAGCAAGTTCTAGAATTGTTGAAAATAATTTTCACTTTCCATTCATCATTCCACTAACCAATTTCAACAAGCATAATCAATATCAAAAACATAAATTTAACATCATAACAAGATATTCAAAAAATGTTCCCTAAACTAAAATGAACTAACGGAGTGTTCAATCAAGCACACCGATTTTTTTTTCAGATTTCATTTTCTTTGAATTATACTCATAACATTCATTTTATCATTCATGTTGTCAATTATCATTCATGTTGGTGCCAAACTAAACAGACTAAAACAACACTCTAAACACTAACATAAACAAATCACACAAAACAAAACCAACAGAAAAATAAGCTCTCTCCCCCAAACTTAAACTAAACATTGTCCCCAATGTTTAAAAATAAGTAAATAAAGAAAACTTACCTGGTGCGAATCAATTCAAAATGGTGGTGGATATGGAAATGGATGCCAAGGTGATGGATGAGGAAAGTACTGGCGGTCGGCTCAAGACTAATTGAAAAACAATATTTTCACGATTTGCACGATTTTTTTTTACAAACCTTATACTAAGAATAAATAAAAATAAATAAATAAACTATACAAATCCAAAATAAAATTGTCCACTAATAAAAAAATAATAACTAGAACTAAAGTAAAATAAAGGAATGCCTCCTATAGCGCTGTCGTTAACATCATTTAGCCGGACACTGAATACCCCATTTAAAGGGGTTCCAAAACAATCACTGATTTGCACTTTTTCACCGGTCCTTCCAGATAATGCTTTAACCTCTGACCATTTACTTTAAAATGTCTTGTTTTCTCGCTATGAATTTGTACTGCTCCATAAGGCAATGAGACCACAACTGTAAAGGGTCCTGACCATCTAGACTTTAGTTTTCCTAGAAACAGTTTCAATCTAGAATTAAATAACATAACTTTATCTCTCGGTTGGAAATCCTTTCTAATTATCCTTTTATCGTGAAAAGCCTTAGACTTTTCTTTATAAATCTTTTCATTTTCATAATCTTCGTTTTTAAATTCATCAAGCTCATTCATCTCTAGAAGCATATTCTGCCCTGCCATAAATAAGTCAACATTCAACTTTTTCACCGCCCAATAAGCTCGATGCTCAAGTTCAACTAGTAAATGACATGCCTTCCCGAACACTAACTGATATGGGGACATACCAATCAGAGTCTTAAAGGTTGTGCGATATGCCCACAGGGAATCATCAAGCTTTTTCGACCAATCTTTCCTTGATGTGTTTACTGTTTTCTCTAAAATACTTTTAATTTCCCAGTTTGACACTTCAGCTTGACCATTAGCAAGTGGATGATAAAACAAAGCATTTCTATGATGAACTCCATAACGAGCACATAGAGTTGTGAATGATTTATTTGAGAAATGACGGTCTCTGTCACTAATAATGGCTCTTGGAGTACCAAACCGAGTAAAAATATTCTTATGAAGAAATTTAAGTACCTCCTTACCATCACAAGTAGGAGTTGTTCCAGCTTCTACCCATTTAGAAACATAATCTACTGCCAGCAAAATGTACTTATTATTGTAAGATGATGGGAAAGGTCCCATGAAATCTATTCCCCACACATCAAACAGCTCAACCTCCAGAATTCCAGTCATTAGCATTTGATCTCTTCTGGATATATTACCGGTCCTTTGGCAATGATCACAACTCCTAACAAAGGCATTAGCATCTTTAAATAACATAGGCCAATAAAAGCCACATTGCAAAAAAATTGTTGTTGTCCTTGCTCCCCCAAAGTGACCACCACAATGTAGAGTATGGCAGTGAGTAAGTATGGAAATAATTTCCTCTTCTGGGACACATCTTCTAATCACTTGATCATCACAATGACGAAAAAGAATGGGTTCATCCCAATAATAATGCTTCACTTCCGAATAAAACTTTGTTAGTTACTGCCTTGACATGTCCAGAGGCACAACTTTAGCTACCAAATAGTTAACATAATCTGCAAACCATGGTATCCTCTCTTCACACTCAATTGAAAATAATTGTTCATCTGGAAAATTTTCATCAATTGGCTCCTCTTTCGCACTATGCTCTTCTTCTTTTTCCAATCTAGATAAATGGTCAGCAACTAGATTTTCTGTCCCCTTCTTATCTCGAATTTCCATATCAAACTCTTGCAATAATAATACCCATCGAATCAGGTGAGGTTTAGCATCCTTTTTAGTCATAAGATACTTAATAGTTGAATGATCTGTGTAAACTATCACCTCATTACCAATTAAATATGGCCTAAACTTTTCAAATGCAAAGACTATTGCAAGCAATTCCTTCTCAGTAGTTGCATAATTTAATTGAGTATCATTCAAGGTTTGACTAGCATAATAAATTGTTCGAAATACCTTATCAACTCATTGTCCAAGAACCACTCCTACTGCATAATCACTAGCATCACACATTAATTCAAAAGGAATTTCCCAATTTGGTGATACAACAATTAGAGTTGTTACTAATTTTTCCTTCAGTGTGTTAAATGCCTTTAAACAATCAGAATCAAAATCGAATACCACACCATTCATAAGTAAGTTCGATAAGGGCTTTGAAATTTTTGAAAAATCCTTTAAGAACCTCCTATAAAATCTAGCATGGCTCAAGAAGCTTTGAACCCCTTTAACAGACACTGGAGGAGGTAGATTTTCTATTGTTGATATCTTGGCCCTGTCTACCTCAATTCCATGACGTGAAATCTTGTGGCCCAAGACTATTCCTTATGCCACCATAAAGTGACATTTCTCCCAGTTTAATATTAAGTTTGACTCCTCACATCTTTTCAAAACCCTTTCTAAATTAAGTAAACATCCATCAAAAGAGGATCCAAATACTGAAAAGTCATCCATAAGAATTTCAATACCTTTTTCCACCATGTTCGAAAAGATTGACATCATACATCTTTGAAAGGTGGCGGGATCATTACAAAACCCAAACGGCATCCTCCTAAAGGCAAATGTTCCATAAGGGCATGTGAAGGTAGTCTTGATAGATCCTCCAGCGCTATAGGAATTTGATGATATCCCGAATATCCATCCAAGAAACAGTAATAAGGATGGCCTGCCAATCTATCTAGCATTTGATAAAAAAAAGTAAGGAAAATGGTCTTTTCTGGTGGCTTTATTTAGTTTACAGTAATCAATACAAATTCTCCAACCCATCACCGTATGAGTTGGAATAAGTTCATCATTATTATTTTTAACCACCATCACGCCACCTTTATTTGGAAAGACCTGGACAGGACTAACCCAAGCACAGTCAGATATTGGGTAAATTACCCCTGCATCCAACCATTTAAGAATTTCTTTCCTTACCACTTCTTTCATGGAAGGATTGAGCCTCCTTTGAGCATCAATACTAAGCTTACTATCCTCCTCCATTAATATACGGTGCATCACTGTTGAAGGACTAATACCCTTAATATCCGCCAAAGTACATCCAATTGCTAGTTTGTGAGCCCTTAATACCCTAAGAAGCTTCTCTTCTTCAATCTCAGATAAAGAAGCTGAAATAATAACTGGGAGAGTGTCATTCTTACCCAAATAAGCATATTTAAGATGATCAGGTAAGGTTTTTAACTCAAGAGCTGGTGGCTTCTCAATGGATGGAAGAGGTCTCTCAGGCACTTGCCCTAATTCCTCATATTTCTTTCTATATATTTGCCCTGATGAATTCAACCACTTAACATACTCACTGGGTTCAGTGCTAGCACACTCTTCAGGACTTGCTATCAAACTCAACTCCAATGGATCCTTAATAGATTGGAGCCTTTTACTTGGTTCCTCCAATACACTAACACAAAAGCAATTGTCACTAGCTGAAGGATATTTCAAAGCTTTGAAAACATTAAAAACAACCTCATCTCCTTGTACTCTAAGCCTTAACTCTCCCTTCTGAACGTCTATCAACGTTTTCCCCGTGGCCAAAAATGGTCGTCCTAATATAATAGGCACGTCCTCATCTTCCTCCATATCTAATAAAATGAAATTTGCTGGGAAAATGAACTTATCTACCCTTACTAGAACACCCTCTATAATACCTATGGGATGTGTTAATGAACGATCAACCAATTGAAGAGTAACAGTAGTGGGTCTATCTTCCCCCAAACCAAGCCTTTTAAATACAGACAGTGACATTAAATTTATTCTTGCACCTAAATCACATAAAGCTCTCTCACAATGAAAGTTCCCAATGGTGCAAGGCATAGAAAAGCAGCCCAGATCTTTTAACTTTTGAGGAAGCTTCTTTTGAATAATTGCACTATACTCTTCAGTTACTGCAACCGTTTCATAATCCTCCATTTTTCTCTTATTAGACAATATCTCTTTCATAAACTTCACATAACTAGGCATTTTTTCTAAAGCGTCTGCAAAAGGGATGTTAATGTGAAGTTTCTTAAATACTTCAAGAAATTTGGAGAATTGTTTGTCAAGATTAGCCTTTCAAAACCATTGAGGATATGGAATCTTCGGTGTAGGCTCAGTGTATTTTGGTTTTTCTGTTTTTGGAAGGTCTTTAGTAACCTCCTCTTATATTGGACTAGTAACTTGTTGATTCTCTGTATTCTTCCCTTTTTCATCCACTGTAGGTCCATCATACTTAGTCCCACTCCTCAGAGTGACAGCTTGACATTGTTCTTTAGGATTTACCTCTATGAAACTAAGCAAACTCCCTTGTTGTCTATTAGAAAACATTTGAGCCAATTGACCTATTTGTGTCTCCAAACGTTTGATTGAAGACCTTGTCTTTGTCATAAATTAATTTAATTGGTCTGGCTGAATTGTTGCTGGGTTCATTTGAGGATGTGGTGGTGGATGAGATGGGCGTGGGTTTGGATCATAATATGGTATCGAATGTAATCCATAAGTTGGTTGATGAGGGGGTTGTTGAGGTGGGTACTACGAATATTGTGGTTATAACCCTTGATTATATTTCCAAGACAGATTAGGGTGATTTTTCCAAGCAAGCGTATAGGAATTTGAGTAAGTGTTGGGTGCAGGTCTTCAAAAATTACCTATAACCTATGCCTGTTCCAAGGGCATATTGTTAACATCTGTTGAGCAACTAGCTATGCTCTGGCATTGTTCATAAGAATGGGGTCCTCCACAAATCTCACAACTCACGACATTTTGTACTTGCATTGCTTGTGCAGTGAGATTAGTTTGTTGCAATTGTTTGGTTAGAGATGCTACTTGAGCGGTCAATAGTGCTATTGGATCAGCTTCTAAGACTCCTGCTACTTTCTTATTCTCACGCTCAGTAGGCCAATTATAGTTATTCATAGCCATCTCTTCCAATAGCTCATACGCTTCATTAGCGCTTTTTCTCATAAACGCTCCTCCGAATGTTGCATCTATAATTGTCCTTGTATTTCCCCCCAAACCATTGTAAAAACTA
Source organism: Humulus lupulus (assembly GCF_963169125.1). NCBI lineage: Eukaryota > Viridiplantae > Streptophyta > Magnoliopsida > Rosales > Cannabaceae > Humulus > Humulus lupulus. The sequence goes on along the minus strand of NC_084795.1, from coordinate 188,620,488 downwards.
TGAACTAGCAGCCACTTCTCTATTTCATGATGTGGGCATTTCCTCTGCAACTCTTTAAATCGTTCTCATGCTTCATATAAAGTCTCCCCATCCAGTTGATGGAAGATATTAATCTCTCCTCTTATTCTGGCTAACTTGGCAGGAGGAAAATATTTACCAAGGAATTTCTGAGCCAAATCTTCCTAAGTTAGTATAGAGTTGGGTTGTAAAGAATTCAACCAATTCTTAGCTCTATCCCTTAGTGAAAATGGGAATAGTCTCAATCTTACAACATCCTTACTCGCCCCATTTATTTTAAATGTCGCACATAACTCCAAAAAGTTTGTGATATGGAGATTTGGATCCTCATTTGGTAACCCCCCAAACTGTACACAGTTCTACACCATCTGAATAATTGAGGGTTTTATCTCAAAATTATTTGCCTCAATAGTGGGATGATGAATGCTTGAATGTATCCCCGTAACAGCAGGGAGTACATAATTCCTTACTGGTGGATCGGCTTCAGTTGCATTACCCATATTTGCATTGTTATTGACAACATTATTTGCATTTTTAGCCATCGTGAAATCCGACTGTTTCTTTATCTTTCAATTATTTTTGTACGTTCTCTCAATTTCAAGATCTATTGGTATGATTTCCTTTTCTCTATTTCCTCGCATATACCAACATTTCCTTAACACAATATAGCCTTGATCCGAATAAATGTTAAACAATAATAAAATAAAATAAAAACCAAATTAGAAAAAATAACAATTAACTATGATATTGGAGATTAAGTCCCCGGCAACGGAGCCAAAAACTTGATCATGAAAATATATATACGCAAGTGCACGTAATTGATTCAAGTAATATATATGATAAGTAGAGTATCGTTCCCATGAAGACTATCTTCCAAGCTCCACTAAATGTTCTTTTAATTTCTATTTGGCAATCAAAATTTAGATTAATTTAATTTTAAAATTATAAAAGAAAACTAAGAACAAGAATCACTAATTAAAATATTTAAATCACTATTAAAAAGACCTACGGTGTTAATTTCATCAACTTGTCATTCTACTAATTTTATTAATCAATTCTAAATTTCTTTCTTCCTATTATAATAGCAGGTTAACATAATTCGATTCCTATTCTTCTTTTTTTCAAGAAATAAGATCTCAATCTATATGTAGGTTTTCTACATCTCTGTGATAAACTTAAACATATAGAAGGCATTAAGCATGGAAACCTAATTACTACACAAGTCATACAGGTACTTTCGTCCAATATGCAACCTATGTCTATATAATGATAGCATATTCAATTCTCATCTTTTGAATTTTGAATTAAAATCATAAAATCAAGCAAATACTGGTTAAGTATTTACTAGCATTAAACACACATTATATAGATTAGAATAGAGAAGAAATATCAATAGAACATCATAATTAAATTAGATAGAAATCCAAGTGACTACATTAAACCCTAGATAAAAAAAATTTAGTTCATATCAGACAACACTAAATCAACAAAATATTAATTCAAGAACATAAGATTCATAAACTTAAAGAAGAAAGAAGAATAAAAAAATGCAGAATTACTAGCCTAAGAACCAAAATTAGTCTCTAAAAAACGTAATTAAAAACTGACCTCATGACCTAATTAAACCCTAAATACGAATTTATAGTAAAAATGTGGGTCGCGACTTGGCCTTCTCTAGGTCGCAGCCCGTGTCTGTTTTTTAACCTTTTTCCTTTCGTGATCAATCTTCAGGCATTGCGACTCATGCATCCTCAAGTCGCGGCGCGTGTCCATTTCTCCCCTTTTATGAGCCTTTGATTTACTCTTGAGTCGCGACTTGTAAGTCCAAGTCGCGACATTAATTGCCTCTAGCAAACATGCGTCTTTGACTTCGCATTGAGTCGTGACTTATAAGCCCAAGTCGCGGCTCTAATTCAATTTTTTTCTCAAATTGCTTCCTTCAACCTGTCTCTTCATCCAAAACTGACTTTTAATTGTCCTTAGTGTTATTTTGAGTCCAACAACCGTCAAAAGCATCATTTTTCCACCATTTTTAGTTCTTTTTTACATTTTTCTCATGATTCACTGCACCAACCTATAACAAAGACAAAAAAAAGCGTAATCTTGTACAAAATACACCTAAAAACTAAAGATTACCACAAAAACACATTCTAAAATGAAGTTATCAGGCTTGTGGATGGGCAACTGATGAAAAACCTTTTGTTATGCCAAGCCGTTCGCAAAAATCGGTAAACAAGTCGCTGTCAAATCTTGTGTCATTATCTGATATGATCTTTTTTAACAATCCATATCAGCATAGAATGTTTTTGACAACGAAATCCAGCACTTTATTCGTCGTGATTTTCGCGAGCGGTTTAGCTTCTGCCCACTTCGTAAAGTAGTCTATAGCTACTACAGTGTACTTGACATTCCCTTTTTCTATAGGCAAAGATCAAATCAGATTTATTCCCCATACTGCAAATGGAAATGGGCTTTGCATCTGTTTAAGCTCATTTGGGGCTGCTCAATGTGTCTTGGAGAATCTTTGGCATTTATCACACTTCTTAATAAATTCCATAGAATCCTCGATCATAGTCGACCAGAAATGCTCTTGCCAGAGAATCTTCTTTGACAAACTTTTCCCCCCAGCATGATCTCCACAGAACCCTTTATGTACTTCTCGCATCATTTCCTTAGCTTTTTCCTTGGAAATACATCTCAACAAGGGCATTGAATATCCTCGTCGATACAGAATGCCATCGAGCAAGATAAAGCGGGTCGATTGCCTTTATAGTGTTCTTGCCTTATTCCTGTCTGCAGGTAACCATCCATGTTCAAGACATCGAATTATGGGAGTCATCCAAGTGTCGGATACTTGTATTACTAAAGAGGATTCTTCTACTAGAATACTGGGAGCTGACAAACATTCGACCGATACTATACTCAAAGTGTCGACATCCTTGGCGCTTGCTAGTTTGGCTAAGGCATCGACGTTGGAATTCTGGTTGTGAGGTACTTGTTGTAGAGTATACTTTTCGAATTATGCTAGCAATTCTTTTGCCTTGTTTAGATACGCAACCATCTTGAGGCCCCTGGCCTGATATTCTTCGATGATTTCATTAACAACTAGCTGAGAGTCGATGTATATCTCTAGTGACTTCACATTCACATCTTTGGCTAGTCTTAAACCTGCGAGCAACACTTCATATTCGGCTTCAATGTTGGAGGCAGTAAAGTTGAATCGTATTGCGTAGTGAAATTGATGTCCTTCAAGAGTAATTAAAATCAATCCTGACCTCAAGTTATGCTCATTAGATGATCCGTGTATGAACAGTCTCCAGGCTAGAGCTTTGTCTTGGGCTTCGGGCTCTATAGTCGGCTCCCTGGTTGGGAGTCCGGTGAATTCAGCTACAAAGTCCACTAAGGCTTGTCCCTTTATGGTTGCTCATGGTGCATACAAAATTTCGAACTGCCCTAGTTCAACTGCCCATTTTAGTAGTCGACCAGCGACTTCTAGTTTTTGCAAGACTTGCTGTAGTAGCTGGTCGGTAAATACTACTATGGGGTGAGCTTGAAAGTATGGTCATAGTTTTCTTGATCTCAGTATCAAGCAATAATCCAATTTCTCAATAGCTGGATAACGTAACTCGGCTCCCACCAGTCTCTTACTTATATAATATACTTCATTTTGAATGTTGTCTTCTTCCCTGATTAAAACAGCGCTGGCATCATATTCTGTTATTGCTAGACAGATGCACAAAGTTTCTCCTTCGACCGGCTTGGACAGAATGGGTGGTCATGACACATGGTCCTTGAGTGCCTAAAAAGTCTGTTCGCACTTTTTCGTCCATTCAAACTTTTTGTTTCCTTTTAGTAGATTAAAAAATTGGAGGCACTTGTCCATAGACTTAGATATAAGTCTACTCAGAGTCGTAATTCTCCCTATCAGACTTTGTACATCTTTAACTTTGGTTGGTGACTGCATCTCGATTAGCGCTCGAATATTTTCGGGATTGGCTTCAATTCCTCGCGAGTTTACTATGAATCCCAAAATATTTCCTGATCTGACTCCAAAGGAACACTTAAGAGGATTAAGCTTCATCTGATAGTTATTCAAGATGTTGGAGCATTCCCGTAAGTCCTTGATGTGCTCACCAGCTTTTTTCTAATTAACTAGCATATCATCTACGTAAACCTCCATGTTATTGCTGATCTGGTCTTTGAACAAGTGGTTTACCAGTCGTTGGTAAGTCGGATCAGCGTTTTTCAAACCGAAGGGCATTACTTTGTAACAGCAAAGCCCTGTATCTGTCCGAAAGCTAGTGTATTCCTCATTATGTGGATGCATACTAATCTGATTGTAACCGGAGTATGCATCCATGAATGATAAGATTTCATGCCCTGATGTGGCATCGACCAAATGGTCGATCCTTGGAAGTGGGAAACAATATTTCGTGCAAACTTTATTAGTTTGTGAAATCCACACACATCCTCCATTTACCATTAGGTTCAGGGACTAATACGAGATTAGATACCCAAGATAGATAAAATGCTACCCTGATGAATCCATTTTCCTTTAGCTTCTCGACTTCTTCTTTTAAGGCTTTAGACTTGTCTTGGTCGAGCAGCCATCTTTTTTGTTGTACTGGTGGGTAGTTTTTGTCTATGTTCAGGACAAGGCTGATAATTACCGGGTTGATTCCAACCATGTCTTTATGCAACCAAGCAAAGACCTCCTGGTTCTTCCTCAAAAACTCCACCAACTTTTCTTTGATTGTTGCCTCTAAGTTTTTACCGACTTTCATAACTCTAGTCAGATCTTTTTCTTCTAATTGGACCTCCTCAAGGTCCTCCACAGGTCCAATACTTTCTTCAAAATCCCCAAAGCGAGGATCTAAGTCCCTATCCTCACTTTTGGCAACGCTCTATTTGGCGACTTGTTCACTTATTTGGGCTTGTAACTTGTTTACCAATAGTAACATTTTTTCTGCTCAGCTCCCCGATCTGCACTTTCTTGCTTTTGTGATCGAGGAGTTGTAACATTGTGTGGCTTCTCACTAGTTTCCCAACACGCACCTTACTCCTGTATCGGTTGGAAACTTCATGGCCAGATGCCAGACTAAAGTCACTGCTTGTAGATCTACAAGGATGGGTCTTCCAATCACGGCGTTATACGCGAATGGACAATCAACTACTATAAAAGCTGAGTAATGTCCTTGTAACATCCCAAATTACCTAATAAGGATTAGGGCCTTAATTAGGGGGCCAGGATAGCAAATTATGGAAATTATTTGATTATGTGATATATATGTGTATCAATATGTGATTATGTGAGTTATATTATAATATTACTTGATATGCATGTTTTGGTGTATTAAGTATGCATGTGGACCCATTTCTGATTAAAAGGGAAATTTTCGTAATTTGGCCCGTTATGGGTATATTTGGCATATATGTGATATATGTGTAGGATTACATTATTATGTGGATATATTTGGGTTACTCGACATGAGACGATCCTAGGGAGCAAGCTAGTGGGAATGTAACAACCCAAAATCACTAATAAGGCTTAAGGGCCTTGATTAGCGTGCCGAGTGGGCATAATTGGTTTATTTGTGATTTAAATAATTAAATGCATGTTTATGAGATAAGCATGATTACATGATTATATGGTTATGTGAAATGCATGTTTATGAGTATTAATATGCATGTGGGCCATGTTTAGCTTATAGGGGCATATTTGTCATTTTGGCCCCGTTGTGGGCATAAACGTGATTATTTGTGGAAAATTGTTGAGACTACATTATTATGTGGATATATTTTGCAGCATATGGCTCGAGACGGTCCTAGTGAGCGGTTTGGCGAAATAGTCACGGGGGGGATTTATACTCGACTCGGGGGAGCCTGGGGGTATTTTTGGGAAATTAGAAAATATATCAGGGATTATTAGACATTAGAAAAAATAATTGGTGATTAATTGGATGGCAGGATTTAAGTGGTAAATATTAAGAACACTCGAGGAATTAGTGGGAATTGGGAACAAATGACAATTATACCCCTAGTTTAAGTTAAAGGTTAGTTTTGTTTGGAGGGGTAAAATGGTCTTTTTGTTATTAGAGGATATAATCAGATTTTTGTCAGAATATCATAAAAGGTAGTGGAAATATTGAAGTAAGAATAGAAAGCTCTCTCTCTCCCTCTAACAATTTCTCCCTTCTCTCTCTCTTGGGGTTGAGCTGAAAGTCTTTCAGGAATAGAAGAAATTGATGGGAACCTAAGCTTGAATTGTGGCTGGAAATCAGAGGAAAAGCCAGGGTTTTGGAGCTGAGTTAGTGTGAAGATTCAGCTGGTGATTGAGCTCCCAAAGTGAGGTAAGAATTTGGACCTTAATCTCTTAATTTTAATGGGTTGTTTTAGGTGAACTTTAGGTTCTTGAGTATGACAAATTATGTTGTGTTGGACTGAGTTTATGAAGTAATTATGGCTAGTGAATTAGGAGATATATATTCTATTTTGTAGCTAAGCTATTGGGTGATTAAAATGTATAATTGGGTTTTGAGTTTATTGCTGAGTGGTGTTGAATTTGTGGAGGTTTTGAGGGAAAATTCTGAGTAGAACTTGGGTGTTCTTGGCTGGGAGAAGGACGAGAAAACCCAATTTTTCTTTGGGTTCACAGGGGGCACCGCGACCCAGCCAGGGGGGCGTCGTGGCGTGTGTGGCCCTTCAGGCCTGGATGCTCTCTGACTTGGGGAGGTGTCCGACTTGCTTGGTCAAGTCACGACCCGCCTCCCCTTTGGCTTGGGAGTTTGCTCTCTAACTTGGGGAAAGTCGCGACCCGCCTAGGAGTTTTGGTCTTCCAAGTATTTCAAGTATTGTTAGGGCTCAGGGGTTCGAACCTAGGGACTCGGGACAATTTCTACTACCCGATTTAGTAGAAATTGAGGTCCTGGAGGGTAATTTTGTTCCATAGGTATTTTATTTTTGATTGGAAGTTGATGGATGTCAATGACCCTTGTGACTAGGTTTATTGCTGAAGCTCGAGGCTAAGGACTGTGCTCAGAACTAGTTCATCTTCTCCGCTCGGAATCAAAGATAAGAAAACTGCACCCATTTATGTGGCTATGATTGCGACTAGGGTCCCCTATATCTGAATACAGTTGTTGTATGATTATGATATGCCATGTGAGCATGAAATAAATGGCCTAAGAGTGTCGAATTTGATATTTTTGCATAGGACGCGGCTCAGCCATTGGTAGCTGAGGTTAATTAAATAATCACTAAGCTTGGCCTAAGCGAGCTAGAGTCAGTGGGTTAAACACTGGGCTCGACCTAAGTGAGCAGAAGGCAGTGGGTTAAATAGAGGGTGCGGCCTAAGGGCGTCGACCCTGAGTATTGTATGATATGTTTGTTGTTGTTAATCTGATGATTATGATATGTTGAATACCTGGATGATAGATTGTTGATTTGTTGATTGATATCGCTGATTATGTGAACGCTATGGTCTGCTGAATATCTGGTTAATATCTTGTGCATTATTTGATTACCGTTATTATTTATGCTCTGTATTATGGTTTTCTTGCTGGGCCTTGGCTCACGGGTGCTACGTGGTGCAAGTAAAGGCAAGGGTAAGGTGGACCAACCCTGAATTGGAGAGCTCTTGGAGCAGAATGTACATAGTCAGCTGCTCGGTCGTCTTTGGCCGAGGGATGGTACAGGGACAGGAGAACCTAAAATACCTATTTTGCCATTAGAGTGGCTTGTGGTTGTACATAACCTTTGAAATTTTTTAAATTGTCCTTTAAACCCTGTTTTTGAGATCCCATGTATCAAACGTTTATTTAAATGAAGTTTATCTATTTATGACCAAAATATTTTAACCCTAATTCGATTACGGTTTTAGTGTCACATTTTTAACTAAACGACTTGATTAGCAAGTCTTGCACCTTTATAAACACACAGTGTAACGGTCTTGGTTATCCAGGGTGTTATAGGGAAAGTCACAACGGGACCCATATTTGACTCGATATGAGTCAACGGGTGTATTGGGTATTTAGTACATTACCGATATTGGGTAATGGGAATGATTATTTGATGATATATTGGGAGTTAGTGAGATCAGGAGGGAATTCTGGGAATTTGGACTATTTTACCCCGAGGAGTTTTTGGGACCCCGAGCATTGGGATTTGCTTGACGTTACTTAAGGTCGAAGTTACCTGTCGGAAATAAAAAGAACGTTTAGTACGTTCTCTTTTCTCTCTCTCTCTCTCGTTCGTTCATTTGACGCCTGTTAGAATTTTTGAAGGAAACATGAGTTTTAGGACTCGGATTCAAGCAAGGTTAGAGTCATAACGATTCTATGAAAGATTTGAAGCTTATTAGCCGGAGGATTTAGCTGGGAAACAACTCAATCAAATGTAATCCAAGCTTTAAGTTTTAATTTTTTGAGTTTTTAAGTTTTGATTAGATTTTATGTTTTGAGGAGTTTTTGAATGGTTTGAAGCTTGGGTTTTGATGGTTTTGGGCCATTGGGATGTTTGGAAACTTTGTTTTTTAGATTTGGATATGTTTGGATAGGTTTATGGAGGATTTTGAGATGGGAAAAATAGAGAAAATAGTTGGGTTCGAGGTTGCGTCGCGGCCTTGTTCTTGGGCGCTGCGACCTGTGTGAACCCAGAACCAGGAGGGGTTCTGCCTAAGAGGCGCGCCGTGACCCTCAGGATCAAGTCGTGGCCTGCGTTTCCTTTCCATCAAAGGGAGGTTGTCTGTCTGGGAGGCGCATCACAACCCCCAGGGCCAGGCCGTAGCCCGCCTGAGCATTTTTGGCCAAGTTGTGTTTTTAGTCGTGGGAACTTAAACCTATTAATCCTACTACCCGGTTTGGTAGGATTCGACGTCCCGGAGGCTAGTTCTTGGTCTGGAAACCTTTTTTTACTCATTTTTTATGGGATTCTATATTATGGTCTAGACTAGGTATCGCTAGGGGCTCATAATCAGGATCATGCTCGAGGGTCATTTATTGGTAACCTGTGCTTGGACCAAAGGTAAGAAAACTGCACCCAGTATGTGATACAGGTGATGCATGTGATTATGGCATGACCTAAATATTGAATATGGATTTGATTAGAGCTTGAGTCTCTGTAAATGTGCATGATTATGATTATGCTTGTGATTATTGATTAAGCATGATGAATGCTCTATATCTGGATATTTGACACATGATATATGCATGTTTGCATTATCTTATTGAGAAAAGATTGACTTATCAGTCAAGATAAAACAATAGCGCTAAGCGCTGGTCATAAAGCATTGACTTATCAGTCAAGGTCGGTAATAGCGTTGGTCGAAATGCATTGACTTATCAGTGAACGGCGACAATAGTGCTGAGCGCTGGTTGTTTTAGTTAGGCGAACCAGAAGCGTCAAGTACGGTTAAACAGAGGATAGAACTAAGGGATTCGGGGTGACTTATTAGTCACAAATCTTAGCATTGACTTATTAATCAAGAACGGCCTTAACACATTGAGTGCTGGTCAGGGCCAGGTACGCTTATACAAAGGATATGGCTAAAAGACCTAAGGTGACTTAATAGTCACATATCCTAGCATTGACTTATTAGTCAAGAACGGTCGTAGCACGTTGAGTGCTGGTCAGTGCCAAGTACCCTTATACAGAGGATATGGCTAAGAGACCCGAGGTGACTTAATAGTCACATATCCTAGCATAGACTTATTAGTCTATGACGACATTAGCATGGTGAGTGTTGGTTGTAAAGCATTGACTTATTAGTCAAGGGCGGCAGTAGCACGGTGAGTACTGGTCGTAAAGCATTGACTTATTAGTCAAAGATGTGATTAACACACTGAATGTTGGTCGTAAGGCATTGACTTATTAGTCAAGTAAGGCGATAGCGTGCTAAGTGTTGGTCCATTTGATCTAGCCTAACCAGGGTCGCATTATATGCTTGACTGATCTACTAGTTGAAGAAAACTTAGCGTCAAGTATGCTAGACCAGCTCCAAAGCTGGTTATATAGAGGACAGGGCAGAGGGTCCCAGGGTGACTCATTAGTCCCATATCCTAGGGCGTTGAGCCAGAATGATTCCATAATCATTTATTTGAACTTGCATGCATGCATGAGTAAGGTTATTATTACTAGGCATGCTTATTATGATTTGGTAACATGTTATTAAATGCTTATGAGCATGTTTAAGTTTTCTTGCTGAGCCTCGGCTCACGGGTGTTATGTGGTGTAGGTAAAGGGAAAAGAAAGCTAGACCATCCTTGAGTTGGAGAGCTTAGGTGACGATGTGTACATATGCAGCTGCTCTACCACCACGGTCGTGGGTTTAAAGAAGAACTAGGGTTAGACCCTATTTCACCACTTATGTCGGCTGGTTATAATTCTCTTTTATTGTAATTAACCTTAATAATGTATTTTGGGATCCTATGTATACAGTAAACATTTTAGTGAAACATTTGTATCTTTGACCAAAAATTTTAACCTTAAACCATTAATCACGTTTAGCTACACGATCATGGCCAAATGAATTATTTAGCGAGTTTAGCACTATTTAAAATACACAGTGTAACGGTCCCTAGGTAGTAGGGTGTTACAGTCCTATTCGCGAGTGTCGTTCCTGTCTTGACTGGAAGTCTGGTCGACCTTGTTGGTGCTAATCCTTCACCAGAGAAACCGTAGATGGTTTGGTTGCATGGTTCTAAATCTTGCAATAAAAGTTTCATTCTTTCCAGTGAAGACTTATATAGAATATTTACCGAGCTTCCAGTATCTACCAACACTTGTTTCACCATCATGTTGGCGATTTGAACATCCACAACCAAGGGATCTGAGTGGGGGAATCGGACATGTTGTGCATCCAGCTCAGAGAAAGTTATACTATCTTCCTCTGTTCGAGCTTTTTTGGGAGTTCACTCCTTGACGTTTAACATTTCAATGTCATGTTCATGACATAGGGTTTTGGCATATTTCTCCCTTGTCTTACCACTGTCACTAGATATATGCGATCCCCCACAGATAGTTAGCAAAGTGTCAGCGACTGGGGTTGTCTGCAGAGGAGGAGAGTGTTGCCGTACAGGTACCTACTTGTTGCCTCCGTTAGCCCCTTGCTGGGAGTTTCCCCTGCTTGTACATATCATCTGAGATGTCCTTGTCGTATAAGGAACTCGATTTCATCTTTCAGCTGGTTACATTCTATGGTATCATGGCCATAATCGTTGTGGAAACGACATAACTTGCTTGTGTCCCGCTTGGATATGTCTTTTCTGATTGGGGCCAGTCGCCTGAAAGGGACTGTGGTGTGGCTAGCCTTATACACTTCTGCTATGTGGTCGACTAGAGTCGTGTAGTTAGTGAACCTTGACTCGTGTCTTTTCTGCTTAGGGCGTTTGTTATCAAACATCGTCTGCTCAGTATTTTGCCATTTTTCCTCTGTTCTTATTATTACCTTTGTCGTTATTACCGCTGGGTTTGCCAGACCCACTAGCAACTTTGGTCGACTCTTCCTTCTTGCCTTGGTCAGCCTTTGGAGACTTTCCTTCATTGGTGATAGCTTCCTCTAGCTTGATATATTTGTCTGCTCGATTTAAAATTATTGAGTACTTTTGACCTCACTTTTCTGTATGCTGCTCAAAAGGGGAGATTGACGATGTGCCCCAGGTGTGATTGACTTCATCTTTCCTTCATCCCCAGTAGTCTTGGCCTGAGAAGCTACTCGCATAAACCTCAGGATGTATTCCTTGAGAGGCACTCCTTCTTTTTTTCTGATATCGACCAGCTGATTGGCCTCTGTTGGATGTATCCGATCAGCATAAAATTGTCCGTAGAACTCTTTTACGAACATCTTCCAAGAAATTATGCTAGCTGGTGGAAATTTGAAGTACCACTCCTGGGCAGCATCAGATAAAATTGCAGGAAAGATCCTGCATCGAGCATCTTCGAACACTTTTGGGATGTCCATTTGTATCTCAAACATATTCACGTGAGATACCGGGTCTTCTCTTCCAATAAAGTTGGGCAGTACTTGCATTTTGAATTTGCTTGGGATTTCTGCCACAACAATTATATTGATGAATGGGGTGCCTTTTCTCTGGTCATACTCAATATGGGAAATTTTATTACCGACCAGTTATTGTACAGCCTGATTCAGGGCATCTATTTGAGCATGAACATCGTCTAGTATAGCAGGGGCAGGAGTGGCCGCTGCAGGTGGGACGTGTTCATCGTGTGCTTCCCTTCGGCCATTAAGTACATCCCTTAGGTCCTCATCCCTTCACCTCTGCTCGCTTGCACCTAGTTGGTCAAAGATGTTGGGTTGTCTGGGCTGTCTCCTAGGGTTCTTGCTTGTTGGTTGGATGTCCATTGGAAGAGGGTTTTGCTGCCTATTCCTTTCCTCATGTTGTCGACCACTGTTTCTCCTATTATAACTGGAGTCCCCTTCATTGTAATTATGGCCGTCTCTGTAATGCGACATGTGAGTACGCGACCTGCTATATGCACTGTCCCCCTCACTTCTTCCTAGTCCATCTCGGTAAACAGAAGGAGGCCTGCGTTGGTCGTTGGGTCCCTGGACATTGCTCTATCATGGGGAGTCTTGGACCACAGAGCCTAAGCCTACCTACCACTTGCTTCCTAAGGGACACTGTTACCTGCCAAGAAGGTTTTGGTTGTCTCCCGCCTGACGTCTAGGGATTCTAGGAGGCTGCTCATCCCTATTCTATCTGTGTTGCTGCATATTACCTCGACTTACACGAGAGAGATGTTGTTGTTCATTATTTTTAGCAGGATTTTGAGACTACCTTTCCTGCTAAGCAACTGGATGTTGTTCTAAATGTTGTGGACTCCTTGGGTCTGGTGGATTTGGAGGACATTGGGAGTGATCTAATTGCGGATTTGGAGGAGGATGAGGGTTCGGTGGTAGATCTAGCTGAGAGGTTGGTGCAGGTGGAGCAGGTGGTTGTCCTCGAGCCAGCTGAATGGCCGCCTCTAAAGTCATTGTCGCATCTCTTTGTCAACGATCCATGTCTGCCTGTCTTTCATTCAATTCTCGATGTTGTCGTTCAATCTCCATCTGTTGCATTACCAAAGTTTCAGCCACGTTCTCTTGGTTAGCTTTTAGGGTAGCTAACTCATCTTGCAACACTCCCAGAGTTGTTCGAAAGGTTCCAGCATCCATCTCCTCCTCTTCCAATTCCACCTGTGGCTTGTCCTCCACTACACCTGGTGGAGGAGGTGGATGTGGCACATTTTCTGACGTTTGTCCAACTTGACCCACTCTTCTGGAGTTCTTAGCCATTGTTTTCTTGGAATTCTTGAGTTCAGCTCTCAATGAAAGCACCAAAATGTTGACCCTCGATTTAGTCAACGACACTGAGTCACAAAAAATGATATGAATTAAAGAACAAAATGCAAGAATATAAACAACACAAAGATTTCATAGTGGTTTGGCCCCAAGGATTCGTAATAACGTACGTCCACTTAGTGTTTTATTGATGTAAACGAATTCCAAAACTTGCAATCAGCGAACAAGGGTTCACTGGGTTTCACATGTCTTGAAACCTGATACAAATACTGCATATAAAAGTATTATTTATCTCTGAATACAAAATATTGCGCGTGAAATAAATGAATCCTATGAGTCTTATTCATATACTCATGGATGTACATATGGGCCTATGGGACATCCTTAACTTGCGATACAAGCATAACAAAATAATAGCAAAAAATTCTGATATTTATATAAAAAATAGTTAAATATCTCAGAAATATCTAACTTATAACCGTTCTGAGAGTTTGCCTCGGTTCAATGAGCAGCTCTGGTTGAATGCATCTGCACCTCTTCTTTTCTTGCTTCTCAACATATTCCTTATGCCTATCGAGCAGCTTTTATTTCCTCTTGAAACTTTAGTCGTTGGACGACCAGGCCTTCATTGATAACCAGTCACGTGTTGTTCATGTGCCTCTTAAACATGTCATGTCATCATGTAAATATTTTGGGAAACATAGTCCCTTCACGAATCTTTGAATTCTTTGCGTCTCGGTGGGTACCACGTCTACTTCAAACTTAGCCAGTCGATCAAATTTCCTGGTGTACTCCGTTATAGTCGAATTCCCTTGATTAAACACGATGAATTCGTCCACCCTTGAGGCTAGAATTGTAGGAGTGTAATACTTCTTGTTAAATACTTGGACGAACTCATCCCAAGTCATTGTGTTTACATCCCTAGTTTGTTTTACCACGTCCCATCAGATGCGGGCATCTTTCTTAAGTCGACTTGAGGCACATGAAACTTAGTCCTCGTTCCCCAATCGCATGTGTTCCAAGACAGACTTCATTGATCGAAGCCATTCTTCTGCTTCTATTGGATCTGATCCATCGTTAAAGTTTGGCAGTTGTTGTTTCCTGAAGCGTTCATATACTGCCTCGTAGTGAGGCTCTGCCAGTTGCATTAGTTGTGCTAGGGGAATGACGGGTTGCACCATTTATGTTGCTATCCTTGTTGAATGTGTTGGAATTCCTCATCCCTTCTTCTTAACTTTGCCCTAAGATAGGCATCATCTCTTTCTAAGTTTATTCGGGCGGCAACTGTTGCTAGTTCTTCCGCTACATTCGAGATTTCTGGTGCTTCTGGCACTCCCGGGGCTGCTGGTATGTCTGGAAACTCTTCATGTATGGGAGTGGTGGCTTCTCCTCTACCTTGCCCTTGTCCTCTTCCTTGGCTTTGACCTCGATCATTAAGTCTCACTGATCTTCTAGGTTCCTGGTCCATAGTTCTTTCTGTTTCCCCAAAAGAGAAAAATTGTAAAAACGTAGACAAACAAAAACAAGTAGAAATGGTAACTTAGCCTATTATACTACTATCTATTAGGTTCATATATAAACTAAAAACTACCCTAATACAATTATATCCAACTTCGATAAATGGGTCTTAACAATTGAATTTTCCATGAAGGAGGGTTGGGTTCAATATGTCGTACCCACTACTCAGGCTCCCTAACTTCCACTTGAACCCAAAAGACATGAATTTAAACCCTTGTTTTATTAATTGTTATTCATTTTAATCAGGTCCAATTTAATAATGCAAAGCAAATGGGCAAACCCATAAGAGAGAAAATTTAAACTTACACTTTCAATTAAACCCAAATATCTTAATATTTACTAAACAATATCATTCAAATAGTAAAATAAAAGAAATAACAAACTTATTGAAATATAAAAATTTATTTACAAATTAGAAGAGTTTTAAAAAAAATAAACTAATGATCATGCACTTTTTTTTCTAATCTTCCACATCAAACCCTTCTTCTAATATGTCCTGAGTGAAGTCTTCATAACCATCTTGAATGTAGATAAATCTTGAAGTGAAAGGGACATTACTAAGAAATTCTTCCCAGAGATTATTTGTTAATTGGTATACTCTTTCACCTATCTCCCCATTTGGTAAATTGATATCTTCAATAATTCTAAAATTTCGGGAGAACCTATACATAAATATGCCATATTTATCCTCAATTAGTAAACTTTCATCAAGTAAAACCTCATTCCATACTATCTTTAAACTCGATTCTGCTAGCGGTAATTTGGCTGAGTGCATGAGAACTATAACTTCTCATGTGCTTTCAGTAAGGCAGTGTGACTTGCAATAATCTTTTCTATTTCTTTGTGGATTTGATTAATTCTAAGAAACACCTTTTTAAATTCAGTCTCACCATCAGGGTCAGTTATTCTCCTTATTGCCTTAACTTTTCTAACAACAACTGGGTCCATTGTGCTAAATTCTGAAAAATAAATCATAAAAGAAAAACATCATTTCACATATTCAAAACATATCTCAAAAAGAGTATACTAACTTGGTAGCGAGTTGGCCCTTTGTATTTTTCGTGTATATTTTGTGAGAACATTCAGGACCAATATAGTCGTGGCTCTGGTACCACTTGTAACGCCCTAATTTCTCATAATATTATCGAGAACACAGCGTTGAATCGTGAACATAAATGTTGCACTTTTAATTAAGAAAATACCATAAAGCAAAGGGATCCCATGTTTTTACAAATAAAGAAGGTCTTTAAAAAAATTAACTAAGCAACGTTTGCATTTCAAGAAATAAAAATACTTAAAAGAAAATGCTTCATAATCAAAATCATAGGCCCTTGATCATTCCAGTAGCTACATGATCCCCGCTCGCCACCAACCATTCTAACCTCAATTATCTGCACAATAATATCATAAGGAGTGAGCTTCTACGCTCAGTAAGGAAAATATATACAAGCAATCATACAATCACATAGTCATAACAAATCATATCATACGTTCATATAAGATTTCAGAACAACACTAATTTATGCTGATCATACAAGGTCATAATACATTCTAGGTCATAATCTAAGTCATAAACAAATCCAATTGGTCATGCATATATCATAATAACACTCTTAATCATAAACATATTCTATTGGTCATACATAGGCCATAATAACAAAACGGGCAAAAGAAAATATAAGTGCTTATAACGGTTGGCAATCAAGCCCCGGACATCACTTAGGTCCGTCATACAAGTTTCGACAACCGAGCCTACCAGACATCACTTAGGTTTGTCATACAAATTCTGAACACCTTAGGTCCAGCCACACTTATCTCTTTTGTGCCTGAAATGTTAGGGTCATACAAATCATTTAAATGGTCATAACTAAAACTACCTAATTTTCCTTACCTTGAGTGTGGAATAAGAGAAGAAAAAGAGATTTCTTGTGCTTAATAGATCTTGCCCAAAACCTTATATATAACATAAAAGATTTAAGATTAGAGACTTATAATAAAACTAAACTTCCAAAAATTCTAAACCTTATAAAAGTCAAACATTTAACCTAGAACCAAAAGATCAATACTTCGAAAATCCCGAGCCTCCACCAAAAGTGTCTATCTCTAAGAACAATACTAAGAGCTTGATACTTCGTAATTTCGCCTATAAAGAGTTTATGATGGGTTATAGTGTTTGAGGCTTAATAGAGAAAATAGAAGAAAAAGAATTTCCAAGCACTATAAAGGCTATAGTGGTTCGGCTATATGGTGTGTTTATGGGGCAAAAAGATGAGAACTTTGGGAGATATAGTTTTCAAAAATTGAGAGGCTTGAAAGCTTTGTTTTGAGTGTGAAAAATGGTGATGGGAAATGCTCTATTTATAAGCTTCAAACCCAACTCCTCTCCTTGATTTTCTCATCCACCATTCAACTAGTTTTTAAATTTTAAACCTTCCCTCCACTATATAGTTTCGGCCAGCCCCTTTTTACTCATTCAAAGTGCTACAAACACTCACTTAATGCCACACATACTCATCTATAACTATAAGTAGTCAAAGTCTCTTCTTGTTCCTCCAAAAACTCTCCCACGCCTACACATGTGTTATTTCAAATTCAAACTCTTCAAATGGTTTCAACTATCACCAACTTAATTACCTAGTTCAAGCTTAGTGTGACACCTATCTTTGTAAATTCAAAATGAGTCCAAATCTAGCCTATTTCTATACTACACGCCTATGACTATGTTGTCTTCAGCTTGGTTTTTTAATTTAACTTTGTTACCTATTTAATTAATTCAAGAAAAATTCCACCTAATAAAACTATAGGGAATTTCGGCTATGCTAGTATATTCCAATAATTGGTACTTAATTTTAATGCCACGTGTATACTTCTTAGACCTCCAAATAACATGTGTGCATAATTTTTATAAAGGATTAAAACTATACACTAATTTGATAATATGCTAAAGTCTAATAAATACTAACCATAATAATTATAATTATCTAAATTATAATTATTTTCTAAGTCATAGAAATCATATCTTCAAATAAATAATTAAACTTAAAGCAATCTTTTTAAATTCCACCAATCAAGTTATAACTATAAACTAATAAAACTAACCTATGATCATAATTAAGGAGCTTATAAGACAATAATAATCTTGGTTATTGCAGATAAAGTGCTTTAGAATAATTTAGAGTGCCACAACATTTTCTTGGGTTTTCTTTTATATAAATACAAGACACATTCTCACTTAAAGTAAAGTGATGAAAAACTTTATGTTAGAGAATATATATCATTCAATGGAAATGGTAAAACCAAACATACAACTCTATGAAAAAGGTTACTATTGACAAGATGATAGATAAATAAGTGTTACAAGTCTATACAAAAATACAAGTAAATAGAAATAGAAGATGATATATATATTGATAATACAACTCAAAGCATAATAATTCAATTAAATATATAAGATAGAAGCAAAAAGTAAACGAGGTAGAAGAACAATAGATAAACTCTCACACTCACACAACAAAAATGTAGAGTAGTGGGGATCACAAACTTGAACAAGGTTCAAGACCTTTGTCCAAAAGCTTATTTCCCTCTATTCTCTAAGTACTAAGGGATCCTTTCAGGAAATATATCTCTGGAATTATCAAGCATCTATGGTGTATTTTCCAGCCAAGTGCTTTGTGGATAGAAAAATGGTGTGTCTTACAAGTGATCAATAGAATCCTATTTATAGAGTTTTGAGACACCCTTTGAATTTCAAATTCCACAAACTTCCATGGTTGTTACCAATGTTTAATTAGATGTTTATGGAGTTTAAAATGAGTTTTGGGAGTTACATGAGGTATTGGAACCGTTCAAGATGGAAAAAATAAGTTGGAGTTGGTTGTCAATGACCCTAGCCATGGCCAGAGATGTTCCTGGGCGCAGCCACTGCCCTCTGTCCCCCAGGCCGCAGCTAGGGATAATCAAAGGACGCGGCCATAGGAATTTCAGCGTCCGAAAATTCAGTTTTTCCAAAACGTCACAAATCCTTTCCCACATGATTTTGTAACTTTCATACACCTAGTGGGAGTTGAAAACATGTCCCCAACAGCAATATTACATAATGGTTCCATGAAATTCAAACACAAATGCGTAACTCTCAATCTACACACTATTGGGTAATATTTCAGAGTTACAAATTTGTAACTGATTTTGTAACTCCAAAATATGTTACATTTGGAAACACACATGTGTCCAATTTTGTAATGTAACTCTCAATAATATGTTGCAAGGTGTGACAAATAACATTTTCTCACATTATTTAATCTAACATTATATTATATGAAATAATATAACACTTTCTAATACTCATCTTCCTAGGGACTCAAAGAAGTTGAAATAAAGAAATAATTTTTTAGATAGGAATAATGTAACGTCCCAAATTCGCTAATAAGGCGCAATGCCTTGATTAGTGTGCCAGGATGGCATAAATGGATTAATATGTGAATTTAATTAAATATATGTGTGATTATATGGAATATATGAATTATATTGTGATATGAATACCTATGCATGTGTTATGTATATTAAATATGCATGTGGGCCCGTTTTTGTTAATAAGGGCATTTTTGTAATTTTGACCCGTTGAGGGTATAAATGTAACTATATGTGTTATGTGATTGAGACCACATTATTATGTGGATATATTTATGATATTTGGCTCGAGGCAATCCTAGTGAGCGAGTTAACGGTAAAGTCACAACGGGGTCAAATACCCGGCTCGGGGTGAGCTAGGGATATTTTAGTAATTTAGTGCGTAGTCAAGATTTATCGGGTGATGGGTAGTTATTTGGTGATTATTTGGGTATGTTGGGATTAATTGAGGAATTTATAGGGCTATTTGAGGATTAGGGAGAAATGTGGCAAATGACAGTTTTGCCCTTGAGGGCATTAAAGGGAAGTTCTTGGGTTAGGGGCATTAGGGTATTTTCCCAAGCCTTGGTTTGACTAAGTTGGTACAAGAAACTTTCAGAAAGACAAAAAGGAAACACTCAGCACAAACTCAGCTTCCATTCTCTCTCTCTCTCTCTCTCTCTAGTTCAACTTTTTCTCCCTTGGGCACTAGGGGGACTTTTGGATTTTTGAGGAGGAAGGCCTAAAAATTTAAGTTGTGAACTGAGGGATTAAAGCTAGGAACGGGATTAGGAGGAGCTCAGGGTCGTGAATTCATGTTTGAGGTAAGATTTTAGCCTAGTTTTAAAGAAATTATTGTGTAGCTAAAGCTTTTATAAGTTCTGAACTTGTGGGATGGGATTTGAGCGTTTGTAAGGCTTTTGGGTTGGTTTTTGGGGTATAAATGATGCTTGTGTTGTGTTGTTAAGAGTCCTAGACTTAATTGGGACTTAGGTTCAACTTTGGGTTGGATTTGGAGAGGCTTTGGCTTGGGGAAAAATGTTGGAAAAACCCAGAATTTTTGGGTTCGCAGGGTCGCATCGCGGCGTTGTTCTTGAAGCGTCGTGGCCCGCATGAACTCAGAGGCTAGGGGTGGTTCTCTTAACCGCCTTAGGGTCGAGGTTCTGGGTAGTCTGCACCACGGCGCGTGTCCAAGGTAGCAAAGGAGATGGCTCTCTCACTTGTAGAGGGCCACAGTGCTTTTGAGGGGCGTCACTACTCAAATTGTAGGTTTTGGCAAAAAATGGGTTTTTTTAAGCTCGGGAACTCAAACCAAAAGGCCCGGGAAGGATTCTACTACCTGGTTTAGTATAATTCGAGGTCCCATAGGCTAGTAAGTAATTTTGAAGCTTTTTATTAGTTTAGATCTTGATGATTACCCGTTGTTGACGCGGTTCTTTGGCAACAGATAATTATATGAATAAGGAGAGGAATTAGTGCTAAATAATGAACCGTAACAGATAAATGATCTCAAAGGGAAATTATAACTCGAATACTTTTTTAGGTGGTTCAAAGGTTAAAATCCTTCTAGTCCACCAGCCAATATTATTGATATATCTCTGATATTCCTTACAGGGTATTTCTTTACAAATTAGAAACCAACCCTTTGCAACTCCCAAGGTCTCCATATTTATAGGGAGAGGACACCTGGGTGTTGGCAAAGGAGGTCATCCCGTGTCCTTCTTACCCATCATGTCACTTCTGCGACATTCATGATTAATTCCTAAAACCTGACAATGAAGTGTGGTCTAATCAATAGGTAAGGGGGATAATGGGCCGCATGGCCCAACCTAGTCGTGGGTGCCTGAACACGCACATTTATGTTGCGTGTCCGAGAATTCAGGAATGGAGTAGACACGTGATGTCTGATATATGCACGTTTACATTGCGTGGTTGACTTTATAAGAGGTCAGAGGTGTCACCACAAGCTCGTATCCCGAGCTTGATATAGTCTCAGCCCGTGGTGTCCACACTGCTGACTCGATGCCTTAGTAATCACTAAACCTCTGGCTATCTCGAGCTAGAGAGGTAGGGACCCGTAACAACAGCTCCGGGTAGGTGGCTTCCACGTGGCTGCTATAATTATGCCATTTTCCAGCTCGCTAATAACCCGTGGATATTTAAGGCATACACCCGTTATTGTGTTGTGACTAGGTTTTACCGTTAGGGCTCAGGAGTAAGAATCACGCTCGGGATCGCCCTACCCTATCTGCTCGGGACTCGAGGTAAGAAAACTGCACCCTGGTTGTAATTGGAGCTCGAGCCCCTGTTAATGAATATGACTATGATTATGCATGTAATTATTTGATTACGCATGCTTGTATACGTTGCATGTGATTGTGTGTTATAAAAAATGTATGTTTGATTATGCTAATTTGAAAGCTCAGCCTAAGGCAGCTGGGGACGGCAATAAGCATGCGGAACGCAAGCCATTTGGCTAGGGCAACCTGGGAGTACAATATGCACTTGACTAGCCCGAACGCCACCTAAATAATTATAAGTGTGGTTTGCACTTGTCTAACTCATTGATTGTTTAATTTGGACTATATGTTTGTTTGGGCAAGGTTGTTCTTGCTAAGCTTGTTGTTTATATTATGTTGCCTATTTGAATATTTTGAATTAATTTCTCTTGCTGAGCATTGGCTAACAAGTGCTATGTGGTGCAGGTAAGGGAAAGGGAAAGCTGGACTAGCCATGAGTTTGAGAGTTTTAATGGTGGTGTGTATATTTGCAGCTGCTTGATTGCCACGGCAGAGGATTCAAGAAGGACTAGAGTCAAACCTTAATTTTACTGCTTAGGCCGACTTGAGTTGTAATTACCTTGGTGTTGTATATAACTTGTAAATATTTATTTTGGGATCCCATGTACAGACTTAAACTTTTAAATGAAAGTAATTGTTCCTATGATCAAAACTTTTAAACCCTAATCTGTTAATTACGCTTAGTCACACGTGTATTTCCAAATGACTTGATTAGCAAGTTCATTACTATTTAAAACATACAGTGCAATAGTCTTGGCTATCTAGAGCGTTAAAAATATTGAGCTACAAAGTCAAAGATGATAGCTTGATGTTAATAGAAAGTATAGAAGTTCGAATATATAGATATGAAAAGTGAAAACAAAGAAAGGAGAATAAATAAGATTGTTATTTCGCGAAAAATGAAGCGAAAATTATCCTCGGTAGAGTTCTGGAAAATCATAAGAGAATTAGTTAATTTATTATTATTATATTATTGTAGATGATATACTTAATATTTTAGTTTTTTGAGGTATACGATTTTTTTTCTTCAAATTAGTTAATTTATTATTACTATATTATTGTAGATGGTATACTTTGTTAGCTTAATGTTAATAGAAAGTATAGATTTTCGAATATATAGATATAAAAAGTGGAATTAGAGAAAGTGGAATAAATAAGATTGTTATTGCGCAAGATTGTTATTGCGCAAATTGGAGAGAATGAAAAAATACTTTCAATCGATGAAGATATAACGTTGATGGTGGCCGGAGGAAAAATGAAGCGAAAATTATCCTCGGTAGAGTTCTAGAATATCAAAGGAGAATTAATTCATTTATTATTATTATTATTATATTGTAGATGATATACTTGATATTTTAGTTTCTTGAGGTACACGATTTTTTTTTTCAAATTAGTTAATTTATTATTACTATATTATTTTTTATGATATACTTTGTTAGTTACGTATGGGTGAAGGAAATATTATCATTATTATTATTTACTTATTTCTTGAGAGAATTTCAAACTTTGCTAATTATATAGATATAATTATATATTTTAGTTTTTTATTAACTAATAATCATAAATTTGAGAAAGAAAAAATAAAAAAATGTAGAAAAATAAGAAAATGGAAAGAGTACATTAAAATAATTTTAGAGTGACACATCATCTCTTTGAAATTCTTATTTATATAAATTAGGGGTGAGCATCGATCGGTTTGGGCGGTTTTTTCATAACATAAAATCCAGAATTCGGTTTTCGGTCTGGATTGGTGCAATCCAAAAACCGACCGACCAAACCAGTTAAAAGAAAAAACCGACAGTTTTGGACTGCGGTTTGGTTGGTTAAACCGACCAAACCAAATTTCTTATTTTTTTTTTTTTTAAATTTTAAAACTTTTTTTGAAAGTTTTAGTTAAAAAACTAAATTGTTTGGATTGTTGGAATCTATTTTTGTGCATTTTTAAAACATAAATATATAGAACATAATTTCCTTTTTTTATTTTTATTTAATAATTTTAATAATTAATAATTATATAATATTATATATTATATTGTTCAGTCGGTTTCGGTTCCGCCGGTCGGTCCAGACAAAATTTTCAAACCGACCGAACAATGGCGGTTTGCGCCGTTGGCAGTTTTTTCGGTGTTCGGAAGGTCGGTGTATACTGTTTTTTTGGTTTTTTAGATTTTATGCTCAGCCCTAATATAAATATACTAGATACTAGACACAAACAACGTACAATACACGTTTGCTTAGTTTTATTTCTAAAATTTATTAATTATATCTATTAAATTTGTATCATTGTCATATAAATAAACAATATTATATATATAAAAAAATGACATAGACATATTAAATGAAAAGTTAAACTGAAACAGTATTTATGATTTTTTTTTAAATTTATGTATATATAATATAATAACTTTTTTAAACATAAATGATAATTTTTTTAATAAAAATTAAGATTACGTATTATATATTATTATAATAATAATAATATTTTATAATATTTAAATTTATATTGATATAAGTATTAAATATCTAGTCTAGTATTAAATATTGTTATAATAATAATATTTTATAATATTTGAATTTATATTAATATAATTAGTAAAAAAAATAGGATTATATATTATTATCATAATAATATTTTAAAACATTTATATTAATATAATTATTAAATATTTAGTCTTGTAATTTGAATTTAAATTCATATTATATTAATATAATTATTATATATGTAGTCTTATATAAAATATTATTATAATAATGATATTTTATAATATTTGAATTTATCTTAATATAATTGATAAATATTTATTTTTAAGTTAGTTTTAAAAGTATATTTCGTTAAACATTTATAATATTCCTGTTATCCCCGTTTCCTGCATGGGCTCGGGGCCTTCGTCTTGGCCCACTGTCAGAGGGCCAGCTCAGCACGTGGACCCGGCCCAAGGTCTCTTGGTATGGAGAATGCCCAAGGGGACGGGTATGGACCGGGGACTCAAGACTGGGCCCATTAGAGGGGTCCGGGATGTCCCTCCGGGTCCGTCCTCAGCAAGGATAGTCCGGGCGATGTCCAGGGCGCTCGGACCATCGCATCCTACGCGTCCTGGTCCCGGACCCTGATACGGTCCGGGCCTGTGGTAAATGAAGCGGGACAACGGTAAACGGACCTGGATCGCCTCACCCCCAGTTGAAGGGGCCAAGCATCCAGGACCCTGAAGCCGCCTCATTCCACGTGGGCGTTGTCCCCACTTTTCACCTGCAGAAAAGGTCACCTCGGGATTGCACGCCGATGTGTCAGGACTGCGCAGCCAAGTACTCTGACTGGTCTTGTCTCCTGAATCTGCCTCGTGACTCGAAGTGATCAGACCCAAAGCGCTGTTTTGTCGGGCGAGACGTAGTTCTAAGGTCAACCTATTGGGGCTTAGCTGGTTTGGATTTCGTGTATTTTGTATCTTTTTGTATTGGGCCTCCCCTAGAAAGGCCGCTTGTATCCGTTTCCCCGACGAGCCTGGGTCGGATCCAGCCTAGACCCGGTATTCCCCTCAGCTTATAAATATAAGCTACAGAGCATTGTAAACAGGATCTCCTATTCACAAAAAAGACAAAAACTCTGCCAAGATATAGAGAGAAAACTCCATTATAAAAGCTTCTTCAAGCTCTAATAATATAGACTCGTGGACTAAGGCTAGTTAACGCCCCAACCACGTAAAAGCCCCGTGTCAATCTTCTGTTTTTCATTATTATTATCAGTAAATATTACCCATTAATAGAGTTGCCGAAAATCTCGGTTAACAATTCCGTTTAAAGTTAACAAAATAAACTATTAAAACCAAGAATTAATGTTATCCATATACATTTTTTATATAGAAGAGATATAGATATAGATTACTATCTCATTATAAATAAATTCAATTGTTAAATTAGTTCTAAGACACATACCAAAACAAATGTCTTGTGACATGGAAAAGAATATAATATTGAAAATGTTACTCTGAATAATAATATATATCTTGTAACGCCCTCCTAATCCAGGATCGTTACACTGTGTACTTAAAATTGTGTTAGATCTGCTAATCAAGTCATTTGGCTTTAACCGTGTAACTAAGGTTAGTGACAAGGTTAGGGTTAAAAAATTTGGTCAAAGAACCATGGACTTTTACTCCAAAAGTGTTATACAACATGGGATCCTAAAATATTACAACACAATTGTTAAAAAGGGTAACTACATATCAAAAGCTACATTAGCCGGCCTAAACGGCAAAACAGGGCTATAACCCTAGTTCCTCTGAGATAACCACGGCCGTGATGGTCGATCAACCGCATATGTACACACTGCCACCAAAGCTCTCCAACTCATGTGTAACGCCCTGGTTACCCCAGAACAGTTACGGTGAACAGTGAACCAAAAATTTGACCCGCTACCCGAGTCCTTTGGTTAAAAACGTGATCTAAGTGTTATTAACAGGCTAAGGTGAAAAACCAGTAAAAAGGAAAGGATATATTTCATTAAGTATATAAACTGCTCATGAGCCATTCAAAACGTTTACAAATTGTTTTTAGTACAAAATGGTCACTACTGTTTCAAATTTACAATCCCCGCCGACCTAAGCGGCAAAAATAGGGTAAACCCCCTAGTCCCTCTGAGAACTCCTTGGCCGTGGTGGTCAAGCGGTCGCATATGTACACAACACCACCTAAGCTCTCCACTCAAGGTTGGGTGAGCTTCTCTTTCCCTTTACCTGCACCACATAGCACCCATGAGCCAAGGCCCAGCAAGAAAACACAATAAAGCATGATATAATATCAACAATGATCATAACAATCATTCAGGACTATCAGTCCAAAACAGATAGGTGACAGTAGTAAAAGTCACAAAAGTGGGTACAGCTCCCTCTAGCCATGTGACGATAGGGTCACCAGGGCTTAACTGATAGATTATCCTTTCATAAATTTGATCAGGATAGGTGTATGGTGAATAGTCACCAACATAGCCTTCCTCATGACCATAGAGTCATAACCCTGGAACATTGTTCCCTAGCCATGTGAAAACAGTCACCGGGGCCTTATGCCCTGGCTCTGAGTACTAGTCTTAGACTAGCCAAGCGCATATAAGTTCATCGACTTTAGGGTCGATCCAGCATTAATGCCATAGAGCCATTCAATGCTGATATCAATTAGATCTAATCTTTATTCGGCCCTGCGTTTAGAATGCTTATGCCGTTTCTGACCTTTAGGTCAGTGTCCCTGACTAGTCAGTGCCATATACAAGTAATCAACATTCACTAGCATTTAATATGCAATCCATGTCCACATTTACCAACCAACATGCCTCAATAACAAAACAAGCATGTCATATACATATACAGGGTGCAACTGTATTCATACACTATTTTCTTACCTCCGGTTCGAGTGAAAATTAATATAAGAACGACCCTTGAGAACGATCAATCTTTAATTCCTTGACGGTCACCTGGTCATAACCAAAATATAGGATTCATCAATGAAAATGATAAGCAAAGGTTCCCAAACCAAAACCTAGCCTCTGAGACATCGAATCCCACTAAACCGGGTAGTAGGATCGATCCCGAGGCCTAAGGCTTGAATCCCCAAGCTAAAAACACATTTCTGGCCAAAAATGCCCTTATGGGCTGCGGCTCACCCCTCTGACAGAGTCATTTCTACCCCAGAAACCAACGTAGGCCGCGGCTCACCATAGCCATGTCGCGACCCTTTACCCAAACCAGCAAGAACCAGCTTGCTTTCCCCTGCATTTTCCCTCGAAACCAAACCTTCAAACCAGTTCCAAACCTCTTCCAAACACTCAATCCAACCCCTAAACATCACCTATATCACACCCTCATCAAAACCCAAGTTAAACATCAATCAAAACTTCCATTAATCCAAGTTATCCTCAACAAAATCATAGGCTGAAATCTTAAACCAAAACAGAGTAAAACCATAAACTTATGGCTGAAACTCACCTCAAACTTGAGATTAAATCCCCTTCAATGGCTAGACCAACTCTAAGAACTCAACCCCTTGATTTCGTAGCTTGATTCCTCAATTTGAGCTCAAAAACTCTAAAGATGAATTGTGAGGGAATGATGTACGGGAAGGAGAAGTAAAGCTCTGTTTTTGTTATGTTTTCTACAGCCATCTAAAGTTCATATAAATCCAAACCAAATGACCTAAATGCCCCTAGGTCACTTAAGGTTTCTAAAGTCATCCCAAGGGTAAAATTGGTACTTTCCACCTATCTCGTTAATCATAATTAACGCTCTCCAATTCCCGTTAATCTCAATAATCTCAAATACCAATAATTCATATCCCATTACCCTATAATTTCCGGTAACGCTCTAATCATTAAAAACACCCCGAGATTAACCCCGAGCCCCGAGCTTAAGCCTGTTATGACCAAATCGATAAATTATATTTAAAGATCGTCTCATGCCGAATAACTCGAACCAATCCACATTATAATGTGGCCTCACAATATATCATTGACATGCAAACAAATATACAATTATGCCTTCAACAGGCCAAATTACCAAAAACACCCCTGTAAACAAATGTGGACCTACATGCATGCATTTAACATCATATTATAATATAATTCTCATAAACATGCATAAATTCATTTAATGGAATAATTAAACAGTTATGGCCCTCCCGGCCTACTAATCCAGCCATTAAACCATATTAGGAATTCCGGGGCATTACATCATGGCTGGTCAAGCTTTCCCTTTCCATTACCTACACCACAAAGCACCCGTGAGCTGAGGCTCAGCAAGAAAACAAAACGTATAACAACAGAGAATATAACTTTAGATAACAATTCAACAATAATCAACAACATTAATTCATAGCCATTGTAATTTAGTCCAAACACATGATCATTGGATCAATCTGGGTCGTTGCCCCTATTCAGTTGACTTTCATGCCAACTCTCGGGCCTATGCCCTAGCTACGTGACCATAGAGTCATCTGGGGCCTCGCCCTTAACTCTGTCTCACTAGCCATAGAGCTAGCCCAACCCCTGTGGTTCATCTTCGACCTTAGAGTCGATCAACATAATAGTACGTTGATGGTTTAGGCCAATGCCTTGTGACCACCGCACAATGCGCTATTGTCATCCTTGACTCATAAGTCAAGCCCTGATCCAGGATTACATACCTTACTTATAAGAAACAGATTTGGATAGGCACATCCCAACAAATTAAGCACATATTCATGCTAATCATATAATCCCATTGGATAACCATTTCTATAACACTAAACATATTCACATGACGAGGCCACATGCCCTAACCATAGAACTCATGTAACAAATATAAGTGTTATCCAGATTTCCGGATAGCGTTTAGATTGATGACTTCGGGGAAGCAGAATTATCGATGTCTTTCACGGTAGGTGACCAGAGCTCGCGGATGGACAGAAAAGCTTCGCCTCCCCTGTTTGATATCCGGATTACTCTTCCAAGCAAGCACAACACGGAAACTCGTTGACTCTCCCGGACTCCCGAAGGATACCCCTCGAGGAGGCCCCTTCCAGGAGAGGCCCTTCGAGTGGTCTCCGCGGAAACAGTTCCGTGCCTCGCACAGAACAAAACCGAACTGTCGAGTCCGGGAGAGGGCATATTTGGAATGATATCCGTCTGACACAGGATCCCGCCTGACACGCCCGTCAGGACAAAGCCGCACACATCCCAGCACGCCTAAAGGTACCTTTTCGCCTACTGTTCCGCTGACAACTTGGAAAAGACGGCTGACTTTGTGTGTTCCCCATACTTTCACGTAAATATATCCACATAGAGTCTTGTAGCCATGCGACTACAGTAATTGTATCCCCTATTTATGGCTGGTGTAATTAAGACCCATGTACGTGGAGAAAAACCCTAATCTGAAACCCTAGCTATAAAGGCCCCTTCATTTTACAAGAAGAGGGGGGACCGAGAGATCACATAGCAAAAACTCTACCAAAATCTCTCTAGCTTCATCTTCTTCAAGAGAACCCGAGAGAAACATTGTGAGTGTGTGAAGTTCTTATGCACCAGCCATCTTACTGTAACCTTTTCCAAGTATAATAACATCGACTCGTGGACTAGGGCTTGTTAACGCCTGAACCACGTAAAAACACTGTTTGTTTAGTTACATTTCAGTATTTCTACAATTCTTATCTTTTTATTATTTTGTTAGTTATTCGTTTCCGAAAAACTCGGTAAACATTTTGGTGCTTTCATTGAGAGCTGTAGGAAGTTGTTAGTCAGCTCTTTTTCTGTGTACGTTTTTTGTATTCACTTCGTACTAAAGAGATGGTGACTACGCGAAAATCCGCTGTTGACAAAAATGCTACGGTCAACCCCGATACCGTGATGGAAGATGTGGTGCAAAGCGAACCCTTAGACTATCGAGGTGAAGACCCGACATCCCGCCAGGATCAGGTCAGTACCGAAGATACAACATACTTAGAAGACGAAGAAGAGTATGTCCAAGACGGTTATTACAAGGACGGCTGCTACTATGAGAAGGACACAGAACTGGTCCAAGTAGCCGAAGAACTGGTGGCCACTAAGGCCGAGCTTGCTGAGCAGGAGCGCGTCTCCGAAAGAATGCAACGCATGATGGAACGCCTCCAAAGTAAGTTCGGAGATCTAGGCGACTCGGACGAGGATACCTCTGTTCGAGGTGGTGCTGATGCCCCCATGCCGGATCCAGCCGCTGCTGGACCATCCAAAGCCGCCCCTAACAAGGGCAAAGAAAAAGTTGGAGAGCCTGTGCGCGCTGACGCCCCTGCACCTCCTAAAGGCGTGAATCACCAGGCCGACTGCCCCCCCCCCCCCGCGCGCAGAAGGTCTCTGGCGCTCCTAAGCCCAGACGCCCTTCAGCCCCAAGGGGGCACTCTGTGCCTAAAGGGCCCGGTGCTAAGGCACCCAGGCCTAGGGGAAGGAACAACCGCCCCAGTGATTCCGTCAATCAGGACGGTCGGGCTGCGAACTCGCACTCCGAAGATAGCTGGTCCACGGTGGACCTAAGAAGAAGGTTGGAGGCCAAGTATGAGAAGGCCAAAGGGGAAAAAGCCCGGCCTCGCGGAGATGACCTCCGAAATCATATTAATGACAAGCTACGGGGACGTGACCTCCCGGAAAGTGATACGAAGAGGCTCGAGGAACAGATTGCTGCCTTGACCAAGCTGGTCCGGAAGCAAAGTGGGGCCCTGTCAGATTCTGAGGAGGAAGACCCGGAACCATGTATTAGGAGGATCGCGGAAACGTCCCTCCCGAATAACTTCAAAATGCCTCACATAGAATTATATGATGGGAGGACAGACCCGCGTACCCACCTAGCTAAATACAATAAAATGATGCAAGTGGCGCGCGTCAGTGAGGACGCCAAATGCATGTGCTTCTCACTCACCCTTACCAAGTCCGCGGAGGACTGGTGGAAAAGATTAGCTCCCGGATCAATCCACAGTTGGAAGGAGCTACAGTCCGCGTTTAGGAGGCAGTTTATTGCTGCCCGCGACCACGACATGGAGGTTGGTTCCTTAACCAACATCAAGCAGCAACCCACTGAGAACCTCAAAGCTTTCATTCAGAGAATGATGGAAGCTGCTGCAAAAACCAAGGTCAGCGATGACATGAAGCTGATCGCCCTTCAATCGGGCCTTACTGTCAGCTCCCTGCTATGGGGGGAAATGCAAAGGCGACGGGCAGAAACCCTGTCCGAATTCATGTCAAAAGCTCAGGGAATCATCAACCTTGAGGATGCCTACCAGCAAGCCTTTGGAGTTCCCCCGGCTCCAACCCCTTCTGTGACTGCGCCGAGCTTTGCTTCGCAAGCTCCCGCACCAGCCCTCACGCTTCCAGGAGCCCGATTCACTCCGAGTGTGTATGGGCCTTCCGCGTCTGCTCAGACGCCGGGTCAAACCCATTTCTCTGGGTATGGAGCAGTACAAACCGGATGTAGTATCGCTCCTAGCATGCCGCAGCCGCAAGCGGAAGCCCCGGAACGAAGTTTGAGCCAATCGCGGAGCAAACGAAGCGGAAGAAACTCCAACCGGGGAGACCATTCAAAGAAACCCCGAAAGGATTATGAGCCCAAGTTCACGGAATATACCAGTTTGATAGACTCGCGAGAGAATGTCTATCGGGCGACCTGTAATATGGTCAACTACAGGAAGCCCCCGAAAGTGTCTCACGGAGGAAGGCGTCCGCGAGACTCCAATAAGAGGTGTGAGTTCCACGGAGACGTGGGGCACACCACGAATGAGTGCCTTCAGCTGAAGGATGAGATCGAGTCCCTGGCAAGAGCGGGACACCTCGGTCAGTGGGTGAGAATACCCATAATCTATCCCGGACAGGGGATAGTTCACGGAGCTGCATATTCACCGGGACAGAGGGGGGCCGCTAGCGCTCCTGGAGCCGGTCACCCCCAAGCTCCCAGGTCTCAGTTCCCAACACTTCCTCCTCCACCTGCTCCGGCGCCCATTGCCTTGTTGGCTCCAGGGCCAGGCAACCCATATCCGCCCGGCCTTGCTCCGCCACCCGTTGACGGACACGTCGCCACCATTTCCGGAGGACCACACCTTGCCGGAAGCACCCGCAACTCCCAGAAGAGGTACTTGAGGGAGTTAGAGCACGCCGAGGAGATGTGCGCCTTGGTCCAATCACCTGCTCAACGTCCCCGAATGATGGATCTTCCCATCACCTTCACGGAGGACGATGCTCGACATGTGCACTTCCCCCACAACGATCCCCTCGTGGTGGAAGCCCAGATTGCCAATAAGAAGGTCTCACGGATCTTGATCGATAACGGAAGCTCCGTGAACATCCTCTTCAAAGCGGCCTTCCACGCGATCAGATTGACCGAGACGGACCTGGCCCCATGCCCCATCCAGCTTCAAGGTTTCAATGGGGACGCACTCATGCCATTAGGCAAAATTCAACTTCCGGTCACCCTCAGAGGAGAAAGCGACGCTTGTGCCTTCAAGCATAGCACATTCGTGGTGGTCGACTGCCCCACGGCGTATAATGCCATCTTAGGCCGACCGGTCCTGATCGATTGTGGGGCCATAACCTCGATACGTCACTTATGCTTGAAGTTTCCCTGCGACGATGGGCGTATTGGCACCCTCCGAGGAGACCAGAGAAGTGCACGGAGCTGTTATAACGTCTCCGTCCGAGCCGTCTACACGGTCCGAGAGACGTTTGCTGCCATTCCTTTGGCGGAAGTATTGCCAGAAACTAGGGATGCTCAGGAGGCATACTTTGACGAACTCGACCCAAGAGTGGGAATCGAGAAAGCAATAGAGCCGATGGAGGAAGTCGAAGAGGTGATCCTCAATCCGGGAGAACCCACCAAGGTCATTCAGGTGGGGAAAAATCTGCCGTCGGCCGTTCGAGATAAGATCGTGGCCACTGTGAAGGATAATCAGGATATCCTGGCATGGTGCCACGCTGATATGACGGGGATTAATCCCAATGTTGCGTGCCACGCACTCAACATAGACCCAGCTGCAACTCCAATTCGCCAAAAGAGGAGGCCGCTGGACCCAGTGAGAGCCGAAGCCGTCAAAGCTGAAGTGGACAAATTGATGTCCATAGGCTTTCTCCAGGAGTCGCACTATCCCGTGTGGTTGGCCAACCCAGTTCTGGTCCCGAAACCCGATGGGTCCTGGAGAATGTGCATTGACTTCACGGACCTAAACAGGGCCTGCCCAAAAGATTGTTTCCCTCTCCCGCGAATCGATCAGATGGTGGACGCTACTTCCGGGTACGAACTCTTATCCTTCATGGATGCGTACTCCGGATACAACCAGATCAAGATGCATGTCGCGGACCAGGAACACACCAGCTTCCTCACGGATAAGGGTGTCTACTGTTACGTGGTCATGCCTTTCGGTTTGAAGAATGCTGGGGCGACTTACCAGCGTCTGGTAAACAGAATGTTCAAGGACCAACTGGGGAGGAACATGGAGGTGTACGTGGACGACATGTTGGTAAAGTCCAAGACCTCCGGGGACCACAGTAACGACCTTGAGGAAGCTTTCACCGTGATCCGAAAGTACGGGATGAAACTAAATCCAAAGAAATGTACTTTCAGGGTCTCGTCTGGGAAGTTCCTCGGTTTTATTGTCAGCTCCCGCGGAGTGGAAGCCAACCCTGAGAAAATAAAGGCGTTCATAGATATGCCTTCCCCCCGGAAGCATAAGGATGTCCAGAGCGTTACCGGAAGGATAGCTACTCTCAGCCGCTTCGTATCCAAGGCCACCAACAAGTGTATCCCCTTCTTCAATGTTCTGCGAGGGAACAAGAAGTTCGAGTGGACCCCCGAATGCGAAGCGGCCTTCCAACACCTCAAAGAACATTTAACCCGAGCCCCCATTCTGTCCAAGCCGGTCGAAGGAGAGGCGTTGTTCTTATACCTAGCTGTGACGGAGCACGCAGTAAGTGCCGCTCTCGTCCGGGAAGATGGCCGTATCCAGCTCCCTGT
Organism: Humulus lupulus; assembly: GCF_963169125.1. Lineage (NCBI taxonomy): Eukaryota > Viridiplantae > Streptophyta > Magnoliopsida > Rosales > Cannabaceae > Humulus > Humulus lupulus. The sequence goes on along the minus strand of NC_084795.1, from coordinate 188,586,487 downwards.
GTATTACGTAAGCAAGAGGTTATTGGACGCCGAGTCCAGATATTCGATGATCGAGAAACTCTCCCTCTGCTTGCTGATCGCTTCACGGAAGCTGAGGCCATATTTCCAGGCGCACACCATCAAAGTACTCACCAACCACCCTCTCCGACAAGTCCTGCAGAAGCCCGAGTCTTCTGGCAGATTGCTTAAGTGGGCCATGGAACTAAGCCAGTTCGACGTCCACTACCAACCGCGTGTTTCCATAAAAGGTCAAGCTCTCGCGGACTTTATTGTGGAGTGCTCGGGAATGAATGACCTCCCAGAAGATCCTGTCCCGGAACTTCCCACCTGGAAGGTCTACGTAGACGGAGCCTCAAATGAAAAAGGAGCTGGAGCGGGGGTCATCCTAATATCTCCCCAAGGGCATCAGCTCCAGAGCGCCATCCGTTTCGCATTCCCAGCATCCAACAACGAGGCAGAACACGAAGCCATGTTAGCTGGGTTACGACTGGCCAGAGAAGTCGGAGCCCAAAAAATCGAAGTGTACAGCGACTCCCTACTTGTGGTAAACCAAATATCCGGGGAATACCAGACGAAAGGCGAAAGGATGGCTGCCTACGTGTCTCTCTCCCGCGACCTACTGCAGCATTTCAAAGGCTACCAAATCCGCCAGGTCCCCCGGGACCAGAACTCACTCGCGGACACGCTGGCCAAGCTTGCAACGGACCCGGAGATTGAACAGTATGGCTTAGTCCCCATCGGGCACTTAGAAGCCCCCAGTACTGAGACGCGAAGGATAAACGCCATCATCGACCATTCCCACTCCTGGATAGGACCCATCCTCAGATTTCTCACCACCGGAGAACTCCCCACCGATAAAGCTGACGCAAGGAAGCTCCAGTATCAAGCTCCCCGATATGTGGTTATGGATGGAAAGCTTTACCGCAGGGGGTTGTCCATACCCTTCCTTAGGTGTGTTGCCGGAACCGAAGTCAGCACCATCATCCATGAGATTCACGGAGGCTTCTGTGGCGATCATACCTCCGGGCTGAGCCTCTCCAAAAAAATCCTTCGACAAGGATACTTCTGGCCCACCATGAAGAAGGATTGTGTGGATTATGTCAGGAAGTGTGAGCAGTGCCAGAGGTACGCCAAGGTTCCGCGAGCGCCGCCTACGGAAATTACCCTAATGACCAGCCCCTGGCCGTTCGCCGTTTGGGGCATTGACCTAGTAGGTTCCCTCCCCACTGGAAAGGGTGGAGTGAAGTACGCCATAGTCGCGGTAGACTACTTCACCAAATGGGCTGAAGCTGAACCTATGAACACGGTCACATCTAAAAAAGCACTGGATTTTGTCATCAGGAATATAGTGTGTCGTTTTGGGCTTCCACGGAAAATTTTGTCCGACAACGGAAAGCAGTTTGACAGTGAACACTTCACGAACTTCTGTGCTTCGCATGGAATTATCAAAAGCTTTTCCGCAGTCGCCAGACCCCAGGCTAATGGACAAGTGGAAGCTGTAAACAAAATATTAAAGACCACGTTGAAGAAAAAACTCCAAGCCTGCAAGGCTCACTGGCCGGAAGAACTTCCGCGAGTACTTTGGGCCTATCGCACAACAGAGAGAACTTCGACGGGGCACACGCCTTATTCCATGACCTTCGGTTGCGAGGCCGTCATCCCAGTAGAAGCTATGATCCCCTCTCACAGGCAAGACACCTACGATCCTACCCGGAACCATGCCCTCCTCCAGGAGTCCTTAGACATGATCGAAGAGCTCCGGGAGCAGTCGCAGGTCCAACTAAAAATGTACCAAGGCAAGATAGCCCAACACTTTAACACGAGAGTCCAGAGCCGTGCATTCGAAGTTGGGGACCTTGTCCTACGGAGAGTATTTCCTGCTACGCAGGATCCGGGAGTAGGAGTCCTCGGACCCAACTGGGAAGGCCCCTACGAAGTCCAAGAAAAAGTGGGCCATGGGACGTATCACTTAAAGAGACTCGACGGATCTAAAGTCCCGCGCGCCTGGAACGCGGAGCACCTCCGCCGTTACTACCAGTAGGCCCCGGACCATCCAGTCGGAAGTCCTTGGTGAAAATAACAAAAGTGAAAAATGTGGAAATAATCCTCCCTGTTGTAAAACTAACGCCTAGCAGGCTATTTTAATGAAACACGGAGGGATTCACTCCGCTTTTACTGCACTTTTTATCCCTATGTTCAAAGCTGCGTTTTAACAAGTGACCACGCGGTCCGGAGATGTCCGGACCCCACGCTCACTTGGGGGGTATACATGGCTAAGGCTTATCCATACGCCCCTTGAACAAAACGTACACAGAACACCACTTATGTGCTAGCATTGTGTTTGAAGTTTTTAAATTGTTTTGCTCTAATTGTTAAGCTTAGGTTTATTTGTTGCCATGAACATGCTTGCATTACGTGTCATATGTGCATTATGTGCTTAAGTGAAAATTGCCACAGAAATGCCTGCCATTATGTATCATGAGAATTATCTCTTGTGTAGCCCAGCGATGGACGGGACTGGGGGTTGAGGCACGTTCATAGAGCTACGCCAAAACACCCCCAACTCCTTGACAAGTCCTTTGCAGAATTCTCCGCGAGCTCTGTAGAGCTTTGCTTCGCAAGCTCCAGCTCCGGGTCCCGCAAGGCGAAAGATGGCAAGATCCGCGAGCGCTGAAGAGCTTTGCTTCGCAAGCTCCAGCTCCGGGTCCCGCAAGACGAAAGATGGCAAGATCCGCGAGCGCTGTAAAGCTTTGCTTCGCATGCTCCAGCTCCGGATCCCGCAAGGAAAAAGATGGCAAGATCCGCGAGCGCTCTAAAGCTTTGCTTCGCGCGGATCTAGCCTCGCAGGGCTCCATGCCAGGTCCCTGAAGCCAGCCACCATGAGGTTCGCAACAACAGTTAGTTTTGCTTCACAAAGATCTAACCTTAAGTCTAGCGACGCTCACCAAAAGAACTCCCGTTCCAAACAATGGAACGACTCACCTTAGCAATCCCAGCGAACAGTATAACTACAAGTCCCGGGATTGGCTATTTGCCTCAGGAAAGATAAAGTACGGTGAAAGGAGCCTGGCCGTTGGAACCAGAAAACCTTCGTAACCTAGAAACTACGTGGGGAAAGACATCATCCGTTAAAGCTTCAAGTGGGAAGTGCATAAGTTTTGGCCGTTGGAACCAAAACCCCATACGCCCCTACAACAGTTTCTACCGTATAAATGTCTACCCTAAGCGCAAAGATAAATAAAGAACTCGGCAGAAAAGAAAGGAGAATGCTATGATTATGGCAAAAATGTCCGCAATGAAAAACTCAAAATGAAAAACAATTAAAGATAAAACCCCTTCAAGCATTGGGGGTAACTACAGCGTCCACGACCGCAGCTTCGGGGGCATCTGTTTCAGCTGAGGCTGGCGGAGTCGGCTCATTGGAAGGAGGGATTTGGTCATGAGAAGGTTCAGAGGTCCCCGCCTCTCCGGGATCTCCCGCCTCAGGAGCTTCAGCACGTTCGTCAATGTTATAAGTTTGGACGTACGCCTCTGGGCCCTGATCCCACACGAGTAGCTTCTCCCTCATGGCTTCGGCATCATCTCCCAGATAGCCTAACACCTCCGGGTTCACTTTCCAGAGTTGATGCATGAGGACCACATGCGATATATTAATAGTCCTATTCAGTATCACCTCAGCATCCTCCTTCTCCTTCAACCGCTCCGCCTCGGAGGTTGCCAGCTGTGCTTCCGCGGAAGTTAGTTGGGCCCTCAATTTTTCCATTTCGGCCTTGGAGGCATCTTGCTCCCCCTTAAGAGAATCAATCGCCTTGCGCTGCTCCCTATTTTGGTTCAGCACGGATTGCTTCTCGGTCACATGCCCCCTGGCAGTGAATTGCAAAGCCCCGATCTCTTTATCCTTCTCGGCGAGCCCCAACTGAAGCATAGACACGAGATCCCTGCTCCTCTTATGGAGTTGCTCCTCGTCGTGCAGCTTACTCTGAAGAGTGGAATATTCCTCTTGCCGCTTAAGGAGGAGATCGTTCTTTGATTGCAAGCGGGCTTCCAGGGTATCTTTCTCCACCTTGGCTTGGGACAGCTCTTCCCGGAGCTTGGAGTTTTCGGTCTTAATCCCATCCGACCGCTGTCTAAACTCATTCTCTGCCTTGGCCCGGTACTCTTGATATTTGGCAAGATATTTCTTCTCCGCCTCTTCTTCAGCCGTCCGCCGGGCCTGATCAATCTTCTCCGAAGCCCCCAAGGCCTGTTGGGTCAGTTTCTGTTTCTCCGCTTCCAAGGCCTGGCGAGCCAGTTGGCTCTCCTCCAGCTGAACCAGAGCTGCACCAACCTCCCGGAACGAGCGTTCCGCGATCATAGAGGCCTGCAAGGAAAGACAACAGAATGAGCTAAAGCAGGACCAAAAGACAGGTGGTCCCAAAAAAAAAAAAAAAAAATAACAACTGACGGCTTACCCCGGACAGTTGCTGCTTCACAGCGTGTGTCAGCAACAGCGGATCCTTGCTGCTGCTGATGGCCCATTTCTCAGAATTGAGCTCGCATAAGCTCAGGGCCATGTCCTCCATCATCTCAGCTCCGAACGGCGCCAATGCACGTCCGAGCCTAGGCACCAGCCTCTTCTCCAAGGCTGGACCATCCAGAACCGCTCCGGCCGGGTGAGGAGATCTCACCCCCTCGGCCAGCTCAGCCCTCTTCACGGCAGACAAGTTATCTGCCCTTCCCTGAGTAACTGCCTTCTCCGCCTCTAGCCGCCTCTTCAAAAAACTATCGGCCCGTCTTACACCCTCCAGGAGGGCAGCGGGAAAACTGGTTGGCTTCGGCGGAAAGTGGAACTTCAGGCCAGGCAGGGGAAGATTGGTTGTCTGAGAAGACGGAGACCCCGGAAGGGTGGACCCCCTTTGGGCTGGAGGAGGAGGCAGCCGAGGTATTAAGGCCCCGGTCTGTTGCTTTTGCTGCTGCGGTAGCAGAAGTAATTGCCCTTGTTGCTGCTGATGGTTTGGATGTTGCTGTTGCTGCTGCTGCTGCGGCGTTGGTGATTGTCTCTCTTGTTCCTGTTGCTGCTGTTGTTGTAGTTGTGATTGCTGTCGTTGCTGTTGTTGTTGCCTTCGACCGGGAGAAGAGTGTCTAAGGCGTTTGTTCTTAGCACCCTCAGCATCTTCTCCGGGACGCTTGCTCACCCCAGTTGTCCTCACGGGGAACACAAGCCCTTCCCCGTCGCTACTGCTACTCGAGACCATCATAGTCTCGGAAGGCCCTTCAGCAGGGGACTTCTCTACCCTCGGAGACGCTTGCGCCTCGCCACTTGTCTTCTTGGGGGAGACAGCCTTACCTCCCCTACCAGCCTTGGTCTTCCGTCCTTTCCCCGTGGGCGGGTCTTGGCTGGTGGCAGCCTTCTTAATAAGCAAAGTAACCCTCCCCAACATCTTGGCTTCGGGATACTCTGCAAGAAACGTACAAAGCAAGGTTAACGAACCAACAAGAAATGAGAAAGAAGATAAGCGGAAGACAAGACAATCAGCAACATAAAAGTACAAGCAAGCCCGCCAGCAGGGAACAAGAAACAAGAAAAAGAAAAGTTTGAAAGGGACGACCATGCACGAGAAACGTGGATGGCCTTCCCCGAGCAAAACAAAACATCGCTTCCTGCTCCAGGAAGCTCCCGTACTCCTTGAAGTCCGGGAAGAACATGCTGAGAGAAGAAGGGTCAACCATGATGACACCTTCTGGCAGACTACCATCACTCAGACACCAGAGGAGCTCATCTACCCTATCACAGTACCTGTCGAAAGGTATCCTACGCGGATCTAGCCTAAGGAAACGGGGATCAAACCCCATCTGAGAGGTCTGGGAAACCTCAGACAGGCTGGGGGTGTGGATCAATCGAAAACTAGTCTTACCTCTCCCGGAGGAACTAGCCCCCGGAGCCCCTTCGTTAGGGTAAGCCGCGGCGTGGCGAGCCTCGATCTCCTCTCCCTCCGGCTGGGGGTCGGGGAACCTCTCCGCCCCACTAGGAGATAGAGTATTTTCGTCCCGAGCGGCTTGGGTGATCACCTTAGACAGCTCCAGGGCAATCTGCTCCCGGATGTCAGCCGACACCTGAGTCTGCCCCCTACCACTTACTGGCTCGATATTTTGGAAGGAGGCGAGTAACCCATACTCCCTCAACGATTCGGAGGTCACAAGTCCTTCCACTCTCAACTCCTCCTCAGAAAGCCCTTCGTAGAACTTGGACCTCCTTATCATCTCCGCGCAGCGAGGTGTCCGCGGAATGACTTCTGCAAAAATCAAATACAAGCGTTAGAGATCCTCCCAAAAGGCAAATCAAACGCAAAGAAACAAAGTTGAAAAGGAAAAGAAGGAACACTTACCAGGGATTTTGAAGTCCAAAGATAGGGCTGGCACCCTCTTCAGCGGGAAGCCAGTCGTCAGGAACCAGTATTCCCGGAGGTCTGGAACCCTCGCGGTATGACAAGTGGGGCACATCACATCCGGGTGCCTTTCTAGCCTGTAAAACCCCACCTTGTCTGAGTGACCCCTCATAGGCTGAGACTTCAACCCATAAAAGTACAGCACCTCCTCCGGGGTAGGAGCTTCCAGTCTCCGGGACTTGCAAAAGATGAACCACCCCGCTAAGAGCTTGTAGCTGGGAGGAATTAACTGGAAGGGGGCAATCCCCGCCTTCACACAGAAATTGGCGAAGTAACTCCTTAGGGGCAAGTGCGCTCCGCACACTATGTGTGCCCAGTTCCAGGCACCAAAACCCTCGTGGCTCTGGCTAGCTGACTCGCCCAGCACCGACAGACGGTGCCACATCAGACCTGGGATGTTCTTCAGGCCTGCCTCAGAGGAATACAGCTCCAGCATGCCATAATTCCTGAAAAGGTTCGGTTTTTGGTCCATCTCCCAAATGGAACTATTGGAGGTTGGTGGGCTAGCCGCGACCGCTTTCGCCTTTCCTTTCCCCTTTCCACCAGCGACAGGAGAGCCCTTCTCTTGGGCAGATTCAGCCTCCCCCGCAGCAAGGAGTTGTTCCTTCGAGATGTTCGTCACTGGACAAAAGAAAAGAAAGAAGAAAACACTCTAAGCAGTCAGCACCCTTGTCATACCCTAGTGGTATCAAAGGCGTCGGGGAGACCCTCCCCGAAAACTGCTTGGAGAGGCTCCCACCGAGCTTGCCGAGGGACTGGCACCATGCCACCCGAAGGACAGCAAGGAACCAGACTCAGACCCCGAGCCTAAGCCCACCAAAAGAAGTGTTTTTCCAGAGAAAGACACCCTAAAGGCGTTCATGCTTATGCCCTAAAACAGCAAAACAAGGGACGACTTTCCAAACGCAAATCGCCAAAACACGCAGAAAAGGCTACTTATCGACTCACAATCAATCACATGCCTACCAAAGCCCTATTCACACATGCACATAAGCAATAATGGCAGAAACCTCTACTCTAACAACTACCAACAACCTAAGGTTTGGGAGGAAAGAGCAAAGTAGAAATACTTACTGATATTCGGGTAGGTGGAGGTTGAAGGAGTAACTGGATCACTGCACAGCATGATCGCGAGAAGTAAAAGCTGCAAAGACGAACGGCGATTCAAACCAGGAACTTCGGGGAATAAACCCACTGCCAAATCAAAAAGAAAAGTTTCCAGATACTTACCAAAAGAAATGGCAAGTTCGGAGGAACGTAAGCTGGGAAGCCTGAGAGTTCGAAGGTTTGGAAATCCGAAAATCCTAAAGATGGAGAATCTGAAAGCGTAAAGAGGAAGAAAGGTCCTTTCCCTCGTTTTTATAGCAGGGAAGAGGCCGTTTCGAATTCCTCAAATGGACGGTCCCGTTCTTCCCATTCCGTGTGCATCAGATCCAACGGCTGGAGAGGAAGCGACGATCCTATTTATGACTCCTCGGATGGGAATAAAGTATTTATTTCCCATCATTACACCACCTCGGGCCCTGAGTACCATTAAAAACCGTCAAATCATTGGTCAGATGACTGACGCACGCATCCTCAACCAGTCGCCTCACGCACACGTCTTGGTCGCAGAACCATTCCCAGAATGACACGTGATCCTTGCCGCACTTGAGTACTTGGTCTCAAACAGAAGAAATTCCTTTTCTCTTTCATACTAATACTCAGGCGGGAAAAAGGAACCTTTTCGGGAACACAGAAGGTGCCCCCTCGCCTAGTCTAAGAAACTGATTGTACAAGCTCCCGGATCTCTCAAAGCCCCGCAACCTTGGGGGGTAAATGTTATCCAGATTTCCGGATAGCGTTTAGATTGATGACTTCGGGGAAGCAGAATTATCGATGTCTTTCACGGTAGGTGACCAGAGCTCGCGGATGGACAGAAAAGCTTCGCCTCCCCTGTTTGATATCCGGATTACTCTTCCAAGCAAGCACAACACGGAAACTCGTTGACTCTCCCGGACTCCCGAAGGATACCCCTCGGGGAGGCCCCTTCCAGGAGAGGCCCTTCGAGTGGTCTCCGCGGAAACAGTTCCGTGCCTCGCACAGAACAAAACCGAACTGTCGAGTCCGGGAGAGGGCATATTTGGAATGATATCCGTCTGACACAGGATCCCGCCTGACACGCCCGTCAGGACAAAGCCGCACACATCCCAGCACGCCTAAAGGTACCTTTTCGCCTACTGTTCCGCTGACAACTTGGAAAAGACGGCTGACTTTGTGTGTTCCCCATACTTTCACGTAAATATATCCACATAGAGTCTTGTAGCCATGCGACTACAGTAATTGTATCCCCTATTTATGGCTGGTGTAATTAAGACCCATGTACGTGGAGAAAAACCCTAATCCGAAACCCTAGCTATAAAGGCCCCTTCATTTTACAAGAAGAGGGGGGACCGAGAGATCACATAGCAAAAACTCTACCAAAATCTCTCTAGCTTCATCTTCTTCAAGAGAACCCGAGAGAAACATTGTGAGTGTGTGAAGTTCTTATGCACCAGCCATCTTACTGTAACCTTTTCCAAGTATAATAACATCGACTCGTGGACTAGGGCTTGTTAACGCCTGAACCACGTAAAAACACTGTTTGTTTAGTTACATTTCAGTATTTCTACAATTCTTATCTTTTTATTATTCTGTTAGTTATTCGTTTCCGAAAAACTCGGTAAACAATAAGCACTTAAGCATTTATCAACAAGCATTTAGAAAAATAACCTAACATAACCAATCCTGGGGCCCAAGCCCTAATCATATTAATATATAACAAACGGACCAAGCCCTAATCACATACAACACGTTTTGGGTGCAGTTTTCTTACCTTAGGTCCAAGCAAGCGTAAATATGAACGGCCCTCGAGCACGATCCCGGTTCCGAGCCCTTAGCGATACCCTAAGTCACAACCATAAAATAGGATTCTATTAATTTTGAGTGATCAAAGGCTTCTGGACCAAGTCCTAGCATCCGGGGCCTCGAGTTCCACCAAACAGGGTAGTGGAAACAATCCTGAGCCCTAAAGGTTGAGTTCCCACGCTCAAAACCTTCTAGAGGTCCAAAAACCCCTTAAAAGTCGCGACCCTATGCCCCTATACCGTAGCCCGCCTCCAACCAGAGGCCCAGCCTCCCCAACCAGCAAGCGCGCGCCACGGCCCAGCCATAGTGGCGCCGTCGCCCGCCCTTATCCCAGGCTCCCATCTGTTCTAGAGGGTCGCAGTCCGACCCCTTCGAACTCAGAAAAACCTCCATTTCAACAGCCAAATCTCATCCAATTTAACTCAAAATCATCCCAACAACACAATTAAATCAACACAACAGCTCAAATATGCTCCCAGCAACAAAACCCAACAGAAAACTAGTCCCAAAACTCACTATGTAACGACCCAAATTCGCTATTAAGGCTTAAGGGCCTTGAGTAGTGTGCCTGGAGGGCATAATGGGATTCTGTGTGTGACTTTAATGAGTTTAATGCATGATTATGATTTAATGCACGTTATATGACTAGCTGATTATTTGTGATGCATGACTATGTGAATTGGTATGCATGTAGACCTGATTGAGCATATTTGTAATTTGGCCATTTTGGGCATGACCGTTTTGAAATCTGTGATTAGTGACTCGAGACGATCCTAGAATGAGCGGGTTAGCGGAAAAGTCAAAGCGGGAATCTATACCCGGCTTGGGTTAAGCCTGGGGAGTTTAAATGAGAATTTGGGAAATATATTGAGGTTAATCTTGATGATGAGGAATGTATATTTGATGATTAATCAGGTATTGGGTAGCGAGCAGGAATTATTAGGAACACTTGAGGAATTAGTGGGAATTTGGGTAATATGACTAAAATGCCCCTTTATGGGCAAAAAGGTTTAGAATTATTAAGGGAGGGAATTTTGGTCTTTAGGCTTGGAAGAGATGAGTTAAGGAGGGCTTTTATACTTAGTGGATTTTGTAGAAAAAGAGTTATAGGTTGAAAAGAAAGAAAGAAGGAAGAGAAAGGAAAAGAGAGAAAAGCTGAAGGGTTTTGTCCAAAGAATCGGTTTGTGGCTCTCCCAACCATTTTCCCTTCATTTTTCTTGGAGTCAAGCTCAGTGGAGAGCTAGGGTAGGCTGAGCATCAAGGATCCTAAGCTAGACTTGAGGATTGTCAAGGGGTTAGCAAGATCACATCAGAAATTTGAGGTAAGTTCTTGGAGATTTAGTTTTAGGGCTTGACTGGTTTGAACTGTGTATTTGAGCAAAATGGATGGGATTTTTGGGGAAATCAGGTCAAGGTTGTGAAGGAGCAAGCTAAGGAGGTCTAGGGTTCAACCCAAGGTCGAATTTTCATCCACGGTATGATTTCTAAGACCTTATCTTTGTTGTTTGAGGGAATTTCTGGTTTTTGGGTTCATTATGGTAGATCTTGAGTTTTGGGTTGCTTGAGCTTGGGGTTTGAGTTCTTGGGATGCTTGGGATGAGTGTGAGGTGTGGATATGTTTGTTTTTGGGTTTGGAAAAGGTTTGGGCAAGTTTGGGGTTGAAATGGTAGAAGGAAATCGCAAGGTGCGATTTTTGGGTTTGGTCTGGCTGCAACTAGCGCTACAGCGCTAGTTAGGGGGCGCTGTAGCGCTAGCCCCTGTTTCTAGTGGGTGGTTCTGCTTGTAGCGCTACAGCGCCCTCTTTAGAGTGCTGTAGCGCTGCACTGTTCACAAAGGGGATTTTTGGGCTTTTGTGAAGGGATTTTTGACCTAGGGTTCGGGGCTCGATTCCGCCACTTTGTTTTGGGGATCTAGGACTTCCGGGGGGCTCGGGATTGGTCTCGAGGCTAGGTTTTGGACTTGAGGTTTGGTAATGACTTTGACTTATGGATTTTGCTTAGGTAAGCGCTAGGGCTCGAGTAGGATCGTGCTCAAGGAGTCAGGTTGATCAAGGCCATCGAATTTAAAGGTAAGAAAACCGTAACACCCGGGGTTAGGGCATGGGCCCACAGTGTTATTGCAGGGCATGGCCCTAGATTGTTTTACTTGCAAATGCATGACCTTGAATGAATTATTATATGTTTGAATGATTATTTCGAAATGTATTATGCGTGCAATTATAATGAAATGAACGGCTAAGGCCGAGAGCGGCAAAGGCCGGGTACGGCCTTGGGGCCGGAAGTAACACTCAGCACATGGGGTGCTTATAGCCAAGGTGGGACCCAAGGGATACATGAGTTATCCTGACGGTGAGGACCGAGACCCCAGGCTTTGGTAAGGCCTCTGGGGCGGCATGGCCGTGCTCGTTTAGTCTGATGGTTTTCCTATTTATCAGTGGATTATGTCAGCTATATAATATGCATATGTTATGTACTATTTGGGTTTTCTTGCTGGGCTTCGGATCACGGGTGCTCTGTGTGGCAGGTAAAAGCAAGGAGTCAGTCAACCGGCCATGAGTATGGAGAGCGTGGGGGCGGCGCGTACATGTTCGGCCTGCCCGACTGCTTTGGTTGGGGGCATTTTGTATATGGCTGTATTAACTCATTCTTTTGATAGTTAACCTGGTGTAAATCTATTTTTGAGTTGTAAATATTTTGTAAACCTTATTTTTGGGATCCCAGATGTTTGATACTTAATGTTTTCAATGAAACTAAACATTTTCAAAGAATACAGCCTTAAGTTTCTGGTTTATTCACACTTTTGGTTTTAGAAACCACGTAGAGTCAGTCAAAAGCACGATTTCTGTTTTAAACTCACTAAGTAACGGCTCTAAGGTAGTAGGGCGTTACACACTAAGCCACCAATTAAATCTTTGAACTTTAAGAGCTCAGAACACTTAAAACCAGCCATGAAAACTCAGAATTTAAATGCTAAAACCATAATTCAAAGCTTACCTCAATCTCTGTTTGAATCCACAAGCTAATACTAAGCTAATCTCCAAGTCTAGAACTCCAAATCTTGTGAACCTAGCCCAAAAATCCCTTGGTTCAATGGTTAGCTTGGAAGAGCATCTTGAGAGAAAAAGAAGAGAGTAATTGGAGAGAGAGAGTCAGTTTCAGGCAGAGTTTCTAAGTGTTTCCTACCATTTTGTCTTACCCACTTAAGTCACTTAAAGTAATCCCAAGGCCCAGGGCACTAAAAACGTCCTCGAGGGCAAAATGATAAATTTCCCCAATATTCCCTCCTAAACACTCTAACTTCAAATATATCTCCAATTATTTACTTCCATAACCCGATAACTAATTAAATATCTAATACCCAAAATACCCATTGACTTTCTCTAGTCGGGTATTGGGTCCCGTTGTGACTTTCCTGCTAACTTGCTCCCTAGGATTGCCTCGTGCCGAATAGTTCAAATAAACCCACATAATAATGTGGTCTCTCACATAAATCACATATATGCACATAAATACATATTTATGCCCGCAACGGGCCAAATTACCAAAGTCGCCCTTCTAATGAGAAGCGGCCCACATGCATATTTAATATCCCTAAATATGCGCATTTAATCATAGTATCACATAGTTCACATATTTACAACTAATATAGCAATTAAACACGTAATTCCATATATTGCCATCCCGACCCCCTAATCAAGGCCCTAAGCCTTATTAGGTAATTTTGGGATGTTACAACTATCCCCTCCTTACAGAAATTTTGTCCTCAAAATTTTACCTAAACAGCTCGGGAAACTGAGCTCGCATATCTGCCTCCAGCTCCCATGTCGCTTCCTCGACCCTATTGTTCCTCCATAATACCTTAACCAAAGGTGTAGTCTTATTCCTCAGGACCTTTTCCTTCCTGTCAAGAATCTAAACTGGCTCCTCATAAGACAAGTCTGCCTCCAATTCCAAATCCTCATAACTCAGTACATGAGTTCCATCTAACACATACTTCCTCAACATGGAAATATGGAATACATTATGCACGCCAGACAGTGCAGGGGGTAACTCGAACTTGTAGGCCACCTGCCCAATCCTCTCCTGGATCTCGAACAGTCCCACAAACTTAGGGCTCGGCTTTCCCTTCTTTCCGAACCTCTTCACCCCTCTCAGAGGTGAAACCCTAAGAAGACATAGTCTCCCACCTAGAACTCTACGTTCATCCGCCTCAGGTCAGAATAGCTATTATGCCTACTCTGAGAAGCGAGCATCCGAGCTCTAATCTTCTTGATAACCTCAGTGGTCCTCTGGACTGCATCCGGACCTAAAAATTTCCTCTCACCCATCTCATCCCAGTGAATGGGCAATCTGCACTTCCTACCATACAGCGTCTCATAAGGTGCTACTCCGGTGGTAGACTGATATCTATTATTATAAAAAAAAATTCTATTAGAGGCAAATATTTACTCCAGGACCCTTCAAAGTCCAACACACATGCTCTCAGCATGTCCTCTAATATCTGAATAGTCCTCTCAGACTGACCATCGGTCTGAGGATGATAAGTTGTGCTGAACTTCAGCTGTGTACCCATCGCCCTCTGCAAACTACCCCAAAACTTGGAAGTAAAGATAGGGTCCCTATCAGACACGATAGACCTCGGCATCCCATGAAGGTGAACTATCTCTCACGCATAGAGATCTGCATATTGGTCAACTATGTAATTCGTCCTCACTGGTAGAAAATGAGCTGACTTCGTGTATTGATCCACAATGACCCAAATAGAATCGTGCTGGCCCACTGTCCTGGGCAAGCCTACCATGAAATCCATCGTGATATCTTCCCACTTCCACTTTGGGATATTTAGAGGCTGTAACAGTCCTGCCAGCCTCTGATGCTCAGCCTTGACCTGCTAACAGGTCAAGCACCTTGCTACATACTCTGTCACATCCCTCTTCATCCCAGACCACCAATATAAAACTCTCAGGTCCTGGTACATCTTCGTGGTGCCTGGATGAAGAGAATACGGGGTGGTGTGAGATTCATCCAGAATCTCTCATCTAATCTCGGTGTCCATTGGAACACAAATCCGACCCTTATACCTCAGTAAACCCATACTCGACACCGAATAGTCCTTAGCTACTCCAGCTAGGATGTCTTCTCTAACTTGTCCCAATTGTGGATCATCTAACTGTCTCTGCTTGATTCTCTCCAAGAAAGTAGACTGTAAAGTGATATTGGCCAACCAGCCCACCAGTAACTCTATCCCCACTCGAGTCATCTCATCAACCAACTTCCTCGATATCTGTCTGGCACTATATAACTGTCTCGGTCCCTTCTGGCTCAAGGCATCTACTACCACGTTGGCCTTCCTAGGGTGATAGAGGATCTCACAATCATAATCCTTTACCAGCTCCAACCAACATCTCTGCCTCATGTTCAGATCCTTCTGAGTGAAAAAGTACTTCAGGCTCTTGTGATCAGTGTATATCTCACACTTCTCACCATACAGGTAATGCTGCCACACCTTCAGTGAAAAAACTACCGCTGCCAACTCTAAATCATGTGTGGGGTATCTCTGCTTATAATCCTTCAACTGACATGATGCATAGGCAATCACCTTTCCTGTCTACATAAGTACACAACCCAGACCCTGCCTTGAATCGTCACAATAAACCACAAACTTATCTCGATCTGTAGGAAGACTCAAAACTGGTGTGATGATCAAACTCTCCTTGTGCTTCTGAAAACTATCTTCAAACTTGTCTGACCAAAAAAATTTATGATTCTTCCGTGTCAACTCTGTCAATGATGGTGCAACCTTGGAGAACCCTTCCACAAAGTGCCTGTAATAACCCGCCAAACCCAAGAAACTTCTGATCTTTGAAGCATTCTTGGGTCTAGGCCAATCTCTGACCACTTCTGTAATGCCCCAAAATCTCTAATGCAGTTTAATGGCTGGATTAGTAGGCGGGGAGGGCCATAATTGATTTATTATGTCATTAAACAATTATATGCATGTTTATGTGAATTATATTATGATATGATGTTAAATGCATGCATGTGGGTCCACATTTCATCACATGGGTATTTTGGTAATTTGGCCCGTTGAGGGCATAATTGTATATTTGTATACATGTCGGTGATCGATTGTTGAGGCCACATTATAATGTGGATTTGTTCGAGCAATTCGGCATCAGACAATCTTTGAGTGTAAGTTAGCGGTTTAATCATAACGAGATTAAGTTCGAGGCTCGGGGTAAGTCTCGGGGTAATTTGGTGTTTAGAGCGTTGCTGGGAATTAAAGGGTAACGGGATATGAATTATTGGTATTTGAGAGCATCGAGAATAACGAGAATTGGAAGGTGTTAATTATGATTAACAAAATAGGTGGAAAAGGACAGTTTTACCCTTGGGAGTCTTTAGAAACCTTTATTTGACCTAGGGAAAAAATAGTCTTTTCACCCCTAAGATATATATATATATATCAATCCTTTGGACTGTAGAAGCTTACCCAAAACAGAGCTTCCTCATCCATTCTCACGATCATCATCCTCCTCCTTCCTCCTTTGGAATTTTTTGAATCCCAATTTGAAGAACCAAGCTAGGGAATCAAAGTTTGGAGCTTAGAGCCTTAGTTCATCCATTGAAGAGGACTCAAATCCAGCTTGAGGTAAGAATTCATCCATGAACTTTAGCTATACTATGTTTTTATAATGATTTTCAGTTGAGAAATTTGAAGTGTTTAGTTAGGAATCAATGGAAGTTTTTGAGTAAGGTTGCTTGGGTTTTGATGAGGTTGGGGTACAGATGAAGTTTTGGAGTTAAAAATCATGTTTGGGTGATGTTTGGGGCTGGTTTGAAGGTTTGGTTTTCAGGGGAAATCGCAGGGGAGGAAACCAGAAAAATCTGGTCCTGCAGGTGGCGCCCCAGCGCTAGGCAGAGTGGGCAGCGCCCCAACGCTAGGTCAACTTCAGCAAGTCCTATTTTTAGGGCTCGGGATGACTTTGGGGGCTCGAGGATTAGTTCTTTTACCCCGTTTGGGTGGATTGGGAGTCCTGAGAGTGCGAGATTAATCCCGGGAGTGAGGTTATTGTGAACCTTTTATTAATTTACTTTATTTATGGTTTCTAATTGGTTATGACTAGGTGACCGCTAAGGAACTAAAAGTCATATCGTTCTCAAGGGTTGTTCTTTTACTAATTCTCGCTCGAACCCGAGGTAAGAAAACTGCACCCTATTTGTGACATGAATGGTTATTATTGAGGCATGTTGAGTGTTTAAATGTGGACATGGATTGCATATCAAATGCTTAGCAAATCTTGCTTACTTGTGAATGGCACTGGCTTACTAGCCAGAATCGACAATGGTGTCAAAATTAGTTGTGAAGCTGTGGCTTACTAGTCAAGTTTGACAGTAGTTCTGAGCACTAGTCGTATGGCATTGACTTATGAGTCAAGGATGGTTTTAGCATGCTTAATGCAAGCCGATAAAGATTAGATCTAATCGACATCTTCATTGAATAACTCATCATGAGCATTAATGCTGGACCAACCCCAAGTTCGATGAAAACTAAAAGTGCTTGCCTAGTTCTATGACTAGTTACTCAGAGCTAGGGCCAGAAGGCCCAGGTGGCCCTATCGTCACATGGCTAAGGGTACGGAACCCACAGTAGTGACTCCATGGTCACTCACTTGGTTTACATTTGTGACTTGCTCATCAGTCACATATTCTGTTAATGCTAGTGACTCGATCACTCACTTGTAAAGGGTGCGGAATCCCATATTAGTGACTTATACATTTGTCACTCATCAGTTTAGGACTATAAGTCCTGGATGATTATCATGATCATCGTTTGATATTATATATATGCAGTATTGAGCTTTCTTGCTGGGCTTTGGCTAATGGGTTCTATGTGGTGCAGGTAAAGGGAAAGAAAAGCTCACCCAGCCTTGAGTGGAGAGCTTAGGTGCCGATGTGTAAATATACGGTCGCTTGACCACCACGGCCAAGGATTTTCTCAGAGGGACTAGGGGTTAACCCTATTTTTGCTGCTTAGGTCGGCGGGTTGTAAATTTACACTGTAGTGACCGTTTTGAATTGTAAATAACTTGTAAACGTTTTGTGGGCCCATGAACAGTTGTATGTTTTAAATAAAGTATATTCTTTCCTTTTGATTAGTTTTCCACCATAACCTATTAATAACACCTAGAAGCACGTTTTTAACCAAAGAACTCGGTTAGCGAGTTAAATCACAGTTCAAAGTTCACCGTAACTGTCTTGGGGTAACCAGGGATTTATAACTTGGTATCAGAGCGTGCCAAGGTTTAGGATTCCTGTAGACTGGCTGGGCATGTACACTCATCATTGAAGTCAAGCTCGACTCATTGTTTGGTAACTATTTATGTGGTTATATATTTAACTGCTTAAATATATTATAAATGCTTTACCTGTATACATGAGATAGCTTAATAAGGTTGTGCCTTGAATACTGCATCATTAGCTAGAACGTGCTTATTAGCACTGATATTGTCAGTGCATGCTTATTAGTATTGTTCATTGTGAAGTATTATTTGATTAATGTTAGATGCTAAATGCTATGATCATGTATCCATTTGTATAATTGTATGACTGTGGAATATGATAGTTATCTGTTTGTTCTTGGACCGTGAGGCGGCAAGAGGTTTAGTTATCACCGCCTGACTAGCCATATTGACTATTGCAACACAGTATAAGTTGATAAGAATGAATCCAAGATAGACAGATGCATCAGCTGGCCAAGGTGATCAAGGCCAGAATAATAATTAGGGTCAAGAGAATGACCAGGGTCAGATTCCACAGGCAGCTCCTGAGAAATGGCAGCATTTATTCAATGAGCTACAGGCTACAATGTTGAGGCAGGGAGAAGAAATCTACCTCCTGAGACAACAGCAGGTTCCTGCAGTGGCCAGTGTATCTAAGGCACCTCATGTGTCGAAGCCAGCAGCTGCCAGAGGTTGGTAACAAATCGGAGCCTCTCTATGAAAGGTTTAGAAAACAGCAACCTCCAGTATTTGAGGCAGTGCAGATCCTGCTAAAGCTGAGCAGTGGATGAGCATGATTACCACCATCCTGGATTTCATGAGGGTGACTGGTCATGAGAGAGTGGCCTGTGCCACATATATGTTTCGAGAGGATGCCCGAATTTGGTGGGAAGTTATATCCCAGACCAGAAACGTTAATGCCCTGAGTTGGGAAGAGTTTCAGACTCTGTTCAATGAGAAGTACTATAATGATGCCATCAGGGCAGCAAAAGCTGAGGAATTTATCAGGTTACTTCAGGGGAGTTTATCAGTGACTGAGTATGCTTTGAAGTTTGATCGATTGGCAAAGTTTTCCATGGAGTTGGTGCCCACTGATAGGACCAGGAGGGAGAGATTTCTCCAGGGGCTACAGCCTAGATTAGCCCGAGATGTTCGCATTACCACTGTGGTAAGGGTTACTACCTATGCACAGGTGGTTGAGAAGGCACTCACAGCTAAGAGTGCAGAGAACAAGATCTGGCGAGAAAATGCAGCCAGAAAAGAGTTCAGGAGAATAGGTTCTCCATTCATGGGTTCTGGTAGGGGTGGAGGCCCCAGTGATCAGAAGATGAAGGTTCCTGACACCTTCCCAGTTCCTGGTTCTGATAGGCGACCTCGTGGTATTTCAATGGGTCATCAGGGTGGTAGTGAGGCCTGGAAGACTTATCTCGAATGCCCTAGGTGCAAGAGGCACCATTTGGGGGAATGTAGGGTAAAGGCCTGCTTTTTGTGTGGAATAGTGGGCCATCTCAAGAAAGATTGCCTTAAGGCAAGAAAAGAAGAACCCAGGAAAGCGGACAGGTCGGCCCTAGTTTGAGTGTTCGCATTGACAAGCAGAAGATGAGGCTTCTCCCTCAGTAGTTACAAGTCAGCTTCTTAGTGCTGGAACCCCTTATCGTGTTTTGATTGATTCTGGTGCTACACATTCTTTTGTTGCTAGTAGAATTATTGATAGACTGTGCTGTGATTTTTATGCTGTGGGGTTTGGAACTTTATTACCCACTAGGGAGTTGGTAGTATCCAGGAGGTGGGTCAAATCTTTGCCAGTAACAGTGGAGGGCAGAGAGTTGTCAGTGGATTTAATAGAGTTAGTTATGACTGACTTCAACATGATTTTGGGTATGGAATGCTTAGTGAAGTATGGGGAAACCATTGATTGCAGAAGGAAGATGGTCACCTTTGAGCCTGAAGGTGAAGATCATTTTGTGTTTGTTGGTACTATGCATGGACCCCGTATACCTATGATTTCTGTATTGAGAGCTAGAGATCTATTGCAAGGAGGTTGCATTGGATTCTTAGCCAGTGTGGTTGACACCACTCAGGTCATGCCAGTGAGACCAGAAGAGACCAGACTAGTCTATGAATTCCTGGATGTGTTTCCAGAAGATTTTCCAGGGTTGCCGCCACACAGAGAAATTGAGTTCGTGATAGAACTAGCACCAGGGAAAGAGCCGGACAGAGCCAGTGTCTAAAGCACCTTACAGAATGGCCCCAGCTGAGTTGAAAGAATTAAAGGTACAGTTGAAAGAGCTGTTGGATTTTGGTTTTATTAGACCTGGTTTTTCACCTTGGGGTGCGCCAGTTCTGTTTGTAAAGAAGAAAGATGGCTCTTTGAGGATGTACATTGATTACAGAGAACTAAATAAGTTAACAATCAAGAACAAGTATCATTTTCCAAGGATAGATGATCGGTTTGATCAGTTGCTAGGTAAAAAGGTATTCTCAAAGATCGACCTTCATTCTGGTTATCATCAGTTGTGGGTCAAGGAGGGAGATATACTGAAGACTGCTTTTCGCACCAGGTATGGGCATTATGAGTTCTTAGTCATGTATTTTGGATTGACTAATGCCCCAGTTGCTTTTATGGATCTAATGAACAAAGTGTTCAAGGATTATCTGGACCAGTTTGTGATCGTCTTCATCGATGATATCTTGGTTTATTCTCAGTCAGAGTCAGAGCATGCAGCATCTGAGGTTGGTTCTACAGAGACTGAGGGAGCGTAGACTGTTTGCAAAGTTCAAGAAATGTGAGTTCTGGTTATCTCAGGTATCTTTTCTTGGGCATATTATCAATAAGGAGGGGATTAAGGTAGATCCAGCAAAGATCGAGGCAGTCAGAGATTGGCCAAGGCCAAAGAATGCTTCTGAGGTTAGAAGTTTCCTTGGATTGGCAGGTTATTATAGACGTTTCGTGGAAGGGTTCTCGAAGATTTCTACATCATTGACCGAGCTGACACGCAAGAATCAGAAATTTGTGTGGTCAGACAAGTGTGAGAACAACTTCCAAGAACTGAAGCAGAGGTTGATTACAGCTTCGATTTTGAGTCTTCCAACAGATCAGGAGAAGTTTGTGATTTACTGTGATGCTTCACATCAGGGTTTGGGTTGTGTTCTGATGCAGTCAGAGAGGTTAATTGCTTATGCCTCACGTCAGCTGAAGGAGTATGAAAAGAGATATCCCACTCATGATTTAAAGTTGGCGGCTATAGTCTTTGCTTTGAAGGTATGGAGGCATTACCTTTATGGGGAGAAATGTGAGATCTATACATACCACAAGAGCCTGAAATACTTCTTCACGCAGAAAGACCTGAATATGAGACAAAGGTGTTGGCTGGAATTGGTAAAAGATTATGATTATGAGATTTTGTATCATCCAGGAAAAGCCAACGTCGTAGCTGATGCTTTAAGCTGGAAGGGTCTGAGGCAGATTTATAGTGCGAGGCTGATAGCCAGAAAGTTAGCTGATGATATGACCAGAGCTGGTATAGAGTTGCTAGTGGGCCAGTTGGCCAATATTACGCTACAGTCTACACTGTTGGAGAGAATCAAGGAAGGTCAGTTGGCTGATCCACAATTGATCAAGATCAGAGAGGATGTTTTGGCTAGAGCATCCAGAGATTATACGGTGTCTAATTTGGGCTTGTTGAGATACAAGGGTCGGATATGTGTTCTGTTAGACACTACTATGAGGAGGGAGATTCTAGATGAATCTCACACTCACCTTACTCTTTGCATCCAGGCACCACGAAGATGTATCAGGATGGAAGATCGTTGTATTGGTGGGCGGGGATGAAGAGGAATGTAGTAGAATATGTGGCTAAGTGCTTGACATGTCAACAGGTCAAGGCTGAGCATCAGAGGCCGGTAGGGTTATTGCAGCCTCTGGATATCCCAGAGTGGAAATGGGAGGACATCACGATGGATTTCGTGGTGGGGTTACCCAGGACTATTGGTCAGCATGATTCTTTTTGGGTTATAGTCGATCGCTATACCAAGTCAGCTCACTTCTTGCCAGTGAGGACTACTTATATAGTTGACGAGTATGTAGATCTCTATGTGAGAGAGATCGTGCGCCTCCATGGAGCGCTGAGGTCGATCATGTCAGATCGTGACCCCACTTTTACTCTCAAGTTCTGGGGGAGTCTACAGAAGGCCATGGGAACACAATTGAAGTTCAGTACTGCTTATCATCCTCAGAAAGATGGGCAATCTGAGAGGACGATCTAGATATTGGAAGACATTTTGCGAGCATGTGTGCTAGACTTTGGTGGATCCTAGAGTAAGTATCTACCTTTGATAGAGTTTTCCTACAACAACAGTTATCAGTCTACCATTGGATTTGCACCTTATGAGATGTTGTATGGTAGGAAGTGCAGATCTCCCATTCATTGGGATGAGACAGGTGAAAGGAGATACTTGGGTCCTGAGGCAATTCAATGGACCAGTGAGGCCATTGAGAAGATTAGAGTCCAGATGCTTACTTCTCAAAGTAGACAGAAGAGCTATGCAGATCCCAAGCGCAGGAACGTGGAGTTTCAGGTGGGAGACTACATCTTCCTTAGAGTCTCACCATGGAAAGGGGTGAGAAGGTTTAGGAAGAAGGGCAAGTTGAGCCCTAGATTTGTAGGTCCATTTGAGATCCTAGAGAGGATTGGTCAGGTGGCTTACAGGTTGGCCTTACCTCTGGCATTGTCAGCCGTGCATAATATGTTTCATGTTTCAGCTCTTTAGAGGTATGTATCTAATGTGACTCATGTTTTGAGATATGAAGATCTGGGGCTTGAGGCAGATCTCTCCTATGAGGAACAGTCAGTCCAGATACTTGACAGAAAGGACAAGGTCCTCAGAAATAAGACGATACATTTGGTTGAGGTATTGTGGAGGAACAGCAAGGTCGAGGAAGCGACTTAGGAGCTAGAGTCAGATATGCAGAGTCAGCATCCTGAGCTGTTTAAGTAAATTTTGAGGAAGAAATTTATGTAAGGAGGGGATAGTTATAATGCCCCAAAATCCCTAATGCGGTTTAATGGCTGGATTAGTAGGTCGGGAGGGCCATAATTGATTTATTATGCCATTAAACTATGATATGCATGTTTATGTGAATTATATTATGATATGATGTTAAATGCATGCATGTGGGTCCACATTTCATCACAGGGGTATTTTGGTAATTTGGCCCTTTGAGTGCATAATTGTATATTTGTTTGCATGTCGGTGATCGATTGTTGATGTAATGCCCAAAATCCCTAATGCGGTTTAATGGCTCGATTAGTAGGCCGGGAGGGCTGTAATTGTTTTATTATGCCATTAAATGATTATATGCATGTCTATGTGAATTATATTATAATATGATATTAAATGCATGCATGTGGGTCCACATTTGATTGTAAGGGCATTTTGGTAATTTGGCCTGTTGAGGGAATATCTGTATATTTTGGTGCATGCTTGTGATTAATTGTTGAGGCCACATTATAATGTGGATTTGTTCGAGCTATTTGGCATGAGACGATCTTTGAATATAAACTATCGGTTTGGTCATAACAGGCTAAGCTCGGGGCTCGGGGTGAGTCTCGAGGTGTTTTGGTGATTAGAGCATTACCGGGAATTTAAGGGTAACGGGTTAAGAATTATTGGTATTTGAGGATATTGAGAATAATGGGAATTGGAGAACGTTAAGTATGATTAGCAGGTATAAAGGATAAATGTCATTTTTGCCCTTACTAGTCTTTATAGAGTTTTATTTAACCTAGGGGCAATGTGGACATTTGGCAAGGGTATATGGGATTCTAGTAAGCTGTAGAAAGGACTAAAGTGAAACAGAGCAGAGCAAGTTCCCTCCTCACGTTCATCATCTTCTTCTTTTCTCCTTTGGAGTTTTTGATCTCAAGTTGAAGAACTAAGCTAGGTAATCAAAGTTTGGAGCATAGGACTTTAGTTCAACCATTGAAGGGGACTTAAATCCAGCTTGAGGTAAGAATTCATCCATGAAACCTTAGTTATACTCTATTTTCCTATTGGTTTTCAGTTGAGAAATTTAAGGTGTTAAGTTGAGAATTAATGGAAGTTTTGGGAGGAAATTCACTTGGGTTTTGATGCTTGTATGCTGGGTAAGTTGTAGTAACAATTGGTGGCTTTGTTTGGTGATGTTGGGGGAGCTTTAATGAGCTTTTAGAATGAGTTTGAAGGGAGAAAAATAGGGTTTTTGGCTGAGTTTCAGGTGGGTCCGCGGCTCTGTTCTAGAGCGTTGCGGCCCAAGCTTGAGAAAATGGGAGGAAGAGGCTGAAGGATTGAAGGGCCGCGACATGGCCAGAAGGATCGCGGCCCGTGCTGGGAGCTGAAGGGAGGCCACCTATGGTTGAGGGGCGGGCCACGGCATGGCTAGGGAGGGTCGCAGCCCTTAGTGGCATTTTGGCCAGAAATAGGTTTTTGGCTTGGGGATTCAAGCCTTAGGCCTCAGGATCGATCCTACTACCCGGTTTAGTAGGATTCGATGTCTCGGAGGCTAGGTTTTGGTTCAGGAACTTTTATTATTCATTTTATTGATGGAATCCCATAATTGGTTATGACCAGGTGACCGTCAAGGAACTAAAAGGTTGATCGTTCTCAAGGGTCGTTCTTATACTAGTTCTCGCTCGAACCATAGGTAAGAAAACTGCACCCCATATGTGACATGCATGGTTATTCATGAGGCATGTTGAATGTTTAAATGTGGACATGGGTTGAATATTGAATGCTTAGAAAATCTTGCTCACTTGTGTATGGCACTGACTGAATAGTCAGAATTGGCAATGGTGTCAGTATCAACTGTGAAGCTGTGACTCATTAGTCAAGTTCGGCAGTGGTACTGAGCACCGGTCACATGGGATTGACTTATAAGTCAAGAACGACTTTAGCATGTTAGCGCAAGACAATAAAGATTAGATCTAATCGACATCTACAATGAATGACTTGAATGAGCATTAATGTCGGACCGACCTCAAGTTCGATGAATACTATAAGCGCTTGTCTAGCCAAAGGCTAGTCATTTAGAGCCAAGGCCAGCGAGCCCCGGTGACTGTTTAGTCACATGGCTATGGGTGTCGATCCCCGTAGTGACTTACCCATCAGTCACTCATCTGTTTAAGTTAGTGACTTACCCATCAGTCACTAATCTGTTTAAGCTAGTGACTTACCCATCAGTCACTCATCTGTTTAAGTTAGTGACTTACCCATCAGTCACTCATTGGTTTAAGCTAGTGACTTGCTCGTCAGTCACTCATTATGATTTACCAAAATCTCAAGTGTTAAATCACTCATCTGATTAAGAGCTATAAGCTCCTTCATGGTTAATGTAACCACAAAGTGTTATTCACTCATCTGTTCAGGGCTATAAGCTCTGTATGATTATCATGATCATCATTTGATATCATATACTTGCATTATTGTGCTTTCTTGTTGGGCTTTGGCTCATGGGTGCTATGTGGTGCAGGTAAAGGGAAAGAAAAGCTCACCCAGCCTTAAGTGGAGAGCTTAGGTGGTGATGTGTACATATGCAGCCGCTTGACCCCCACGGCCAAGGAGTTCTCAGGGGAACTAGGGGGTTTACCCTATTTTTGCCGCTTAGATCTGTGGGTTGTAAATTTTATAATGTAGTGACCATTTTGCATTGTAAATAACTTGTAAATGTTTTTATGGGCCCATGAATAGTTTTATGTTTTAAATAAGACATATCATTTCCTTTTGATTGGTTTTCCACCTTAACCTATTAATAACACCTAGAAGCACGTTTCTAACCAAAGAACTCAATTAGCGAGTTAAATTCACGGTTCAACGTTCACCGTAATGGTCTTGGGGTAACCAGGGCGTTACAGTTGAGGCCACATTATAATGTGGATTTGTTCGAGCTATTAGGCATGAGACGATCTTTGAGTGTAAGTTAGCGGTTTAGTCATAACAGGATTAAGTTCGAGGCTTGGGATAAGTCTCGGGGTAATTTGGTGATTAGAGTGCTGCCGGAAATTAAAAGGTAACGGGATATTAATAATTGGTATTTGAGAGTATCGAGAATAATGGGAATTGGAGGGTGTTAATTATGATTAACGAAATAGGTGGAAAAAGACGGTTTTACCCTTCGGAGTCTTTAGAAACCTTTATTTTACCTAGGGGCAAAATAGTATTTTCACCCCTAAGATATATATATATATATATCAATCCTTTGGACTGTAGAAGCTTACCCAAAACAGAGCTTCCTCATCCATTCTCACGATCATCATCCTCCTCCTTCCTCCTTTTGAATTTTTTGAATCCAAATTTGAAGAACCAAGCTAGGGAATCAAAGTTTGGAGCTTAGAGTCTTAGTTCATCCATTGAAGAGGACTCAAATCCAGCTTGAGGTAAGAATTCATCCATGAACTTTAGCTATACTATGTTTTTATAATGATTTTCAGTTGAGAAATTTGAAGTGTTTAGTTGGGAATCAATGGAAGTTTTTGAGTAAGGTTGCTTGGGTTTTGATGAGGTTGGGGTATAGATGAAGTTTTGGAGTTAAAAAGCATGTTTGGGTGATGTTTGGGGCTGGTTTGAAGGTTTGGTTTTCAGGGGAAATCGCAGGGGAGGAAACCAGAAAAATCTGGTCCTGCAGGTGGCGCCCCAGCGCTAGGCAGAGCGGGCAGCGCCCCAGCGCTAGGTCAACTTCAGCAAGTCCTATTTTTAGGGCTCGGGATGACTTTGGGGGCTCGGGGATTGGTTCTTTTACCCCGTTTGGGTGGATTGGGAGTCCTGAGAGTGCGGGATTAATCCCGGGAGTGAGGTTATTGTGAACCTTTTATTAATTTACTTTATTGATGGTTTCCAATTGGTTATGACTAGGTGACCGCTAAGGAACTAAAAGTCAGATCGTTCTCAAGGGTCGTTCTTTTACTAATTCTCGCTCAAACCCGAGGTAAGAAAATTGCACCCCATTTTTGACATGCATGGTTATTATTGAGGCATGTTGAGTGTTTAAATGTGGACATGGATTGAATATCAAATGCTTAGAAAATCTTGCTTACTTGTGAATGGCACTGACTTACTAGTCAGAATCGACAATGGTGTCAAAACTAGCTGTTAAGTTGTGACTTACTAGTCAAGTTCGACAATAGTTCTGAGCACTGGTCGTATGGCATTGACTTACGAGTCAAGGGCGGTTTTAGCATGTTTAATGCAAGCTGATAAAGATTATATCTAATCGACATCTGCATTGAATGACTCATCATGGGCATTAATGCCGGACTGACCCCAAGTTCGATGAAAACTAAAAGCGCTTGCCTAGTTCTATGACTAGTTACTCAGAGCTAGGGCCAGAAGGCCCAGGTGACCCTATCGTCACATGGCTAAGGATACAGAACCCACAGTAGTGACTCCATGGTCACTCACTTGATTTACATTGGTGACTCGCTCATCAGTCACATATTCTGTTAAAGCTAGTGACTCGATCACTCACTTGTAAAGGGTGCGGAATCCCATATTAGTGACTTATACATTTTTCACTCATCAGTTTAGGACTATTAGTCCTGGATGATTATCATGATCATCATTTGATATTATATATATGCAGTATTGCGTTTTCTTGTTGGGCTTTGGCTAATGGGTGCTATGTGGTGCAGGTAAAGGGAAAGAAAAGCTCACTCAGCCTTGAGTGGAGAGCTTAGGTGGCGATGTGTACATATGCGGCCGTTTGACCACCATGGCCAAGGAGTTTCTCAAAGGGACTAGGGGTTAACCCTATTTTTGCCACTTAGGTCGGCGGGTTGTAAATTTACACTGTAGTGACTATTTTGACTTGTAAATAATTTGTAAACGTTTTGTGGGCCCATGAACAGTTTTATGTTTTAAATAAAGTATATCATTTCCTTTTGATTGGTTTTCCACCTTAACCTATTAATAACACCTAGAAGCACGTTTTTAACCAAAGAACTCGGTTAGCGAGTTAAATCACGGTTCAAAGTTCACCGTAACTGTCCTGGGGTAACCAAGGCGTTACAGCTTCAATCTTCGCTGAATCCACCTTAATGTCATCTTTATTGACTATGTGACCTAAAAAGGTCACCTGTGGCAACCAAAACTTGCACTTCTTGAACTTTGCATACAGCATGTGCTCTCTCAACCTCTGTAATACCAACCTGAGATGATGCTCGTGCTCTGTCTCCGTTCGAGGGTATATCAATATATCTTCGATGAAGACGATCACAAACTGATCCAGGTAGTCCTTGAACACTCTATTCATCATATCCATAAATGTTGTCGGTGCATTAGTCAATTCGAATGACATCACCAAAAACTCATAATGCCCGCACCTGGTGCGAAAAGTTGTCTTTGGTATATCTACCTCCTTGATCTTCAGCTGGTGATAACCAGATCGATGATCAATCTTAGAGAATACCGTTCTACCTTGTAACTGATCAAACAGATCATCAATCCTTGGGAGAGGATATTTTTTCTTGATAGTCAACTTGTTCAGTTCCCTGTAATCGATACACATCCTCAGAGAACCGTCCTTCTTCACAAAAAGAACTGGTGCGCCCCATGGCAAGAAACTGGGCCTGATAAACCCAAGTCCTGTAACTCTTGTAATTGAACCTTCAGTTCCTTCAGCTCTGCTGGAGCCATCCTATAAGGTGCCCTAGACACTGGCTTTGTCCCTGGTGCCAATTCAATCACAAACTCAATTTCCCTATGTGGAATTCCTCTAGAAACACATCCAGAAACTCACAGACTAACCGAGTATGTTCTGGTCCCATTGGCACGAGCTGAGTGGTATTTACCACACTAGCTAAGAAATCTATGCATCCTCCCTGCAGCAGGTCTCTAGCTCTAAGTACTGATATCATAGGTATATGGGGTCCATGCACAGTGCCAACAAAAACAAAGAGGTCCTCACCCTCTGGCTCAAAAGTTACCATCTTCTTCTTACAGTCTATCGATGCCCCATACTTCTCTAGCCAATCCATACCAAGAATTATGTCGAAATCAGTCATCTTTAATTCCACCAAGTCGACCGACAACTCCCTGCCATCCACTGTAACTGGTAAAGACCTAATCCATCTCCTGGATGCCACTAACTCTCCAGTAGGCAATACCATACCGAACCCCATAGAAAAGAAATCACAAGGTCTACACAACCCATCTATAATCCTACTAGCAACAAAGGAGTGCATAGCACCCAAATCAATAAGAAAAATGTAAAAGGTTCCAGCACTAGAAAGTTGACTTGTAACCACGAGGGACTAGCCTCAGCCTCTGTCTGGGTCGAGGTGAACACCCGAGCTGGCGTCAGGCTATCCACCTTCTTCGGCTCCTCCTTTCTGGCTCTTGGGCAATCTTTCTTCAGGTGCCCCGCACTACCTCAAACAAAATTTGTCTTCGCTCGACATTCCCCAACATAGCCTCTTGCACCTAGGACACTCTCGAAATGCCCTCCATGACTCACCACCACCCTGGCGGCCCATCTGTATACCCCGTGGCACCCTCTCTGGCCCTAGAACTGAAACTGTATCTGGGGTCTTCCTCTTCTGATCATTGGGGCCTCCTGGAAATGGAGGTCCCGGCCTCCTAGAATCCCTTCTGGCTGCATTATCATGCCAGATCTTGTTCTCAATGCTCTCAGATGTACGCGCCTTCTCCACAGCCTATGCATTAGCAGTCACTTTTGGCACAGTAGTAATACGAACGTCCCAGGTTTTCATAGGCTGTAGCCCCTACAAAAATCTCTCTCTTCTGGTCCCATCAATGGGCACCAGATCCCCATCAAACTTTGCCAATCTATCAAATTTCAGGGCATAATCGGTCACTGACATGTTACCCTAAAGTAACCTACTGAACTCCTCAGCCTTAACTGCGTCATTGTAGTATTTCTCGTTGAACAAGGTTCTAATTCTTCCCACTCCATAGTGGTAACTGCTCTAGTCTGGGATACCACCTCCCACCATATTTGGGCATCCTCCCGAAACATATAAGTGGCGCAAGCCACTCTCTCATTACCACATACCCTCATAAAGACCATGATAGTGGTTATCATGGTCATCCACTGCTCAGCCTTCAGTAGATCAGAACCGCCCTAAAAAACTAGAGGGTGTTGCTTCCTGAATCTCTCATATAGGGGTTCCCACCTATCTCCCCCTGTCTGGGGTTGTACAACTGTCGATACCTCAGGTTGTACCACTGCTGGCACCATGGTCTGTAGGTTCCCTGCTGGAACCTGTTGCTGTCTCAAGAGGCGTATCTCTTCTCTATGCCTCTCTAACCTGGCTTGCATGTCAGCAAGCATTTGTTGCCAGTTCTTTGGAGCTGGTGGTGGGGCCTGGCCCTGGTTATTCCCTTCACTGGCCTGTAACTCTTGGCCAGCCAGTCTCTCTGACCTTCGAGGGTTCATTCTGACACTCTATCCACCCTACAGAGATCAAATCGACCATTAGGTAAGTCATAACTATACCATTTGTCGCTTGATGGTCAAATATCATCAGATAACATACATATGCAATGCTAATAAGCATGCCATCACACAAATAATACACTCATTCATAGTGCTAATAAGCACCTTCTGTTATCCATAAGCAAATAACAATACACATAGGCATATCCAAGTATTTTTCACAAATCCAACATAGCTAATAAGCATGTTCTTTAATTCTTGCCAATAATAACAATGCTAATAAACATTTTCCCCTGGCCTATATACAAATAATAGCGCTAATAAGCGGTTTCCTTGCATCCACAAGCAGTAACGATGTTAATAAGCACGTTATTTAACATTCACGCAACAGTCAAGGGCCAGGCCCTATCAGATAATCTCATGCTTCCTAAACAGACATGCAGATAAGACATTCATATCATGTTTAAGCATTTAAACATATAAACATATAACAGTTACCGAACCCTGAGTTGAGATTGTCTTTAGTGGCGAGTGTACATGACCGGCCAGTCTTCAGGAACCCTTAAACCTTGGCAGCTCTGATACCAAGTTGTAACGCCCTCCTAATCTAGGACCGTTACATTGTGTACTTAAAATTGTGTTAGACCTGCTAATCAGGTCATTTGGCTTTAATCGTGTAACTAAGGTCAGTGACAAGGGTTAGGGTTAAAAAATTTCGTCAAAGAACCATTGACTTTTACTCCAAAAGTGTTATACAACATGGGATCAAAAAAATACTACAACACAACTGTTAAAAAGGTTAAATACATATCAAAAGCTACATTAGCCGGCCTAAACGGCAAAATAGGGCTATAACTCTAGTTCCTCTGAGATAACCCCAGCCATGATGGTCGAGCAGCCGCATATGTACATGCCGCCACCGAAGCTCTCCAACTCATGGAAGGTCAAGCTTTCCCTTTCCCTTACCTGCACCACAAAGCACCCGTGAGCCAAGGCTCAGCAAGAAAACAGAACATATAACAACAAATAATATAACTTTAAATAACCATTCAACAATAATCAACAACATTAATTCACAGCCAATGTCATTTAGTCCAAACACATGATCATTGGATCAACCTGGGTCATTGCCCTATTCAGTTGGCTTTCATGCCACTCTTGAGTCTATGCCCTAGCTACGTGACCACAGAGTCACTCAAGGCCTTGCCCTTAGCTCTTTCTCACTAGCCATAGAGCTAGCCCAACCCCCGTGGTTCATCTTCGACCTTAGAGTCGATCAACGTAATAGTACGTTGTTGGTTTAGGCCAATGCCTTGCGACCAACGCACATTGCACTATTGTCGTCCTTGACTCATAAGTCAAGCCCTGATCTAGGATTACATACCTTACTTATAAGAAACAGATTTGGATAGGCACATCCCAACAAATTAAGCACATATTCATGCTAATCATATAATCCCATTGGATAACCATTTCTATAACACTAAACATATTCACATGACGGGCCACATGCCCTAACCATAGAACTCATGTAAAAAAACATAAGCACTTAAGCATTTATCAACAAGCATTTAGAAAAATAGCCTAACATAACCAATCCTGGGGCCTAAGCCCTAATCATATTAATATATAACAAACGGGCCAAGCCCTAATCACATACAACACGTTCTGGGTACAATTTTCTTACCTTAGGTCCAAGCAATCGTAAATAAGAACGACCCTCGAGCACGATCCCTGATCTGAGCCCTTAGCGATACCCTAAGTCACAACCATAAAATAGGATTCTATTAATATCGAGTGATCAAAGGCTTCCTGAAAAAGTCCTAGCCTCCGAGACCTTGGGTTCCACCAAACCTGGTAGTGGAAACAATCCTGAGCCCCTAAGGTTGAGTTTCCGCGCTCAAAACCTTCTAGTGGTCCAATAACCCCTTAAGAGTTGCGACCCTATGCCCCTAAGCCGCGGCCTGCCTCCAACCAGAGGCCCAGCCTCCCCAACCAGCAGACACGCGCCGCGGCCCAGCCATAGTGGCGCCGCGGCCCGCCCTCATCCTTGGCTCCCATCTGTTCTAGAGGGCCGCGACATACCAAGAACAAAGTTGCGGCCCAACCCCTTCGAACCCAGAAAACCTCCATTTCAACAGCCAAATCTCATCCAATTTAACCCAAAATCATCCCAACAACACAATTAAATCAACACAGCAACTTAAATATGCTCCCAGCAACAAAACCCAACAGAAAACTAGTCCCAGAACTCACTAAGCCACCAATTAAATCTTTGAACTTTAAGAGCTCAAGAACACTTAAAACCAACCATGAAAACTCAGAATTTAAATGCTAAAACCATAATTCAAAGCTTACCTCAATCTCTGTTTGAATCCACAAGCTAATACTGAGCTAATCTCCAAGTCTAGAGCTCCAATTCTTGTGAACCTAGCCCAAAAATCCCTTAGTTCAATGGTTAGCTTGGAAGAGCTTCTTGAGAAGAAACGAAGAGAGTAATTATAGAGGGAGAGTCGGTTTCAGGCAGAGCTTCTAAGTGTTTCCTACCTTTTTGTCTTACCTAACTTAAGTCACTTAAGTTAATCCCAAGGCTCGGGGTACTAAAAACGTCCCCGAGGGCAAAATGATAAATTTCCCCAATAGTCCCTCCTAAACACTATAACTTAAAATATATCTCCAATTATTTATTTCCATAACCCGATAACCAATTAAATATCTAATACCCAAAATACCCATTGACTCTCCACGAGTCGGGTATTGGGTCCTGTTGTGACTTTCCCGCTAACTTGCTCCCTAGGATCGCCTCGTGCCGAATAGTTCAAATAAACCCACATAATAATGTGGTCTCTCACATAAATTACATATATGCACATAAATACACATTTATGCCCGCAACGGGCCAAATTACCAAAGTCGCCCTTCTAATAAGAAGCGGCCCACATGCATATTTAATATCCCTAAATATGCACATTTAATCATATTATCACATAGTTCACATATTTACAATTAATATAGCAATTAAACACGTAATTCAATATATTGTCATCCCGACCCCCTAATCAAGGCCCTAAGTCTTATTAGGTAATTTTGGGACGTTACATATCTCTTCTATATAATAAGTGTGTAGATAACGGAAATTATTGGTTTTAACGATTTTTTATTTTTTTAATGTTAACTTTAACATAATATTCTTATATTTAACAGAATATTCTTATATTTAACGATAGTTTGTAAACACTTAAAATTAAATAAAATAAAATAAATAATTAAAAAAAATTAAAATAAGATATTTTTGAGATATTTTACAATGATAATTATGTAAAAATAATAAATAATTAAACAAATTAAAATATGATATTTTTCAGATATTTTACAATGATAATTATTTTTAAATAATAAATAATTAAACAAATTAAAATATGATATTTTTTAGATATTTTACAATGATAATTATTTAAAAATAATAGAGTTTATACTTTTTTAGACCATATGTTTTGCCTCATTGCCTGTTTGGACCCTGTGTTTTGACAAATTATTTTTTGGACCTTGTGTTTTGTAAAATAGTTCAAATAGGCTCCTAAACCTGATTTTGATGAACAAAAAATTGAATATAACAACACAGTTCTTAGGCAGAATGACTGTATTTTTGTTCTGAGTTGTTAGTTTGATGAATTATTTGTGATTTTAGTTTAAAAAACTCTGATCAAAATCGGGTTTAGGGGTCTATTTGAACTATTTTAGAAAATAGAATGTCCA
Source organism: Humulus lupulus (assembly GCF_963169125.1). Lineage (NCBI taxonomy): Eukaryota > Viridiplantae > Streptophyta > Magnoliopsida > Rosales > Cannabaceae > Humulus > Humulus lupulus. The sequence continues at coordinate 188,552,712 of NC_084795.1, read as the reverse complement.
AAAAGTAATTTGTCAAAACACAGGGTCCAAACAGATAATGAGGCAAAACACATGGTCTAAAAAGGCATAAACCCAAAATAATAAAATCATACATTTTATAACTTAAATAAAATTTAATTAAACTTAAACTCACTTATTAGAATAATATCATATTAAACATATAATATAATCTATTGTGAATAATATTTAATATTACATTAAACATATAATATAGAATCTCTTGTTGTCACTCCCAAATTCAAAACTAGAACAAATACAAACTTAAATAAAAATAAATATAAATAAAGCTAAACAATAGTACATATTACAATTTGTTTATATCTAGTATATATATATATATATAAATAGAGAGAGAGAGAGAGAGGAATTCTCCTATAGGGGCTTCATTTTAAGCCCTACCGGTAGGGCTCTCAGTGTTCTCAACCTGTGAACAGTTTTCGGTGCAATTTTTTTATGACCGTGTATATTGTAACTATTTAGAGCATCCTGCAAATTTTCAAAAAATTCTGAATAGTTTACAATACCGAAAACTAGGTTCAAACATGTTGCACTCGTGACTAATTTTTTTTATGCGCGTGGAAAACAACATGTTGAACCTAGTTTTCAATACAGTAAACTATTCGAAATTTTCTGAAAATTTGCAGGATGCTCTAAATAGCTACAATATACATGGTCATAAAAAAAATCGCGCTGAAAACTGTTCACGGGTCGAGAAACATTGAGAGCCCTACCGGTAGGGCTTAAAGTGAAGCCTTATAAAAAAAATTGTCATATATATATCTATATATATATATATATATATAAAGCATATCATTTTATCATTGGCCAAAGGTGGAGGGTTGTATTGCATGGATAACGTGGTGCTTGTGGTGGTGAGACAAAGATACAATCACAATCAACAATGGATGTGTGTGAGAATTGTTTATCAAAAAGGACAACGATGGGAACCTACCAAACTCACCATATGCAAATCCAATCCAAATGTTTCCTAAATTTTGAGGCCAGCATTTGATGTCTTTTAGCATCTTGCAAAAGCCCCTTTTCTTTCTACTATACAATGAAAGACATGCTATTTTCAATTTTGTTTTATTAAAACAAATATTTTGGCTTTATGCAGTAATTTTCCTACATCAAAAAATGTATTTTTTTTTAAAATTATTATTACTTACACAAAGATATTAAAATTTAATACAGAATATACTTCAATAAAAGCTATATTTTACAAATAATAAGGATTCTTAAGTCCAACACAATTCATGAGTATACATTTGGGTGTTTGGTATAAGTAGTTCAAAATTATCTGATTAATGAGAATGAAAGAGGAGAATATAATTGTCTAGAAACTAGGTTGTGCATGTGAAGGTTTGGTTAAATTCTAGTTAATTGAATTACTTTATTTGGTTTAACACGAGAATCTTCTATATTATTTTTGTAAATTTAATTTTAAAAATTTAATAAAAACAAAATCAATATAACATATTATAATATATATTAAATTAAATATTTAAATTTAATTAATTAATTTTAGTTTAATTATTTTTTAAATTAATTATATGTGTAACACATTGTATTATGATTAATGTGAAGGATGAAATCCAACTTTTTGGAAGGCTATAAGATTACCCTCTCCGAGAATAATACGATTTTCACTATATTATAATTCCAGGGTTTAAAAAAGGAGAGTTTTTTTCAGCTACACTCTCTATTCTTTACACTTTGTAACACTTATGTCTCAAAAGTTGATTTTGTATCACTTAAGTTCTCAACATTTTCAAATCGTATCACTTAGGTCCATAAATGTTATTTTTATTTCTTTTATAATACATAAAAAATACAAAATAAATGGTGAATCAATCTTAAAAATTTGGACACTTAATTTATGACAATAACAAATATGACATCGGAAAAAAAAACTTCATAGTATTTTTAAAAATATTTATCATTTTTATAAATTAAATTAATGTTTAATTAAAAAAATATTTTTACCTACATTATTATTTTTTTAATTAATATTAATAACTATATTATCTCGATAACATTAATTTATGTCTTTGCTTACTTATTTTATACATTTTTTTAAAAACAATGCAACTTATAAATGAATAGTGTATATAAAGTTATTTATGTGCATATATATATATATATTGTTAACCACAGTTTTGGCCAACGATGAGTAAACGCAAAATCAACGATAAATATAATAGCATTGAATAGAAAATAAATGACACAAACGATTTTATAGTGGTTCGGCCCCAATTTGTTCGTAATAGTCTAATCCACTTGGAGTTGTGATATATGTTGACTTACGCTCAAGATCAGATAACACATGAGCCAACTGAATTTCTTAAGTATAAGTCGTAAAAACAGAGTTTCTTTCTGGAAAATACAAGGTTTCTCTCTCTAAGTTCTCTCAGAAAATGCCCCAAGAATTACCCAGGTAAAAGTTACCAAAACTTCCAAAGTCAAAAGTTCAAAAAAAAAAAAAAAAAAATCCCTCAAATGATGCCATGAGCTCTCTATTTATAGGCTCATGGATCGTACAAGAAAGGTCTTCTGTTTTGACGGAGTCTTTGGTTGTTTTAACCAAATCTAATTAATAAAGTAATAAATAAATTCAAAATACAACAATATGGCTATTACTTCGAGGTATCTGAGAGATTCTCGTAGTAGTTACGAGCGATTATGGTTGTAGTCGTCACTAAGATTCTATAGAAAACTTACTAGGCAGTTAACTCCTAAGATTCCGACATATCCCGTCGGCTACACTCCTTAATCTGACATAGCTGGTCGACTAGGACTTCTTCCTAATGTAGTTGGTCGGCTATGTCTCCTTGACGTAGCTGAGACATAGTTGGTCGGGTATGTCACCTCCCTGACATACCTGGTTGGGTATGTCTCTTTGCTTGTCATACCTGGTCAGGTATATCACTTCTTGACCAGGTAAATTCATACTTGTTTTTGCTCGACTAGATCAAACCATCCTCGCGGTCAATGTTCTTCCTGACTAGTGATGTGAAGACTCTGTAGGTCATTTTCTCACATTTGCACTTCCCTTGGCTGATACATTTATTGACCATTAATGCGCTACTTGATAGCCATGCATTGCCACCTATTGAATGGAAATTTTCGGGATAACATATATATATATATATAATTAGTTTAAATTTTAATTATAAAACAACTTTACAAAATAAAAATAAATGTGTACATAATAAATTTCAATAATCTTGAGATAGTTCAGTTTTTAATATTAAAAAATATAGGTAAATTTTTTTTAATGAAAAAATAATTTAATTTATAAAACTATTAAATATTTTTAAAATGTCATGAAAATATCTTTTTTTTTTCAATGTCATGTTTGATATTGACATAAATTAAGTAGTCCAAATTTTTTAAGATTGATTCATCATTTTTTTATGTATTTAAAAAGAAAAAATAAATAAAAATATCGTTTAGGGACCTAAATGATATTATTTAGAAAAATTGGGAGCCTAGCTGATACAAAATCAACTTTTGAAACTTAAATGTTACAAAATGTAAAAAATTGAGACTGCAGCTCAAAAATAAAACCCAAAAAAGAAAAACCTTGTACCAAACACAATAATCTTGATGATTATTATTTCCTTGCAAATATTAACTCTTACCAAACAGCCCCTAAAGTTGATTCCACAAAATCAAACTTCCATGAAATTTTTTTGTACATTTTCAAAGAAATTCTATGCTAGTAGTAGTAAGTAGGATAAAGCTGCCTGATTTACTTGTAATCTTAGCTCACGTTGTTTAATATTTAGTTTAGTGAAATTTTACCCAACCAACTACAAATTGTATTTTTTTTTTAAAATAAAAAATCAGACCTGGCACTGATTTTTTTTAAAAAAATAATAATAATTACTTGCGCTTTTCTTTGTAACAAAAATTTCCCCAACTAGCTTTTCAAAAAAAAAACTTCCACAATTAGAGTTAGATGAATTTTGCAACTGTCACATTTTTTTGGTGGTGATGAAAGAACTCATTTCACTGAAAGAAAATAAAAATTGAGAGGTATAAATATATTTTTAGACCTTGTGTTTTGTCCCATTATTTATTTAGACTATATATTTTGACAAATTATTTTTTGGACTCTATATTTTGTAAAATTATTAAAATAAAACCATAAATCCGATTTTGGTTAATGTTTTTTCAACTAAAATCACAAATAATTTATCAAACTAACAATTTAGAACAAAAATAAAATTATTCTACTTAAAAATTGTATTGTTATATTCAATTTTTTCTTCATCAAAATTGAGTTTAGGGTTCTATTTTAACTATTTTACAAAACATAAGGTCCAAAAAATAATTTATCAAAATACTGAGTCCAAACAAATAATGTAACAAAACACAGAGTCTAAAAAAATATAAACCCTAAATTTATATGTATTATTTGTGATAATATATAGTTGTGATAATTTATAAGTAATATTCGGATCGAAATTCAGAAACTGCTACTAATTTTTGCTCAAACTTAAATGTCTTCATTTATATCATATTTCAAAAACAAACTATGATTCAACATTTTCAAAAATGAAATTTAAATATATTTTCATAATGCCTCGTTGTCACCAGTCGTTTTCTGGCTTGTGCTCCACATTCGAAAAGTGGCAAAAAAAAAAGGAAAGAAAAGTGGCCAAAAAACAGTAAAAAAAACACACATACAGCTTTTCCAATAGAACTTCACAAATCTCAAAAGCAGAACAATTACACAAGAGTTTTTCTCTTCCCCGAATGTTGGGATGACGTGGACTTCTTAGGGAGCTTGGTGCAGCTTTTTAAGGTGGGTTAGCATACATGAGATTAGGAATCTTTCATAGTCCTCTCTTGAGCTAGAATCTGGTACATTTCGGACAAGAATTCGATTTTAAGCAACTTTGACCATCGTAAGTTCACAACTCCTCCTTTTTCAAAAAAAAAAAAAAAAGTTCACAACTCCTCCATCTCCCAACTGCCTCCATTTCAATTTTCTTCTCAATAATTCATTTATGCTGACAACGCACATTTATGACGTAGGGGATGATATCATGGTTCATATGGTATTATATTGGATTATTTCCATTTCTCCTTAGTAAAAAATTGGTTGTTTATTTGTCATTATTTATTACTTTTTAAATTTAAAACAAATACATGTTTATTTTTAAGCTTATACAAAAATTAAAACTTATTCAGTTTTAAGTTAAATTTGCCTCACCTAGAAACAATCAAGCTCTTTCAATTGCATAAAAAATAGTAGATAAGAGCATCACCCACCATACTAGCTAATTAATAGTTAAATTTTAGTTAAAATAGCTAGTTAGCCATCATTCCAACCATGCTCTTTATAATAGCTAAAATTGATTAATTTAATCATTTTTACAAATTTAGATTTTCAACATAAATCAATTTAATAATTTTTACAAATTTAGATTACAATAATGTGCCATCAATTTAGCTAATCACTTCACATTTGTTATATTTGACTAGTTAAAAAGTAAATTACTATTATAGCTACCCTAAAGGAATTATGGTTTGAGTGGTAAAAAGTTGAGAAAATGTCACATTATTACCTAAAATAGCTAATTCTTTAACATAACTAGCAAGGTTGAAGTTGTTCTAAGGAAGGTTTGAGATTATTTTAATTATTTCATACCACATATGCTCCAAAAGAGATAAATTAACTCATGTCCAACAAGTAAGATAACCAGACCAATTGATTTACTGAGTAACTTATTATTTTAACTCTATTAGGTCGGTAAATGAGCAGTCCAAGCATGGTCTCCTTTTACCGAGATCGTTCACTTCAAGAAAAGCTTAATCTGAAGATGCCTCTGTAACTCTTTATGTGGATGTAGATATTTCTAGTTCATCTAACATAGTTCATCTCATTGCAATTGTCATGTCAGCAAAATAAATAGTAAGAGCATCTCTAACAAAGATGCAAAATTACCATGCATTGTTAAAATACAGTACATTTAAAAAAATATATTATCTCCAATAATATGCTAAAAGTTGTGTCAATACTAAAGTTGATCCAAATTTAGATTAAAATATACTATATCCAAATTTTAATTACTAATAAATGTTGACTTTTTTATTTTATTTTTTTGTCATTACTCATTATTTTATTATTATTTTTGATATCTTATTTATTATTGGCATTTTATTTTTCTTGTCATTACTTAATTACTTTATTATTATTTTTGGTATTTTATTGATTATTAGAGCGTCTTCAATGGGGTGTCAAATTAGTGATGTAGTACTAAAATATAGCACACCCTACAAAAAAGTTGCTACAATAGTGTGCCAAAGAATATATCATGATGAGCAACATTAATTAATTTTTTATTTACTTTTATGTCATTTTTAATATTTTATTATTACTTTTAATATACCACTAAATGTAGAGAGAAATTTGAGAAATGATGCATTAATTGGGGTCCCATAACAAAATTATTCTAGCCACTGTACACATGTCATATTGGTCATATTGTTTCCCTTAGTTCCCAAAATACCCCTGGAATTTGTTTCCCACAGTCTCTTTGTATTCTCCCGGTCTCTCTCTATTCTCTCTCTCACTCTCTCGGTCCCGAAGGAAAAAAAACCTTCAAACCCAAGTTAATCCGTCAGAACCCATGCAAATCGGAGAAGCATTATCGTCCATGATCATGACCAAGCATCCGTGGCTCGGATATCGCCAAGAAAACGAACCAAGCTTTGAGGAAACAACCCCAAAGAAGGCGAAGGTGAGGGATTTCTTTTTTAATCTGCAATATGTGTATGTGCCTGGTTTTTTTTTTATTGATCTTTGTTCATAAGATAGATTGGGACTGGGAAATAATGAAATCTAAGTTTTTTTCAAGTTTTTCGACCCACCTCGATAGAAATCGACATGCCTCGATGCTTAGTCACTTGATAAGCATCGATAGACCTTGATAGGCCTTGATGGTACCTCGATAGACTTCGATGGGCCAAATCAAGTCGTTAACATAGCGATCTCAATGAGCCTCGATGGGGCCAAATCAAGCAATGAACATAGTGACCTCGATGGGCCTCGATAGACCTCGATGGGGCCAAATCAAGTCGTGAACATAGCGGCCTCAATGGTACCTTGATAGACCTCGAGGCCCCATGGAGGTGTGTCGAGGCCCATCGAGGTCTATCAAGGCAGAAAGGGAAAAAACTGCTTAGTTTTTTTTCATTTATATCAAAACCAACAAAATAACAGCAAAGGAACCTGAATGAAATAACAACAATATCCCGGTGACATCAATTCATACACCAGAAGTTTGCATAACACGATAATGTGCTGATAGACAACTAATTAAGTAGTCAACAACACGTTGATAGGACAATGTTTAAAGCCTAGCATTACATGACTTCCTATTGTGCCCACTGCACCACATCTGCTACACTTACGCGGCTGGATGACCTTTTCCCCGCTAGAAGGATAGCAGTTGTTCTTTGACCTACCCAATTTCTTCTTCTACGTCTGATGTGATCAGGGATCACCCATTCATCCTCGTTACCAACAGGGTAAATAGTTTCCTTATAAGTTTCCCTCCATGACACGATTTTGTAGTAAGGGGAACACAATGAGTAGATGCTTACGTTCCTTTTTTTGGCTGCAGCAAATGCATGGACACATGGTATCCCAATGGCTTGGATCATGCAACAGGACCATGATTTTGTGGTTCACCTCACCATCACCATCACCATCACCATCAACCACAAGAAATTCATGATGACCAAAGACTTGGGCATCTAAGAAATTTTCTTTCAAACCCATTTGCTTCAAATCTGCCTTCATCAGGGGTGCTAACATACTTGGGAGAGAAATGTTCTCTTAAAATCGAACTTCTTTATTAACACTGGGAGAGGTCGAAGCATTTCCTAAACAATCCTTCTTAACCAATGTTACGCACAAAGGAATCATCTTCTCAACAAATTTTGATGTTAAGCCCATGAATGCAGGAACATGCCTATCATTTTTCATAACGGTAGGTTTGAAGGGTTGTGAGAGGCATGTGTACGAGACCTCAAGTTTCAAGTCGTACACACATTTATCCACTTCAAGCTCATCATACAAAATTTTAACTAGTTCCTCATACGTCACACTCTTCTCCAAAAGGAGAACTTGATTTTCAGTATCCCTGAAAATCCAATCCTTATACTCTAGTTCCCAAACACCATTGTATGCAACAAATATAGAATAGTCAAATCTGTATTGACAAAAAAAGGGTCAAAAATTAATATTATTGTAATGCCCCAAATTTCCTAATAGGGTTTAGGACCTTGATTAGGAGGCCGGGAGGGCCATAATTGATTTATTATAATATTAAGTGATCATATGCGTGTTAATGTGAATTATATTATTATATGATGATAAATGAATGCATATGGGGGTATTTATAATGATAAGGGCACTTTGGTAATTTGGCCTGTTGAGGACATATTTGTAAATTAGGTGCATATTGTAATTTGTGAATGAGATTTTATTATTATGGAGATATATTCGAGCTATTCGGCATGAGACGATCCTAGATTATGAGTTAGTGGTTTTGTCATAACGGGGTCAATTTTGGGGTAATAGAAATGTTTGTTTGATGATAAATTTGGAGTATTTGATATCAGGATGGAATTCTGGAAGTTTTGACTATAATGTCCCCAGGGGTGTTTTCGGGACCCCGAGCCTTAGGTTTTATTTGAAGTTACTTAAGCTTGAAGTAGCTTGTCAGATAAGAACGTACGTTAGAAAATCTCTCTCTTCCTTCCCGATAGCCTATTTTACCGTTCGAAGCTTTCTTAAAGGAATTTCGAGTTCTAGGAGTCAGAATCAAGCGAGGGTCGAGGCATAGTGATCCTAGGAAAGATTAGAAGCTTCTTAACTGAAGGATTTGACGGAAAACAACCCAATCAAAGGTAATCTAAGTTTGAAGTTTTGAGTTTCTAAAGTTTTTAAGCTTAGGATTGGACTTTGTGAATTGTTGAGTTTTTGGTTGGTTTGAGCTTCAGGTTTTGGTGGTTTTGGACCATTGGGAAGTTTGGGAACTTTGATTTGATGATTTGGAGATGTTTGGATGGGTTTTTGGAAGTTTTTAAAAGTGGAAAAACGAAGAAAAGTGGCTGGTGCGAAGTTGGACCGCGGCCCTAGCTTGAAGAAGGTGGAGGAGGCTCTGCCAGGGGGGCGGGCCGCAGCATGGTCCATGTAGGGCTGCGGCCCTTAAGGGAAAAATTTCCCAAAAGTGTGTTTTTGTGATGGAAACTTAACTCTAAGGGCCTAGGATCGATCCTACTACTTAGTTTAGTGGGATTCGATGTTCCGAGGGCTTGGGTTGGGTTTGGAAGTATTTAATTACTCATTTTGATGAGGTTTTATATTTGGTTATGACTAGGTGACCGCTAAGGGCTTAAAGGTTGATCGTTCTCAGGGGTCGTTCTTATATTGGTTCTAGCTCGAATCTGAGGTAAGAAAACTGCACCCTGTGTATATATGTGTTGACGCGGTTCTTCGCCAACAGATAATTAAGAAAAGAAAGAGGAAGGGATTAGTGCTTATGTTGAACTGAAATAGATGAATGATCTTGGAAATGGAATGGTGACACAAAATACGTTTTTTAGGTGGTTCAAAGGTTAAAATTCTTCTACTCCACCAGTCAGTATTATTACTATATGTTGTATTCTTTTACAGGGTATTTTTACATAATAGAATCCAACCCTTTGTAACTCCCAGGGTCTCCATATTTATAGGAGAAGGCACCTGGGAGTTGGTAAGAAGGTCATCCCGTGACCTTCTTACCTATCATGTCAACTCTGTGACATTCATGATTAATTCCTAAACCTGACACATAAGTGTGGTCAAATCAATAGGTAAGGGGATAATGGGCCGCACTGCCCAACCCAGTCGTGGGTGTCTGAATATGCACGTTCATGCTACATGTACGAGAAGTTAGGGATATATCAGACACGTGATGTCTTATATATGCACGTTTACCTTGCGTGGTTGACTTTACAAAAGGTCACAACTCCAACTCTAGCTCGTACCACGAGCTGGATGCTTACCTCGACCTGCGGCCTTCAGAGTCCAGACTTAGTCCTTAAGCAATCTTGGAGACCCCTTGGGTTACCTCAAGCTAAGGAGGTAGGATCCTATGATGGCACCTCCGGTCTTGGGGATGTCCACGTGGTAGTCATGATTAGGCCGTGTCTCAGCTCATTAATCAGCCCGTGGGAAAATCAGGGCGTACATCTGCCCCCAAGCCTCTGCTCGTGGTACACGACGTCGTGTAGGGCCACAGTAGGGTCTTTTAGGCTTCCCCATGAACTCTTCATACTCCACATTCTACGCAGGCGCCGAATACGTGGAACATCGTGGTTGGTGACGGTACGTCTTCCGAGAACCGCATTTAATGGCCTAGCCTATGCCCAGCCGTCGTTTCATCTTTCGAGTGGAGGGCCTTGGATCCCACATCAGGGCAATCCAACGGTCCTCCCCACGTGGCCCTTCATGTATATAAAAGGGGTGGCCACCTTACGCATGGGCCACCCGTTCATTTGAAATTTTCCAAAAATTTTCCTCTTCTTCTTGCTCTAAAAAATCCCCCCTTTTTCAATGAAATAAACATCCATCAAGTCCATCGGAGTAACCCAGTCATGGTTACTTAATATGCAAAATTCAAGTATATATATGTACGAAAGGGGAATCCTACCCCCTGAGCTAGAGGAAGAGTCTACGGTTACAACCATCGGCCTCGGAGCTTCTTCGGGGGAATCTAAGACAATCACTTCTCGAGCTGGCACGGGTTCTGGATCCGAGGCCGGCTCAGGACTAGACTCTTCTACATATTTCCTAAGTCCTGGAGCTACAGTACCCTCCCGGAGTGAGGGCCATGACCGAAGGTTAGTCTCATACTCCTCGAATAGGACCATAGTTGTAGATGACACCCTAGCTTTTAGGTCGGTCCTATTCGAGGAGTATGGGACTAACCTTCGGTCATGGCCCTCACTCCGGGAGGGTACCGTAGCTCCAGGACTTAGGAAATATGTAGGAGAGTCTAGTCCTGAGCCGGCCTCGGATCCAGAACCCGCGCCAGCTCGAGAAGTGATTGTCTTAGATTCCCCCGAAGAAGCTCCGGGGCCAATGGTCGTAACCGTAGACTCTTCCTCTAGCTCGGGGGGTAGGATTCCTCTTTAGTACATATATATACTTGAATTTTGCATTTTTTCTTTTCTTTCCTTTGCTTTTGTTTTCGCATGAATGCTGACTTGTGTGCTAACCATATCTTTGTTTTGACTGAAGAGATGTCTCAGTCCGAGGGTAAAAGTCTGCGGGCTGCGCTCATTGGGGGGAACTCCCCAGCTGGGGCCTCTGGGCCCAAAATGAAGAAGCTTTGGATGGCGAAGAAAGCCGCCGGGACCCCAACCAAGTCTCCTGCCAAGGAGAAAGAGCAGCCCCCAGCCGTTCAGGTCGTGGGAACTGTTCCTCCTACTGCAGGGGGGAGCAGCATGCCCCCACCCCCTCCGCGAGCTCTAGCCTTCGTCCGGGACACAGGGGCGGAGCTCGGGACTTCGGAAATTTCAACCTCCGAGGTGCGCATCCCGGTTGACCCCCAAGACCTGGAGAAGATTCCAGAGGCCTTCCGGGGGACGGTGTATGAGACGGCGAACTACGCCGTCAGCCACATCTACAAATTCAACGAGAAGGAGCTCAGGGCCATCGAAACAAGGAGCCCCCTGGTTTTGATGGAATCTTCACTGGGCATGGCCCTAACGGTAAGCTGACCTCAACCTTTTATGGTTTCTGGACTATCATGCCTTACCCTGTTTTTCCTTTCTCCCTTCACTTTTTTCTTTCTAAGGCAGTTGCCTCTCCGTTTTCGCAGAGTGACGTCGCCCTTCATCGGAGCATAGCCAGGACCAAGGCCCAGCTCGAAGATATGTGGGGCGAGCATCAGGTGGTTAAGGACGCCCTGGCGGCCACGCAGGCCGAGCTGGAAGAAGCCCGTCCCAAGCTTCAAGAGGTCGAGGCAACCAAAGCCGCCCTCGCCGCCGCGCGGGCGGAGCTAGACACTGCGAAGGCTGGGGCCGAGGAGGCCAAGGCCGCCTTCGCCGCTGCTCGGGCGGAGCTAGATATTACGAAGGCTGGGGCCAAAACCATCCTGGAAGCCGAGCAGGCGGCCTTCGGCACTGCCCTGGAGGACATGCTCTACAACTGCTAGGCCTAGAACCTGGATGGCGACTTCTTCTTCTTGGCAACAGACGTTTGGGAGCCCTTGCTGGAGGGATTTAAAGCTCGCCTCGAGAAAGAAGCACCTTTCGAGGCCAGGGAAGTCTCCGGCGCAGCTGAGCAGGAGGGCGAGACGGCGACCTCCACGGGGCAGCCTGGCGGAGCTTAGGGCCTTCCTTTTTGCTCCCACTCTTTTATTCTTATTATTTTTTGTGTAACTTTTCCACGAGGTGTTTCCACCTCGAGACAATCCAATTATCAATTTTATTCTTAATTGACTTATTTCCTTGTCTTTGCGCACTTTAGTTACTATTTTGAAAAAAACTTAGTTCGCGTTAATTTTTATCAATATCTCGTGCTCTTTAGGAAGAACAACAATCAATCGATTTAAATTAACTTCCAAGTTTTATGACCTGTTTATATCCAGGAACTTAATTTGAAAACTTAGTTCGTGTTAACTTTTATCAATATCTCGTGCTCTTTAAGAAAAGCAACCATCAATCGATTTAAGTCAACTTCTAAGTTTTATGACCTGGTTATATCCAGGAACTTAATTTGAAAACTTAGTTCGTGTTAACTTTTATCAATATCTCACGCTCTTTAAGAAAAGCAACAATCAATCGATTTAAGTCAACTTCTAAGTTTTATGACCTGGTTATATCCAGGAACTTAATTTGAAAACTTAGTTCGTGTTAACTTTTATCAATATCTCGTGCTCTTTAAGAAAAGCAACAATCAATCAATTTAAGTCAACTTCTAAGTTTTATGACCTGGTTATATCCAGGAACTTAATTTGAAAACTTAGTTCGTGTTAACTTTTATCAATATCTCGTGCTCTTTAAGAAAAGCAACGATCAATCGATTTAAGTTAACTTCTAAGTTTTATGACCTGGTTGTATCCAGGGTACAGCTTAGTTCGCGTTAATTTTCATCAATATCTCGTGCTCTTTAAGAAGAACAACGATCAATCGATTTGAATTAACTTCTAAGCCTTTTAAGGCGACCTGGTTATATCCAGGCACCATATGCCCCCCAAGTAACTGGGAAAGGGTCTTTCATGGTTACTTAAGATTACACTCCGCAGTCTAAGGAAAAGAGATATTATCAATCCATCACGGATTGATAATCCAGTTAGACACCCACGATTGGGTTGGGTCGTGCGGCCCATTATCCCCTTACCTATTGATTTGACCACACTTATGTGTCAGGTTTAGGAATTAATCATGAATGTCACAGAGTTGACATGATAGGTAAGAAGGTCATGGGATGACCTTCTTACCAACTCCCAGGTGCCTTCTCCTATAAATATGGAGACCCTGGGAGTTACAAAGGGTTGGATTCTATTATGTAAAAAATACCCTGTAAAAGAATACAGCATATAGTAATAATACTGACTGGTGGAGTAAAAGGATTTTAACCTTTGAACCACCTAAAAAATGTATTTTGTGTCACCATTCCATTTCCAAGATCATTCATCTATTTCGGTTCAACATAAGCACTAATCCCTTCCTCTTTCTTTTCTTAATTATCTGTTGGCGAAGAACCGCGTCAACAATATGACATGCATAGTTGTACTTGATGCATGTTGGATATTTATATGTGACATGCATGGATATTATTGGTGCATGTTGGATTGTTAAATATAATGCATATGATGCATGAGAAACATGTGATTAGGACATGCTTTACATATTGAGTATGATGTTGTTCAGAGCTTGAGCCTCTGTGATCGTGCATAGTCCTAATTGTACTAGTACTTGTTAGGTAAGCATGTTGAATACCTTGTTAGGGATATTGGATATGTGAGACATGTTTGGTGGCATGGCTTACTTGTGTGTGGCACTGACTTATTAGTCAGAATCGGCAACGGTGTTAGATCCATCTGTGAAGCAGTAATTTACTAGTCAAGTTCACAATGGGTTGAACACTAGTCGTGTTTTACTGACCTAAGAGTTAGAGATGGCATAGCGTCATGAACGCCGAGCCAAATGAAGATTAGATCTAATCGATATCAGCAAGAATGACTCATATGGGGTATTAACGCTGGACCGACCCTAAGGTCGATGAACTTATAAGCACTTGGCTAGTCTGAGACTAGTTATTCAGAGCCAGGGCATATGGCCCGGTGACTGTTTGTCACATGGCTAGGGAACACTGTTCCAAGGTTATGACTCTAAGGTCATGACGAAGGTTATGTTAGTGACTATTCACCATACACCTATCCTGTTCAAACTTGTGAGAGGTTCACTTATCAATTAAACCCGAATGACCCTATCGTCACATGGCTAGAGGGGGCTGTACCCACTTTTGTGACTGTCGCGACTGTCACCTATTTATTGGGGCTAAGAGTCCTGGATGATTATTATGATCATTGGTTGATGTGTTATACTCAACATCATGTGGATCTGTTGCTTGTTGGAGTAGGGCGTGTGCCTTATGATCCGATGACATGTTATAACTGTTCATTAGCATATTAAGTTTTCCTGCTGAGCTTCAGCTCACGGGTGCTATGTGGTGCAGGTAAAGGCAAAAGAAATCTGGACCATCCTTGAGTTGGAGAGCTTAGGTGATGAGGTGTACATATGCAGCTGCTCCTCCACCACGGCCGAGGTTGAGAAGGAACTAGGGTTGAACCCTGTTTTGCCGCATAGAACGGCCTGTTGTAAATATTTTCTTGTAATAGACTCTAAAATTATAATTTTGGGATCCCAACATATATACTAAACGTTCTAATGAAACGTTACATCTTAACCAAGATTTTTAATCCCTAAACTGCTAATCAGACTTAGTACACGATTTTGGCCAAATGACTCGATTACCGAGTTTAGCACTGTTTACAAGGCACACCGTAACGGTCCCTGGAGTTGGGGCGTTACAACTTGGTATCAGAGCGAGCCAAGGTTTATGGTTCCTGAAGGCAAGCTGGGCGTGTACACTCATCACTGAAGATAGCTTCACTCATGGAATGGTAACTATTTCTGTAGTTATGTGCATAGCTGCTTAAATGGAATGCAAATGCTTTACCTGCACATTGTATTAGGGAGCATGAGATTCTAATAGAGCTTGGCTCTTGACTATATGATTATATGCTCCGTGAATATATATATATGATTGTGATCATATGATTGCCTGCTCTATGAATCTATTTAAATGTGATATTTGCATGCTGGAGTTGGAGGCATGGTGTGAATGTTGGAAGAGCAGGGAATATGAATAATGTATGAATGTTGTGGGCATGTGTTGTAGCACTGCAAATGGTTTATGATTGTGGTATGGTAAGATTTATCCCATGGGGGAAAGCTCTTGATATGCTCATCATGATTAATGGGTCAAGTTATTGACTGCAGATTTAATCAACAGATTTATATTCAAGGCAGATTATGAGGCCTGGTGGTGGTTATACAGGGGCTGGGAGTTACAGCCAGGGTATCAGTTCTTCATCTGCACCCATGAATTTTCAACAGATGCTTACAAATTTGCAATCAAGATTGCAGAGGCATGAGGAAGAGATTAGATACTTGAAGCAACAGCGGAGTCTGTTGGGAGCACCTCTTCCTCTGCTATGCCAGGAGTGGCATCAGTTTTAGCTCAGCCTAGGGTTGAGAGTGGATGGGAATTCCTTTGTGGAAGATTCCAGGAATATTATCCTCCAGTCTTTGAGGGAGGCCAAGATCCATTCGGAGCTGAACAATGGATAGGCATGATCAGTTCCATTCTAGACAGTATGGGGCTGGTGGGTCACAATAGAGTGATCTGTGCGACATATGTATTGCAGGATGATGCCCGGATGTGGTGGGAGGTAGTGTCCCAGACACGAGATACAGCTGTGATGGATTGGAAAGAATTTAGGCAGCTGTTTAATGAGAAATATTACTGTGATGCAGCTAAGACTGCTAAGATGAATGAGTTTCTGAATCTCGTTCAAGGAAAGGCATCAGTAGCCGAGTATGTTAATAAATTTGATGGGTTAGCCAAGTTTTCCTTTGATATGATACCCACAGATATATCTCGGAAGGAAAGGTTTATTCAGGGGTTAAATCCTGGAATAGCTCAGGGCATTAGAGTTGCCCCAGTGCATGAAGTCTCTACCTATGCTCAGGTGGTAGAGAAGGCTCTTGCTGTTGAAAGCATGATAGTTGAGAAGAAGAGTGCCACGGAGCATGGAGCTCAGATAGTGGTACCTCCACTTATTGGAGCAAGCAAGAAGAAAAGCTGGAAGCCTTACCCAGAGTGCGCTCGGTGCAAGAGGCATCATCTGGGAGAATGCCGGGCAAGGTCATGTTTTGCTTGTGGCATGGTTGGGCATTTCAAGAAGAATTGCCCAAGGCTAAGAGAGCTTGAGGAAAGGAGGATAGACAGCTCGATTCCAACTCGAGTGTTTATTTCAAGACAGTCAGAGTCTGAGACTGAGACTAGTTCCTCAGGGGTGGTAGGTTAGTTTTCTAGTTTTGATTTCTAAGTTATACCGATTGGTTTTGGTGCCATGCTGTCCTTTTGTTTGTTGCATATATGGAAGCACAAGGATGATACGATGATCACATGGTTATGTTGTGATGGAAATGCAATATGGTATTGGCAACCTATGAGATGAGTTGGGTTATGGAAAGGAATCATCAGTGATTTTGGTAAAACTGGTTATGACAGGCTTTGGTTTGATCCAGGGTATGGATTGGTTAAGTAATTATGGAGTAATCCTAAATAGTGAGGAAAGTATAGTAACTCTTGGGCTTGAGAGTGGAGAACCTTGTGATAGTTGGCATGGTGCATGGGTCTATATGCTTATGATACTGGTAGTGAGAGCTAGAGTTTTGTTGCAGGGAGGTGCATGGAACTCTTAGCTAGTGTGGTGGATACCACTTAGGATGTGTTAGTGAGATCAGGATAGACTGGATTAGTCTGTGGATTTTGAATGTGTTTCCAGGTGGTCTGACAGGGCTTCTTTTTATGAAAAGAGACTAGAATGGTGGTTGGACTAGTGCCAGAGATGGAATCAGATGTAAACACTGTTTTGAGTGGCTCAGCGGAGTTATAGGAATTAAAAGTTTAGTTGCCGAGTAAGATGGGATTCTTTAAGGTGGATCTTGGATTTGGTTAGGACCAGTTAGAGATCAGAGAAAGGAAATTATATAAAGGATTGTGTTGGTATCAGATTAGGGCACTGCGAGTGCTGAGTATGTCTTGAGAATTGGTTTAATGCTAAGTGTTTGTGAATCAGATGAATGGTGCATTCAAAGGTTTATTTGAATGAGATTTGTGATCGTTTGGGACGATGGTATTGTGGTATTTTCTCTGCGGAGATTTGCCAAGGTTGAAGAGTTCCTTGGGGGCAAGAGTGTCCATGGGTGGTAAAGATGTTTTAGGTGCCTTGGGAAAGTGTTCTGGGTCTTTTATGGACCAGGATCAGTTAGTGGATTGTTATGACATCCCAGTAATAGAGAAAAGTGATTGCCTATGCAACATGTTGATTGAAGGATCTGACCGGAACTAGAGTAGAGTTCCTGGTGGGCCAAGTGGCCAGTTTATTGTTTGAGATTCTCATCTCAGGGAAGATAAAAGGGAAAGATGGTTAAGTGAGCCACAGGTGGGGAAGATTGAATGGAAAGCTTTAGCTGGATTAGCTAAGAGTTGTATAGTGACAGATATGAATTTATTATGGTATAGAGATCGGACTTGGAATCCGATGGACATTGAGATTAGCTGGGAGATTCTGGATGAATCTCATGATATTTTTTTATTTGCTTCATTCAGGCATCATGGAAATGTAATAGGATATGAAATCTTCATAGTGGTGGCCTGAGATGGAGAGGGATGTAATGGGATGTGTGATAAAGTTCTTAACCTGTTAGTAGATCAAGACAAAGCATCAGGAATCAGCAAGGCCATTATAGCCTTTGAGTATTTTATAATGGGAATAAGATAGCATCGCGATGAATTTCACGGTGGGATTTCCAAGTTAGTGGATTAGTATGAATTGGCATTGAGTCATTGTGGACTAGTAGTTCAAGTGAGTTCATGTTATCAGTAAGGATAAGCAGATAGTACAGCTGATCAGTATTCATATCTCTTTGTGAAAGAGATAGAGCGCCTTCATGAAACTCAAGGTCTATCTTAGCAGATGAAGACTCTAGTGTGACTTCCAGGTTTTGGATGGGTTAAGAAGGCGATGAGTATGTAGATGGAATTCAGTACAGCTTATTACTCTCAGACTGGTGATAAATCAGAGAGAGAGGGTTATCCAATTATAATTGGAGGAACATCTTATAAGATGAATGAGTTAATATATATATCTGGATCCTGAGGGGGTTCAGGGGACTAATGAGATTGCTAGAGATTGAAGTTTGGATGCTCATTTCTCAGAATGAATGGAAAAGTTTTGCTGAGTTGAAAAGTAGCAATGTGGAATTCCAGGTATGGGAATGTATCTTCTTTAGAGTATCACCATGGAAAGGGGTGAGGAATTAAGGCAAGATAAGTCTTAGTTCATCTCAGCAGCCGGGTCCTGGATATATCTGGAAAGGTTGATTCTGGATCAGCTTTATTTTCGGCACTGGCAGTTGTATACAGTGAGTTATGTACTTCCATGCAGTGGACTTGAGTTAAAGGAACTTATGAGTCAAGTTATAAGAATAAGAAGGTTGAGGTTAAGTATTCCGGTAAGGAACAACCAGTTCAGATTGTGACAGAGGCAGTAAGGTTCGGTTGAACAGGGCGTATTTTGGGTAACGCTATAGAGATAGTGAGGTCGAGGAAATGACCCGAGAAATTGGAATCAATTGAGCAGAATTGTTATTCCAAGCTGTTTGAGTAAATTTCGAGGACAAAATTTCTGTAATGAAGGGATAGTTGTAATGCCCCAAATTTCCTAACAGGGTTTAGGACCTTGATTAGGAGGCCGGGAGGGCCATAATTGATTTATTATAATATTAAGTGATCATATGCGTGTTAATGTGAATTATATTATTATATGATGATAAATGAATGCATATGGGGGTATTTATAATGATAAGGGCACTTTGGTAATTTGGCCTGTTGAGGGCATATATGTAAATTGGGTGCATATTGTAATTTGTGAATGAGATTTTATTATTATGGAGATATATTCGAGCTATTCGGCATGAGACGATCCTAGATTATGAGTTAGTGGTTTTGTCATAACGGGGTCAATTTTGGGGTAATAGAAATGTTTGTTTGATGATAAATTTGGAGTATTTGAGATCAGGATGGAATTCTGGAAGTTTTGACTATAATGTCCCCGGGGGTGTTTTCGGGACCCCAAGCCTTAGGTTTTATTTGAGGTTACTTAAGCTTGAAGTAGCTTGTCAGATAAGAACGTACGTTAGAAAATCTCTCTCTTCCTTCCCGATAGCCTATTTTACCGTTCGAAGCTTTCTTAAAGGAATTTCGAGTTCTAGGAGTCGGAATCAAGCGAGGGTTGAGGCATAGCGATCCTAGGAAAGATTAGAAGCTTCTTAACCGAAGGATTTGACGGAAAACAACTTAATCAAAGGTAATCTAAGTTTGAAGTTTTGAGTTTCTAAAGTTTTTAAGCTTAGGATTGGAATTTATGAATTGTTGAGTCTTTGGTTGGTTTGAGCTTCAGGTTTTGGTGGTTTTGGACCATTGGGAAGTTTGGGAACTTTGATTTGATTATTTGGAGATGTGTTGGATGGGTTTTTGGAAGGTTTTAAAAGTGGAAAAACGAAGAAAAGTGGCTAGTGCGAAGTTGGGTCGCGGCCCTGTTCTTGGGCGCCGCGGCCCTAGCTTGAAGAAGGTGGAGGAGGCTCTGCCAGGGGGGCGGGCCGCGACATGGTCCATGTAGGGCCGCGACCCTTAAGGGAAAAATTTCCCAAAAGTGTGTTTTTGTGATGGAAACTTAACTCTAAGGGCCTAGGATTGATCCTACTACTTAGTTAAGTGGGATTCGATGTTCCGAAGGCTTAGGTTGGGTTTGGAAGTATTTAATTACTCATTTTGATGAGGTTTTATATTTGGTTATGACTAGGTGACCGCTACGGGCTTAAAGGTTGATCGTTCTCAGGGGTCATTCTTATATTGGTTCTAGCTCGAATCTGAGGTAAGAAAACTACACCGTGTGTATATATGACATGCATAGTTGTACTTGATGCATGTTGGATATTTATATGTGACATGCATGGATATTATTGGTGCATGTTGGATTGTTAAATATAATGCATATGATGCATGAGAAACATGTGATTAGGACATGCTTTACATATTGAGTATGATGTTGTTCAGAGCTTGAGCCTCTGTGATCGTGCATAGTCCTAATTGTACTAGTACTTGTTAGGTAAGCATGTTGAATACCTTGTTAGGGATATTGGATATGTGAGACATGTTTGGTGGCATGGCTTACTTGTGTGTGGCACTGACTTATTAGTCAGAATCGGCAACGGTGTTAGATCCATCTGTGAAGTAGTAATTTACTAGTCAAGTTCACAATGGGTTGAACACTAGTCGTGTTTTACTGACCTAAGAGTCAGAGATGGCATAGCGTCATGAACGCCGAGCCAAATGAAGATTAGATCTAATCGATATCAGCAAGAATGACTCATATGGGGTATTAACGCTGGACCGACCCTAAGGTAGATGAACTTATAAGCGCTTGGCTAGTCTGAGACTAGTTATTCAGAGCCAGGGCATATGGCCCGGTGACTGTTTGTCACATGGCTAGGGAACACTGTTCCAAGGTTATGACTCTAAGGTCATGACGAAGGTTATGTTAGTGACTATTCACCATACACCTATCCTGTTCAAACTTGTGAGAGGTTCACTTATCAATTAAACCCGAGTGACCCTATCGTCACATTGCTAGAGGGGGCGGTACCCACTTTTGTGACTGTTGCGACTGTCACCTATTTATTGGGGCTAAGAGTCCTGGATGATTATTATGATCATTGGTTGATGTGTTATACTCAACATCATGTGGATCTGTTGCTTGTTGGAGTAGGGCGTGTGCCTTATGATCCGATGACATGTTATAACTGTTCATTAGCATATTAAGTTTTCTTGCTGAGCTTCGACTCACGGGTGCTATGTGGTGCATGTAAAGGCAAAAGAAATATGGACCATCCTTGAGTTGGAGAGCTTAGGTGATGAGGTGTACATATGCAGCTGCTCGTCCACCACGGCCGAGGTTGAGAAGGAACTAGGGTTGAACCCTATTTTGCCGCATAGAACGGCCTGTTGTAAATATTTTCTTGTAATAGACTCTAAAATTATAATTTTGGGATCCCAACATATATACTAAACGTTCTAATGAAACGTTACATCTTAACCAAAAATTTTAATCCCTAAACCGCTAATCATACTTAGTACACGATTTTGGCCAAATGACTCGATTAGCGAGTTTAACACTGTTTACAAGGCACACCGTAACAGTCCCTGGAGTTGGGGCGTTACAATTATAAAAAAAGGCAAAACATAACTGTAAAACATCGATTTCCATCAAGGTTAATTGAGGTAAGTCAAGGTCAAGCATCGAGGCATGTCGAGGTTTATCATTTTCTATCGAGGTGGTTGCCAAAGTAAATGCATGAGTGTAATGCCCTACTTCCTTAGATTCTTTACTATGTGAGTTAAAAATGTGTCATTAGCTCGCTAATCAAGGTTTTAGGTTAAAAGTGTGACTAAACTGAAATAAAACCCGTTTATTGACATTAATTATAAAAATTTGGACATTCATTGAAATCGTAAAAAATTTATACAGTTGGGATCCCAAAATACTGCTTAGAAAATATATTACAAACTAAAAAATATAATTACGATCGACCTAAGCGACAAAGCAGTTCATTACGATACTTTCCCCAAAATAATCCTGGCTGTGATAGCCAAATAGGTCGAACATGTACCCGTTACTCCACACTCTCCATACTCATGGTTGGTGGATCTTCCCTTTGCCCTTACCTGCACCATAGAGCACCCATGAGCCGAATCCCAGCAAGAAAACTCAACATATAACATATAACATAACATTCCACAGTATACAGCAAAACAGCCAACGGGCTAAACATATAGCGGCCTACGCCGTCCTAGGCGCTTTACCAGGCCCTGGGTTCGCAGTCATCACCGAGCGGGTGGATTCAGCACCCACAAAGGGTCTCGCCCTAACAGCCTACACTCAGCGTGCTCAACTCGATCTTGGCCCCTTGCCATACCCAGCTTCTTGTCGTTCTCGGCCTTCGTTGTTCCCAGCCTTCGTCGTTCACTCACAAACATGCATAACATAGCATAATAATCACAGATATCCACAAATATATTAAGCATAAACAATAGGTGTTGACTGCGTTTTTAGCCAACGACGTAAGAACCTCAAATACGACAAACCTTCAAGAGAAATAAAAATGACACAGACGGTTTAAACAAGAAAAGTAAATAACACAGGAGATTTTTATAGTGGTTCAACCCCGATTGTCGGTAATAGCCTAATCCACTTAGAGTTGTGATTTATAAATCCGTACTCAAGATCAGATGGACTGAGCCAACTGAGTTTCTTCAGTACAGATTACGAAAATACAAGAGTTCTCTCTTATTTCAGCACTTTCTCTCTCTAGAATACACATACCCAATTTTCTCTCTCTAGAAAGAAGAAGCCCCTCTCTCATCCCATAAGCCCTCTATTTATAGGCCTAGGATCCTCAACTGATATCCCCTTTCGATAGGGATATTTTATTATTCATCTTATATTTATATTATGTTATCCAATGAATTAGCATTTGTGACGTGGCGAATAATCTCTTGACACGTGGCTGACACCTGGAGCGTCTGCTAGAGTATCGACCAGGAGACACACCAGAAGCAGGACAGACCTGTCTTTACCACGACCAGACTGGTCGGTGGTTCCGCTGGCAAAACAACATTTATGGAAAGATCTTATGTATCCCGAATTTATTTCATGCAATCTTCTGAATATCCCATGATTCAGGGGATAATATCTGTAACAATATTGGGCAACCCTCCATGAGCCTATAAAAAGCAAGAGATGGCTCATGGGAAGGGACTTTTTTGGAGCCCGGAAATCATAGAGATTATAGAAATTATCTGTGAAAACTTGTATTGTTTATGAGGAGTGTTGAAACTCATTGAACCCAAGTTCTCTGATCACACTTTCGATCCCATATCAATATCATTCTAAGTGGACGTAGGTCATTACCAGATTCTGGGGCCGAACCACTATAAATTACTGTGTTTTCTTTACTTTTGTCATTACGTTATTATCTATACATATTCGTCTATATCATTCATATTTTGACTCCGTGTCAGTTGGCTAAATCGTGGGTCAACATTCTGGTGCTTTCATTGAGAGGACGACTCATCGTTGTTGATAAAACTAATGGCGAAAGCAGGGAAGAAAGCTGCTCAGACCGCTACCGCTGCACCGTCGAATCCGCCACCTCCTCCTCCCCCTGAAAGCATGGCGGAAGATGAGCCACAACTAGATTTTGAAGAGGAGGAAATGGACGATGCGACTTTGAGGAGCACCTTGGGCACGTTGCAGGAAGAGTTGGCTAGTCTGAGAGCCAATCAAGAGACTGCCGCAGAAGCTATGGCGAGGCAGCAGCAGGAACTTGATCGTCAGCGGGCGGAGTTAAGCGAGAGACAAGCGGAGGTGGATCGCCGCCAGACTGAGGCCATGGCAGCCCTTGAAGCGGCCTTGCTGTTGGCCAGAAATCAGGCCGCGCCTGCCTCGCAGCCTAATCAACCTGAAACTGGGCCACCCCAAGGAGGTCCCAATCCTAGCCCACCAGTCCATCCTTCAAGTCCGCAAAGGCCTGAACAGCCCCAGATGCCCCATGACGACGTCCCACTGGACCCCGAGGCAGATCCACCATCCCACGCTGCTCGAGGTAATCCCCCGCAGCAAAGGCAGAATAGAGCCGAGCGACAGCCTCGTAGTCCTAGACGCCGCGAGAATGATGGGCCACACCAAGCGAACAGGGGTCACCACCCTCCTGGTAACAGGAGAGACTCGGAGTTAGGCTCTGCGGTCCGTGGATCCCAACGGCATGATAATGCGCGGGGACATCGCGACCAGCGCAGGCCACCCTCTAACGCTCGGGGTGTTTCTGCCAGAGATGGGAATAGAGGGAACAACCAGTCTTACCACAGCCAGTCAAAGTTCAAAGATGGCCACGGCTACAACGAGGCTGACTCAGGCAAGGACAATGCTGATGGGAGGAACGGAAATAGAGGCAAGAGCAGGAGCCAAATACCTCAAGATGATCAACCAAATAGACACGATGCTGGGGGGCAACCCAGGCAAAATAATGTCTTCAACCGGCTCGGAGGTAGCGAGCAACGGAGAAGAGAGGAAGATCTAAGAGACATACTCAATGATCGTCGAGAGAAGCATGGTGAGAACATCCCCCCAGCAGCAGAGACCGTAGCTATTCCTACTGCGTTGCAAGCCCAGATAGACGCACTAAATCAGGCTGTGCAACAGCTGGTCGGGGGAAGGACCTCTTACATCGACCACGATAGAAGAAAAGGCACTCCATTTATCCAAAGAATAGCCAACGCAGAGACTCCCAGCAAGTTCAAGATGCCTACGCTCCCGAACTTTGATGGATACGGGGATCCTGTCTCGCATGTGAATAAGTTTGAAATCCAGATGGACATTCAGAAGGTGCCAAAGATGCTCGGTGCAGGATCTTTCCTGCAACACTTTCTGAAGCCGCTCAGGAATCGTTCTTTAAGTTCCCACCTGCAAGCATAGTTTCCTGGGAAATGTTCGTAAGGGAGTTCTACGGACAGTTCTACGCAGGCCGTGTCCACCCGACCGAAGCAAACCAACTGGTCGAGATCCGCCAGCAGGATGGAGAATCACTGAAGGATTACATCCAGCACTTTATGCGAGCGGCAGCCGGAGCAAAGATTGTCGGGGACGAAGGAAAAATGATGGCTATAACCGCGGGAGTAAGGCGCCATTCGCCCCTATGGAAAAGTCTTCGTAAGGATGGGGTTAAGACCACCCAGGAGTTCTTAGACCGAGCTGATCGGTATATCAAGCTCGAAGAAGCCATTGCCGATGATGGAAAACCCTCAAATAAGGTTAAGAAGGCTGCCGAACCCGCCAAAGCCGCCAATGGCACCAAACCAAATGGCAACGGCAAGGGCAACGGAAACGGCAACGGTAATGGCAAGAATGGTGGGAAACGGCCACATAATGAGCCTTCCACCTCCGACAATAAACGAGCCAAGGGTAATCGTTATGAACCTAGGTTCACTAACTACACTGCCCTCGTTGAGTCTCAAGGAGAGGTTTACCAGGCCACAAGCTCTAGTGTGCCCTACAAGAAACCTGGGCCCATTCGAAAAGACATTTCAAAAAGAGACAATACCAAATTCTGTCGTTACCATAACGACTATGGACATGACACTAATGAATGCAACCAGCTAAAAGATGAAATCAAGTTCCTCATTAGACAAGGACACTTGAGAAGGTACGTACGGGCCTCGGGAACTTCCCAACGAGAAGCTCCAGGTGGCAACGAGCAGACGTCCACACGCCAACGCTCGCCACCGTTACAGCCTGCCCCCGTAGCCGGAACACTTTTAACCATCTGTGGAGGCCCGCACCTTGCAGGGAATAGCGGAAAGGCTAGAGAACGATATGCTCGAACTCTATGCCACGACCAAGACATCGAGATGATGACTGTGGAGGACCGAGCGCCGAAAAAGGCCCGCTCAGAGGAGTGCGGGATAACCTTCTCTGAGGGCGATGCCCAACACGTCCGGTTCCCACATTCCGATCCGCTGGTCGTGGATATCCAAATGGCCAATATGATGGTAAAAAGAATACTGGTCGATACAGGAAGTTCAGTAAACATCCTGTATAAGTCAACGCTGGAACGCATGAAGCTGTCCGTGAAGGACTTGGAGCCCTGCAATCAAACCATATACGGCTTCTTTGGAGAAGGACTCGCTCCAGCCGGAATGATAAAACTCCCAGTGACAACGGGTACAGTGCCTGCCTCAAGGACATTACTCGCCACTTTTGTAGTGGTCGATTGTCCTTCAGCGTATAACGCCGTTATTGGAAGACCCATACTGGTTGAACTGAGGGCCATTATCTCCATGTGGCATCTAGCCATGAAATTCCCAACGGACGCAGGGGTAGGATGCGTTTTGGGAAACCAAAGGGAAGCCAGGGAGTGCTATAACGCCTCGATCACAAAGGCAAAAAGTGGAGCATCGAGGAGCGCTACTCCAGAACGATTGCAAATGACGGAAGACAGACAAACCCAATCAGGTGGAAAAGTCACCAAATAAGGTGTTGCCCAAAGTGAGGATATAGATTTGGATCCTCGCTTTGGGGATTTTGAAGAAAATGTTGGGCCCGTCGAGGACCTAGAGGAGGTCCAGCTCGATGAAAAAGACCCGACCCGAATCGTAAGGGTTGGGAAGAATTTAGAACCTACCGCAAAGCAGGAGCTGGTGGAATTCTTGCAAGAGAACCAGGAAGTTCTCGCCTGGTCACATAAAGACATGGTTGGAATAGATCCTGCAGTGATCAGCCATGTCCTAAACATAAACAAAATCTTTCCACCGGTGCAACAGAAAAGAAGGCTGCTCGATAAAGACAGATCAAGAGCCTTGAAAGAAGAAGTCGAAAGACTTAAATAAAATGGGTTCATTAGGGTGGCGTTTTATCCATCATGGGTCTCCAATCCGGTGCTGGTCCCCAAGCCTAACGGAAAATGGCGGACCTGTGTGGATTTTACAGACCTCAATAAAGCCTGCCCAAAAGACTGCTTCCTGCTCCCGAGGATCAACCAGCTAGTCGATGCAACTGCTGGGCATGAGATCCTTTCGTTCATGGATGCATATTTAGGCTACAATCAGATCAGCATGCACCCCCCTGATGAGGATCATACTAGCTTTTGGACCGATACGGGCTTATATTGTTACAAGGTGATGCCTTTTGGACTAAAAAACGCAGGTGCAACTTACCAATGACTAGTCAACCACATGTTCAAGGAACTGATCGGAGTAAGCATGGAGGTATATGTGGATGACATGCTGGTAAAGTCCAAGAAGGCTGAAGGACATGTGAGGGATTTCCGAAGGTGCTTTGACGTGTTAAACAAGTACCATATGAAGTTGAATCCCCTCAAATGTTCCTTTGGAGTCGGGTCAGGAAAGTTTTTAGGGTTTATAGTGAATTCAAGGGGAATCGAGGCCAACCCCGACAAGATAAAAGCCCTGATCGATATGAAGTCGCCAGAAAAGATCAAGGATGTCCAAAGCCTGACCGGAAGGATAGCTGCCCTTAGTAGGTTCATCTCAAAATCAACTGACAAGTGCGTTCCATTCTTCAATCTACTTAGGGGAAATAAGAAGTTTGAATGGACAAAAGACTGCGAGCAAGCATTCCAGACAATAAAGGCTCATATGTCACAACCTCCCATCCTATCAAAACCAATCGAAGGAGAGACTTTGTATATTTATCTGGCGATTACCGAAGTTGCTGCTAGTGCATTACTGATACGGGAGGAAGAAGGCGTGCAGAAAGCTGTTTACTACGTCAGCAAAAGGCTTATCGGTGCAAAATTAAAATATCCACCGATCGAAAGATTAGCATATTGCCTAATTCTAGCCTCCCGAAAGTTGCGACCGTACTTCCAAGCCCATCCTATCACGGTTCTGACCGACCAGCCCCTTCGGCAAGTCCTCCAAAAACCCGAGGCGGCTGGACGACTGTTAAAATGGGCGGTCGAATTGGGACAGTTCGACGTAACTTATTCACCGCGAGCAGCAATAAAAGGGCAAGCCTTAGCCGATTTCATTGCGGAGTTCACCGAACTCCCCAGTAACGAGCTGTGCAAACAGCCTGAAGCGCCCATGCCTCAAGACAAGACTCCTTCGTGGAAACTATTCACAGATGGATCATCTAATGAATCTCACGCTGGAGCGGGAGTGATATTGATAACGCCCGATGGGCATCGATTTCACTGCGCAATCAGGTTTGACTTCGCAGCATCAAACAATGAAGCGGAATACGAAGCACTCCTCGCTGGACTGAGAATGGCCAGGGATATGAACATTAAAGCGCTCGATATTTTCAGCGACTCTCAGCTGGTCATAAATCAAGTCCTGGGAGAATATCAAGCGCGAGGGTTAAAAATGATGGCCTACCTTAACAAAACAAAAGATTTGCTAGCACAATTTACAAAATACACCCTCCAGCAAATTCCGCGAGACCAAAATTCGAATGCAGACGCCTTGGCCAAACTTGCAAGTGCTAAAGATGCTGATACCCTGAACATAGTCCCAGTAGAGAGATTAAGTGAACCAAGCATTGATGCGGCCGAAGCCAGCATGGAAATTCGGGTAGAAGATACATGGATGGCGCCTTACCTGGAGTATCTGACAAATGGGACATTGCCAGCAGATAGAAACAAGGCCAGAACTCTGCAAAGACAAGCTGCTAGGTACATACTGCTCGACGGTGTTATGTACCGAAGAGGATACTCAATGCCACTGCTCAGGTGTATCACATCAGAAAAAGCTAAGGAACTCATGAAAGAAGTACATGAAGGCTTCTGCGGAGATCACGCTGGGGGGCAGAGTTTGGCGAAAAAGATTCTCCGACAGGGCTATTTTTGGCCAACGATGAACGAGGATTCAATGGAGTACGTACGAAGGTGTAACAAATGTCAGACGTTCTCCAAAATTCCACGAGCAGCTCCAAACGAGCTAAAGCAGATGCAGAGCCCGTGGCCTTTCGCAATATGGGGAATAGACTTAATTGGATCCCCGCCAACAGGAAAAGGAGGAGTAAAGTACGCAGTTGTGGCAGTTGATTACTTCACAAAATGGGTCGAAGCTGAACCACTCGCAACCATCACAACCAAGAAAGTTCTCGACTTTGTCATCAAGAACATTGTGTGCCGGTATGGTTTGCCCAGAAAAATAGTATCAGACAACGGAACCCAATTTGACAACGACCTGTTCACCGATTTCTGCGAAAGGCATGGGGTAATTAAGAGCTTTTCTTCAGTCGCACACCCCCAAGCGAATGGGCAAGTCGAAGCTGTAAACAAAACCCTCAAGGACACCCTGAAGAAAAGACTTGAAGAAGCGAAAGGAGCATGGCCAGAACAACTACCTGAAGTCCTCTGGTCGTATAGAACATCTCATCGAACAGCCACAGGACGTACCCCATTTTCCTTAGCTTATGGGTACGAGGCCATGTTACCCGTCGAGGTAAATCCTCCCTCACATCGGCGTTTAACGTACGATCAAGAGCAAAACAGCCAACTAATGCTGGAGTCCTTAGACTCAATTGATGAGATACGAGAAAAATCTCAACTCCGAGTTGCTGCTTATCAACAAAAAGTCGCCCGGTACTTTAACTCCAAAGTTAAAGTGTTTATCGAGTTTTTCGGAAACGAATATAAACAGAATAATAAAAAGATAAGAACTGTAGAAGTGTTGAAATGTAACTAAACAAACAGTGTTTTTACGTGGTTCAGGCGTTAACAAGCCCTAGTCCACGAGTCGATGTTATTATACTTGGAAAGGACTACAGTAAGATGGCTGGTGTACAAGAACTTCACACGCTCACAGTGTTTCTCTCGGGTTCTCTTGAAGAAGATGAAGCTAGAGAGATTTTTGTAGAGCTTTTGCTATGTGATCTGTTGGCCGTCCCTCTTCTTGTAAAATGAAGGGGTCTTTATAGCTAGGGTTTTGGATTAGGGTTTCTCTCTACGTACATGAGTCTTAATTACTCCAGCCATAAATAGGGAATACAATTACTGTAGTAGCATGGCTACAAAACTCTATGTGGGTATATTTACATGAAAGTATGGGGAACACACAAAGTCAGCCGTCTTTTCCAAGTTGTCAGCGGAACAGTAGGCGAAAAGGTACCCTTAGGCGTGCTGGGATGTGTGCGGCTTTGACCTGTTGGGCGTGTCAGGCGGGATCCTGTGTCAGGTGGATATCATTCCAAATATGCCTCCTCCATGACTCGACCGCTTGGTGTTGTTCCGTGCGAGGCACGGAACCGTTTCCGCGAAGAACACTCGAAGAGCTTCTCCTGGAAGGAGCTTCCCCGAAGGATACTCCTTCGGGAGTCCGAGAGGGTTGACGGGTTTCCGTGTCGTGTTTGCTTGGAAGAGTAATCCGGACACTAAACAGGAGAGGCGACGCCTTTCTGTCCATCCGCGAGCTCTGGTCACCTACCGTGAAAGACATCGATAATTCTGCTTCCCCGAGGACATCAATCTAAACGCTATCCGGAAATCTGGATAACATAAAGAAAGAAGATTCAACGTCGGAGACTTAGTGTTACGACGAGTTTTCTTGAATACCCGCGACCCCACTGCTAGCGTGCTCGGACCTAACTGGGAAGGACCTTACCAGATTGAAGAAGTCCTTCACCCAGGCACCTACAAACTTGCACGCTTAAACAGAGATCTCGTTCCACGTTACTGGAATGGAGAACACCTGCGCAAGTATTACCAATAAACAGCCCTTCTTAAAGGACTGGCTTCTTCAAATTCTTCTATTAATTTTTACAAGTTTTGCAAAGAGGGTTAGCCACGGTGTATGGCTAACTGCTCGTATATGTAAGATTCTGTTTCAGAATCATTCGTAAAGACATGATTAGTCCATTTTTAATACGAAATTATAAGGGACTGTGCTCAGCCAGTCGTTCTTGCCAACCTTTGTGAATTTACATTTACAAATATTTGTTCACTACGTGTGTTGTTTTGCTGTATTACAAGTATCATTTTTCCGCACGAACAGGAATGTTCGAACAGGCCATGGTCAAGGAAAGTGACCAAGGACCTAAAGCTCCTCGATCACTTGGGGGGCATATAAGGCACATCGATAGCAAAGCATACTCTCAAGGTATGTAAACACATGAACAAAATGAGTGAAAGCATGCTTCAAGTACTTAGAGTATTTTTTCAAAATATATGTTTTGATAAATCATGACAAAGTACTATGCTAAGTTCGGTCATACGGACAAACGTTATAATAAGTAAAAATATTATAACACCAAGAGTTAAGCCTTTACACCGCAAGCATTGCTGCTTGGATGTAATTGTTCAAACAAAAAGATTTACTGCCCATGCAGCAAAGCTTAAAAAGAAACTATTGTTTTTACATTGCGACCCGTGGGTCGCATGTTCAAAAAGAAAGAAAGACAGGTAAATAAATTAAGAGGCATGGGGGGCAGGAGGATCCTGGGCAACAACCTGGTCAGTCTCTTCCTCGATGGTTTCTTCGTCCAAACCAACGACGCTTGGGGTTGTAGGAATCGCGGCTCTTGCCTCCTCTTCAGCCAGTTGAGCAGCGCACCGAGCCAACTCCGCAACTCTGACTTCCTCCGAAAGGTAGCTAAAGTCAGCACCCTGATTGTGTTTCCAGAAGTTATAGAAACATCGGAGTGTCGTCCTCTTGTACTTTTCCAGATTCTTGGAGTTGTCAAGCTCCGACTGCTGCACCTTGCCCTCGAGAGTGGCAATAGTCTCGTCCTTAGACTTGACTACCCCCTCCAGATGCTTGATTTCGCGGAGATGAGTTTTGTTGTACGACCGGTACTCTTCCCTCAGCTTAACCGCTGCATCTTTTGTAGCTTCAGCCGCGGACAGTTTGGTCACCGCTGCATCCCTCTCTCGGACCACCGTCTCCAACTCCTTAGCATGTTTAGCCTCAGCAGCCGAAAGCTCCTCAGCCGCCTTCACCTGATGTTTCTCGAGAACTTTAGCCTCAATCTGCTCAAAGTAGGCCTGGGCTCGGGTACGAGCAGTAATGGCAGAAAGTAAGGCCTGTAAACGAAAGAAAAGAAGTCAAGACTTATCACGAGAATTGAAAAAACAAAGACTCGAGGAGCAAAGAAATACTTACGCTGGAGATCTCGTTCAGAGTCCTGTTCAGGATCTGGTCGACTGGTAGCTCTACAGCTTGGATCATGGCGGCCCCAACACGCTCACCTCTGCCAATGCGTTCAATTCGATCCTTAGCGGATCGAATGGTATGGCTCACGAGCCTGGCCTCATGAGCCTCTTCGCGAGAAAGATGCTCCCTAGCAGGTGCAGGTGGAGGGTTGGACCGAGCAGGGGTGTTTTGCTGTTCAGAAGGAGCTGGAGGAGGGGTAGGAGTTCGCCCAGTTGGCACAGGACTTTGCACGGTTGGTGAGCCCTGAGGAAGGTCTTCTGGTCGACTCTTCTTGGCTGAAGGGCCTCGACTGGTTTCACCAGTTCGTTTCTTTGACCTCCGTTGAAGTTGAGGGACTTCCTCTTCCTCTTCGGCCTGGTACATGTCAAAGATATTGGGAGTCGACATATCTGCATGAAAATAAGCATAAGAGGTTAGTAAGGGAAGAAAAAGGTGAAAGTAAGTAATACAACAGAAAGAAGATAATAAAGTGAATACCCGAGCTACAACTACTGGTCGCTATACTATTGACTCTATTAATCATATACTCATTTTCTGGCATGAAGAAGTTTGGCCCTAGATTTGGAGCATATGTAAAGTTGCCATCCCCGTCAAACATGTGACAGGGGATTGGCAGACCATTTAAAAGCGAAATAACGTTACCATTGTCATCAGAAGACTCTTCTAAGTCAACAACTGGTTCTGGGGCCTTTTCTTTCCCCTTGCCTTGGGGAGCAGAAGGCCTTTCTGCAGAAGGGCTGCCCGTGGGTTCCCTGATCGTAACTCCTGTTGGCCTCCTCCTTGGAGAGGGCACAGGAAGTTGCTGCTCGGGAACCCCCCCGGCAGTGGGTTCGTCCGTTTCGGACCCTCTATTGTCATGGCGAGGAGCCAGAAGGCCAGATGACCTCAAATTCTTTTCTAGTGTCAAGGTCTTGACACATTTGGTTGTGGCGGACATCTTGGCCAGAGTATCAGACCTCGACACCATGTCTAGTGTTGGGGTCGGGCGCAACCAGGGGCCTGAAAAGCAGATCGAGTTTGAGAAATGACGATAGGAAATACTATATGATAAAGTATCGACCAGGGCAAAGACAAATTTGTACCTCCTCTCGCGAAAGCCAAGTTGTCACTGGATATATCCGGAGTAAAGAAGTACTCCTTGTTGTAATGTCCCACGTTTGATATGTGGGTGGTGCCACTCAAAAACGTCCGGCCAGTTTCCTGATGGCAGAAGTGAAAAAAGCCCGTCCCGTTGTGTTGGGGATTGGACTTGAGGTCAAAGAGGTAGTTAACCTCATGAGGTGAAGGTTCTGGCCATTTGTTAAGTTTGTACAGGACGTAGAGTGCAGCCAACATCCTATATCCGTTAGGGGTTATTTGAAAGGGAGCGACGCCGAAATAATTGGCCACCCCCACAAAGAAAGGATGAAGAGGGAGATAAGCCCCCGCTTCAATGTGATACCGAGACCAGGCGCTGTTTGCTCCTCCTGGACGGTTAGCCCTCTGCTCCGCAGTAGGACGTGTAATGGTTACCCCCGTTAGGGGGTATTTTCTGAAGCAGTTCGCGACCATCTGAAGGGTCATCGAACTGGCTGGAGGAGTGTACCACTCGACATCAGGCGGATTGCGATGACGAGGACGAGCCCTAGTTTGGATATTGGGGTCAGGTACAAGATTCTCTCGACCACTGGACGAGGGAGCCCCCGCCTGCGAATCAGGCTGGGCAGAAGAAGAAGGGTTACTTTCAGATTCGGGCCTTTTCTTGCCAGAGGATTTTGAACGAGCCATTGAAGGAGAAGGGTGCGGTCTAGAAGAGGCTCGTGAGAAAGGTATCTGATGGATGCGATCGGTTGGTTGTTCTTCTCCTTCGAGCAGTTGGGCGAGGAGATCGTCGTCAATGGGTCTCTCACCTCCCCACAAATCTGGCATCAAAATCTGCAAACAGAAGAATGGGGAGGCGAGGTCAGAGGAATCTAGGAGATTCTTAAAGTAGCGCTGGTCGAGTATAAAAGCTAAGCCTTTATATAACATCATTATAACTAAGTCTCTCTGCGCAAACAGTTTAAAAAACGGACCAAAAGGGTGAAAGTGAAAAGTTTTCCTGAAAAGCTTTTTCGACTCCCCTCACAACGGGAAGAAATTATTTCCAACTGGTTTAAAAAATCGAAATGCTACTTCGATCCTACGTCCTAAAAAGCACTAATCCTGGGTTTTAAACCTACTCAAAAGCCTACTTTGCCTACAAAAAACATCTTATCTGCAGGCGTTCAAAAAATCAGAAACCAAGAGATTCAAACAGTACACCGTTTAAAAGCATGCACCACGAAAGGTTAGAAGCATGGAGTTTCAGAGTAACTTACCAAGGAAAGTGGTCGTGAAGATGGAAGTGAGAGTTTCGGGAGTCAATGAAGCCCACCGTCTGATCCTACAGCGCAAAGGAAGGTTCGCCGGAGAGAGTAAAGCTCTGGTTTTTAGGGTTTTTCGACAAAGAGATGACGTGCGTAAAAGGGAAAGAAGTGCCTCAAGTAACCTTATATAAGTTTGTATTTGGTGTTCAAAAGGCGTGATCATTAGTTTTCCATTTTCAAAGTATGGGGAAGCGTAATGGCCGTCATAATTGTTTCTGGGAAACTGAAAAGCCTTGATTAGACAGGAGTGGTTTGCTTTTTTCAAGAACGCACGAAGGGCTCTGACACGTCAGGAGGGGTTACCGAAGGGTCGTTCGTTCAAAGTTTATTTACTGTTCGTGGTAAATAAACTTTGGGGGGCAAATGTTATCCAATGAATTAGCATTTGTGACGTGGCGAATAATCTCTTGACACGTGGCTGACACCTGGAGCGTCTGCTAGAGTATCGACCAGGAGACACACCAGAAGCAGGACAGACCTGTCTTTACCACGACCAGACTGGTCGGTGGTTCCACTGGCAAAACAACATTTATGGAAAGATCTTATGTATCCCGAATTTATTTCATGCAATCTTCTGAATATCCCATGATTCAGGGGATAATATCTGTAACAATATTGGGCAACCCTCCATGAGCCTATAAAAAGCAAGAGATGGCTCATGGGAAGGGACTTTTTTGGAGCCCGGAAATCATAGAGATTATAGAAATTATCTGTGAAAACTTGTATTGTTTATGAGGAGTGTTGAAACTCATTGAACCCAAGTTCTCTGATCACACTTTCGATCCCATATCAATATCATTCTAAGTGGACGTAGGTCATTACCAGATTCTGGGGCCGAACCACTATAAATTACTGTGTTTTCTTTACTTTTGTCATTACGTTATTATCTATACATATTCGTCTATATCATTCATATTTTGACTCCGTGTCAGTTGGCTAAATCGTGGGTCAACATATTACAATAAATGTTTAAAATACAACTTATTCCTCAATTTGAGTGAGGAGTGAGAGATTCCCGGGTGCCTAGACCAATTCTTGCTAGAGTCGTTCTGGGGACTTTGACGTAGTCTCACATGCATGTTGATTACTCCTTCAAGCTTTCCTTGGACCAAGGTGATACAAGCTTGGCTCTCCTCGGACCAAGGTGGTCCGAGGCATCCTTCTCTCTTGTTTCTCTCCTCGGACAAGTTCGAGCATACCTCTTCCATTCAAGGTCCCTTCGTACCTTGTGGCCTTCTCCTCGGACCAAGGTGGTCCGAGGCATCCTCCTTGGCATCTCACCTTGGACAAGTCTGAGGCACTCTCCTTGGCATCTCACCTTGGACAAGTCTGAGGCACTCTCCTTTAGCATCTCCCAATTATGTCCGATCGGACATTGTGTAGGCTCTCCTTGTCAAAATCTAAGTCTCCATTCTTGACTTGCATGGGACTCCTCCTCCTTAGCTACTTACCTTGGACACTTTTGAGCCAACACTTAGGAAACCTTGGGAGGCTTACCTCGGACATCCTCCTTGGGGTCTCCTAGGACCACATACTCCTTGGGGTCTCCTAGGACCACATACTCCTTGGGGTCTCCTAGGACCACTTTCTCCTTGGGGTCTCCTAGGACCACATACTCCTTGGGGTCTCCTAGGACCACTTTCTCCTTGGGGTCTCCTAAGACCACTTTCTTGAGTTCTCCTCGGACCTCATCCTTGGGTTCTCCTAGGATCACTCTCTCTAGCCTCCTAGGATGCATTTTGTCATCTTTATTGCCATGCCATTGATCTCCAATTTTTGGGTATAACAATAGGGTTGCACCCAAAAACACAAACAATAGGGTCGTTCCCTACTCTACGGGTACAACAGTTTTCTTACCTGTGTCCCGAGCTGATAAGTCAATGCGATCCCGAGCACAGACCCCTAATCCGAGCCTCATTGAAAACCTAGTCACAACGCATTCATAATAACCATCCATCAAGTCCTAAACCAATATATAACTTCGAAATATTAAAGCCTCTGGGACCTTGGATTCTGCTAAACTGGGTAGTAGAATCATTCCTGAGCCTTAACATTCGAGTCCCCAAGATTAAAACCTCAATTTCCCCTATTTTCCCTTTTCTTTCCATTTTGGGCCGCGGCATGCCCTCTAGGGCCACGACGCTCCTACAGGTCAGAGAGTAGAGCTCTCTCTGCTGAAGGACACGGGTCGCGGCATGGCCTCTACGGTCGTGGCACCTGGGCAAACTAGAGGCTTCTCCAGCCTCTTCAAACATGCGGGTCGCGGCACCTGAAGAACAGGGTCGCAGCTTGGGCCTCCGAAACCTAGAAATCCACCATTTTCCTGAGTATTTCCCCTAGCCAAAACCACTAATTCACACCTCAAGAACCAATTAAACCTAGAACTGAGTCTATATCTTCGATCCATACAGCCTAAGCATCCTAACTGTAACGCCCTGGATAGCCAGGACCGCTACACTGTGTACTTATAAAGGTGCAGGATTTGCTAATCAAGCCATTTAGTCAAAACGTGTCACTAAACCACAAATGTGCTAGGGTTAAAATGGTTTTGGCCTCAAAATATACATTTCATATATTTTCAAACAAATTTACATATGGGATCCCAAAAAGAAACAGTGTTTAAAGGTTAGTTTACAAAATTTCCAAAATACAGACTACCATCAGCCACTCTAAGGCAAAACAAACATTTATAGCTTTTCTGTTCCTGTTATCCTCTCAACCGTGGCGGCTGAGCAGCTGGTCATGTACATTCTACTCACAGAGCTCTCCAAGTCAGGGCTGATCAAGCTTGCCCTTGCCTTTACCTGCATCACGTAGCACCCGTGAGCCAAGGCCTAACAAGAAAACATATTACACATCTCAACAATCATATCAAGAGAATAATTCATCAAGCATGATCAACCACTTAACATTCCACATTAATCACATAGCATGTAATCAGAATCAAAGATGCAACCAATCATTAATAACAGTCAAATCACATAATAACTAGGGCCGACAACTTAGGCCGCACCCTCTGTTTACCCCACTGACTCCGGTCCGCTTAAACCGAGCTTAGTGCATAATAAGCTGTCCTCGGCTACCAATGGCCGAGCCGCGCCCTGTGCGCAAGTGTAACCTTTGGCACTCTTAGGCCATTGGTTTACTATTTACATGGCATAATACCATCCTTTTCAAAGCATACATATTAGGGAACCCTTAGTCCCATCACAAATACACAACCAGGTGCAGTTTTCTTACCTTTGACTTCCAAGTGTACTAGTTACGAGCGATACTCCTTGAGCGCGATCCGATTCCCGAGCCCTAGCTTAGCACCTAGTCACAACCAAGATAAAGGATACAATCAACAATCTTAAAAGAGCTTCTAGACAAAGTTCTAGTCTCCGGAACATTGAACTTCACCAAACATGGTAAAAGATACAATCCTGAGCACCCTAGGTTAAATTCCCAAGCCTAGAATCTCAAAATCCCAAAATCTCTTAAGGGTCGTGGCATTAGCCACCCATGCCACGGCATGGCCCCAACCAGAGACCTCCCAATGCCCAAAAACAGCTAAGGGCCGCGGCCCTACTCAGACCATGCCGCGGCCCGCCCTCCTTCCTCAGCACACATCAGCTTCGAAGGGCCGCGGCTCACCAAGAACTATGCCGCGGCCCGACCCCTTCGAACCCAAAAAAGCCTCAATTTTTTACTCTAAAATCACATGCAAACTCACTCAAAACTACCCCAATTCCACAACTCAATTATCCAAAAACTTCCCACAAGATTCCAGCAACATAACCCAGCTAAAATCTAGACTAGAAACCCATCAAAAACCTATTTCAATCACTGAAACTTTCTAACTCAAGAACACAAAACCCAGCCATGGAAACACTATAACTCAGCCATTAAACCATAAATTCAAACTTACCTCAGCTGCAGAACCAATCCTCCAAGAGCTTTCTGGGCTAACTTCCAAGGTTCTATCCTCAATTCAATCTTCAAATCCAAAACCCAAAAACCACTTAGAACACACTCAAAATCACAGAATTTTCAACAACAGAAAGTGGGAATCAATCCTTACCTTAGTCCTAGTTGAATTCCTTTGCTAAAATTGAGCTAATCCCTCAAGACCCAAGCCTAAATCACAGAGCTTTCAGCTGAGTTCCTTTAGATTCCAAGAGTTTCCTTTGAGAGAGAAAGGGAGAAAGAGGAAAGAGTCGGTTTATTATGTTCTACTGTTTTCTACAGCTCCTTAAGTCTATCCTTAGGCAATTAAGCTAATCCCAAAGCTCGGGGTACCGGAAACGTCCCTGAGGGCAAAATGGTAAAATTCCCCAATATTCCCACCTAGACTTCCTAACCTCAAATATATCTCCAATTATTTATTTCCATAACCTGGTAATCTAAATAACCACCCAATACCTGAAATACCCCTTGACTTGTCCAAAGTCAAGCATTAGGCCCCGTTGTGACTTTCCCGCTATCTAGCTCCCTAGGATCGCCTCAAGTCGCCCGCTGCAGATTTACCCACATAATAATGTGGTTTTCAAAAACATAACATTTAACCACATCTATAATCATATAATCATACAAGCATGCTTATCATGTAATCATGCATTAAATCAAAAAATTCATACATAAACCAATTATGCCCTCCCGGCACACTAATCAAGGCCCTTAAGCCATATTAGTGATTTTGGGTCGTTACACTAACCATCCCATAAACAACCTCACAACCTCTCCAAATAGTCAAAATCAAACCAAAGTTCAGCTCACATGCAACTTCCAATTCTCAACAATTTCAATAACAACAAATCAAATTTAACCATTACCTCTGTGATATCTCCTCCCTTGAACCAATCCCAACCACAACAAGCTTCAATCCTTAAATATTCTAGCCTAGAATTCTCAAAGCTTCAATAAGTCTTCAAGCACCAAAAGAGGGAGAGAGAACCGAGAGATGGAGAGAGAGTAAGAGCTGGAATAGAGAGAGAGAGAGAGAGTCCTAGTTTATGTATTTTCTTAATTCTAGAAGTGTATATTTTTTTTCCTGATCAGTCAAGCCTATCCTCAGCCACCTAAGTCCCTAAGATGCCCAAATTACCCTTAAGTCAATCTTAATCCTATAGTGCCACCAAGGGCAATTTCGTCAATTGCCACATCCCGCTAAATCCTCGGGTGTTTCTATAAATCCCCATTTAATCTTGACATACCCGAATAATCACTAAATTACTACCCGTTACCTGGTAATTCCCGAACACCAACTGTGTTCCCAAAATGCCCCTAGGCTCCTCCCAAGCCGGGTATTCGACCCCATTGTGACTATTTAACTATTTCGCTCCTTAGGATCGTCTCGAATCGCACATCACAAATATATCACCATTCACTTGTGGTATCAATCACAATATACACATATATCTCATTTATGCCCTTAACGGGCTAAAATTACAAATATGCCTCTAATAACCAAATGGGGCCCACATGCATATTTAATTCACCTAAACATGCATTTCTAATCACATAATCATTAAATTCACATGGTAGCATAATTAAAACAATTATTGCCCTCCCGACACACTAATCAAGGCCCAAAGCCTTATTAGCAAATTTGGGACGCTACAACTATCCCCTCCTTACAAAAATTTTGTCCTCGAAATTACCTGAATAACTCAGGATACCGATCTCGCATATCTGTCTCAAGCTCCCAAGTCGCCTCTTCCACTTTGATGTTCCTCCACAGCACCTTTACCAAGGTGATGGTCTTGCTCTGCAAGACTTTATCCTTTCGATCTAGAATCTGAACCAGTTTCTCTTCATACGATAAATCCTGATCTAGCTCCAGATTCTCATAACTCAGCACGTGCATAGAATCTGACATATACGTCTGGAGCATGGATACATGAAACACATTGTGAACCCCCGATAAAGCTGGAGGCATCGCCAATATGTAAGCTACCTCTCCAACCAGTTCCAGAATCTCAAAGGGGCCAACAAACCTAGGGCTCAGCTTGCCCCTTACTCTAATCTGTTTCTCCCCTTTCAAGGGAGAAACTCTAAGGGTGTGATTGGTATAGAATTTGTATACAACTTTATGATTTAGAAAACTGACAAATTTGTGGGGCCCATGAAAATAATTGATTGGTAGCTAGTTTTTGAAAACCATATCCAAATATATATTTGGACTTTATGTTGTAAAATAGAAAACGAATAAATCTCGTTTTCTTCGTTTTGTGAAATTTCTTCCTAAAAACCCTAAAAACAAAATCCATCTCTTCTCCCCTCCACCATTTGCGAAAGACAGAGCTTCTTCATCTCTCTCCCATCAATGGTGATTCGCTGCCCCTCCTAACAGCACCTGATCCACTCCAACTCCACATCTACCATCAGCCACATAAAAAGGTATCTCTAAAACTAGTTTCAATGTTTATATATATATATATGTTTGAGAGTTTATCGTTATTGTTTCTGCCTTTCCATTCTAGTTGAGTCATGTGATTGGAACCCAAATATTGATGTGGGATTTATATTTCCATCCTTTCTTCTCCGACACTGAATTGACAATTTTGGCAGTGAAGGGAGCGGCGATGGTGGCTCTGTACCATTACCATATTGGGGACTAAGGCGGTAGGGAGAGCTTTACTCTGGAGTTTATTCTTTTTCTGCTTGATCTATTATCCAGCAAACAAAATTAAAAAAAGAAAATATTGTTCTTTTTGGTTTAGAATTGATGAAGGAAAAAAAATTGTAATTCTGTGAATATTTTTAATTGTTCTGTTATTCGTTAATTGAATTTTTTTTATTGTTGAGTTTTTATAATGATAAAGTTTGACTTTTTATTTATTGCTTTGCTTTGTTGATATTTCTGTATCACTACAACACCTTCTTGAGGAGGAACCAAAAAGAAAATAAATAGAAACAGTCTAGCAAAAGAAAGAGAAAACACAAACACAAACAGAACATTCCTAAAAACTCAATCAAGTAATCCTGCAGTCATCAATGAGCACATCATTTGGAAGATGTTATTCTAGTTTGCTTCTTTATGTCTTGAAAGATGTATAATTAGAAGATTGTAGTATGTGCTGCATCAAATGCTGAGTTTTCTTCTTATTTTTTATATTTTGGAATAATGTCAATTGGATTCTACATTTAGTAATGCTCATTTTAGTTGGAATTTTTTTGGCGTAATTTTATGCAACAATGCTTCTGGTTTAAGAAGAAAGAAATAGTGCACTCCACATGTTTGGGGAAATTCCTTAGAGACATAATGTATAGAATATAGAATAGAAATTTATATGCTTTAAATCTCTATGGCTCAATATCAACTTGAGTAATTTTAATGTTACACTTTAATCCAAAAGCTCTAGTGCTTTTTTGTTTCTTTTGATTCTATACTTTTCTCTAATTTTCTCATGCTGAAAGTCTTTCATTTCATTGTAGGCTTAATGTTTAATAATCAGTTGAACAAAGTTTTCTTCACCATTTTTGTATAAATATGTGCATATCTTAATTCTCAATTAAAACATTAAATGCAAGTCTAAAAGCTCTCTCTTGCCTTTAATTCTGATTTGGTAGGCTTTTGATCCATTGATTGTGAGCTAACTCAACTCATGGACTTGTATGAGTTTTGTTGACCGCGTTTTTGGCCAACGACGTGAGAACGTCAAAAACGATGAAACCTTCAAGAGAAATAAAACGACACAGACAATTTTGAACAGAAAGTAAATAACACACGCAATTTTTATAGTGGTTCAGCCCCAATATGTTGGTAATAGCCTAATCCACTTAGAGTTGTGATTATAGATCTGTACTCAAGATCAGATGAACTGAGCCAACTGAGTTTCTTCAGTATAGATTACAAGAATACAAGAATTCTTTCAGATGCAAGCACTTTCTCTCTCTAGAAAACTCAGACCCAAAATTTCCCAAAAGTCTAAAAAGAACCAGAAGCCCCTTTTGATCTCATAAGCCATGTATTTATAGGCTTAGGATCATATATCTGATATCCCCTAGAATCGGGATATTTTATTATTCTTATTATATTTAAATTACAAAAATACTCAAAATTTAACAGAACACCCAATTTGTGGGGAAAAATGAGATATTCCCGCGTGTGCCAAGACCGGTTCTTGTTAAAGTTGTTTCTGGGAATCTTGACTTAGTCCTCCTCTATCTGGTCGACCCATATCTCCTACTGACCATTCATGCAAGTGCTGGTTGGACACATGCATGCTGGACATATGCAAGTGCTAGTAGGACATGCACTTGCTGGTAGGACATGCACTTGCTGGTAGGACATGCATTTGCTGGTAGGACATGCATCTCCTCTAACATGGCACTCTGGTCTAGCATGCCATGTCTCTCCTCTAACATGGCAATCTCCTCTAGCACGCCATGTCTCTCATCTAACATGGCACTCTCCTCTAGCATGCCATGTCTCTCCTCTAACATGGCACTCTCCTCTAGCATGCCATGTCTCTCCTCTAACATGACACTCTCCTCTAGCATGCCAGTGCTGGTAGGACATGTACATGCTGGTAGGACAATGTCACTCCTGGGCAGACAAACACGTGACTGGTCGAACAAGGTCATGCCTGGTCGGTCATGACACTTCTCAAGCAGTCAAAACTCTTCATCAGTCTACCGGGTCACTTTATCACAACTCTGAGGAGTCAATGTATTTATTGACTATTTAATGTGTCTTTTACGGACCATGTACTGCCACTTCTCACATCTATTGCCACGTCATCGATCTCCATTTTTTGGGGATAACAAGTTTGTGCCTAGATTTTTATTGCAACACAAAGAAAATATTCTTTGCATAATTATTTCTTTATTAAATATTTATGATAAAATTGACTTTTTGATGGTTGTATGTTGTAAGGAGATGAAGCAGGAATTTCTGAGGCACCAGAGATTAATTTTAGTCAAGCTTATATGGCTCAGATGGGAAATGTTAGAGATGACATTGCTGGACAAATGTGGCTTAGTTATAACAACAAC
Source organism: Humulus lupulus (assembly GCF_963169125.1). Classification (NCBI taxonomy): domain Eukaryota; kingdom Viridiplantae; phylum Streptophyta; class Magnoliopsida; order Rosales; family Cannabaceae; genus Humulus; species Humulus lupulus. The sequence continues at coordinate 188,509,176 of NC_084795.1, read as the reverse complement.
GTTTAGTTAAGTAACAAAATGTAACTTTGATTTAGAAAAAAAAATCAACATTAATGACAATGCAATATTGTTATGAATTTTATCAATGCACTATTATTAAATTTTAATTTATCAATATAATTAAATTTTACTTAATTAAATCTATTGATAAATCAAAATTTAATATTATACAACCTATGTATATAAAATTAACATAATATTCAGATTCAGCTAAACCAATCACATATTCAATTTCTGTTATATTTTCAAATTTAATACCAATCACAGATTTAGTTTTTTAAAACTAAAAAACAGTTTACTGACATTGAACCAATCACATTCTCAGAAACATGTTTTTAGTTACTAAATTCATATTTTCATTTCAGAATCTCAGTTTTCAAAAATATAGTTTTCTAATCGCAAACCAATCAGACCCTAAGAAACACGTGATCACCGACTTGAACCTATACGCTCTTGCGTCTCAAGTCTGAGTAACTCTCCTGCCTACTCTGGGAGGCGAGCATTCGCGTTCTTATTTTCTCAATTGCCTCATTGGTCCTTTGAACAACTTCAGGACCTAAATACCTCCTCTCACCCTTCTCATCCCAATGGATGGGTGATCTACTCTTCCTCCCATATTGTTAGGAACGAGTTTCCTAATACGCAGCTGAATGGTGGTGGGTTGGCCTAGTGTACAACAAAACTTTTTGTAACATATTTAAATTACCTTTAAATATGCGGATCCATTAATATACATACATTAATCATAAGCAAGAAAAGAATAGAAAACATATATCTTGATGCCTATCAAGTGTCATTGCTATCTTTTCGAGAAATGAAAGAACTTCCTACCAAGCTGCTCCCAGGTACTCACATCAAGATCTTCCACAACGTTCTCTACACCTCAAGAAGTGTGTGGGCACTTAGAGAATAAATGATGGTAAATTTATGATTCAACTTGATGTACTCAACACATGAGATCAAGAGAATAGGCCTGTGATTGGTTTTGTATCTTTTTCAGGGAGAGATAAAGAAGTATCGTTCTTTTTCTTTAGAGCGAATAATTATGTCTTCTTCAGAATGAATATTTTTATTTTCTGATAAGTCTAACTTAAATAGAAAATATTCAAATTTTAAAAATAAATCTGTAACTAATTTACAATTTATCTTTTAATTAATAAATTATCTTATTAATGAAAATATCAAAAAACTAACTTTTGAATTTTCCATTAATTAATTAAATAAAAGTAAAAAATATATCCCTGATTTTTTTTTACACTGCTCACGCCACACACAGTCCAGGGACTGTGTGTGTCGTGTAGCACCCTATAAATTATGGATATTTAATTTTTCCACAATTATTTTATTATTCATTCAAACTACCTTATCAAATAAAATCCAACAATCTAATAATTAATTCAAATTTGAATTAATTATCTTTTTAGCTAATTATCCAATATAATTAATTATTTGAATAAATATCAATATTTTAAATTCAAATCCAATTTGAACTTATCAAATTATTATCTCTCACTCAAATAAAGATATTTAATTAATTCTACAAATTAATTAAAGCCAATTTTAATTAATACTAATTTTGAAAATAAAATATTAATTTTATTATAATTTCGAAAATTATAATTAATTAATTATTTAATGTAATTTCAAAAATTAATTATTAATTAATTTTATTAATTACAACTAATTTGTAATTAATTAATTAATCACTATTATCACATAATTGCATATTTGGCCTGAAGAACAAATTTCTTCTTAAATATGTATTTTAACCATTTTCCATTTATATCAACTCTTGCCTTGAATAGTGTTGATAGAGCCGTTGTAGGGACCTATGGACCTATAATTCCAAGCTCCAATAAATTTGAGATTATTAATTAAATAATCTTAATTTATTAATCGCTTTATTACTCCACTATAAATATGAGACTGCACTCTTGTAATTATAGACATTTCATTTACTGAGTACTTTATAATAATTAAGCGTCCATTGATATAATCATTACATACAAATTAACCCTCTAATAATGGTTCATAATTAGCCGGGAATAAAATTACCGTTTTACCCTTTTAATTATATCTTGTTTCCTTAAGTACCATTGACTTTACTAGTGAAGGTTAATTCATAACTAAATTATGAATTTGAGCTCAATAACCTTTTAGTCCCAAAAGCTAACCCTTAAGAGAACCATTATTCAATCTCTTACGAGAAGATATAGATTCCATATCTGTATACTATGTCCCCAGCCATTTACATCAATGAGTTCCCAAAACAAAAGTTTCTAGCCTGATCATTCTGACAGACCCTAACGAATGAATCAAAGAACTCATATAATATAAACAAGAGTTCATAGTAACTTCAGAATTAAGATCTATTTGTATATGATCATCAGTTGATATATTTAATTACTACTTCGAAATGGTATTTAACTAAGTATTAATAAACATATCTGGTCCAGTTCTATATATTCTCTAATATATAAAGTACCTCCGCTAAAGTGTCCTACTACACTAGTAATTCGGACCTAGATCACATGTATTCATAATACTAGTGGACCGTACTTGCAGTAATTAATCTAAAGATTCCATAACTTTATTTTATTGCGAACTATTCAAGTTCATTTATCTCAAACACAATCCTCCCGTACCAATACGTGGTTGGGATCACATATATGAACTTAGGAATTTTTTTGATATTTACTTAATATTATCACATAATAATATAGTCCATAATATATATGCATAAAAAATTCAATTTATTTATTTATTTCTTAAAACAATGTCTACTGCATATGCTTTCAGGGCACAATTCCCAACAATCTCCCACTTGCCTTAAAGCAAATGAGGCATCTCTCTCATTCCCATGTTTCTTACATGCTCCTTAAAATATTTTATGGATAAAATCTTTGTGAAAGGATCTGCAAGATTATGCTCTGAAGCTATCTTCATAACTGCAACATCTCCTCGATGAACTATCTCTCTTACCAAGTGATACTTCCTCTCGATGTGCTTTTCCCTCTTGTGACTCTGTGGTTCCTTTGAGTTAGCTACTGCCCCACTGTTGTCACAATATAGGAATAGTGGCTTATCCACATCTGGCACTACTTCCAGATCATAATAGAACTTCTTGAGCCACACAGCCTCCGTAGTAGCTTCATAAGCTGCTATTATACTCGGCTTCCATGGTGGAGTCTGCAATGTTGGTTTGTTTAATACTTCGCCAAACTACTGCTCCTCCTCCAATAGTAAACACTGATCCAAAAGTCGATTTTCGAATATCTCTATCTGGTTGAAAATCAGAATCAGTGTAACCAATGGGGATTAGGTCTCAACCTGAATATACAAGCATATAATCTTTAGTATTTCTAAGATACTTGAGAATATTCTTCACTACATCCAATGACTCAATCCAGGATTGGATTGATAATGGCTGACTATCCCTACTACATAACAAATGTCAAGCCTTGAACATAACATGGCGTACATTAGACTGCCTACCGCTGAGGCATAGGGATATTGTCTCATATCTTCCTCAACCTGAGGTGTTTTGGGGCACTGCTCCTTGGAAAGGAATACTCCAGAATGGGTTGGCATATCACCCTTTTTTGGAGTTTTGCATATTAAAGTGTTATAGCACCTTATCAATATAAGCTGCTTGAGACAGTCTGTAACGACTCAAAATTGCTAATAAGGCTTAAGGGCCTTGATTAGTGTGTCGGGAGGGCATAATTGATATTTATGTGAATTAATGATAAAATGCATGATTGTGTGGCATGCCTGATTTTACGATTATGTGAAAATGATTAAATGCATGTGTTTACCCAAAAACGGACTACCTGATGACGTGGCAGGATTGGTCTACACGTGGGAGGCACATGTCTGTTTTTAGGAAGTGTATTCTGCTCGGCCATCAACCACAAGACTGTTGGTTTATCACACATCATAATTATGTACGACTAGCCTAGTCGCATATATTCATTTATTTCCTTCAGATGTGCAATCTTGTAATTGTGCATTAATTGTAATTTCTTTATTTACCCAAATACGCAAGTCTTAAGTGTAATTAAGGCCCATTGGCTCATGTAACCTTCTTGAGCCTATAAATATGAATCAAAAGGCTTAAGGGAGGGGACTTTTGAGACTAAGAGAATTCAGAGAGAAAATTATAGTGTTATTTGTTATCCCCAAAATTTCAGTTCGATGATGTGGCAATCATAAGTGACAAATGGCAATGCATGGTCAGTAAATGGCACATTAATAGTCAATAAATGTATTGGCTCTTCGAAATTGTGATAAAGTGATCTGACCGACCTGATAGAATTTCTGTCCAACCGGTAAAGATTTTTGACTGACCAGTTAGGAGTTTTGCCGACCAGTCAGTCGTTTTGACCGACCAATCATCTATTTTGGCCGACCAGTCAGTCGTTTTGACTGACCAGTTAGGAGTTTGGCCGACCAGTTAGTCATTTTGATCGACCAGTCATCTTTTTTGGCCGACCAGTCATCTATTTTGGCCGACCAGTCATTTGTTTTGCCCGACCAGTAAAGTGTTTTGCTAGACCAGAGATGTGTCATGCTAGACCGGAGGAGTGCTATAGGAGTGCTTTGCCTATACCGACCAGAGGTGTGCTAGAGGTGTGCTTTGCCAACGAGAGGTGCTTGCTTATGTCCTCAGTAACAGCTTCAACCCGAATCATTCTCAACTGTCGCGGGAATCTCTCAGATATCCCGGAATAATAGCTATATTATTGTAATTTAAATTCATTTATATTTTATTAATTAAAGTCTGTTGGAAGAACCAAGGACCCGGTCAAAGGGAAATATCTGATGTACGATCCATGAGCCTATAAATAAATGGCTCATGGCATCATTTTGGGGGGATCTAATCTTTTTAGACTGAGAAAAACTCTCTAGTTTGGAGACTTTGGGAATGTTACTTCGGGTATTCTTGGGGCATTATCTGATAGAGTTTAGAGAGAGAAACTATGTATTTTTCTACTTACACCTCAGTTGGCTCAAGTTAATCTGATCTTAAGTGTAGGATATATATCACAACTCTAAGTGGATTAGGCTATTACCAATAAATTGGGGCTGAACCACTATAAAATTATCAATGTCGTATTTTTCTCTTGAAGGTTTATTTTAGTTTTGACGTCTACTCGTCGTTGGCCAAAATCGTGGTCAACATATTATTCACCGAAATTGTAATCATCCTGAAGCTTGTGAAACTCATGAACCCTTAGTTCATTGATCACAGTGTTGGGATCCTACATCAATAAGAACACTAAGTGGATGTAGGTCATTACCATCTGATTGGGGGCGAACCACTATAAATTATTTGTGTCGTTTACTTTTTCGTCTTGGTTTCTTCTTGTTTTCATCTCATTCTATATCGTTTATCTAACTCCGTGTCATTGACCAATTCGAGGGTCAACATTTTGGTGCTTTCATTGAGAGATCGAATTCGAGACTTCCAAGAAAATCAAATGGCGAATACATCCAGAAAGGCAGGACAGACTTCTGGTGCTGCATCCACCTAGCCTCCTCCGCCAAATGTGGCTGAAGATGAACCACAGTTGGATTTTGAAGAGGAGGAGATGGATTCTGAGACCTTAAGGACAACACCGAGTGTGTTGCAGGAGGAGTTGGCCAATCTGAGGGTCAATCAGGAGAATGTGGCTGAGACGATGGTGTTGCAACATAGGGAGATTGACCGTCAACGTCAAGAGTAGAATGAGCAGCAGGCTGATATGGACAGCCAACAAAGAGATGCCATCGCCCCACTGGAGGCAGCCATCCAGCTGGCACAAGGATGACCTGCGCCAACTTCTCAACCAGATCAGCCACCAAGTGCACCACCACAACAAGGCCTAGACCCAAGTCCTCCACCTCAGCCGGCAAGCCCTCAGAGGCCGAAGCAACATCCTGTTGCTCAATAGGATATTCCATTTCAAGATCCTAAGCAGTAGCCACCTTCTCGCGTTGGTCGAGATAATCCTCAGCGTCAAAGGAAGAATAGGGTCGGGCAGCCTCCCTGAAGCCCTAGATGCCAAACTGCTGAGGAATCAAATCCACCGAGCAGAGGACAGTGCCCTTTGGCTAACAGAAGGCATGCTGAGTCAGACTCTGCGTATAGGGGCCCCCCACGACATAATAATGCCTGGGGACCCACCGACCAACGCAGGCCTCCCCCTGACACTCGAGAGGTACCAGGGAGAGGAGGAAATAGTGCGACCAGCAAGTCACACCATAGCCAATCACATTTTCGTGACGGTCATGACTACAACGAAGTTGATTTCAGTCGAGGGAATGCTGGTCGAGGACAAGGAGAGAGAGGTGGAGAAAGGAACCCCCCACCAAGAGAAAATAGGCCTGCAAGCCAGAACACTGGGGGGCAACCTAGGCAACCTAACATTTTTGATCGGTTAGGCGCTAGCGAGGAAAGGCGTAGAGATGACAACTTGAGGGATGTACTCAACGACAGGCGCGAAAGGCACGATGAGCACGCTCCTCCGGCACCAGTCGCCCCAGCAATACCAGACGTAGTACAAGCCCAGATCGATGCGCTGAACCAGGCCGTCCAGCAACTGGTGGGGAGCCGAACATCTCATATCGAGTATGATCGGGGAAGAGGCACTCCATTCATACAAAGAATAGCAATGGCGGAAACCCCTAGCAAATTCAAGATGCCAGTATTGCCCAACTTTGATGGATATGGGGACCCGGTATCTCATGTGAATAAATTTGAGATACAAATGGACCTCCAGAAGGTGTCAGACGATGCTCGCTGCCGAATCTTTTCAGCCACCCTACCTGATGCTGCTCAGGAATAGTTTTTTAAATTCCCTCCTGTTAGCATGGTGTCATGAGAGATGTTCATAAAGGAGTTCTACGGGCAATTCTATACTGGTCGTGTGCATCCTACTGAAGCCAATCAGCTGGTCAAGATACGCGAGAATGAGGGAGAGTCTTTAAAGGAGTACGTCCAACGTTTTATGCAAGCAACGGCTGGAGCCAAAACAGTTGGCGATGAAGGGAAAATGATGGCCCTTACTGCTGGAGTACAGCGCCACTCTCCCCTCTGGAACAGTTTAAGGAAGAATGGGGTGAAGAGTACCCCAGGAATTCCTTGATCGAGAAGACCGGTACATTAAGCTTGAAGAGGTGATTGCCAATGAGGGGAAGTCACCTGCAAAAGACAAGGGACCAAAAGAAGATCCCGCTAAAGCTGCCAATAGGTCAGATAAACCCAATGGAAACGACAAAAGCAACCGGAAAAATGGTGGAAAAAGGACGAACAATGAGCCATCAACGTCTGAAAATAAGCTCCCTAAGGGCAATAGGTACGAGCCAAGATTCACCAACTACACAACCCTTGTCAAAAGTAGAGTAGGGTGTACCAGGCAACCAGCACCAATGTCCCTTACAAGCGACCAACGCCAATTAGGAAGGATATCTCCAAGAGATATACAACGAAGTTTTGTCGTTTCCACAACAACTATGGTCATGACACCAATGAGTGTAACCAACTGAAAGATGAAATTGAGTTCCTTATTAGACAAGGACACTTGAGGAGATATGTACGAACAACTGGAGGTTCTCAGTGAGAGGCTCAAGGAGGCAATGAGCAGGCGCATGTACGCCAACGCTCGCCCCCTTTACAGCATGATCTTGTGGCGGGTACATTTCTAACCATCTGTGGAGGCCCACACCTTGCAGGAGATAGTGGGAAGGCAAGGGAGTGATACACTCAGACCTTACGCCACGACCAGGACATCACAATGCTAAATGTGGAGGAGCGAACTCCCAAGAAAGCTCGTACAGAGGAAGAGCTAGTAACTTTCTTTGAGCTTGAGGCTCAGCATGTCTAGTTCCCTCATTCGGACCCTCTGGTTGTGGACATCCAAATAGCCAATATGATGGTTAAGCGGGTGTTAGTGGACATGGGAAGCTCAGTGAACATTTTGTACAAGTCTTCGCTGGGAAAAATGAAATTGTCAGTGAAAGACCTGGAGCCATGCAACCAAACCATTTATGGTTTTTCTGGCGAAGGGCTCGTGCCAACACGGTCGATCAGCCTTCCAGTTACAGCAGGAACTGCGCCTGCAAACAGAACATTACTCACTACTTTTATAGTAGTTGATTGTCCTTCTGCATACAATGCTGTGATCAAAAGGCCTATTCTAGTCGACCTGCAAGCCGTAACCTCGGTCTGGCACCTCGCCATGAAGTTCCCAACTAACGCAGGGATAGGATGCGTGTTGGGAAACCAGCGAGAAGTGAGGGAATGCTACAATTCCTTGATTACTAAGGCAAAAAAGGGTGGATCGAGGGAAGGAGTCGGAAAAGAGTTACAATTGGCCGATAAGGTACAAGCCCAATCAGGTGAGCATGTCACCAAATAGGGTGTTGCCCAAAGTGAGGATAGGGATTTAGATCCTCGCTATGGGGATTTTGATGAAGAAGTAGGACCAGTCGAGGACCTCGAGGAGGTCCAACTCAATGAAGCAGATCCGACCAGGGTTGTGAAAGTCGGTAAAAACTTAGAGACAACAACAAAACAAAGATTGGTGGAATTTTTAAAGGAGAACCAGGAGGTATTTTCCTGGTCGCATAAAGATATGGTTGGGATTGACCCTGCAGTTATCAGCCATGTCTTAAACATAGATAAAAGCTTTCCACCAGTGCAACAAAAAAGAAGGCTACTCGACAAAGACAGATCAAAAGCTTTAAAGGAAGAAGTCGAGAAGCTAAAGGAGAACAGTCTCATCAGGGTAGTGTTTTATCCATCATGGGTCTCTAATCCCGTACTAGTTCCCAAGTCGAATGGAAAATGGAGAACATGCGTGGATTTCACAGACCTTAATAAAGCATGCCCAATAGATTGTTTCCCACTCCAAGGATCGACCAGCTGGTCGATGCTACTTCAAGGCATGAGATCCTATCATTCATGGATGCATACTCTGGATACAATCAGATCAGTTTGAAAAATGGCTGTGCGACTTACCAACGATTGGTCAATCACATGTTTAAAGAGCTGATCGGTATAAACATGGAAGTGTATGTTGATGACATGCTGGTTAAGTCGAAGAAGGCAGAAGAACACATTGGGGACCTACAAGAGTGCTTCAACGTCTTAAATAAATATCAGATGAAGTTGAATCCCCTTAAGTGTTCCTTCGCAGTTGGACCAGGGAAATTTTTGGAATTTATAGTGAACTCACGAGGTATCGAAGCTAATCCCGAAAAGATCAAGGCCCTAGTCGATATGAAATCGCCAACAAAGATAAAGGATGTTCAAAGTTTAACCGGGAGGATTGCCGCTCTTAGTAGATTTATCTCTAAATCCATAGACAAGTGCATCCCATTTTTTAATCTACTTAGGGGGAATAAGAAATTCAAATGGACGGAGGAGTGCGATCAAGCTTTCCAGGCTCTAAAGTCTCATATGTCGCAGCCACCGATTTTGTCTAAACCGGTTGAAAAAGAAACTTTGTTCATTTATTTGGCAGTCACATAATATGCTACTAGTGCTGTCTTGGTAAGAAAGGAGGAACATGTGTAGAAAGTTGTGTATTATATAAGCAAAAGGCTAATAGGAGCAGAATTGCGGTATCCGCCCATTGAGAAATTAGCCTATTGCTTGATTTTAGCCTCCAAAAAGCTACGACCATACTTCCAAGATAACCCCATTGCAGTACTCACCGATCAGCCCCTATGGCAACTTTTGCAGAAACCAGAAGCCACTGGTCGATTATTGAAATGGGCGGTTGAGCTTGGACAGTTTGATATTTCTTATTCGCCATGAGCAGCAGTAAAGGGAAAAGCTCTAGCAGACTTTGTCGCGGAGCTCACTAGACTTCCAGACATTGAACTAATAGAAGAGCCTGAGCCTCAAAGCCAAACTCCCTCTTGGAAGTTGTTCACAGACGACTCTTCTAATGAGCACCACGCTGGAGCAGGTGTGATTTTGGTAACGCCTGAAGGACATCGATTCCACTGCACAATATTATTCGACTTCACAGTGTCCAATAACGAAGCCGAGTACGAAGTGCTACTCGCAGGGTTAAGATTAGCCAGGGACATGAACATAAAGTCACTTGAAATCTATAGTGACTCCTAGTTGGTGGTTAATCAAATTACTGAAGAATATCAAGCCCGGGGTCTGAAGATGGTTGCTTACTTGAACAAAGCCAAGGATTTATTGGTGCAATTTGAAAAATATACTCTCGAGCAAGTACCTCGCGACTAGAACTCAAATGTTGATGCTTTGGCCAAATTAGCAAGTGCAAAGGATGTTGACACCTTGAATATAGCCCCTGTTGAACTGTTGTCCACACCAAGCATCAAAGCAGAAGAAACCTCTCTTGTAATTCAGGCAGCAAACACGTGGATGACACCCTTCATTGAGTACTTGACGCATGGAGTACTACAAACGGATAGAAACAAAGCAAGAACCCTCCAGAGGCAATTTTCTCGGTTTATCTAGGTCGACAGAATCTTATACAAAAGGGGGTACTCAATGCCACTCCTAAGGTGTGTTTCTAAAGAAAAAGCCAAAGAATTAATGCGAGAAGTCCATGAAGATTTCTGCGGAGATCATGCTGGGGGCAGAGTTTATCAAAAAAGATCCTAAGGCAAGGATACTTCTGGCCAACAATGAATGAAGACTCTGTGGATTTTGTTCGAAAGTGTGACAAGTGCCAAATATTTTCCAAGATACCCTGAGCAACCCCTAATGAGCTAAAACAAATGCAAAGCCCATGACCATTCGCAGTGTGGGGGATAGATTTGATTGGGTCTTTGCCCACAGGAAAAGGCAACGTCAAGTATGTTGTGGTTGCTGTTGACTACTTCATGAAGTGGGCCGAAGCTGAGCCACTTGTGACCATCACGAACAAGAAGGTGCTGGATTTTGTGGTCAAGAACATTGTGTGTCGCTATGGATTGCCAAGAAAAATTGTCTCAGACAACGGCACACAGTTTGATAGTGATTTGTTCATTGATTTTTGCGTAAGGCATGGGATTATAAAAAAAAATTCTTTAGTAGCTCACCCACAGGAAAACGGACAAGTTGAGGCTATAAACAAGACCCTAAAGGATACTCTAAAGAAAAGGCTTGAAGAAGCCAAGGGGGCATGGCCAGAGCAGTTGCCTGAAGTCCTCTGGTCGTATAGAACATCTCATCGAATAACAATTTTCCATACTCCATTTACCTTAGCCTAGTATGAAGCTATGTTGCCTAATGAATTAGATCCGCCATCACACCGAAGGTTGGCATACGATCAAAACGTTAATATCAAGTTACTGATGGAATCTCTGGACTTGGTTGATGAAAGGCATGAGCAAGCCCAACTTTGAGTAGCAGCTTACCAACAAAAGGTTGCCCGCTAATTCAACTCTAAAGTACATGAAAGAAAATTTAATGTGGGAGATTTGGTACTTAGAAGGGTTTTTCTCAACACCCGTGATCAAGCTGCTGGAGTGCTTGGACCTAACTAGGAAGGTCCATACCAAATCGAAGAAGTCCTTCAACCAGGCACCTACAAACTTGCTCGCTTAAATGGAGATCTCATTCCTCGCTATTAGAATGGATAACACCTGTGCAAGTATTTTCAATTAAACAGTTCTTTTTAAAGAATTGGCTTGTATTAGTTTCACTTTTTACAAGTTTATGAACAAGGGTTAGTCAGCCATATGGCTAATCGCTTATAAGTGTAATATCAAATTTTTGATCACTCATACAGACACGATTGTCCATTTATTACGAGAAATAAAAGGGACTATGCGCAGCCAGTCAATCTTGCCAATTATTGTATTTATTACAAGTATTTGCTCATTACGTGTGTTGTTTTGCTATATTATCATTTTTTATAAAATCTTTATTACGAGCAGTAATGTTCGAATAGTTCTTGGTCAAGGCAAGTGACCGAGCACCTAAAGCTCCTCAATCACTTGGGGGGCATATAAGGTACCTAGTAAGCAAAGCATATCGAAAAGTATATGTAAACACGTGAGCAAAATAAGTGAAAGCATGCTACGGTACTTAGAGTATTTTTCAAAATTTTGATTAAATTTTGTTAAATCAAACCAAAGTGCTATGCTAAGTTCGGTCATGCGAACAGGATGTTGTAATATATTGCAAGTATTATTATATCTAAATATTAAAAGTAAATTGTTTTACACCGCGATCAGTTACCACTCGGATGTAATTCTCTGTTCAAAAGAAAAAGTTGCCTGTGCAGCAAAAAATATACTGTCTAAACACTACGAACCAAGGTCCGTGTGTCCCAAGTTACAAATTTAAATAAAATAAATTATGAAGTAGGAGGATCTTGAGGAATTTGCTGGTCGACGGAGCCCCCAATTTCCTCATCTACGCCATCGATGCCCGTAGCCAAAGAGAATTCGGGGGATGTTGGAACTTTCGGTCTCTCCTCCTCTTCAAGGTGAGCCAGACACCTGTTTATCTCAGACTGCCTCATATGCTTTGATAAATAGCTGAAGTCTGCCCTGCGGTAATGCTTCCAGAATGAATAGAAGCATTTAAAAGTGGCTCCCTTGTATCTCTCCAGGTTACTGGCATTTGTCTCCTCGAGCTCTTTGATGCGTTCCTCCAACCCCTCAGTCTCCTTTCTGCTAATGACCAGATCATCTTAGAGCTTAGAGGCTTCCTTTAAGTTAAGCAAAAAAGCCTCCTTGTACTTCTCTTTAGTTTTGATGGCTTGGGTCAAGGCAACCTGGTGCTTTTTCAACTCTTCGGCCAGCTTGGCTTTCTGTTCGAGGAGTTGAGCATTTTTCTTCTCAGCTGCCTCGAGTCGCTCGATGTATTTCACCTCAGCCATCTTAAGCCCCTCAGCATGTCTATCCTCGGACACTTTGAGCTGCTCGCTAAGCCTCTTCTCGTATTGAGCAGTAAGGGCCCCCGAGCGGCGCCAGCCAGTGCTCATGGTTAGAACTCCCTGCGATCAGAAAAAAGGTAAAAATGTTAGTGGGAATAAAGTGACAAGATAAACAAATAAAGCTTAGAAAAAAATGGCAACTTACGCTGAGCACTTCATTCAACGCACAATTGAAGATCTGATTGACTTCCATGGAGTCAATATTTTTTATGGCCTCTCGGCTGCATCGGTGCCTTGATAGCTTTGTCAGCCTATCTTTGGCCGAACTGAGAACCATGTTCGTCAAAGCCTCTCCTATCTAATCAAGAGGTGTCTGGTCAGCGGGAGGTGGAGGAATTGGGTTGGTAGGCGCTGGAGGATGTGTCTGGTCGACGGGGGCTGGTTAAGACGACTGGTCGATGGGAGCTAGAGGAGGCATTGTTTCCCTGGAAGGAACTGGTGCTGGAGGATCCCCAGTTCGATCCTTTTTTGTTGGAGGGTTGCTACTGCTTTCTCCACGATGTTGCATGCTCCCCTTTTTCTTGCTCGCAGGAGCAACGGGGTCAGGTCTGCTATACAGGTCGAATAGATCTTCAGTCGGCATGACTGCAATATAGAAGCGAACAGTCAGGAAATATAGATGGAGATACTTACTAAATCAAGGAAATAAGATCAAAGAAATTACAAGTAAAATACCCGAGCTACAACTACTGGTCGCTATATTACTTATTGAACTACTGCTACACTCACTCTCTGCCTTGAAGAAGTCTGAATTTAAATTAGGTGTGTATTTAAAGTTGCCGTCCCCATCAAATAAATGACAGGGAATGGGCAAACTGTCTAAGAGTTAGAAGTCAGTATTGTTCTCATTCGAAGACTCAAGAATAGGCTCGAGATGCTCAGAGACCTTCTGTTTTCCTTTTCCTTTTTGAGCAGGAGTAGCAGCTGCTTGCGGGGTGCTAGATGATTCCCTGATGATCACTCTCGTTGCCCTCCTCGGGGGTTGTAACACATCTAGATGCTGCTCGGGAATTTTTCCCCCAGTAGCACTTTCCGCAGTTGACTCCCTCACATCCTGGTGAGGTGCCAGAAGGTCAACCAACCTTGGATTGGTTTCCGTGACTAGCTCTTTGACACTTTTTTCAATATCTATCATGCTGGCCAAGGATGCTGCTCGTATCTCCATATCTGGGGTGGGAGTTGGTCGATGCCATGGACCTTAATGACACCAAGATTCTAAGGAATGTGCAGAAAAGCTAAAGGAAATTGAACGACCGATGAATAAATAATTTACCTCCTTCAGTGAAGGCCAGATTGTTGACGACCAGGTCCGGTGCTAAGAAGTACTCCTGGAAGTACTTTCCCACATTGGATTTGTGAGTAATGTCACTCATGAAGGTGCGAGCAGATTTCTGGTGGTAGAAGTGGAAGAACCCCGTGTTGTTGTGATTGGGGTTGGACTTGAGATCGAACAAATAATTGATCTCGTGTGGCATAGGAACAGGCCACTTCTTGTGGTTGTACAAAATATAGAGAGAAGAGAGCACTCTATATCCATTTGGGGTGATTTGGAAGGGAGCGACCTCAAAATAGTTGGCCACCCCAAGAGGCAAGGTTGCCCCTGCCTCAACGTGATACCTCGACCAGGCGCTGTAGGCGCCCCCTTGCAGGTTTGCCCGCTGGTCGATCGAAGGCTTGATTAGGGTTATCCTAGGAAGTCTGTACTTCTTGAGATAATTCCCTACCATCCTAGCTGTAATGTTACTAGGGGGTGCTACGTACCATTCGACTTCAGGTTGAAGGACATCCCGAAGTCGGGCTTTTGTTTGAATTCCTGGCTGGGAAGTATTTTTAGGATGAGGATTAGTTGAAGGAGTTTCAGCCCGAGGAGTAGGCTAATTTACATAAGGCTTGGCTATTTTCTTTCTTTTTTGTGCGATGGATTTTACGCGACCCATGTTGGCTGGACTGGTCGAAAGTCTATTTGAAGGGTTATAAGAAAAGGGAATTTTTTAGATTAGCAGCGACGGCTGTTCTTGATCTTCGAGTAGCTGCGCAAGCAAGTCGTCGTCAATCGGCCTCTCACCTCCCCATGGGTCTTGCATGAAAATCTGCGAACAGAGAAGGGCAGATGAGAATCTACAGCCAATAGACCAAAGATGTAGAAGCGGTGGGATAACGTTGCTCATGTATAAAAGTTAAGCTTTTATACGACCAGCAGCATCCTAACGTAAACACTAAATAGTATGTGAACCGCTTGGAAAACAGATTAAAAAGTATAAGTGAAAAGTTTTTTAGAAAAAACTATTTGACTCTGAGAAAGGGTGGGAAAAACCCATTTTTTTCTAAATGCCTAAAAATAGAATTTTTACTTTGATTTTACACCCTAAATCAATAATCCTAACTCCCAAGCCAATTCCTAAGCCTCATTTAGTGTTTTTTTCCTTATCCTATCATGTTATTATCTACATGCCCGATTACCCCAAATCATTTTTTCAAGAACATTCAGGAACTTCAAATTCAAAGCAAACCAGAAAACTAAAAATTACATGGCATCTCAACGACGAAGAAGTCCAAGAGACTTACTTGGATAAAAATGTGTGAAAATTTATAAGACGTTGAGTCGAGTGGTTGGACGGATCGTCTGAGTTTTCTGGGTTCTTTAGGCTCTGTTCTTCAATGTTCTTGAGGAGAAATGAAAGGTAAAATGTAAAAAGTAAATTTGAGGAGTTATTTATATTGGTCGAGGCACGGTTACTGAGGTAAAGATGGGAGGTGATTTTTCGAGGCATGGAAAAACGTGATAGCTATCAAACCACTTTTTGGGAAACTGCAATGACATGATTGGTTTCCTTTTTTCGAGAAGGCATTAATGGCTCTGATAGATTGGACAGGACATACGAAAGGTCTGTTGTTTAAGTTTACTTTATGCTGGTTGTAGTAAAATAAACTTGGGGGGCAAATGTTTACCCAAAAACGGACTACCTGATGACGTGGCAGGATTGGTGTACACGTGGGAGGCATGTGGCTGTTTTTAGGAAGTGTATTATGCTCGGCCATCGACCAGAAGACTGTTGGTTTATCACACATCATACTTATGTGCGACCAGCCTGGTCACATATATTCATTTATTTCCTTTAGATGTGCATTAATTGTAATTTCTTTATTTACCCAGATACGCAAGTCTTAAGTGTAATTAAGGCCCATTGGCCCATGTAACCTTCTTGAGCCTATAAATACGAATCAAAAGGCTCAAGGGAGGGGACCTTTTAGATTGAGGGAATTCAGAGAGAAAATTATAGTGTTATTATTCACTGAAATTTTAATCATCCTGAAGCTTGTGAAACTCGTGAACCCTTAGTTCATTGATCACAGTGTTGGGATCCTACATCAATAAGAACACTAAGTGGATGTAGGTCATTACCATCTGATTGGGGCCGAACCACTATAAATTATTTGTGTCATTTACTTTTTCGTCTTGGTTTATTCTTGTTTTCATCTCATTCTATATCGTTTATCTGACTCTGTGTTGTTGACCAATTTGAGGGTCAATAGCATGTTTATGAGTATTAAATATGCATGTGAGCCCTGTGTAGCTTTTAAGGGCATATTTGTAATTTTGGCCCATTGAGGGCATAAATGTAATTATGTGTGATAAATTGTTGAGACCACATTATTATGTAGATACATTTGCAGCATATGGCTTAAGACGGTCCTGGCGAGCGGATTGGCAAAATAGTCACGGTGGGGATTAATACCCGGCTCGGGGGAGCCTGGGGGTATTTCTAGGAATTTAGAGAATATGTTGGGAATTATTGGACAGTGGGTAAATAATTGGTGATTAGTTAGATGATAGGATTTAAGTGGTAAATATTAGGAACACTTAAGGAATTAGTGGGAATTGGGAACAAATGACTATTATACCCCTAGATTAAGTTAAAGGTTAGTTTTGTTGGGAGGGGTAAAATGGTCTTTTTGTTAGTTAATGATTTGCTCAGCCTTTTGTTAGGACAAAGCTGAGAAGATTGGAGAATAGTCTAAGGAAATAAAGAAGGAAAAAACTCTCGGCTTACTTTCCCTCTCTCACCCTCACGATTTCTCTCCTCTCTCTTCCCTTTGGTGTTTAATTCTTGAGCTGATGAAAGTGACTTGAGGCTTAGAGTTTTAGATAGAAAGTTAAGGGATTCAAGCTGGAATTCAGAAGAAAATTTAAAGAATTGAGCTAGATTGGGGTGAAGGTCTCTACTGAAAGTTGGGTCTCCAATTGAGGTAAGAACATTGCTTTAGATTTTTGTGTTTTGGCAGAATGGTTTAGATTGAATATCGAGTTCTTGAGTATGGTTTAGTGATGAATTTGGCTGAACTAGTGAGGGGATAATACCTGCTGAATTTGATTTGGGACTTCAATTTTATTGCTAAGGTTTTGAGGATTAAGATAGGTGGTTTATTCTTAAAACTCGTAACTTGATTGATAATGGAATTAGGGAAGTTTTTAAGGAAGAAATTCTGGGTAGGAGTGACTATTCTTGGGTGGGACAAGGAGTAGAAAACCCAGGTTTTCTCTAGGTTTGGAAGGCGCACCGCGACCCATCCTAGGGGCGCCGCAGCACGTGTGGCCCTTTTGGCCTCGGATGCTCTCTAACTTGGGGGCGCGCCGCGACTTGCCTGGCCAAGTCGCAACCCGCCTCCCCTCTGGCTTGGGAGTTTGCTCTCTGACTTGGGGCAAGTCGTGACTTACTGAGCCAAGTCGCGACCCTCCTGAGAGTTCTAGTCTTAGGATTATTTCAAATGTTTTTAGGGCTCGGGGGTTTGATCCTAGGTGCTCAGGACAATTTCTACCACCCGGTTTGGTAGAAATTGAGGTCCCGGAGGCTAATTTTGTTCCCTAGGTATTTTATTTCTGAGTGGAAGTTGATAGATATCTATGGCCCTTGTGACTAGGTTTATCGCTGAGGCTCGAGGCTGAGGACCGTGCTCAGAACCAGTTCACCTTCTCCGCTCGGAATCAGAGGTAAGAAAACTGCACCCGGTTATGTGGCTATGTTGGGACTAAGAGTTCCCTATACTTGTATGCAATGTTGTATGATGGTATTATGCCATGTGAGCATGAGATAAACGGCCTAAGAGTGCCAGAATTAATATTTGCGCACAGGACGCGGCTCGGCCGCTAGTAGCTGGGGTTTATTAAATAATCACTGAGCTTGGCCTAAGCAAGCCAGATTCAGTGGGTTAAACGTTGGGCTCGGCCTAAGTGAGCCAGAGACAGTGGGTTAAACAGAGGGTGCGACCTAAGGGCGTCGACCCTGTATATTGTATGATATGCTTATTGTTGTTAATCTAATGATTATGGCATGTTGAATACTTGGATAATAGATTAATGATTTGTCAATTGTTATCGCTGATTATGTGAATGCTATGGACTGCAAAATATTTGGTTATGTTTTATGAATTATTTTGTTATCGATATTATTCATGCTATGATATTATAGTTTTCTTGCTGGGCCTCGGCTCATGGGTGCTACATGGTGCAGGTAAAGGCAAGGGTAAGATGGACCAACCATGGGTTGGAGAGCTCTGGGGTGAGGTGTACATTGTCAGCTGCTCGGCTGCCACGGTCAAGGGATTGTACAGGGACGGAAACCTAAAATGTGTATTTTTCCATTAGAATAACCTTGATTATTTATAACTTTTGGAGATTTTGTAAATATGTCCTTTAAACCCTCTCGCCGGATACCGGAATCCATCGGAACGCAAATCAAACCTTTGTACCTCTGCAAACCCATCTCTGAAATAGAAAATTCCTCAGCCGCTCTGGCTAAGACGCCCTCTGTGTGCTCTTTCAACTAAGGATCCTCCTCTTGTGCCTCCTTGATCCTCTCAAGGAGCGTGGATTGAAGAATGATGTTGGCTAGCTGTCCAACTACCAACTCAATACCTGCTCTAGTCATCTTTTCAGCTAACCTATCTGATATCTGCCTCGAATTGAACAGCTATCCTGTGCCCTTTCGAATCAATGCGTCGACCACCACATTTGCCTTCCCCGGATGGTATAGATGATCACAGTCGTAATCCTTTACCAATTTCAGCCAACGCCTCTGACGCATATTCAGATCCTTCTGAGTAAAGAAGTACTTCAAACTCTTATGGTCGGTGTATATTTCGCACTTCTCACCATACAAATAATGTCTCCAAACCTTAAGTGCAAACACCACCGCTGTCAATTCTAGATCATGTGTGAGATACCTCTGCTTATACTCCTTCAGCTGTCTCGACGCGTAGGCTATTACCTTTCCAACTTGCATCAAAACACACCCCAAGCCTTGCCTGGATGCATCACAATAGACTACAAACTTCTCATTGTCTGATAGCAGACCTAATACTAGAGCGGTGATCAGTCGCCGCTTCAACTCCTTGAAACTATTCTCACACGTGTTTGTCCACACATACTTAGTCTTCTTACGTGTCAGTTCGGTCAATGGTGTGGCTATTCTAGAGAATCCCTCAATGAACCACCGATAGTACCCTACCAATCCCAAAAAGCTCCTAACTTCTGGTACACTGCTCACCCTGGGACAAACTCTCATTGCCTCAATCTTACTTGGGTCCACTCATGTGCTAGCTGAGCATACTCTTAGACTAAACAAGGAGTTTACTTGGATGGAAGATATCCCTCTACCAATCTATGTATTCGCACTTTACAATCTGATTGATGATTATGATCTTTTTTCATACAAGAAAAAGAAAAAGAAAGTCGCATAAATAAATGAAAGATACTTGCCAATCTAATCAAAACTTTTGACCAATCTTGCATGACTCAAATTAATTGGGTCTTTAATTTTTTTTACAATCATTTCAACAAAATTTCAAGCATTTATAAAATGAGAAAGACCAATGTTTAGATCACATGTGGGTGATTATAAATTCTAGTCGTGATGTACAACATATTTTTATTAAATATATAAGTGATTTTTACACAAAACACGGGTTGTTAAGAAAACTTTACAAATTTACATTAGTAGGGAGATTTTTTCTTTTATACGGTGTCGACTTTATATTTTTAATTATACGGTGGGGTCTTCTGGTTGAGGGTGTGTAATCCTGGAGTCGAAGTCGAGGTTAGCATCAATATCAAGGTGATGGTGGGATGCCATTGATGGTAGACGAAGGTGGCCCAAAAGTTGGCGGTGTCGATGCATCGTCTTTGAAGATTGGCGACTGGAGTTAGTCGGGTTACGACGTTGCTAGAAATTTGGTTGGCTTAGCTTGCTAGTTTAGTCTTGCTTGGCTATGGGGGAATGGAAGGTGTTGGCGCATTGGGAGCTAGGTGGCTTTGCTTAGGGGTAAAGGGTTGGAAGGTGATGACTTTAAATGGGAAATATTGAGGTGGCAGTGGAGAAGATGAAGGCGGTGGCAGTATATATACAATATACTTACAGACTTGAGGTGGTGGAGGAAGTGATCAAGATAGGCAGTAAATGCATTAAACTAATTAAAGCAACATCAACATATGAATTTATATATATATAATTTAGTTTTGGTGATATATAATATCAATAATATTTCTATTATTTTCTATTCAAGAAAAATCTGGCTACTTATTTTTTTAATAATAAATATATAAATATATATGTGTGAACTTTTTTTTGTAGTTTTTTGGTTGTGGCAAATGGTACAACTGTGATATACACATATGTTGACTCACAATTTGGCCAACGACACGGAGTCAAATATACAACAAAGGATAAACGGCAAGTAAGAAAGATGATCTAATGGAAGAGAAGAAAACACCAAGGATTTATAGTGGTTCGGCCCCAAAAGATGGTAATGACCTACGTCCACTTAGTGCTATTATTAAGATTGAATCTCAAAGCAGTGATCAAAGAACTAGGGTTCTTGAGTTTCACAAACCTTGGAAGAAATACAATAAAATGATGGATAATTGCACTATAGCTCTCTCTTTTTCTCTATCTTAGCAAAAAGATTCAGGAATCAAAAGTCCCTTCCTTGAGCTATTTCATGTATATTTATAGGCTCAAGGAAGGTTACATATGCCAACGTGCCCTATCTTTCCTTAATAATCGTGTATCAAGATAATAATGAAGAAATATTCCACGCAATTATTATAAGATTACAGTTTAAGAAGGAAATAAGTCAGGTTATACGACCAGCCTAGTCGTATCTAAAAGTTAACCCCTGGCGAAACGATGTGCCTCTGGTCGATAGTCGAGCAGCACTTGTGCCATGTGTCAACCACGTGTGAGAAATCCTTGCCACGTCACCTGCAGCCGTTTTTAGGGTAAACATTTGCCCCCCAAGTTTATTTATTGCGACCAGCAATAAGTAAACTTAGGAAACTGACTCTTCGAATACCCCACGAAATCTGTCAGAGCCGCCCATGCTTTCTCGAAAAAAGGTGATCAATCATGTCCAATCAAGTCTTTTTGGCTTCCCAATAACTTGTCTGGCGGCTATCACACTTCCCCATGCCTTGGAAAGTTACCCTTTATGATTACCTTGGTAACCGCTCCTCAACTAATATAAATAATCCTTCAGAATCAGTTTTTACTTTTTACACTTTAACTTTATCTTCAAGAAACTGAAGAACCAGGAGCTATACTTCCAGAAACCCAAAAACTTAGAAGGATCACGAAGCTCTTGCCCAACTGAATCAACTTAGTGCCTCAGAACTTCACTCCATCTTTCATACAAGTACGTTTCTTCGAACCTTTCCATTGTTAATATGCCATGCAATATTTGTTTGTATATATTCCTGATTTCTAAGTTCTTGGAGGTTTTTACTGTTCTTGAATGAAACTGTTTTGGGGAAATTGGGAATGTTAACCGATGCTTGAAAGGGTGATGAAACAACGTCTTGTAGGAGTTAGGAGCCAGTTTGGTAGTCGAGATCGTAGATTTAGGGTGTAAAATCGAAGTAAAAATTCGATTTTTAGGCTAGTTGAAAAACTGGGTTTTTCCCTCCCCTTCGGAGTCGAAAAAGCTTTTTCCCGAAAAACTTTTTACTTCCGCTTTTCAAACTGCTCGTATAAAACTTAGTGTTTTTGCTAGAATGCTACTGTTCGTATAAAAGCTTAACTTTTATATGCGAGCAACGTTATTCTAACTCTCAACACAGATTTTTAGGCTTTACGTTCTCACCCCCCCCCCTTTCTGTTCGCAGCTTTTCATGCAAGATTCGTGGGGAGGTGAAAGGCCTATCGACGATGACTTGCTTGCCCAATTGCTTGAAGACGAGGAGCAACCATCGTTGCTTATACCAGAAATTCCTTTTTCTCGAACCCCACCCAATAGACCTCAACCAAACCTTCCAGCTATGGGTAAAGTAAAATCCACGGCCCAGAAAAAGAAAACTTCTAACCCTTCTAACCTGCCTACTCCTCAGGCTGGAATTCCCTTGACCAGTGGTTGGGAAGGAAATATTCCTGACCTAAACATTCAAACTCGTGCTTAGCCCCGAAACGTTGTTCAACCAGATGTTGAATGGTACATCGTACCTGTCAGCGGGGTAACGATCAGGATGATCGCCAATTATATAAAAAAATATGGACTCCCTGGGGTGACACTAGTCCAACCAACTCAAGACCAACGGGCGAACTTTCCTGGAGGCGCCTTCAGCGCCTGGTCGAGGTATCACATCGAGGAAGGAGCTACCTTGCCTCTTCATCCTTTTTTCTAGGGGGTGGCCAATTACTTCGAGGTCGCCCCTTTTCAAATAACTACCAATGGATATAGAATGCTTGATGCACTCTATATTCTCTATAACCACAAGAAATGGCCCGTCCCCACACCACATGAGGTCAACTATTTGTTCGACCTAAAATCTAACCCCAACTAAGAAAACACATGGTTTTTCCACTTTTGTCACCAGTAAACGGGTCGCATTTTCCTGACTAACACCACCTACATCTCGAACATGGGGAGGTACCATCTGGAGTATTTCCTGATAACTGACATGGCCGCGAACAACCTAGCCTTCACTCAAGGAGGTAAAGTCTTTGTACCACTGGCCGCCAATCTTTCTTCAATTTTTTGCTGCATTTCCTTAGAAATTTAGTGCATTTCAGGCCCATGGTTGCGACCAAACCCTACTCCAGACATGGAGATGTGATCAGCCCTCCTGGCCAGCATGACCGACATAGAGAAAAGTGGCAACCAACTGGTCACAGAGGCCAACTTGAGGCAGGTCGAGCTTTTAGCTCCCCACCAAGACGTGAGGGAGTCAACAGCGGGAAGTGCCATTGGCGAGGAGATTCCCGAGCAACACCCGGACGTGTCATAACCTCAAAGGAGGACAACCAGCGTGACAATCAGGGAACCCTCCAACATCCCACGAGCTGCTGCTCCCCCCGCCTCTCAGGGAAAGGGAAAAAAGAAGGCCACTGTCCCTCTCGAGCCCCTTGACGAATCGTCGGACGAGAACGGTACTGATTTCTCGCATTTAGATAGTTTGCCAATTCCCTATCACTTATTTGACGGGGACGGTAATTTTAAGTACGCTCCCAATTTAGATTCAGACTTCTTCATGCCAGAGAGTGAGTGTAACACTAATAAGAGTATATAATGTTGCGACCAGTAATGATAGCTCGGGTATTTCACTTACTATTTTCTTTGTTTCTTTTTCTGACATAACATACTCAATCGTTTATACTATCTCACTATTTGTGTATTTGCTTCTCTTTTAGACATGGACTCCGAGTACGTGTTTGACATATACAGTGCCCTTGAGGCTCCCGAAGCTCCCTTGAGCAAAAAGAAAACGAGCAAGAGGCATCCCAGAGAAAGCAGTAAAACGCCTCAGGCCAAGAAAACCCGTACTGCAGGCCCCCCTGGCAGATGGACCCTCAGCCAATGCAACACCACCTCCTTCTCCTCTTGAACAGCAGACTCCCCCTGCTCCTGCCGAGTCGACACCGTCTCCACCGGCCCCAACCGACCAAACTCAGCATGCTGGTCCCGCTTCCACAAGGGTCGACATATCGAGTCACGCCTTAAGATCGGTCAAAGACAGGGTCGCCAAAATTTTAAAGCACGAACGTTGCCGAGAGGCGATGGCTTCGACTGAGACAATGGACGTCAATCAGATCCTAACCTGCGCATTTAATGAGTTTGCCAATGTAAGTTATCTTTTTCTGTGGAGACAGCCCCTTTTATATTCTACAGTCAGTCTAACCTTTGCTCTGATCGCAGGCAATTCTAACCCTTACTGCCGGTCGGCTCCGCTCGGGTGCCGTCACCGAGCAGTCCAAGACTTTGGAACAATGGCACATTGAAGAACTCAAAGTTGCCGAAGCGAAATATGCTGAGCAGCTTGAGGCAGTGCTTGGGGAGAAGAACAAACTGGCTGAGGAGTTAAGGGAGAAGCAGACTGCTCTTGATAAGGCCATCGAGCAAAAAGACAACTTCAAGGAGTCTAACCGTATCAACTATCGCGAGGCTAAAAAGCTCGAGCAGGAGTTGAGGGCGAGTAGAAAAGAGACTACAACCTTGGAGGGCCGGATCGAGGAGCTTGAGAAAGCCAACGCCAGCAATTTGGAAAGGTACAAGAACACCACGGGTAAGTGTTTTTATGACTTCTAGAAACACAACCAAGAGGTTGATTTCAGCTACCTTCCCGAGCGCGCAAGGCATGCTGAGATAGCCCACTGCGTTGCTCGACTAGCAAAAGAAGAGAGGGCAAGGGTACCTGCCTCACCCAAAATCTCCTTGGCAACTGGCGTGGATGGGGTGGACAATGAAGCTACAAATGTCGTCGACCAGGGCACCCCTCAAGATCCTCCAGCCTCGTAGTCTGCCATTTTTCTTTCTTTTTAATTTTTCAAGTATACGATCTACGGGTTGTGATGTAAAGACACTTATTTTCCAGTTGAATATCTATTGCTGCAAGGGCAGCTTTTACTTTTAATTGAACAATTACATCCGAGCAACGACTGCTCGCGGTGTAAAAGGATACACTTTGACATAATAATATATTTGCATCTTATTATAACATCTGTTCGCATGACCAAACTTAGCATACTACTTTGGTTTGATTTAACAAAATACAAAATTTTGAAAAATACTCTAAGTACCCTAGCATGCTTTCACTTACTTTTGCTCATGTGTTTACATACCTTTTGATATGCTTTGCTTACTAGATACCTTATATGCCCCCCAAGTGATCGAGGAGCTTTTAGGTCCTTGGTCGCTTACCTTGACCAAAACCTGTTTGAACAATACTGCTCGTAGCAAAATAATTAAAATTGTAATACAGCAAAACAACACACGTAATGAGAAAATAGTTAATAAAATACAATAATTGGCAAGAATGATTGGCTGCGCACAGTCCCATATATTTCTAGTAATCAATGGACAAAACGTGTCTGTACGAGTGATAAAAAAGATCTTACACTTGTAATAGATTAGTCACATAAAATGACCAACCCTTTTTCATAACTTGTAAAAAGTAAAATTAATACAAGCCAATCCTTTAAGAAGGATTGTTCATTGATAGTACTTGCGCAGGTGTTCTCCATTCCAATAACGAGGAACTAGATCTCTGTTTAAGCGAGCAAGTTTATAGGTGCCTGGGTGAAGGACTTCTTCAATCTGGTATGGCCCTTCCTAATTAGGTCCGAGTACTCCAGCAGGTTGGTTGCGGGTGTTCAGAAAAACTCTTCGAAGTACCAGATCTTCGACATTGAATTTCCTTTCTCGCACTTTAGAATTGAAATACCGAGCAACTTTTTGCTGGTACGCAGCTACTCAGAGTTGGGCTTGCTCACGCTTCTCATCGACCAAGTCTAGGGATTCCATCAGTAGTTGGCTGTTCGAGTCTTGATCGTACGTCATTCTGCGATGCAAAGGCGGATCTAACTCAACAGGCAACATAGCCTCATATCCATAAGCTAAAGAGAATGGAGTATGGCTTGTTGCTGTTCGATGGGAAGTTCTGTACGACCAAAGGACTTCAGGAAATTGTTCTGGCCACGCCCCCTTAGCTTATTCTAGTCATTTCTTCAGTGTATCCTTTAGCATTTTGTTGAATGCTTCGACTTGTCCATTTGCTTGGGGATGAGAGACTGAAGAAAATCTCTTGATAATTCCATGTCGTCCGCAAAAATCCGTGAATAAATCACTGCTGAACTGGGTGTCGTTATTCGAGACGATCTTCCTTGGCAATCCATAGCGACAAATGATGTTTTTCATCACAAAATCCAGCACCTTCTTGGTCGTTATGGTTGCGAGTTGCTCGGCTTCGACCCATTTAGTGAAGTAGTCAACAGCAACCACATCATACTTGACGCCTCCCTTCCCTGTGGGCAAAGATCCAACTAGATCTATGACCCAAACTGCAAACGGCCACTCACTTTGCATCTGTTTAAGCTCATTGGGGGCTGCTCGTGGGATTTTGGAGAACCTCTGGCACTTGTCACACCTCCGTACAAACTCCATTGAGTCTTCATTCATCGTGGGCCAGAAGTATCCTTGCCTCAGGATCTTTTTTGACAAGCTTTGCCCCCCCAGCATGGTCTCCATAAAAGCCTTCGTGTTCCTCTTTCATCAATTCTTTGGCCTTCTCTTTCGAAATACATCTGAGGAGTGGCATTGAGTATCCCCTTCGGTACAAGATTCCATCGACCAGGATATACCTAGCAGCCTGTCTCTAAAGGGTCCTGCCTTTGTTTTTGTCCGTTGGTAATACGCCTTGCGTCAGATACTCTATATATGGTGTCATCCATGTATCCGCCATCTGGATCACCATAGCGATCTCCTCTACTTGGATGCTTGGCATAGATAGCCGCTCAACCAGCACTATATTCAGAGTATCAGCATCCTTCGCACTTGCTAATTTGGCCAAAGCATCAGCATTGGAATTCTGGTCGCGAGGTACTTGCTGGAGGCTGTATTTGATGAACTGAGCTAATAGATCTCTTGTTTTGTTTAGATAGGCAACCATCTTTAAAACTTGCACCTGGTATTCTCCCATGACTTGATTCACCACCAGGTGAGAATCACTGTAGATGTCAAGCACTTTTATATTCATGTCCCTGGCTAACCGTAACCCAGCAAGTAATGCTTCATACTCGGACTCGTTGTTAGAAGCAGTGAAGTCAAACCTGATTACGTAGTGAAATCGATGCCCTTCTGGCATTATCAATATCACTCCTGATCCAGCGTGGCACTCGTTAGAAAAACCATATGTAAATAATTTCCACGAGGGAGCTTGGTTTTGACACTCAGGCTCATTAGGCTCTTCAATCTGCTCGCCATCTGTAAGTTCAATGAACTCTGAAATGAAGTCAGCCAGGCTTGCCCTTTTATCGCTACTCGCGGTAAGTAAGATATATCAAACTGCCCAAGTTTGACTGCCCATTTTAACAATCTACCCGCAGCCTCTAGTTTTTGCAGGACTTGCCGTAGAGGCTGGTCGGTCAAAACCGTGATTGGGTGAGCTTGAAAGTAAGGCCGCAGCTTCCTGGAGGAAAAAATTAGGCAATAGGCTAGCTTTTCGATGGGCGGGTACCGCTGTTCTGCTCCAATTAGCCTTTTTCTTACATAGTAAACAACCTTCTGCATGCCTTCTTCCTCCCTTACTAAAACGGCACAAGCAGCATATTCCGTGATCGTCAGGTAGATGAACAAAAAGTTTCTTTATCGACCGGCTTTGACAGGATGGGTGGTTGCGCCATATGAGTTTTTAATGCTTGAAAGGCCTGCTCGCATTCCTTCGTCCACTCAAAGTTTTTGTTGCCTCTAAGTAGATTAAAAAATGAAACGCACTTATCTGTTGACTTCGAAATGAATCTACTAAGAGCGGCAATTCTTCCGGTTAAACTTTGAACATCCTTAATCTTCACTGGCCATTTCATATCGATCAAGGCTTTAATTTTCTCGGGATTGGATGCAATTCCTCTCGAGTTAACTATAAATCCCAAGAACTTCCTTGATCCTACTCCGAAAGAGCATTTAAGGGGATTCAACTTCATCTTAAATTTGTTCAAGACGTTGAAGCACTCCTGCAAATCCTTTATATGCCCTTCTGCTTTCTTCGACTTGACCAGCATGTTGTCGATGTAGACCTCCATGTTTGTGCCGATCAGTTCCTTAAACATGTGGTTGACTAGTCGCTGGTAAGTCGCACCAGCGTTTTTCAAACCGAAAGGCATTACTTTATAACAGTAAACCCTTGTGTCAGTCCGAAAGCTAGTGTGATCCTCATCAGGGGGATGCATACTAATCTGATTATACCTAGAGTATGCATCCATGAATGAGAGAATCTCATGTCCTGCAGTGGCATCGACCAGCTGGTCGATTCTTGGGAGTGGGAAACAATCTTTGGGGCAGGCTTTATTTAGATCTGTAAAATCCACGCATGTACGCCATTTTCCATTCGGCTTGGGAACTAGCACGGGATTAGAGACCCACGATGGATAAAACACCACCCTGATGAACCCGTTCTCCTTCAGCTTTTCAACTTCTTTTTTTAAGGCCCTTAATCTATCTTTGTTGAGCAGCCTTCTTTTTTGTTGCACTGGTGGGAAACTTTTGTCGATGTTCAGGACATGGTTGATAACTGCAGGGTCTATCCCGACCATGTATTTGTGCGACCAGGCAAATACTTCCTCGTTCCTCCTTAAAAACTCAACCAGTGCTTGTTTTGTCGTTGTCTCTAAGTTTTTACCGACTTTCACAACTCTGGTCGGATTTTCTTCATTGAGTTGGACCTCTTCAAGGTCCTCGATGGGTCCAATTTCTTCTTCAAAATCCCCAAAGCGAGGATCCAAATCCCTATCCTCCCTTTGGGCAACGCCCTATTTGGTGACATTATCACCCGAGTGGGCCTGAGTATTAGTTGCCACTTGCAACTCTTTTTCGGGAACATCTCTCGATACACCCTTCTTTGCCTTGGTGATTGAGGTGTTATATCACTCCCTTGCTTCCCATTGATTTCCCAACACGCATCCTACCCCTGCGTCTGTCAAGAATTTCATGGTGAGGTGCCATATCGAAGTGATGGCCCGTAGGTCGACCAGAATTGGTCTCCCAATCATAGCATTGTATGCTGAAGGACAATCAACTACTATGAAAGTAGTGAGTAATGTCCTATTAGCAGGTGTCGTACCTGCTGTAACTGGAAGCCTAATCGACCCCGTTGGGGCGAGCCCTTCACCGGAAAAACCATAAATGGTTTGGTTGCATGGCTCTAGGTCTTTGACAGACAGCTTCATTCTTTCCAGCGAAGACTTGTACAAGATGTTGACTGAACTTCCTGTGTCGACCAACACCCTCTTTACCATCATGTTGGAAATTTGTACGTCTACGACCAACGGATTGGAGTGTGGGAATCACACATGTTGGGCATCATCTTCAGAGAAGGTTATCAATTCCTCCTCTGTTCGAGCCTTTTTTGGTGCTCGATCGTCCACACTCGTCATCTTCATGTCCTGGTCGTGGCGTACGGTTCGAGCATATCGTTCCCTTGCCTTCCCACTGTCTCCTGCAAGATGTGGGCCTTTGCAGATGGTGAGTAAAGTGCCTACCATAAGAGCTTGATGTAGAGGTGGCAAGCGTTGGCATGCAAGTGCCTACTCATTGCCACCTTGAGCCTCTCGCTGAGATCCTCCTGCGGCTCGCACATATCTTCTTAAATGTCCCTGCCTGATCAGGAACTCAATCTCGTCTTTCAACTGGTTACATTCATTGGTATCATGCCCATAGTTGTTGTGAAAATGACAGAACTTTGTCGTATCTCTCTTGGATATGTCTTTCCTTATAGTTGTGGGTCGTTTGTAAGGCACGCTTGAGCTGGTAGCCTGGTAGACTTCAGCTCGACTTTCGACAAGGGACGTGTAGTTGGTGAATCTTGGCTCGTATCGATTTCCTTTGGGCCGTTTACTCTCAGAAGTTGAGGGTTCATTGTTCGCCCGTTTTCCACCATTCCTACCACTGCCATTCCCGTTGCCTTTGCCGTTGCCATTGGGCTTTTTCGATCCGTTGGTGGCTTTGGCGGGTTCTTCCTTGGGTCCCTTGTCTTTTTTTGGCGATTTCCCTTCATTGGCAATCACGCCTTCGAGCTTGATATATCGATCAGCACGATCCAAGAATTCTTGGGTACTTCTAACCCCATGCTTTCTGAGGCTACTCCAAATGGGCGAATGGCGCCTTACCCTAGCAGTTAGGGCCATCATCTTACCTTCATCGCCCACTGTCTTGGCTCCAGCTACAGCTCGTATGAAGCGTTGGACATATTCTTTCAAGGGCTCTCCCTCTTTCTGGCGTATCTCGACTAGCTGGTTGGCCTCTGTGGGGTGTACCTAACCCGCGTAGAACTGTCCGTAAAATTTCTTCACAAACATTTCCCAAGATACTATACTAGCAGGAGGGAACTTGAAGAACCACTCCTGAGCGGTGTCAGACAGTGTCACAGGGAAGATCCGGCAGCGGGCGTCTTCCGACACTTTTTGTATGTCCATTTATATCTCAAACTTATTAACGTGAGATACTGGGTCTCCGTACCCATCGAAGTTCGGCAATGTAGGCATCTTGAACTTACTGGGGGTTTTGGGCGCGGCAATCCTCTGTATAAAGGGGGTGCCCCTCCTCCTATCGTACTCGATATGGGACGTTTGTCCCCTGACCAACTGTTGTACCGCCTGGTTTAGGGCATCAATCTGAGCCTGAACAGCTTCTGGGACTGCTGGGGCCACCGGTGCCGGGGGAGCGTACTCGTCGTGCCTCTCACGGCGGTCGTTGAGTAAATCCCTCATATCATCGTCTCTTCGTCTCTGCTCGCTAGCTCCTAGCCGAATAAAGATGTTTGGCTGCCTGGGTTGCCCCCAGCATTGTTGTAACGCCCTACTTCCTTAGAGCCATTACTAAGTGAGTTTAAAACGTGTTTTTAACTCGCTAATCGAGGTTTTAGGGAAAATGTGTAATCAAACCATAAACAGGGTCATAAACCTTGAAAATAATTCCATTTACTGAAAAATCATAAAATGTTTAACATTTGGGATCCCAAAATACTGTTTATAAATATTTACAACTCAAAATATACTTTAAGTCGACTATACGACAAAATAGGGTTCTTTACAAACAACATTAAAAAAAAAATACCCCTGGCCGTGGCAGCCAGGCGGACCAGACATGTACGCACCGCGTCACGCTCTCCATACTCATGGTTGGTTGACTTTCTCCTTGCCATTACCTACACCACAAAGCACCCGTGAGCCGAAGCCCAGCAAGGAAACTTCACATAAACAGATAACATACGCATATGAACCATTTAGCATATAACCAATTTGTGAACAAGCTAAACACATACGGCCATGCCGTCTCAGGCGCTTTACTAGGCCCTGAGTTGCGGTCTACACCGTAAGGATATCCCAGGTATCCTTCAGGGTCTTACCCTGGCAGCTCGCACTCCGCGTGCTAAACACTGCTCCCGGCCTTCGCCGTTCCCGGCCTTCGCCGTTCCCGGCCTTCGCCATTCCCGGCCTTTGCCGATCATTCACATATTTTCATACACAGTATAATTAAAGCATAACTTAAACATATACTAACATAATCAATGGGCTACACCCAACACATAATCATATAGGGCCGCGCCCTGCAACACAACTATGGGGCCTCGCCTTGCTCTATGGGTGCAACAACTTTCTTACCTGTGTCCCGAGCTTCTTGAGTACTGAACCCTCGAGCACGATCCTCTAGTCTGAGCCTCACCGAGAACCTAGTCACAACACATACATAGCACTCCCATTACAACCAATTCAAAAACATCTCCCGGAACTAATCGCGAGCTCTTGGCACCTCCCGGATCCCCACACAAGGTGGCGGAAGCGTCCCCCGAGCCCCCTAGGCAAAAGCCTAAAAACTGAAATTTTCCCCTGCCCAGAAATGGCCTAGCATCACGGCACTATCCCTTAAGGGTCGCGACACCCAGCGTGGCTCCCTTTCCTGATGCAACCTAGTGCCGCGGCACAGAAGAACAGGGCCACAGCACCCCTTCGCGAACCCAGATTTTTGGGTTTTTCCCCCAACATTTTCCCGAGCCAAAACACTCCCAAATCAATACCAATGCATACCTAAGTCTCAAATTCAATCCAAAACCCAATATAAACCATCTAACAACTCAGAAACATCAACAACAAGCCTAGACACACAATCAAACCCATGATTCACAAATTGGTTTAAAACTCTATAAAACTTAAACCAACAAACCAGAAACTTAAACCACAGCAGCTCAACAAAACAGAGATGCATGAAACCCTTACCTCAAGTAGAAATTCGTCCCTGAGCCTCCTCCAAATCCAACTCCAAGCTAATCCCTCCTGTTCTCAAACTGAATTTCCACACTAACCAGCCACAAACCAACTTTCAGCTTCCATTGTCAATTTTTAAAAATCAAGCTTAAACTTTAAAGAAAACCATGGATGAGTTTCTTACCTTTGTGATTAACACATCCTTGAGCTAAAGCTTGAACTCAATTGCTCTAATCTCAGCCCTAAACCCCTTTCTTGATCCCAAGAGATTTGCCCTTCCTTCCTTTCCTTCTTGCTTCTTCACTTTTCCTTAACTTTCAGCAAGAGTTGAATTTGTCTAAGTGTAGAAAACATGAATAGATTTCCCACTCAACCGTAGTTATCTAAATCCCAGCCAAAAGACCCATTTACCCTTCCATCTAACCCATATTCTAACTAATCCTCAAGGGCAACTTAGACTGTAACGACCCGAATTTACTAATCGGGCTTAGGGCCTTGATTAGCATGCCTGGAGGGCAATAAATGATTTAATATACTTAAATGTGGATTTATGTGATATATATGTGTTATGTCTGTGCAGCACGATCCGAGACAGTCCTGGGGAGAGGATAACCTGAAAGTCACAACAGGGTTGAGATTCGGACTCGAGGCGAGTCGAGGGGTAATTTGGGTACTAGGTGTGTTATGGGGTTATCAGGACATGAAAATAAATATTTGGAGATATATTTGAGGATAGAATGTCTAGGAGGGAATATTGGGGAAATTTACCATTTTGCCCTCGGGGACGTTTTGGTACCCCGAGCCTTGAGGTAACCACATAAACATAAGTTGAATAAGACAAACTTTAGAACTATACAGAACACTTAAGGAACTGACTCATTCTTTCTCTCTAAGCAAGTGGATATCTCCTCTTTGGAAGCCTAGGGAGAACTTGGAGGAATTAGCTGGAAGCTAGAAGGATTTCAGCTGAGAAATCTTGGGAGCTAGGAGCTTGGGGATTAAGGATCAACTTTAGAGATTGAATTCAGTAAGGTAAGCTCTAATTATGGGGATTATGTTGAGAATTGTTGTTGGTTTGTTAGAGTATGCATGTTAGTTAAGCTTGATCTGTGTTTGGGTAATTTAGTTGGGTTTTGGAGCAGATTTTGATGGGTTTTGATGTTGATATTGAGCTGAATATATGTGTTAATTATCTGGGTTTGATAGATGAGCTTTGGGTGAGTTAGCTTGAGGAAAATGCAAGGAAGAAGCTGAAAATTCTGGGTTTGGAGGTGAGGGCCGCAGCCCTAGGATGGGCGTGCCGCGGCCCGTGTGCGCGCGCGGCCGAGTGTAACCGAGGAGTTCATGTGCGCCACGGCGCTTGGTGTGCACGCCGCGGCCCATGTGTGTTGCAGGGGTGTGCTAGCCTCTGTTTTGAGGCTAGTCGCGGCTCTTGAGGGTGGGGTCGCGACTCTTAGTGCCAGTTTGTGTTTTTAAGGGTGTTTAGGCTTGGGAACTCAATGGCTAAGGCTCGAGATGGATTTTATCATCCGGATTGATAGAATTCAAGGTCCCGGAGGTTAGGGTTATGGCTTGAAGTTATTTATTGGATTAGAACTTGATGGATGGATATTGTTAATGTGTTGTGACTAGGGTTTCGGCGAGGCTCAAGTTAGAGGAGTGTGCTCGGGGCATCGGTGCTCGGAAAGCTCAGGACTCAGGTAAGAAAACCCTTGTTTCCATAGAGCTTGTGTACAGGGCTGAGCCCAATGTGGTTGAATAGAATTGGTATGTAGGGCCGAGCCCAATATGTTAGAACTGCGGGGCGTAGCCCTTTAGCTGAATATGCTAGAATTCTGTACTCGCTTGTTATGCTATGTATGTTATTATGTGAATGATCGGCAAGAGCCGGGAACAGTGTAGGCCAAGAACGGCGAAGGGCCAGAAACAGCATTGGGCACGTTGAGTGCAAGGCCGAGAACGACAAGGGGCCGGGAGCAACGCTGAGCACGTGGAGTGTGAGTTGCCAGGGCAAGTCCCTAAAAGGATACCTGGGATATCCTCACGGCGTGGTCCGCAAACCCAGGGCTTGGTAAACGCTTGGGACGGCTAGGCCGTATGTGTTTAGCCCATTGGTGGCATGTTTATATGCTTGATATATGTGTTGCATATGTTATCTGTTTGTGGGTTTTCTTGCTGGGCTTCGGCTCACAGATGCTCTGTGGTGTAGGTAAGGGTAAAGAGAAGGCCAACCAACCATGAGTGTAGTAGGCGTGAGGCGGCGTGTACATGTTTGACCAGCCTGGCTGCCACAGCCAGAGGAATTTGGGAGATGCTTGTAAATAAACCTAGATTTTGTCATTTAGTCGACTTGGTTCAGTTTATATGTTGTAAATATTTCCAAATTGTATTTTGGGATCCCAAGTGTAAAACTTTTAAGATTTTTTTATGGAAATTATTATTTCTAAAGTTTTTCCTTTGTCTATGGCTTAATTACACTATTAACTCTAAAACCTCGATTAGCGAGTTAGACGCACGTTTTTAAACTCACTAGTAACGGCTCTAAGGAAGTAGGGCGTTACATAGACCTTTCCTATCGTCTTACAAATATACCATTTTCTCACTTAGAGTAACTATCCTCAATGGTTACCTATGGTTAGCCAAGCTACTAAAATACTATTAACCATTAATTAAAAGTCCCCAACTAAATTTATAATAATCCCGAAATACCCCTAGGCTCCTCCCGAGCCGGGTATTTAATCCCGTTGTGACTTTAAGCGGAATAGCTCTCTAGGACCGTCTCGGAACGTGCATCACAAATATATCACCATTATATCGAAAATATCACATATATTACATTTATGCCCTCAACGGGCTAAAATTACCAATTTGCCCCTAACTACCAAATGAGGCCCA
The DNA here is from genome assembly GCF_963169125.1 of Humulus lupulus. NCBI lineage: Eukaryota > Viridiplantae > Streptophyta > Magnoliopsida > Rosales > Cannabaceae > Humulus > Humulus lupulus. The sequence goes on along the minus strand of NC_084795.1, from coordinate 188,474,144 downwards.
CATGCACATTTATTTCACCTAACCATGCATTTCTAATCACATAATCACCTAATACACATATATTATCATAAAAAACCATTTATTGCCCTCCAGGCACGCTAATCAAGACCCAAAGTCTTATTAGAAAATTGGGTCGCTACAGTTGTGGCTAGCTGGCCTATTTTCTCTAGGTGGGAGGCTTCTGCCTCCACCTCTTTCTTCATTTCTCCGGCCAGCATTTCCTCTACCGGAATCAACTTCATTATAGTCATGGCCATCTCTGAATTGTGGCTGACTATGGTGTGACCAGCTGTTCACACTATTGCCTCCTCGGGCTGGCATTTCCCGAGCGTCAGGGGGAGGCATGTGCTAGTCGTTGGGTCCCCATGCATTGTTATGTCGTGGGGGGGCCCTGACCGCAGAGCCTGACTCGATGTTCCTCTTGTTGGCAGAAGGACGCTGCCCCCTACTCAGTGGATTTGGCTCTTTGTCCCCTGGGCGTCTAGGGCTACAGGGCATTGCCCTGCCCTATTCTGCCTCGGGCGCTGAGGATTGCCTCGACCAGCCTGGGTTGGAGGCTGCTGCTCAAGATCACTAGGCAGGACCTCATCCTGAACCATAGGCGGCTACTCTGGCCTTTGAGGGCTTCCTGGCTGGAGTGGAGGGCTTGGATTGGGACCTCTTTGAGGTGGTGCATTTGGTGGCTGATCTGGCTAGGAGGCTGGTACAGCTTGACTCCTAGCTAGTTGAATGGCTGCTTTAAGGGCGGCCATGGCATCCCTCTGCCAACGATCCATTTCCGCCTACCACTCACTCAGCTCTTGGCGCTGGCGTTCTATTTCTCTTTGCTGCAGCGCCATTGTCTCCGCAGCATTCTCCTAATTGGCTTTCAGATTAGCCAACTCATCTTACAACACTCCTAGCGTTGCCCTTAGTGTTTTGGAATCTAGTTCCTCCTCATCAAACTCTAAATGTGGTTCATTCTCGGCCACATTTGGGGGAGGAGGTTGGGATGGTGCAGCGCCAACGGCCTGTCCAACCTTCTTGGATGTTTTCGCCATTAGATTTTTTCACAATTTTTTGTCTAGCTCTCAATGAAAGCACCAGAATGTTGACCCACGATTTGGCCAACGACACGGAGTCAAATATACAACAAAGGATAAATGGCAAGTAATAAAGATGATCTAATGGAAGAGAAGAAAACACCAAGGATTTATAGTGGTCCGGCCCCAAAAGATGGTAATGACCTACGTCTACTTAGTGCTATTATTAAGATTGAATCTCAAAGCAGTGATCAAAGAACTAGGGTTCTTGAGTTTCACAAACCTTGGAAGAAATACAATAAAATGATTGATAATTGCACTATAGCTCTCTCTTTTTCTCTATCTTAGCAAAAAGATTCAGGAATCAAAAGTCCCTTCCTTGAGCTATTTCATGTATATTTATAGGCTCAAGGAGGGTTACATATGCCAACGTGCCCTATCTTTCCTTAATAATCGCGTATCAAGATAATAATGAAGAAATATTTCACGCAATTATTATAAGATTACAGTTTAAGAAGGAAATAATTCAGGTTATACGACCAGCCTGGTCGTATCTAAAAGTTAACCCCTGGTGAAACGATGTGCCTCTGGTCGATAGTCGAGTAGCACTTGTGCCACGTGTCAACCACGTGTGAGAAATCGTTGCCACGTCATTTGCAGCCGTTTTTAGGGTAAACAACATACTTACCAAAATGAATAATAGATAAGTAATTAAGTAAATCTATATATTCACAATCTTGGTTAAGAATTATTGTCTTTATTCTTTCTAGTTTATTTTAAATATAATTTAGTTATATATATTTTGTGTGTTGGTTAATTTTTTTAGTGAGTTTTTAGTTTATTTTGTGTTGATGATTAGTTGATTTCTAATTGAGTAATTTTTTTGTTTTTCTTGACACATTTTATAATGCAGTGGTAAACAATGTTGTCTTTTTTTGTTATTTTTTAGTTTAAGTTTATTTTTGACACATTTTACAATACAGCAGTAAGTTTTCAATGTTGCTTTGTTGTTTTTAGTTTATTTTTGGTTGATGCAACATGTTGATGTATAGTTGATTTGCATATGTTTTTTCAATACTGTATTGCTATGGGGTTGCTATCTAGTTGTGTTTAGGTTGTTTTTTCAACAGTGTAATACTGTGGGGTTAATGTCTAGTTAAGATCGTATTTTTGTAATTATAAAACTTTAAAATAGTATTTTTGAAAACTTGAGTTAGTAAAATTGAAAAAAAAAACTTTAGGGGTCGTAAAAATGTAAAAAAAAAAACATAAAACATGTGTATTTATGAAAAAAAAAACCTAATATATAACCTATAGAAAAGTTGGTTGACCACCTAACCCAACTCAATTAAAATGGTATCCATAATCTTAAGTTCATTTTGGTGAAAATAATTTTTGTAGAAAGTAAATATTTATTGTTGACTAGTTTTTTAGCCAACTGACGCGTAAACAAAATAATTAATTCGAGAGCTTTCAATTAGACAATCAATGAACCATAAATAAGTCAAGAACCTAGCACTGATGAGCAATAAATCATAAAGAACACCAGAATTATAAAGGTTCGGCCCCAAGAAATGGTAATGACCTACTTCCTCTTAGATTTGTATTGATCTTAAGGGTTTACACAAGATAACCAGTGAATAAGGTAGATTTCTGAGTGTAAATAACAATAAAGAATCGAAAAATCGCTGCTAAGTACCAAGCCAGACTGCTCGGCATGTTTCTGGTACTAGTCAGTAAGCTATTTTCGTGAACCCCCCTCCACTGTGGTGGAGAGTTTGCATTTATACTGTCCCTCTCGTCCGAGGTTTGTGCCTGAGCGTAACTGATGGGGAAGAATCTCTATACTCCCGCAAGTGGTTGTTGTCCTATCCTTCAGGAGCCTTGACCGAGTTTTTTGGGGTGTTAGGCGCTCTTTGCAGATGGTTGGGCGATTCCTGTGGAGAGCTAACGATGAGTGTAACTACTTTCAACTGACAGGTATATCTGTGTATCACTCTGACCAACAGGCATGCTGGCGGTCCTGCCGAGCAGTGTTAGAAAGACTTCCCCTCAAACCTGGGAAAGGTGTAAATATTTACTTTCTGTAAAATTCTTACCCCACCGAGCAATAACTCGTTGTATACCCTGCAGGTATATACTGACCAATATGTCGGGGGGTCTGCCCAGCCTACTCCATGTGTCCAATATTAGTGCCACGACAGATTTGCCAATTTTAAGGATAACATTTGCCCCCCAAGTTTGCAATGGTGTAAAGGCAGCATGGAAACTTTCTTCTAGGTACCATACCATCCAGACTTGTCAGGGGTATATGCTTTTTGTTATGCGGGATAACATCTTGTGTAGTTAATAGCCTTAGTATCTCCAAGAAATAACCTTTCAATTTTTCCCGCCTCTTTTTGGAACCATAAAGCACCATAATTTTCCTCCACTAATTGTACCATGCAGTTACCAAAAAGTGGCTGATGTACTTAGCTGTTGAGGCGAAGTGATTGGAAGGACATGCTGACGTGTCTAGGGAGGTGTGCCTGCAGTAGTTGGAGAGACAGCTCGTCAATGCTGTGAGAGGAGAGAAGGTGTTGCACCTGGCTTATAAATAGTCTCCCTTTTCCCTATTATCACTTTACACTCTCCCTTTTCTAGACATTACCAATACTCAGAGCTTTTCGAACTTCAAACTCCCACACCATCCATCGCTAAGTCGTTCTTTACCGAGGCTCTTCGCATCGCGCTAGCTCCAGCCGCTTACTACTAGTAAGTCTTCTATTTTTCCTTTTGTTATTCTTGTAACTCATGCAAAATGCTTTCCTTTTTCATTGCATTTGTTCGTTGTCGTCGTGGGTAATATTCTTGATAAACCCCTAGATTTCTTGAATGCATGTTGCTTGAATCTATAAATAGTTGACTATTTTGAGTGGCCCTCGGTCTGGGTAACCTATTTGAACCTCTGATTTTGTAAAAACTAAGTTTTAACGTCCCATTTTTTTTATTTGCGCTCGGTGTTCTTGAAGAGCACCAATCACAACTCCGGAGAATTTTTTTGGGAAAACCCTTAACTTTATCAGTTTTACTTATTTTTTTATCTTTTCTGCCTGCTGTTTGGTATGTTGTACCATGTTTGTTCTGGTCTGGTTGGTATAGTCTATGACATCCCTACCGACCAATATTGTTCGGTGCTCCCACCTCACATTTCCCCTTTTTCTTGTGTGCGAAGACTGTTGGGGAAGGTGATCACCAAACTGGTTTGTAACTCATCACTTGGAAACAACAATGGCACACATCAAACAAACTAACCATGGTGCGGATGAGGAAGATCCCCATGTGGCACGCCGTGCCACCGCCGGGATGGGGTGCAGGAGGCCCCACCCTTTGAGGAAGAGTCGAGCATCTCAGGGTAGGAAAGGGAGACCAAAATAGACTATGCCATGGAGATTTATACCGATGCCATTCTCAACCCCTCATCAGAGATAGAGGAGGCCCCTCTATACGTAGCTTCGACCAACACCATCTCTAACAAACAATTGTAGAACGTCAAAGAGCATTTCAAGCTCGAAGATGTTTTAATCCTCAAACCTACTGCCTCACAAACTGCCGAGCACCCCGGGCCCCAATTCTACACCTTGAGAAGATTTCACATTAATGCTGACGCCACCCTTCCACTTCTGCCATACTTCCACAGTGTGGCAGATTATTTTGGCTTTGCCTCATCCAGATCAGTCCTACGGGCATCAGGTTCCTCCTGGTCTTCTATGTTTTGTACAAATCCTTAAATCTGCCAATGCTGACTGCACACGAAATAAATTATCTTTTTGACCTCAAATCTAGCCCTCGACAAGGCAGGTCAGGATATTTTTACTTTATCCATCGAGACTCTAACATTTATTTAGTGAATACTGAAGGTATCTCCAAGGTTGGGGATTATTCCAGCCAATACTTCGTTACAACAGACGTTGTTGCTAATCACTTATCCTTTCGTCACAAAGACCTCTTCAGCTGGCCGGTCCCCACCAGAGAGATGGAGAGATGGGCTAGAGAACTAGCTTCCATAAACCCTAACCGCAAAGATTTGGTGGCCTTGACCACCACAAAAAGACTTGCATCTACTGAGCTCTACCCTGATCCCAAGACAATGGCCAAGGGTGCCACCACTATCAAGCAGTCTCCTAGGAAACCCTTGTCCAACACTAGGTCGTCCAGTCCACCACCCAAGAAAAAGCAAACCAAACCATCAATTTCTCCGTCCGGACCCTGTGTAGCCCACCAAATAAGGAGTTTGGCCGGAGTTATTATCAGGGACCCTGCTGAGCATGGCGCTCCCAAAACTGTCGCTGCCCCCCAGCCTGGAAAGGGCAAGCAGGCTGCAGTAGAGCATATAGATTTAGACTCATCAGGCAATGATGGGCATCTTCCGCTCATGGGGAGCCGAAGAAGGTGATCTGACTCTCTTTTCACAACTTTTTTTTACTTTTGCTTAATTATGATTTTTTTGCTTTCTCTAACCTTGCTCAGCACCTTTACTAATCTTTTGCTCATCCGTCTTTTTTAAGAAGTTTGCCCAGAAGCATACAAGATGTCCCAACAGTGAGGCTCCCTCATCCAAGCGTCCGAAAGCTGACTCACCTGCCGAAGATACCGAGCAGGTCGAGAAGACTCCTGATAAGACTCCCTTTCCGAAAAAGGCGCATACACTGTCGCACAAATCTGGAAAGAGCAGAGGACTCCATGCCGAGGATGTTAGCCACTTTTTGGTAACTGCACGGTACAATTAGTGGAGGAACATTATGGCGCTTTATGGTTCCAAAAAGAGGCGGGAAAAACTGAAAGGTCATTTCTTGAAGATACTAAGGCTATTAACTATACCAGATGTTATGCCACGTAGCAAGAAGCATATACCCCTGACCAGTCTGAACCGTATGGACCCCAGAAGAAATTTTCCATGCTGCCTTTACACCATTGCAAACTTGGGGGGCAAATGTTATCCTTAAAATTGGCAAATTTGACGCGGCACTAATATTAGACACATGGAGTAGGCTGGGCAGACCCCCCGACATGTTGGTCGGTATATACCTGTGGGGTATACAACGAGTTATTGCTCGATGGGGTAAGTATTTTATAGACAATAAATATTTACACCTTTCATAGGTTTGAGGGGAAGTCTTTCTAACACTACTCGGCAGGACCACCAGCATGCCTGTTGGTCGGAGCTAACCACCCTGAGCAGAGCCCAAGAAGGCGTTGTTGAGGACCTTACTGAGGAGGTGCATGGGCCTTGAAGAAAACCATGGCCATCCAGCAAGGACATATCAAAAGAGTGTTCTCCTCCCAAGCTGAATTCATGGATACCCTCGGTACTAAATCTCTGGAGTACATCACTAGTACCGGTCTCCAGGATGTTGCTAGGGTAAATAATTGATCTGCTCAGTGTTTAACTAATCTTTCTTCTTTGTTACTTGTTCTAAATTCCTTCATTTCGTATTGCAGGACATGTTGGTTCTTAGCTACACTCATCACCGAGCCAAGGGGGTGAGCAAGCATGTGGTTGGCTTGGTAAAAGAGTCTGAGGACAAAGCCTCCTAAGTTACCCAGCTAACTGAGCAAATCTGAAATCTTCAGCAGACCTCTGAGCAGATTTCCAAAGAAAACGAGGGCTCAAGACTGCCACCGAGTAGAGGAATCTTTACGTCAATTGACTGGAAAGGAGGGTGGAAGAGCTGAAGGACATTACCATAAGAAATGCTGCCGAGGGGAGGGTCGTCCAAGCAGAGAGAGACGAACTAGTAAAGGCCATCAATTAAGAGAAAGCTAGTAGGGCTGCTGATGCCGAGGCCTACGAGGCTTTTGGCATGAGCATTTTCTATGTCTTTTGGGTGTGCAACAAGGGGGTCGACTACAACTATCTAGGGGAGGCTTTCGATGAGCTTGTGCAATATTGTACTAAGCAGGAACAAGCCGAGGCCCAGACTGTGTCCACCGAACAGATTCTAGTTGTTCAAGATCCTGCTTTCTCTTTTGTCGAACAAGACAACACTTCTACTCCCGAGAATTCTGCTCTGCCCTCTGGTCTGAATGCTTCAGCTGACACTTTTGCCCCTGCCGACCAGCCTCAAAACTTGCTTGCCGCCCAGCCTCAAGACCAACCAACCGACCAGCCTCAAGACTAACCAACTAACCAGCCTCAAGACCCTTGAAACACTTAATATTTTTTGTTTTTCTTTTATTTTTTCAAAGACAAAAAATGGCTGAGCCGAGCAACCTTTAATCTTGAGCAATCTTTTACTTTGGTAAAAACAACATGGTTGAGCTGAGTAGCCTTTAATCTCGAGCAATCTTTTACTTTGGTAAAAATAGCATGGTTGAGCTGAGCAACCTTTAATCTCGAGCAATCTTAATACTTTTCTATAAAATGCTTCTCGTTTTAACTATACATCTGCTCATGTCTTATTTTTTCTTACTACTCAGCATATACTATTTTTGGAGCTGGGTGGCTCTGTAAATCGGAGCTGTTCAATTTTTTTCGAATGGGTTGTAAACAAAAACTGCTCAATCCTATCTACTACAATTGTTTTATGGCTCTTTTTTGTTGCTTGGTATGTACCGAGAAATGCATAAGCACTTTAACATTAATAAATATTAATGTTTCTAAGTCCTTTTAATTACACACTTTTTCTTTTGTTTGTCCATATATGACTATGGTTCCCCCCAAGTGACCGAGCATGATTCATAACACGTGGATTATCCTCTTGGTCACTTACTAATTGACCAGAGTTGCTCGTAATAACCTGCCCGAGACCACTTGGGTTTGCCAAAACCTAAAAAGGTTTCATACATTGTCGATAATCCGTGACATACATCACTATTTAGCAAGGTAATCATTGTAAAGTAATGCTTATAAAAATGGACAAAAATTGGGTCTTATTGATTAAAAATTAACCATACAAGCTGCATCGCAACACTGTAGCTTACATTGACAAATATTAATTATTACAATAAATGGGCAAATCATGCCTGTGCATAATTGATAAAGCTAACTTTGGCAGGTTGATGGTAGGGGCAATTCGTGCCTGTACCAGCCATTCAACGATCACTTAAAAGTAATATTTATTGGTTGTACTTCCTTAGGTGTTCCCCATTCCAGTAACGGGGGACAGATACTAGCTAGAGATCCTAGTCATACCGTGCTAGCTTGTATGTGTCAGCGGTACTATCTCTGTAACCTGGTGAGGACATTCCCAGCTTGGACCTAGTACTCCCAGTGAAGCATTTTGAGTTTTTGGGAATAATCTTCGCAGGACTAAATCACCCACGTCGAACTTTCGTTCCTTAACTCTGGAATTTAAGTATCGGGCAACCTTTTGCTGGCGGGCAGCCAAACGTATGTTGGACTTTTCACGTCTTTCTTCAATCTGGTCTAAGGACTCGGCCAGCAGTTGGTGGTTACAATCTTGGTCGTATGCTGTACGTCGGTGAGATGATGGAGTTACTATTAGGAGTATGTCCTAAAAGCATGTAAAAGACATTTATTATTTTGATGAATAAATAAATACAATGGTTTGTTATTGTTATATTTAGATTATAAAATTATTGTTTGAATAATTTTGTAAATATCAGAAAATTTTCATATTCATTATTGAGGATGTGATCTTGTATTAGTACGTGAGAATTAAGATCACATGAATGAATAAAAATAGTCAACAACAACGAATTGAAGTTATGGAATTCTTTAATTGGGGTTGTAAGTACGGTTTGCTGAGTATCATGTTGATACAAATAATCTAGATTCGGATTATTGATGCGATAAGACATCTCGGTAAATGTGCTTTATATAATATGATTATATATGACATGGACCGATATGAATAAAAGTATTTATCCAAAAACCATTTAATAATAAAGACTTTTAATTCATATCATAATTGATGATCATTTATAGATCAACCTAAATCCTGAGTGTCATGAACTCTTGTTCATGTTTATTAAATCTTTTGATTCATTCGTTAAGGTTTCTTCAAAGAATGAGGCTAATGACTTTTGTTTTGGAGATTTAATATTATGGATGGCTGGGAACATGTATCAACAATACGGAATCTAATCTTTCCTAACGGATCGTATATTAGTTCCCTTAAGGGTTAATTCTGGAACTGAATGATTTTGAGCTCAAATCTATAATTAGATTATAGATTAATTATTCACTAGTGAATTAATGGTACTTAAGGAATAAGAAGTAAATTGGAAAGGTAAAATGGTAATGATTCCATTCTAATTTATGAACTAATTAATTAGAGGGTTGAACTATTGTAAGATGGTTATATCAATGGACAACTTATAATAAGATTTCTGTAAAAGTATATTTATAACATAAAGAGTGCAATTCTGAATTTATAGTGGAGAAATATCATAATTAATAAATTAACTATTATAATTAAATAGTTTAATTATTTAGTTTCAATTTATTGGAGCTTAATGTTATAGGTCCATGGTCCCCGAAATGGCTCAAACAAACACTGACAAAGATAAATACAAAAATGGGAAAAATGACTTATTTGATAAGTAAAATATTTTTCTATGCACCAAACATAATCATTGTATAATTATGTGTAATTAATTAATTGAGAATTAATTAATTATTTGATTTAACAAAAATATAATTAATTTTGAATTATTTTATTTTTGGGATTTTGGTATTTAAATAATAATAAAAATTAGAAAAAATCACATGTCTTCCTTGGCATGTGGTACATGTGTAGTACAGTTATTTTATTTTTGGGATTTTGGTATTTAAATAATTAAAAAAATTGGAAAAAATCACATGCCTTCCTTGGCATGTGGTACACATGTAGCATAGTGCACAGTCACTGTGATACACACACAAGAAGCTTCTAGAAGTTTCTTTGTTCCACAATTTTAGTTATTTAAATATTAAATAAATAATGAGATATTGTAATATGATTAAAATATTATTATTTAAACAAAATCTGATAACTGATTAGTTATTTTCAAATTGTTTAAAATAACTATTATTTTTTAATATATTGGATATATTATATATGGGAGATCAGTTTTTCAGAGCGATATTTTTCAGTGATAGAAAATACATCGTGAAATCTCCCTAAGAGAAATAGAACAGTGATACAAGCATAGGTAATTGATCTTCAAAAACTTAGGTCCAAACTTTATCAGATCTCATATGTTGAGAACATCTGATAAATAGATTTTTCCTATTATTTTGTATAGCGAGCCCACACTCGTTCTTTGAGTGTTGAGAACATTTTGGAAGATCCTGGTGTAAGATCTCAAGGATTTTTGTCGTACAAAAAGATAGCAACAAGGAAGGACTTGAGATAATTTTCTATTCATTTCTTTGATTCAATATATATATATGTATGTGAAGAAGTACGTCTAGAAATCTTGTGAGGTTAAATTAACAATTTTGATTGTTGTTCCGCTGCGTATAATCTCTTATTTGATTTATAAGAAGGGGATAGTTGTAATGCCCCGAAATCCCTAATACGGTTTAATGGCTAGATTAGTAGGCCGGGAGGGCCATAATTGTTTAATTATGCCATTAAATGATTATATGCATGTTTATGTGAATTATATTATAATATGATGTTAAATGCATGCATTTGGGTCCACATTTGATTATTAAGGCATTTTGGTAATTTGGCCCGTTAAGGGCATATTTGTGTATTTTGGAGCATATTGTGATTTATGGATGAGATCCCATTATTATGGGGATATATTAGAGCTATTCGGCATGAGATGGTCTTATATTGCAAATTAGCGGTTTTGTCATAACAGGGTCAATTATTGGGATATTGGGTAATGAGAATGTTTATTTGATGATATATTTGGAGTTATTGAGATCAGGAGGAAATTCTGGGAGTTTTGACTATATTGCCCCTGGGGGTGTTTTTGGGACCCCGAGCATTAGGTTTTATTTGAGGCTACTTAAGCCTGAAGTAGTCTGTCAGAAAGAACCGTACGTTAAAACACCTTTCTCTCTCTTCTTGTTAGTTCTTTTTACCGTTCGTGGCAATTTCGAAGAAATCTTGAGTTCTAGGAGTCGAAATCAAGTGAGGATCGAGGCATAGTGATCCTAGGAAATATTAGAAGCTTCTTGACTGAAGGATTTAGCGAGAAATAACCCAATGAAAGATAATTCAAGCTTTAAGTTTTGAGTTTTAGAGTTTTTAAGCTTTGATTTGGATTTTGTGTATCGATGAGTTTCTGATTTGTTTGAGCCTCGGGATTTTATGATTTTGGATCATTGGTGTTATCCAGATTTCCGGATAGTGTTTAGATGGATATCCTCGGGGAAGCAGAATTATCAACGTCTTTCACGGTAGGTGACCAGAGCTCACGGATGGACAGAAAGGCTTCGCCTCTCCCGTTTAGTGTCCGGATTACTCTTTCAAGCAAACGCGACACGGAAGCTCGTCAACTCTCCCGGAGCTCCCGAAGGGGTATCCTTCGGGGAAGCTCCTTCCAGGAGAAGCTCTTCAAGTGGTCTTCGCGGAAACAGTTCCGTGCCTCGCACGGAACAAGACCAAGCGGTCGAGTCGTGGAGGAGGCATATTTGGAATGATATCCACCTGACACAGGATCCCGCCTGACACGCCCGACAGGTCAAAGCCGCACACATCCCAGCACGCCTAAGGGTACCTTTTTGCCTACTGTTCCGCTGACAACTTGGAAAAGACGGCTGACTTTGTGTATTCCCCATACTTTCACGTAAATATACCCACATAGAGTCTTGTAGCCATGCTACTACAGTAATTGTATCCCCTATTTATGGCTGGTGTAATTAAGACTCATGAACGTAGAGAAAAACCCTAATCCAAAACCCTAGCTATAAAGACCCCCTCATTTTACAATAGGGGGGACGGCCAACAAATTACATAGCAAGAACTCTACAAAAATCTCTCTAGCTTCATCTTCTCCAAGAGAACCCGAGAGAAACACTGTGAGGTTGTGAGTTCCTTATACACCAGCTATGTGACTGTTATTCTCGACAAGCATAATAACATCGACTCGTGGACTAGGGCTCGTTAACGCCTGAACCACGTAAAAACACTGTTTGTTTATTTATATTTCTGCACTTTTATAGCTCTTGTCTTTTTATTATTCCGTTCGTATTCGTTTCCGAAAAACTCGGTAAACATTTTGGTGCTTTCATTGAGAGTTGTAGGAAGTTGTTAGTCAGCTCTTTTTCTGTGTACGTTTTTTGTATTCACTCCGTGCTAAAAAGATGGTGACTACGAGAAAATCCGCGGTTGACAAAAATGCTAGGGTCAACCCCGATACTATGATGGAAGATGCGGTGCAAAACGAACCCTTGGATTACCAAGGTGAAGACCCGACATCCCGCCAGGATCGGGTCAGTACCGAAGATACGACATACTTAGAAGACGAAGAAGAGTATGTCCAAGACGGTTATTACAAGGACGGCTGCTACTATGAGAAGGACCCAGAACTGGTCCAAGTAGCCGAAGAACTGGAGGTCACCAAAGCCAAGCTTGCTGAGCAGGAGCGCCTCTCCGAAAAAATGCAGCGCATGATGGAGCGCCTCCAAAGCAAGTTCGGAGACCTAGGCGACTCGGACGAGGACGCCTCTGTTTTAGGTGGTGCTGATGCCGCTATGCCGGATCCAACCGTTGCTGGACCATCCAAAGCCGCCCCTAACAAGGGCAAAGAAAAAGTTGGAGAGCCTGTACGCGCTGACGCCCCTGCACCTCCTAAAGGCGTGAATCACCAGGCCGACTGCCCCCCTCGCGCGTAGAAGGTCTCTGGCGCTCCTAAGCCCAGACGTCCTTCAGCCCCAAGGAGGCACTCCGTGCCTAAAGGGCCCGGTGCTAAGGCACCCAGGCCTAGGGGAAGGAACAACCGCCCCAGTGATTCCGTCAACCAGGACGGTCGGGCTGCGAACTCGCACTCCGAATATAGCTGGTCCACGGTAGACCTAAGAAGAAGGTTGGAGGCCAAGTATGAAAAGGCCAAAGGAGAAAAGGCCCGGCCTCGCGGAGATGACCTCCGAAATCATATTAATGACAAGCTCCGGGGACGTGACCTCCCGGAGAGTGATACGAAGAGGCTCGAGGAACAGATTGCTGCCTTGACCAAGCTGGTCTAGAAGCAAAGTGGGGCCCTGTCAGACTCTGAGGAGGAAGACCCGGAACCATGTATTCGGAGGATCGCGGAAACGTCCCTCCCGGATAACTTCAAAATGCCTCACATAGAATTATATGATGGGAGGACAGACCCGCGTACCCACCTAGCTAAATACAACAAAATGATGCAAGTGGCGCGCGTCAGTGAGGACGCCAAATGCATGTGCTTCTCACTCACCCTTACCAAGTCCGCGGAGGATTGGTGGAAAAGATTAGCTCCCGGATCAATCCACAGTTGGAAGGAGCTACAGTCCGCATTCAGGAGGCAGTTCATTGCTGCCCGCGACCACGACATGGAAGTTGGTTCCTTAACCAACATCAAGCAGCAACCCAATGAGAACCTCAAAGCTTTCATTCAGAGAATGATGGAAGCTGCTGCAAAGACCAAGGTCAGCGATGACATGAAGCTGATCGCCCTTCAATCGGGCCTTACTGTCGGCTCCCTGCTATGGGGGCAAATGCAAAGGAGACGGGCAGAAACGCTGTCCGAATTCATGTCAAAAGCTCAGGGAATCAACAACCTTGAGGATGCCTACCAGCAGGCCTTTGGAGTTCCCCCAGCTCCAACGCCTTCCGTGACTGCGTCGAGCTTTGCTTCGCAAGCTCCCGCACCAGCCCTCACGCTTCCAGGAGCCCAATTCACTCCAAGTGTGTATGGGCCTTCCGCATCTGCTCAGACGCCGAGTCAAACCCATTTCTCTGGGTACGGAGCTGTACAAACCGGATGTAGTATCGCTCCTGGCCTGCCGCAGCCGCAAGCGGAAGGCCCAGAACGAAATTTGAGCCAATCGCGGAGCAAACGAAGCGGAAGAAACTCCAACCGGGGAGACCATTCAAAGAAACCCCGGAAGGACTATGAGCCCAAGTTCACGGAGTATACCAGTTTGATAGACTCGCGAGAGAATGTCTATCGGACGACCTGTAATATGGTCAACTACAGGAAGCCCCCGAAAGTGTCTCACGGAGGAAGGCGTCCGCGAGACTCCAATAAGAGGTGTGAGTTCCACGGAGACGTGGGGCACACCACGAACGAGTGCCTTCAGCTGAAGGATGAGATCGAGTCCCTGGCAAGAGCGGGACACCTCGGTCAGTGGGTGAGGATACCCATTATCTATCCCGGACAGGGAGTAGTTCACGGAGCTGCATATTCCCCGGGACAGAGGGGGACCGCTAGCGCTCCTGGAGCCGGTCACCCCCAAGCTCCCGGGTCTCAGTTCCCAGCGCTTCCTGCTCCAACCGCTCCGGTGCCCATTGCCTTGTTGGCTCCAGGACCTGGCAACCCATATCCGCCCGGCCTTGCTCCGCCACCCGTTGACGGACACGTAGCCACCATTTCCGGAGGACCGCACCTTGCCGGAAGCACCCGAAACTCCCAGAAGAGGTACTTGAGGGAGTTAGAACACACCGGGGAGATGTGCGCCTTGGTTCAATCACCTGCTCAACGTCCCCGAATGATGGATCTTCCCATCACCTTCACGGAGGACGATGCTCGACATGTGCACTTCCCCCACAACGATCCCCTCGTGGTGGAAGCCCAGATTGCCAATAAGAAGGTCTCACGGATCTTGGTCGATAACGGAAGCTCCGTAAACATCCTCTTCAAAGCGGCCTTCCACGCGATCGGATTAACCGAGACAGACCTGACCCCATGCCCCATCCAGCTTCAAGGGTTCAATGGGGATGCACTCATGCCATTAGGAAAAATTCAACTTCCAGTCACCCTCAGAGGAGAAAGCGACGCTTGTGCCTTCAAGCACAGCACATTCGTGGTGGTCGACTGCCCCACGGCGTATAATGCCATCCTAGGCCGACCGGTCCTAATAGATTGTGGGGCCATAACCTCGATACGCCACTTATGCTTGAAGTTTCCATGCGACGATGGGCGTATCGGCACCCTCTGAGGGGACCAACGAAGTGCACGAAGCTGTTATAACGTCTCCGTCCGATCCGTCTACACGGTCCAGGAGACGGTTGCTGCCATTCCGTTGACGGAAGAATTACCAGAAACTGGGGGTGCTCAAGAGGCATACTTTGACGAACTCGACCCAAGAGTGGGAATCGAGAAAGCAATAGAGCCAATGGAGGAAGTCGAAGAGGTGATCCTCAACCCGGGAGATCCCACCAAAGTCATTCAGGTGGGGAAAAACTTGCCGTCGGCCATTCGAGATAAGATCGTGGCCACTGTGAAGAATAACCAGGATATCCTGGCATGGTGCCACGCTGATATGACGGGGATTAATCCTAATGTTGCGTGCCACGCACTCTACATAGACCCATCTGCAACTCCAGTTCGCCAAAAGAGGAGACCGTTAGACCCAGTGAGGGCCGAAGCCGTCAAAGCTGAAGTGGACAAGCTGATGTCCATAGGCTTTCTCCAGGAGTCACACTATCCCGTGTGGTTGGCCAACCCAGTTCTGGTCCCGAAACCCGATGGGTCCTGGAGAATGTACATTGACTTCACGGACCTAAACAAAGCCTGCCCGAAAGATTGTTTCCCTCTTCCGCGAATCGATCAGATGGTAGACGCTACTTCCGGGTACGAACTCTTATCCTTCATGGATGCGTACTCCGGATACAACCAGATCAAGATGCATGTCACGGACCAGGAACACACCAGCTTCCTCACGGACAAGGGTGTCTACTGTTACGTGGTCATGCCTTTCGGTTTGAAGAATGCTGGGGCGACGTACCAGCGTCTAGTAAACAGGATGTTCAAGGATCAACTGGGGAGGAACATGGAGGTGTACGTGGACGACATGTTGGTAAAATCCAAGACCTCCGGGGACCACAGTGACGACCTTGAGGAAGCTTTCGCCGTGATCCGAAAGTACGGAATGAAATTGAATCCAAAGAAATGTACTTTCGGGGTCTCGTCTGGGAAGTTCCTCGGTTTCAATGTCAGCTCCCGCGGAGTGGAAGCCAACCCTGAGAAAATTAAGGCGTTCATAGATATGCCTTCCCCCCGGAAGCATAAGGATGTCCAGAGCGTTACCGGAAGGATAGCTGCTCTCAGCCGCTTCGTATCCAAGGCCACTGACAAGTGTATCCCCTTCTTCAATGTGTTGCGAGGAAACAAGAAGTTCGAGTGGACCCCCGAATGCAAAGCAGCCTTCCAACACCTCAAAGAACATTTAACCCGGGCTCCCTTTCTGTCCAAACCTGTCAAAGGAGAGGCGTTGTTCTTATACTTAGCTGTGACAGAGCACGCAGTGAGTGCCGCTCTTGTTCGGGAAGATGGCCGTATCCAGCTCCCTGTGTATTACGTAAGCAAGAGGTTACTGGACGCCGAGTCCAGATATTCAATGATCGAAAAACTCTCCCTCTGCTTGCTAATTGCTTCGCGGAAGCTAAGGCCATATTTCCAGGCGCACACCATCAAAGTACTCACCAACCACCCTCTCCGACAAGTCTTGCAGAAACCAGAGTCTTCTGGCAGATTGCTTAAGTGGGCCATGGAACTGAGCCAATTCGACATCCACTACTAACCACGTGTTTCCATAAAAGGACAAGCTCTCGCGGACTTTATTGTGGAATGCTCGGGAATGAATGACCTCCCGGAAGATCCTGTCCCGGAACTTCCCACATGGAAGGTTTATGTAGACGGAGCCTCAAATGAAAAAGGAGCTGGAGCAGGGGTCATCCTAATATCTCCCCAAGGGCATCAGCTCCAGAGCGCCATCCGTTTCGCGTTCCCAGCATCCAACAACGAGGCAGAGCACGAAGCCATGTTAGCTGGATTACGACTAGCCAGAGAGGTCGGAGCCCAAAAAATCGAAGTATACAGCGACTCCCTACTTGTGGAAAACCAAATATCCGGGGAATACCAGACGAAAGGCGAAAAAATGGCTGCCTACGTGTCTCTCTCCCGCGGCCTACTGCAGCATTTCAAAGGCTACCAAATCCGCCAGGTCCCCCGGGACCAGAACTCACTCGCGAACACGCTGGCCAAGCTTGCAACAGAACCGGAGATTGAACAATATGGCCTGGCGCCCATCGGGCACTTAGAAGCACCCACTACCGAGACACAGAGGGTAAATGCCATCATCGACCATTCCCATTCCTGGATAGGTCCCATCCTCAGATTTCTCACCACCGGAGAGCTCCCCGCTGATAAAGCTGACGCAAGAAAGCTCCAGTATCAAGCTCCCCGATACGTGGTTATGGATGGAAAGCTTTACCGCAGGGGGTTGTCCATACCCTTCCTTAGGTGTGTTTCTGGAACCGAAGTCAGCGCCATCATCCATGAGGTTCACGGAGGCTTCTGTGGCGACCATACCTCCGGGCCGAGCCTCTCCAAAAAGATCCTTCGACAAGGATACTTCTGGCCCACCATGAAGAAGGATTGTGTGGATTATGTCAGAAGGGGTGAGAAGTGCCAGAGGTACGCCAAGGTTCCGCGAGCGCCGCCTACAGAAATTACCTTAATGACCAGCCCCTGGCCGTTCGCCGTTTGGGGCATTGACCTAGTAGGTTCCCTCCCAACTGGAAAGGGTGGAGTGAAGTATGCCATAGTCGCGGTAGACTACTTCACCAAATGGGCTGAGGCTAAACCTATGAACACGGTCACATCTAAAAAAGCACTGGACTTTGTCATCAGGAATATAGTGTGTCGTTTTGGGCTTCCACGAAAAATTGTGTCCGACAACGGGAAGCAATTTGATAGTGAACACTTCACGAACTTCTGTGCTTCGCATGGAATTATCAAAAGCTTTTCCGCAGTCGCCAGACCCCAGGCTAATGGGAAAGTGGAGGCTGTAAACAAAATATTAAAGACCACGTTGAAGAAAAAACTCCAAGCCTGCAAGGCTCACTGGCCGGAAGAACTTCCGCGAGTACTTTGGGCCTATAGCACAACAGAGAGAACTTCGACGGGGCACACGCCTTATTCCATGACCTTCGGTTGCGAGGCCGTCATCCCAGTAGAAACTATGATCCCCTCTCACAGGCAGGATACCTACGACCCTACCCGGAACCACGCCCTTCTCCAGGAGTCCCTGGACATGATCGAAGAGCTCCGGGAGCAGTCGCAGGTCCAACTAAAAATGTACCAAGGCAAGATAGCCCGACACCTTAACACAAGAGTCAAGAGCCGTACATTCGAAGTTGGGGATCTTGTCCTCCGGAGAGTATTTCCTGCTACGCAGGATCTGGGAGTGGGAGTCCTCGGCGAGCCCCAACTGCAGCATAGACACGAGATCCCTGCTCCTCTTATGGAGTTGCTCCTCCTCGTGCAGCTTACTCTGAAGAGTGGAATATTCCTCTTGCTGCTTAATTAGGAGATCATTTTTTGATTGCAAGCGGGCTTCCAAGGTATCCTTCTCCACCCTGGCTTGGGACAGCTCTTCTCGGAGCTTGGAGTTTTCAGCCTTCATCTCATCCGACCGCTGTCTGAACTCATTCTCTGCGTTGGCCCGGTACTCTTGATATTTGGCAAGATATTTCTTGTCCGCCTCTTCCTCAGCCGTGCGCCGGGCCTGTTCAATCTTCTCCGAAGCCCCCAAGGCCTGTTGGGTAAGTTTCTGCTTCTCCGCCTCCAAGGCCTGGCGAGCCACCTGGCTCTCCTCCAGCTGAACCAGAACTGCACCCACCTCCCGGAACGAGCGTTCCGCGATCAGAGAGGCCTGCATGGAAAGACAATGCAATGAGTTAAGCAGAACCAAATGTGCTAAGACAGATGATCCCAAAGCTTAACTAACGGCTTACCCCGGACAATTGTTGCTTCACGGCATGTGTTAGCAGCAGCGGATCCTTACTGCTACTGATGGCCCATTTCTCAGAATTGAGCTCGCACAAGCTCAGGGCCATGTCCTCCATCATCTCCGCTCCGAACGGCGCCAATGCACGTCCAAGCCTAGGCACCAGCCTCTTCTCCAAGGCTGGGCCATACAAAACTGCTCCAGCCGGGTGAAGAGACCTCACCCCCTCGGCCAACTCAGCTCTCTTCACGGCAGACAAGTTGTCTGCCCTTCCCTGAGTAATGGCCTTCTCAGCCTCCAACCGCCTCTTCAAAAAATTATCGGCCCGTCTTACACCCTCCAGGAGGGCAGCGGGGAAACGGGTTGGTTTCTGCGGGAAGTGGAACTTCAGGCCAGGCAGAGGAAGGTTTGTTTGCTGAGAAGAAGGGGACCCCGAAAGGGTGGACTCCCTTTGGGCTGGAGGAGGAGGCAGATGGGGTACTAAGGCCCCGGTCTGTTGTTTTTGCTGCTGCGGAGGCGGAGGTGACTGCCTTTGTTGTTGTTGTTGCCTTTGCTGCTGCGACAGCGGAAGCAATTGCCTTTGTTGTTGCTGCTGGTTTGGATGTTGTTGTTGCTGCCGCTGTGGCGTTGGTGATTGTCTCTGTTGTTCTTGTTGCTGCTGTTGTTGTAGTTGTGGTTGCTGTCGTTGCTGTTGTTGTTTCCTTCGACCGGGAGAAGAGTGTCTAAGGCGTTTCTTCTCGGCGCCCTCAGCATCCCCTCCGGGACGCTTGCTCACCCCAATCGTCTTCACGGGGAACACAAGCCCTTCCCCGTCGCTGCTGCTACTCGAGACCATCATAGTCTCGGAAGGCCCGTCGGCAGGAGACTTCTCTACCCCCGGAGACGCTTGCGCCTCGCCACTTGTCTTCTTGGGGGTGGCAGCTTTACCGCCCCTACCAGCCTTGGCCTTCCGTCCTTTCCCCTTGGACGGGTCTTGGCTGGTAGCAGCCTTCTTAATGAGCAGGGTAACTCTCCCCAACATCTTGGCTTATGGATACTCTGCAAGAAACATACGAAGCAAGGTTAACGAACCAACAAGCAATGAGAAAGAAGATGAGCAGAAGACAAGACAATCGACAACATAAAAGCACAAGCAAGACCGCCAGCAGGGAACAAGAAACAAGAAAAAGAAAAGTTTGAAAGGGACGACCATGCACGAGAAACGTGGATGGCCTTCCCCGAGCAAAACAAAACACCGCCTCCTGCTCCAGGAAGCTCCCGTACTCCTTGAAGTCCGGGAATGACATGCTGAGGGAAGAAGGGTCAACCATGATGACACCTTCTGGCAGACTACCGTCACTTAGACATCCGAGGAGCTCATCTACCCTATCGCAATATCTGTCAAAGGGTATCCTACGCAGATCTAGCCTAAGGAAGCGGGGATCGAACCCCATCTGAGAGGTCCGGGAAACCTCAGACAGGCTGGGGGTGTGGATCAATCGAAAACTAGTCTTACCTCTCCCGGAGGTACCAGCCCCCGGAGTCCCTTCGTTAGGGTAAGCTGCGGCGTGGCGGGCCTCGATCTCCTCTCCCTCCGGCTGGGGGTCGGGGAACCTCTCCGCCCAACTAGGGGATAAAGCATTCTCGTCCCGGGCTGCTTGGTTAATCACCTTGGACAGCTCTAGGGCAATCTGTTCCCGGATGTCAGCTGACACCTGACTTTGCCCCCTGCCACTCACTGGCTCAATGTTTTGAAAAGAGGCGAGTAGCCCATACTCCCTCAAAGATTCGGAGGTCACAAGTCCCTCCACTTTCAACTCTTCCTCCGAGAGCCCTTCGTAGAACTTGGACCTCCTTATCATCTCTGCACAGCGAGGTGTCCGCGGAACGACTTCTGCAAAATTCAAATACAAGCATTAGAGATCCTCCCGAAAGGCAAATCAAACGCAAAGAAACAAAGTTGAAAAGGAGAGGAAGGAGCCCTTACCAGGGATCTTGAAGTCCAAAGATAGGGTTGGCACCCTCTTCAGTGGGAAGCCAGTCGTCAGGAACCAGTACTCCCGGAGGTCTGGAACCCTCGCGGTATGACAAGTGGGACACATCACGTCCGGGTGCCTCTCCAGCCTGTAAAATCCCACCTTGTCTGAATGACCCCTCATGGGCTGAGACTTCAACCCGTAGAAGTACAGCACCTCCTCCGGAGTAGGAGCTTCCAGTTTCCGGGACTTCCAAAATATGAACCACCCCGCTAGGAGCTTGTAGCTGGGGGGAATCAACTGGAAGGGGGCAATCCCCGCCTTCACACAGAAATTGGCAAAGTAACTTCTTAGGGGCAAGTGCGCCCCACACACTATGTGTGCCCAGCTCCAGGCACCAAAACCCTCGTGGCTCTGACTAGCCGACTCGCCCAGCACCGACAGACGGTGCCACATCAGGCCTGGGATGTTCTTCAGGCCTGCCTCTGAGGAGTACAGCTCCAGCATGCCGTAGTTCCTGAACAGGTTCGGCTTCTGGTCCATCTTCCAGATTGAACTATTGGTAGTTGGTGGGCTAGCCGCGACCACTTTTGTCTTTCCTTTCCCCTTTGCGCCGGCGACAGGGGAACCCTTCTCCTGGGCAGAATCAGCCTCCGCCACAACGAGGAGTTGTTCCTTTGAGATGTTCGTCACTGAACAAAAGAAACAAAGAAGAAAACACTCTAAGCAGTCAGCACCCTTGTCATACCCTAGTGGTATCAAAGGCGTCGGGGAGACCCTCCCCGAAAACTGCTTGGAGAGGCTCCCACCGAGCTTGCCGAAGGGTTGGCACCATGCCACCCGAAGGATAGCAAGGAGCCAAACTCAGACTCCGAGCCTAAGCCCGCCGAGAGAAGTGTTTCTCCAGAGAAAGACACCCTAAAGGCGTTCATGCTTATGCCCTAAAACAGCAAACCAGAACAACGCAAGCAAGACAAGAAACGACTTTCCAAGCGCAAATCGTCAAAGCATGCAAAAGAGACTACTTATCGACTCACATCAATCGCATGCCTATCAAAGCCCTATTCACGCATGCACATAGGCGATAATGGCAGAAAACTCAACTCTAACAATTACCAACAACCTAAGGTTTGGGAGGAAAGAGCAAAGTAGAAATACTTACTGGTATTCGGGTGGTTGAAGGTTGAAGGAGTAACCGGATCGCTGCACAGCACGATCGCGAGAAGTAAAACCTGCAAAGACGAACGGCGATTCAAACCCTGAACTTCGGTGAATAAACCCACTGCCAAATCAAAAGAAAAGTTTCTAAATCCCTTACCAAAAGAGGTGGCAAGTTCGAAGGAATGGAAGCTTGGAAACCTGAGAGTTTGAAGGTTTGGGAATCTGAAAATCCGAAAGATAGAGAATTTGAAAGCGTAAAGAGGAAGAAAGGTCTGTTCCCTCATTTTTATAGCAGGGAAGAAGTCGTTTCGAATTCCTCAAATGAACGGTCCCAATCTTCCCATTCCATGTGCATCAGATCCAACGGCTGGAAATGAAGCGACGATCCTATTTATGACTCCTCGGATGGGAATAAAGTATTTATTTCCCATCATTATACCACCTCGGGCCCGGAGTACCATTAAAAACCGTCAAATCATTACTCAGATGCCTGACGCACGCATACTCAACCAGTCGCCTCACGCACACGTCTTGGTCGCAGAACCATTCCCGGCATGACGCGTGGCCCTTGCCACACTTGAGTACTTGAGTTCAAACAGAAAAAATTCCCTTCCTTTTTCATACTAACACTCAGGCGGGAAAAAGGAACACTTCCGGGAACACAGAAGGTGGCCCCTCGCCTAATCTAAGAAACCGGAATACCCGGAGGACTGTACAAGCTCCCGGATCTCTCAAAGCTCCGTGACCTTGGGGGGTAAATGTTATCCAGATTTCCGGATAGCGTTTAGATGGATATCCTCGGGGAAGCAGAATTATCAACGTCTTTCACGGTAGGTGACCAGAGCTCGCGGATGGACAGAAAGGCTTCGCCTCTCCCGTTTAGTGTCCGGATTACTCTTTCAAGCAAACGCGACACGGAAGCTCGTCAACTCTCCCGGAGCTCCCGAAGGGGTATCCTTCGGGGAAGCTCCTTCCAGGAGAAGCTCTTCAAGTGGTCTTCGCGGAAACTGTTCCGTGCCTCGCACGGAACAAGACCAGGCGGTCGAGTCGTGGAGGAGGCATATTTGGAATGATATCCACCTGACACAGGATCCCGCCTGACACGCCCGACAGGTCAAAGCCGCACACATCCCAGCACGCCTAAGGGTACCTTTTCGCCTACTGTTCCACTGACAACTTGGAAAAGACGGCTGACTTTGTGTATTCCCCATACTTTCACGTAAATATACCCACATAGAGTCTTGTAGCCATGCTACTACAGTAATTGTATCCCCTATTTATGGCTGGTGTAATTAAGACTCATGAACGTAGAGAAAAACCCTAATCCAAAACCCTAGCTATAAAGACCCCCTCATTTTACAATAGGGGGGACGGCCAACAAATTACATAGCAAGAACTCTACAAAAATCTCTCTAGCTTCATCTTCTCCAAGAGAACCCGAGAGAAACACTGTGAGGTTGTGAGTTCCTTATACACCAGCTATTTGACTGTTATTCTCGACAAGCATAATAACATCGACTCGTGGACTAGGGCTCGTTAACGCCTGAACCACGTAAAAACACTGTTTGTTTATTTATATTTCTGCACTTTTATAGCTCTTGTCTTTTTATTATTCCGTTCGTATTCATTTCCAAAAAACTCGGTAAACAATTGGGATGTTTGGGAACTTTAATTTTTGGATTTGGAGATGTTTAGGTATGTTTTTGGAAGGTTTAAAATGGAGAAAAACGAAGTTATGGCTGGTTCTCGAGTGGGGGCCGCGGCCCAAGCTCGAAGAAGCAGGTGGTGAAGTTTATGTGTGCTGGGGGCCGCGGCACTAGGTATTGGGTGTCGCGGTGCTTTGTTCTGGTGTAGCTGGGGATTTGTAATGCCTTGGTTACCCTAGAACAGTTACGGTGAACCAGAAATTTGACTCGCTACCTGAGTCCTTTGGTTAAAAACGTGCTTCTAAGTGTTATTAACAGGCTAAGGTGGAAAACCAATCAAAAGGAAATGATATATTTTATTTAATACATAAAACTGTTTATGGGCCCATCAAAAACATTTACAAGTTATTTACAACTCAAAATGGTCATTATTGTTTCAAATTTACAAACCCCGTCGACCTAAGCAGCAAAAATAGGGTAAACCCCCTAGTTCCTTTGAGAACTCCTTGGTCGTGGTGGTCAAGCGGCCGTATATGTACACATCACCACCTAAGCTCTCCACTCAAGGCTGGGTGAGCTTTTCTTTCCCTTTACCTGAACCACATAGCACCCATGAGCCAAGGCCCAGCAAGAAAATACAATATAGCATGAATATAATATCAACAATGATCACAATAATCATTCAGGACTTTCAGTCCAAAATAAAGGAGTGACAGTTGAAAAGTCACTAGGGTGAGTTCAGTTCCCAATATCCATGTGACGATAGGGTCACCAGGGCTTTAAAGATAAGTGATCCTTTCACTAGCTTAAACAGGTTAGGTGCATGATGACTAGTCACCAACATAACCTACCTCATGACCATAGAGTCATAACCATGGAACACTGTTCCCTAGCCATGTGACAAGTAGTCACCTAGACCTTAGGCCCTGGCTCTGAGTAACTAGTCCTAGACTAGCCAAGCGCTTATAAGTTTCATCGACCTTAAGGTCAATCCAGCATTAATGCCTTAGAGTCATTCAACGCTGATATCGATTAGATCTAACCTTCATTCAGCCCTGCGTTCAGGATGCTTATGCCGTTTCTGACTCTTAGGTCAGTGATATACGACCAGTGCCATCCCTGACTAATCAGTGCAATACACAAGTAAACAACATTCGCTAGAATTTAATATGCAATCAATGTCCACATTTATCAACCAACATGCATCATCAACAATCATGCATGTCATATACATAGGGTGCAGTTTTCTTACCTCAGGTTCGAGCGAGAAATAGAACAAAAACGACTCCTAAGAACGATCGTCCTCTTGATTTCCCTTAGTGGTTACCTAATCATAACCAATTATAACCTCCATTAATAAAAATCAACAATGAAAGGGTCTTAACCTAAACCCCACTCTCGGGACCTCGAAACATGCCCACACGGTGAGTAGATTCGATCCCGGGCCTTAAGGATTGAAACCCCGAGCCAAAAACCCTTAAAAACACTCAAAACGGGATTCTGGAGGAACAGAGCAGCGCTACAACACTACTCAATAGCGCCCTAGCACTATACTCAGAACCCCAAACCTCCCATTAGCAATCCTGTGTAGTGCTATAGTGCCCTTTGATGGGAGCTGTAGCGCTACCCCTAGAACAGCTTTCCCCTGAAACCTCCTTCTACGACTCCTTCAGTTATAACTCAATTCCAATGCTTCCAAATCCCATTTTTGATGCCAAATGAACCCAAAAACTATCCTCACATACCCCAAGCATCACAACCACAAGAACTTTAGCCAAAACTCCCAACAAAACTAAGCATCCAACCTAGAAATCCCAACTGAAAACCAAAACTAAAACAGGACAAACCAAAGAATTTAATGGCTAGAAACTTACCTCAAGCTCAGATTATGATGCTCTTCAATGGTGGAACACACTCCCAAGCTCACAAGACTTACTTCCCAAGCTTGAATCCTCAAGAATGGCTCAAAAATCACAAAGAAAACAAAAGGAGAGAAGGTACGGGAGAAGCTTGAACTTATGCTCTGTTTTTCCTCTTCTTTCTACAGCCTTAATGGCTTATATCTATCCTAGGGGTGAAAAGACCAAAATACCCCTAGGTCAAATAAGGGTTTCTAAAGGCTCCCAAGGGCAAAATTGGTATTTCCCACCTATCTCGTTAATCATAATTAACGCTCTCCAATTCCCGTTATTCTCAATATTCTCAAACACCAATAATTCACATCTCGTTACCCTCTTATTCCCGGCAACACTCTTATCATTAAAATCACCCCGAGACTCATCCCGAGCCCCGAACTTAAACTCATTATGACTAGACCGCTAATTAATATTCCAAGATCGTCTCATGCCAAATAGCTCGAACAAACCCACATTATAATGTGGTCCCAACAATATGTTACTGACATGCATACAAATATACAGTTACACCCTCAACTAACCAAATTACCAAAACACCCCTATAATGAAATGTGGACCCACATGCATGCATTTAACATTATATTATAATATGATTCACATAGACATGCATATAATCATTTAATGGCATAA
This sequence comes from Humulus lupulus, assembly GCF_963169125.1. NCBI lineage: Eukaryota > Viridiplantae > Streptophyta > Magnoliopsida > Rosales > Cannabaceae > Humulus > Humulus lupulus. Next base: position 188,447,951 of record NC_084795.1, on the reverse strand, counting down.
TTAAACAATTATAGCCCTCCTGGTCTACTAATCCAGCCATTAAACTGCATTAGGGATTTCGGGGCATTACAGGGTCGCGGCTCAAGATTCTAGGGCCACGGCTCATGAGTGGTTTTGAGGCCAATTGGGTGTTTTGATCATGGAGACTCAGTTTTAGGCCTCAGGATTGTTCCTACTACCCTGTTTAGTGGGGTTCGATGTCCCGGAGGCTAGATCTTGGTTCGGGAACCTTTGTTATTCATTTTATTGGTTGTGTCATATATTTGGTTATGACTAGGTGACCGCTAAGGAACTTAAAGGTTGATCGTTCTCAAGGGTCATTCTTTTATTCATTCTCGCTCGAATCAGAGGTAAGAAAATTGCACCCCATATGTGCCATGCATGGTTATTCATGAGGCATGTTGAATGTTTAAATGTGGACATGGATTGAATATTGAATGCTTAGCAAATGTTGCCCACTTGTGTATGGCACTGACTGAATAATTAGAATTGGCAAAGGTGCCAGTATCAACTGTGAAGCTGTGACTCATTAGTCAAGTTCGGCAGTGGTACTGGGCACTGGTCACATAGTGCTGACTCATAAGTCAGGAACGACGTTAGCGTGTTCAACGCAAGCCAACAAAGATTAGATCTAATCGACATTTGCATTAAATGACTCAGAAGAGCGTTAATGTCAGACCGACCTCAAGTTTGATGAATACTATAAGCGCTTGTCTAGCCAAAGGCTAGTTACTTAGAGCCACAGTGACTATTTAGTCACATGGCTGTGGGTGCCGAGCCCCGTGTGACTTACCTATCAGTCTCTCATGTGTTTAAGCTAGTGACTTACCCAGCAATCAATCATCTGTTTAAGCTAGTGACTTGCTCGTCAGTCACTCATTATGGTTTACCAGAACCTCAAGTGTTAAACCACTCATCTGTTCAGAGCAATAAGCTCTGTATGATTATCATGATCATCATTTGATATTATATGCTTGCATTATTGTGTTTTCTTGCTGGGCTTTGGCTCATGGGTGCTATGTGGTGCAGGTAAAGTGAAAGGAAAGCTCTCCCAACCTTGAGTGGAGAGCTTAGGTGGTGCTGTGTACATATGCGGCCGTTTGACCACCACGGCCAAGGAGTTCTCAGAGGAACTAGGGGGTTTACCCTATTTTTTCTGCTTAGGTGGGCGGGTTGTAAATTTAAACTGTAATGACCATTTTGAGTTGTAAATAACTTGTAAATATTTTTATGGGCCCATGAACAGTTTTATGTTTTAAATAAAATATATCCTTTCCTTTTGATTGGTTTTCACCTTAACCTATTAATAACACCTAGAAGCACGTTTTTAACCAAAGAACTCGAGTAGCGAGTTAAATTCACGGTTCAACGTTCATAGTAACTGTCATGGGGTAACCAGGGCATTACAACTTGGTATCAGAGTGTGCCAAGGTTAGGGTTCCTGTAGACTGGCTGGGCATGTACACCCACCATTGAAGACAAGCTCGACTCATGGTTTGGTAACTATTTATGTAGTTATATGTATAACTGCTTAAATATAGTATAAATGCTTTACCTGTATACATGAGACACCATTAAACCTGTGCCCTGAATATTACATCTTCAGCAACCGTGTGCTAAATAGTACTGAAATTTCTGGAACATACTCATTAGTATTGTTGATTGTGAATTATTATGTGATACATGCTAAGTGCTAAATGTTATAATCATGTGTCTATTTGTATATTTGTATGACTGTGGAATATGATAATTATCTTCTTGTTCTTGGACCATAAGGTGGCAAGAGGTTTAGTTATTACTACCTGACTGGCCGTATTGACTATTGTTTCAGCAAGGTATAAGCTAATAAGAATGAATCCAGGACAGACAAATACTTCAGCTGGCCAGAGTGATCAAGGCCAGAATAATAATAATCAGGGTCAAGAGAATGACCAGGGACAGATTCCACAGCCAGCTCCTGCAAACTGGCAGCAGTTAATTAGCGATCTGTAGGCTACAGTGTTGAGACAGGGAGAAGAACTCCCCCTCCTGAGACAACAGCAAGCTCCTACAGTGGCCTAGTGTATCAGAGGCACCTCCTGTGTCGGTGCCAGCAGCTGAGTAGCTACCTGAAGTTGGCAATAAATGGGAGCCTCTCTATGAAAGGTTCAGGAAGCAGCAACCTCCAATTTTTGAAGGCAGTGCAGATCCTGCCAAGGCAGAGTAGTGGATGAGTATGATTACCACAATCCTGGACTTCATGAGGGTGACTGGTAATGAGAGGGTGGCTTGTGCCACTTATATGTTTCGAGAGGATGCCCGAATTTGGTGGGAGGTTATTACCCAAACCGGAAACGTCAATGCCCTGAGTTGGGAAGAGTTTCAGACTCTGTTCAATGAGAAATATTACAATGATGCCATCAGGGCAGCAAAAGCTGAGGAATTTATTAGATTGCTTTACTGGAGTTTGTCAGTGACTGAGTATGCCTTGAAGTTTGATCGTTTGGAAAAAAAATTCATGGAGCTGGTGCCCACTGATGGGACTAGGAGGGAGAGATTTCTCCAGGGGATACAGCCCAGATTAGCCCGTGATGTTCGTATTACCATTATGGCTGGGGTTACTACTTATGCATAGGTGGTTGAGAATGCACTCACAGTTGAGAGTGCAGATGTAACGACCCAAAATCGCTAATAAGGCTTAAGGGCCTTGATTAGTGTGCCTAGAGGGCATAATGGGATTTTGTGTGTGACTTTAATGAGTTAAATGCATGATTATGATTTAATGCATGTTATATGACTATTTGACTATTTGAGATGCATGACTATGTGTATTAGTATGCATGTAGACCTGATTGTCTTAGAAAGAGCATAATTGTAATTTGGCCATTTTGGGCATGACTGTGTTGATATCTATGATCTGTGACTCGAGACGATCCTAGAATGAGCGGGTTAGCGGAAAAGTCAAAGCGGGAATTTATACCTGACTTGGGTTAAGCCTGGGGAGTTTAAATGGGAAATTTGGAAAATATATTGAGGTTAATCTTGATGATGAGGATTGTATATTTGGTGGTTAATCAGGTATTGGGTAATAAGCGGGAAATTATTAGAGACACTCGAGGAATTAGTGGGAATTGGGTAAAATGACTAAAATGGCCCTACTTGGACAAAAAGGTTTAGAATTAATAGGGAGGGCATTTTGGTCTTTAGGCTTTTTAGAGATAAGTTAAAGGGAGCTTTATACTTAGTGGAATTGGTAGAAAAGAGTGGGAAGGCTGAGAAAAGAAAGAAAGAAGGAAGAAAAAGAAAAGAGAGAAAAACAGTGTGGGTTTTCTTCAAAGGATCGGTTTGTGGCTCTCCCTCCATTTCCCTTCATTTTTCTTGGAGCTAAGCTCAGTGGTGAGCTAGGGTAAGCTGAGCATCAAGGATCCGAAGCTAGACTTGAAGATTGGCAAGGGATTAGCAAGAACACATCAGAAATTTGAGGTAAGTTTTTAGAAGTTTCAATTTTAGGGCTTGACTGGTTTGAGCTGTGTATTTGAGCTAAATAGATGGGGATTTTTGGGGAAATCAGGCCAAGATTGAGAAGGAACAAGCTAAGGAGGTCTAGGGTTCAACTCAAGGTCAAAATTTCCATCCACGGTATGATTTCTAAGTCCTTAACTTTGATGATTGACTGAATTTTTGGGTTTAAGGTTCATTATGGTAGATCTTGAGTTTTGGGTTGTTTGAACTTGGGTTATGAGTTCTTGGGATGCTTGGGATGAGTGTGAGGTGTTGATAAATTTGTTTTTGGGTTTGGGAAAGATTTGGACAAGTTTGGGGTTGAAATGGTTGAAAGAAATCGCAGAAAACGATTTTTGGGGTTGCCAGTCTGCAACTAGCGCTACAACGCTAGTCTTTGGGCGCTGTAGCGCTAGGCCCTGTTTCTGGGGATGTGTTTTTCTGCTTGTAGCGCTACAGCGCCCTCTTATGAGTGCTGTAGCGCTGCACTGTTCACAGAAAGGGGTTTTTGGGCTTTTGTTGAGGGATTTTGACCTAGGGTTCGGGGCTCGATTCCACCACCTTGTTTTGGGGATCTAGGACTTCCCGGGGGCTCGGGATTGGCCCCGAGGCTAGGTTTTGGACTTGAGGTTTGGTAATGACTTTGACTTATGGATTTTGTTTAGGTGAGCGCTAGGGCTCGAGTATGATCGTGCTCGAGGAGTCAGGTGATCAAAGCTATCGAATTGAAAGGTAAGAAAACCGTAACACCCGAGAAGAGGGCATGGGCCCACAGTGTTATTGCAGGGCATGGCCCTAGATTGTATTATGTGCGAATGTATAACCTTAAGTGAATTATTATATGTTTGAATGATTATTTCAAAATGTACTATATGTGTGATTATAATGAAATGAACGGCTAAGGCCGAGAGCGGCGAAGGTCGAGAACAGCCTTGGGGCCGGAAGTAACACTTAGCACATGGAGTGCTTATAGCCAGGGTGGGACACAATGGATACATGAGTTATCCTTACGGTAAGGACCGAGACCCCAGGCTTTGGTAAGGCCTCTGGGGCGGCATGGCCTTACTTGTTCAGTCTGATGGTTTTCCTATTTATCAGTGGATTATATGTCAGCTATATTCTATGCATATGTTATATACTGTATGAGTTTTCTTGCTGGGCTTCGGCTCACAGGTGCTCTGTGTGGCAGGTAAAAGCAAGGAGTCAGTCAACCGGCCATGAGTATGGAGAGCGTGGGGGCGGCGCGTACATGTTCGGCCCGCCCGACTGCTTTGGTTGGGGGCATTTTGTATATGGCTGTATTAACTTATTCTTTTGATAGTTAACCTGGTGTAAATCTATTTTTGAGTTGTAAATATTTTGTAAACCTTATTTTTGGGATCCCAGATGTTTGATACTTAATATTTTCAATGAAACTAAACATTTTCAAAGAGTATAGCCTTAAACTCTGGTTTAGTCACACTTTTGGTTTTAGAAACCTCGTAGAGTCAGTTAGTTTCACAATTTCCGTTTTAAACTCACTTAGTAACGGCTCTAAGGTAGTAGGGCGTTACAGCAGAGAACAAGATCTAGCGAGATAATGTAGCCAGAAAGGAATTTAGGAGAACAACTTCTCCTTTTGTGGGTTCAAGTAGGGGTGGAGGCCCCAATGATCAGAAGAGGAAGGTTTCTGACACCTTCCCCGTTCCAGGTCCTGATAAGCGGCCCTGTGGTATTTCAATGGGTCGTCAATGTGGTAGTGAAGCCTGGAAGACTCGTCCTGAATGCCCTAGATGCAAGAGGCAACATTTGGGAGAGTGTAGGGCAAAGGTGATAACTCTATGATTTAGAGTTATTTTTATTAACTTTGAACTTGAATTTTGGGTGAAAAGAGTAATGAGTGTGATGTTATTTGTAAGTTTGTGTAGTTTTTACCTTTCTTTTCTAGTTAGTGTGTTAATTCAAGAGTCTTGTAAATTGTTGGTAGTAATTGTAATTAATTAAGTAATTGTGTGTGTTTTGTTGTTTAGGAAAGGAACTTTTAACTCGCCAAGGGAATCAAGGGAATCAAAAGAAAAAGGGGACAGAAAGTTGGAATTGCTGCTCGAATGCTGTAAGCTAACCACATAGCATTCCAAGGGAAAAAGGCAGATGACGGGGCAAGAGGCCAGCTGGACTTAATGAGTGATATCAGTGCCTATGTGGCGAGAATTTTAAAAAACTTAAGTCAGCTGGGTGATGTGGCACTTTGAGGACAAGGTGGGAATTGACTTTCCTATTAGGGTAAAGCAAAGTACCCTAAAAAGGAGGGGGGCAGCCGCAACATAGAAGAAGACCCATTTTTTCTGAAAGAATTGATCACCATTTTAAGAGAGAAAAGAAGTACAGGAGGAAAGCTGAAGAAAACAGAGAGAAAATACCAAAAAGGGAAGAGGACCACGGCAGACGCCTAGGAGGACTTGAGCTCATTAATTCATTCTACTCTTTACTTCTTCCTTTTAATTTTGTATTAAATTTTCTCTCCATTTCAACTGTGAACAACTCTATGGATATTCTATTTGCTACTGGTTTTGTACTTTTCATTTCAGACATGAACTAATCCTTAGAGGTTTGGGTGGTTATGAACCTTACAATATGAATTAATGTTTTGATGCATGGTTAAAGTAATTGTATCCTTGTTCAATTAAGTGTGACTACTGCTATTGATTGTTATTTACTGGCCATAATTAACAATTACTGAGCTAAATCTAAGTTTGGAAAAACTTAAGCTAGCTGAACCCATTTAATTGATGCAAGAAACTTGCCTATTTGTAGGTAAATTTTAGTGGTGAAATAGGGATATTTTGCTGCCTTGTATAACACAAGATTTGATGCTTAATAGACTGTTTGCAATCTGGTTTAATACAGGAGTGTGTTGAGAGGGTTGTAAGCATTATACAGTGGGTTTTGGAAAAGACTTACTGGGCGTTTTTTGAAATCTGTTAACTCTAGATGTAATTGCTGAGCCATTGCTGAACTTATGCTATAACAACTGGAAAGAAATTATAGGGGGATTAACCACCCAGATCACATGTTCACATAGAATTTCCTCACAGACTTGATTTCTCTTGGTTCCATTATTTTAGTTTAATTAATTCTGCATATATACTTTTAATTCCAGATTCATTTACCCATTATTCCCTTGAATTGGTTATTGTCTTTTTGAATTGTTCTTTAGTTGATTTTGCAATTATTTAGTTTAAAATCCCTGTGGAGACGATACTCATTTACCATTATATTACTTGTGCGACTACGTATACTTGTGTATTTTAATTGCTATAATTTTCGCAACAAAAGGCCTGCTATCTATGTGGATCAGTAGGTCATTTTAAAAAGGATTGCCCTAAGGCAAGAAAAGAAGAACCCAGGAAAGCGGACAGCTCGGCCCCAGCTCGAGTGTTCGCATTGACACAAGCAGAAGCTGAGGCTTCTCCCTCAGTAGTTACAGGTCAGCTTCTTAGTGCTGGAACCCCTTATAATGTTTTGATTGATTCTGGTGCTACACATTCTTTTGTTGCTAGTAGAATTATTGATAGACTGTGTACACCCTATGATTTTTATGTTGTGGGGTTTGGAACTTTGTTACCCACTGGGGAGTTAATGGTATCCAGGAGATGGGTCAGATCTTTGCCAGTGACAGTGGAGGGCAAAGAGTTATCAGTGGATTTGATAGAGTTGGTTATGACTGACTTTGACATGATATTGGGTATGGATTGGTTGGTAAAGTATGGGGCAACCATTGATTGCAGAAGGAAGATGGTCACCTCTGAGCCTGAAGGTGAGGATCCTTTTGTGTTTGTTGGTACTGTGCATGGACCTCGCATACCATTGATTTCTGTTTTGAGGGCTAGAGATCTATTACAAGAAGGTTGCATTGGGTTTTTAGCCAATGTGGTTGATACCACTCAGGTCATGCTAGTGAGACCAAAAAAGACCAGATTAGTCTGTGAATTCCTGGATGTGTTTCCAGAAGATTTGTCAGGGTTGCCACCACACAGAGAAATAGAGTTTGTGATAGAACTGGCACCAGGGGCGGAGCTAGTGTCTAGAGCACCTTACAGAATGGCCCCAGCTGAGTTGAAAGAATTAAAGTACAGTTGCAGAAACTATTGGATTTGGGTTTTATCAGACCTAGTTTCTCACCTTGGGGTGCGCCAGTTCTGTTTGTGAAAAAGAATGATGGTTCTCTAAGGATGTGCATTAATTACAAAGAATTGAATAAGTTGACAATCAAGAATAAGTATCCTTTGCCAAGGATAGATGATCTGTTTGATCAGTTGCAAGGTAAGACGGTATTTTCAAAGATCGACCTTCGTTCTGGTTATCATCGGTTGAGGGTCAAGGAGGGAGACATACCGAAGACTACTTTTCATACCAGGTATGGGCATTATGAGTTTTTAGTCATGTCTTTTGGATTGACTAATGCCCCTGATGCTTTTATGGATCTGATGAATAGAGTGTTCAAGAATTATCTAGATCAGTTTGTGATCGTTTTCATCGATGATATTCTAGTATATTCTCAGTCTGAGTCAGAGCATGAGCAGCATCTAAGGTTGGTTCTACAGAGATTGAGGGAACACAGACTGTTTGCAAAATTCAAGAAATGTGAGTTCTGGTTGTCTCAGGTATCTTTTCTTGGGCACATTGTCAGTAAGTAGGGGATTAAGGTAGATCCAGCAAGATTGAAGCAGTCAAAGATTGGCCAAGGCCAAAGAATGCTTCTGAGGTTAGAAGTTTCCTTGGATTGGCAGGTTATTATAGGCTTTTCGTGGAAGGGTTCTCAAAGATTGCTACTTCATTGACTGAGCTGACATGCAAGAGTCAGAAATTTGTGTGGTCAGATAAATGTGAGAACAGCTTCCAGGAATTGAAGCAGAGATTGATTACATGTAACGACCCAAATCACTAATATGGCTTAAGGGCCTTGATTAGTGTGCCGGGAGGGCATAATTGGTTAGTGTGTGTGAATTTATTAGTTTAAACGCATGATTTGATTATATGATAAGCATGCTTGTATGGTTATATGAATGTAAATGTGACTATATGTTATATTTGTGAGAACCACATTATTATGGGGGTAAATCTACAGCATGCGACTTGAGGCGATCCTAGGGAGCTGGTTAGCGGGAAATGTCACAACGAGACTTAATACTTGACTTGGGGCAATTCAAGGGGTATTTTGGGTATTATATGATTATTTGGGTTATCGGGTTATGGAAATAAATAATTGGAGATATATTTGAGGTTAGAAAGATTAGGTGGGAATATTGGGGAAATTTTACCATTTTGCCCTCGGGGACATTTTCGATACCCCGAGCCCCGGGATTAACTTAATTACCTAAGGATAGACTAAGTAAAAGACCTCTGAACTTGGTGGAAATAGAGGAACCGACCCTCCCCTCTCTCTCTCCTTCTTTCTTCTTCTTTTTCAAGGAAAACCACTATAATCTAAAAAAATCAGCTGGAAACTCTGTGATTTGAGCAGAAATTTTGAGGGACTAGCTCAGTTCTAGCTAAGGGAACTCAACCAGGACTAAGGTAAGAACTGAATTACACTCTTGATCCTTAGAATTCTGTGTTTTGGCTGGGTTTTAAAGTGTTTATGGTTTTGGAATTTAAGGACTGAATTGAAGCTGAAAAGCTTGGGTTTTACCTCAGAAATTGTTAAAGAAGTGGTTCATCAAAGAAGGTAAGCTTCAATTCGTAATTTAGAGCTTAAATTCTAAGTTTGCATGACTGCTTTTAGAGTTCTTGAGCTACTGGGTTTCAGAAATCAAAATGGGATTTTAATGAGTTTTTAAGCTAGGTTTTTGTTGGATTGAGTTGCTAGAATCATGTTAGGAGTCTTGTGATCAATGGGTTTTTGAATTAGGGTGCTTTGGGGTGGTTTTGAGCAAGGTTAGGATGCTAGGAATGGTGGTTTTTCTGGGCACGAAGGGCTGGGCCACAGCTCTGTTCTAGTGTGTCGCGGCCCTGCGAAGCAAAGAAGAGCCAAGGAGGCTCTACAGTGGGGGAGCGCCGCGGCGCCATAGGGCAGGGCCGCGGTGCGTGTCTGTCTTCAGAGAGGCCTAGCCTATGTTTCAGGGGCAGTTCGCGGCATGGGTTTCAAGGGCCTCGGCCTTTAAGGGTATTTTTGGTTATCTGAAGGTTTTAAACTCAGGAATCTAACCTAGGGTGCTCGGGATCGATTCAACCACCGTGTTTGGTGGAATTCGACGTCCCGAAAGCTAGAGCTCCATCCGAAAATATTTGCGCGATTATTAATGGTATTCCCTATCTTAGTTGTGACTAGGTTTTAAGCTAGGGCTCGAGAAGCGGATCGTGCTCGAGAGGCATCGCTTGTAATCAGTAAACTTGGAAATTAAAGGTAAGAAAACTGCACCCGGTTGTGGATTTATTATGGGACTAAGGGTTCCCTGATCTGTATACTCTTTAGAGGATGGTATTATGCCATGCAAATAGTAAACAAACGGCCTAAGGGTGCCGAGGTTTACACTAGCGCACAGAGCGTGGCTCGACCACTGGTAGCTGAGGACAGTTTATTATGCACTGAGCTCGGTTTAAGCGGGCCGGAGTCAGTGGGGTAAATCGAGGGTGCGACCTAAGGTGTCGACCCTGATTAATACGTGACTTGATTGTTGATATTGGTTGGTGAATTAATTGTATTGTATAGTTGAGTGTTGATTGGATGAATCTTTTATTGTATCTACATTATGTGATTAATGTGATATGTTAAGTATATGATCATGCTTAAAAAGTTATTCAACTATTTTCATTGCTCATTACATGATGTTGTGTTTTCTTATTGGGCCTTGGCTCACAGGTGCTTCGTGGTGCAGGTAAAGGCAAGGGCAAGATTGATCAGCCCTGACTTGGAGAGCTCTGGGAGTAGAATGCACATGAACAACTGCTCAGCCACCACGGTTGAGGGGAGACAAGGACAGGAGAACCATAAACATCTGTTTTGCCTTTAGAAAGGTTAGTGGTTGCCTGTACACTGGAAATTTTGTAAACAGACTTTTAAACGCTATTTCTTTTGGGATCCCATATGTAAGAATGCTTAGTTTTATGAAATGTACCCTTTTGAGACCGAAACCTTTTAACCCTAGCACATTAATGGTTTCTGTGACACGTTTTTAACTAAATTACTTGATTAGCAAGTCCAGCACCTTTATAAACACATAGTGTAAAGGTCTTGGCTTTCCAGGGCGTTACATTACAGCTCTAATTCTGAATCTTCCAACAAATCAGGAGAAATTTGTGATTTATTGTGATGCTTCTCATCAGGGTTTGGGCTGTGTTCTGATGCAATCAGAAAAGGTAATTGTTTATGCCTCTCGTCAGTTGAAGGAGTATGAAAAGAGATATCCCACTCATGATTTGGAGTTGGCGGCTGTGATTTTTGCTTTAAATATAGGGAGGCATTATCTTTATGGAGAGAAGTGTGAGATCTATACAGACCACAAGAGCCTGAAATACTTCTTCACGCAGAAGGATTTGAACATGAGATAAAGGTGTTGGCTGGAGTTAGTAAAAGATTATGGCTATGAGATTTTGTATCATCCTAGAAAAGCCAACGTGGTAGTTGATGCTTTAAGTCGGAAAGGTTCGAGACAGATTTATGGTGCGAGGCTGATAGCTAGAGAGTTAGCAGATGATATGACCAGAGCTGGTATAGAGTTGCTGGTGGGCCAGTTGGCTAATATTACGCTACAATCTACACTGTTGGAGAGAATTAAGGAGGGTCAGATGAGTGATCAACAGCTGATCAAGATCAGAGAGGATGTTTTGGTTGGAGCATCCAGAGATTATACAGTGTCTGACTTGGGCTATTTGAGATACAAGGGTCGGATATGTGTTCCGTTAGACATTGCTTTGAGGCAAGAGGTTCTGGATGAATCTCATACTACACCTTACTCTTTGCATCCAGGCACCACAAAGATGTATCAAGATGTGAGATCGTTGTATTGGTGGCCGGGGATGAAGAGGGATGTAGTAGAGTATGTGGCTAAGTGCTTGGCATGTCAATAGGTCAAGGTTGAGCATCAGAGGGCGGCAGGGTTATTGCAGCCTCTGGATATCCCAGAGTGGAAATGGGAGGACATCACAATGGATTTCGTGGTAGGCTTACCCAGTCCTGTTGGTCAGCATGATTCTATTTGGGTGATAGTGGATCGCTACACCAAGTCAGCTTACTTCTTGCTAGTGAGAACTACATATACAGTTGATCAGTATGCATATCTCTATGTGAGAGATATCATGTGCCTTCATGGAGCACCGAGGTTGATCGTGTCAGATCGGGACCCCACTTTTACTTCTAAGTTATGGGGGAGTTTACAGAAGGCTATGGAAACACAGTTGAAGTTCAGTACTGCTTATCATCCTCGGACAGATGGACAATCTGAGAGGACGATCCAGATATTGGAAGACATTCTGCGAGCATGTGTGCTGGACTTTGGTGGATCTTGGAGTAAGTGTCTACCTTTCATAGAGTCTTCCTACAACAACAGTTATCAGTCTACCATTGGGGTTGCACCTTATGAGATGTTGTATGGTAGGAAGTGCAGATCTCCCATCCATTGGGATGAGACAGGTGAAAGGAGATACTTGGGTCCTGAGGCACTTCAGAGGACCAGTGAGGCCATTGAGAAGATTAGAGTTCGGATGCTCACTTCTCAGAGTAGACAAAAAAGCTATGCAGATCCCAAGCGCAGGAACGTGGAGTTCCAAGTGGGAGACTATGTCTTCCTTAGAGTCTCGCCACGGAAAGGGGTGAGGAGGTTTGGGAAGAAGGGCAAGCTGAGCCCTAGATTTGTAGGTCCATTTGAGATCCTGGAAAGGATTGGTCAGGTGGCTTACAGGTTGGCCTTGCCACCGGCGTTGTCAGCCGTGCATAACATGTTTCATGTTTCAACTTTTTGGAGGTATGTATCTGATGTCATATTTTGAGCTATGAAGATCTAGAGCTTGAGGTAGATCTCTCTTTTGAGGAGCAGCCAGTCCAGATACTTGACAGAAAGGACAAGGTCCTCAGGAATAAGACGATACCTTTGGTTAAGGTATTGTGGAGGAACAGCAAGGTCGAGGAAGCGACCTGGGAGCTAGAGTCAGATATGCAGAGTCAGTATCTCGAGCTGATCAGGTAAATTTCGAGGACGAAATTTCTGTAAGGAGGGGATAGTTGTAATGCCCCGAAATCCCTAATCTGGTTTAATGGCTGGATTAGTAGGCTGGGAGGGCCATAATTGTTTAATTATGCCATTAAATGATTATATGCATGTTTATGTGAATTATATTATAATATGATGTTAAATGCATGCATGTGGGTCCACATTTGATTATTAGGGCATTTTGGTAATTTGGCCCTTTAAGGGCATATTTGTGTATTTTGGTGCATCTTGTGATTTATGGATGAGATCCCATTATTATGGGGATATATTCGAGCTATTCGGCATGAGACGGTCTTATATTGCCAATTAGCGGTTTTGTCATAACATGGTCAATTATTGGGATATTGGGTAATGAGAATGTTTATTTGATGATATATTGGGAGTTATTGAGATCAGGTGGAAATTCTGGGAGTTTTGACTATTTTTTCCCTGGGGGTGTTTTTGGGACCCCGAGCATTAGGTTTTATTTGAGGTTACTTAAGCCTGAAGTAGTCTGTCAGAAAGAACCGTACGTTAAAACACCTTTCTCTCTCTTTCTGTTAGTTCTTTTTACCGTTCGTTGCAATTTCGAAGAAATCTTGAGTTCTAGGAGTCAGAATCAAGTGAGGATCGAGGCATAACGATCCTAGGAAAGATTAGAAGCTTCTTGACCGAAGGATTTAGCGAGAAACAACCCAATCAAAGGTAATTCAAGCTTTAAGTTTTAGAGTTTTTAAGCTTTGATTTGGATTTTGTGTATCGATGAGTTTCTCATTTGTTTGAGCCTCAAGATTTGATGATTTTGGATCATTGGGATGTTTGGGAACTTTGATTTTTGGATTTGGAGATGTTTAGGTATGTTTTTGGAAGGTTTAAAATGGAGTTATGGCTGGTTCTCGGGTGGGGGCCGCAGCCCAAGCTCGAAGAAGCAGGTGGTGAAGTTTGTGTGTGTTGGGGGCCGTGGCACAAGGTATTATGCACCGCGATGCTTGCTCCTGGTGTGGTTGGGGGTCGTGGCTCAAGATTCTAGGGCCGCGACTCATGAGTGGTTTTGAGGCCAATTGGGTGTTTTGATCATGGAGACTCAGTTTTAGGCCTCGGGATCGTTCCTACTACCCGGTTTAGTGGGGTTCGATGTCCCGGAGGCTAGATCTTGGTTCAGGAACCTTTTTTATTCATTTTATTGATGGTGTCCCATATTTGGTTATGACTAGGTGACCGCTAAGGAACTTAAAGGTTAATCGTTCTCAAGGGTCGTTCTTTTATTCATTCTCGCTCGAATCAAGGTAAGAAAATTTCACCCCATATGTGACATGCATGGTTATTCATGAGGCATGTTGAATGTTTAAATGTGGACATGGATTGAATATTGAATGCTTAGCAAATATTGCTCACTTGTGTATGGCACTGACTGAATAGTCAGAATTGGCAAAGGTGCAGTATCAACTGTGAAGCTGTGACTCATTAGTCAAGTTCAGCAGTGGTACTGGGCACTGGTCACACAGTGCTGACTCATAAGTCAGGAACGACCTTAGCGTGTTCAACGCAAGCCAACAAAGATTAGATCTAATCGACATCTGCATTAAATGACTCAGAAGGGTGTTAATGCCGGACCGACCTCAAGTTTGATGAATACTATAAGCGCTTGTCTAGCCAAAGGCTAGTTACTTAGAGCCACAGTGACTATTTAGTCACATGGCTGTGGGTGTCGAGCCCCGTGTGACTTACCCATCAGTCACTCATCTGTTTAAGCTAGTGACTTACCCAGTAGTCACTCATCTATTTAAGCTAGTGACTTGCTCGTCAGTCACTCATTATGATTTACCAGAACCTCAAGTGTTAAACCACTCATCTGTTCAGAGCAATAAGCTCTGTATGATTATCATGATCATCATTTGATATTATATGCTTGCATTATTGTGTTTTCTTGCTGGGCTTTGGCTCATGGGTGCTATGTGGTGCAAGTAAAGGGAAAGAAAAGCTCACCCAGCCTTGACTGGAGAGCTTAGGTGGTGATGTGTACATATGCGGTCGCTTGACCACCGCGGCCAAGGAGTTCTCAGAGGAACTAGGGGGTTTACCCTATTTTTTCCGCTTAGGTGGGCGGGTTGTAAATTTAAACTGTAATGACCATTTTGAGTTGTAAATAACTTGTAAATGTTTTTATGGGCCCATGAACAGTTTTATGTTTTAAATAAAATATATCATTTCCTTTTGATTGATTTTCACCTTAACCTATTAATAACACCTAGAAGCACATTTTTAACCAAAGAACTCGGGTAGCGAGTTAAATTCACGGTTCAACGTTCATAGTAACTGTCCTGGGGTAACCAGGGCGTTACACTAAAAGGCCCCTGGGTCATTTAATTCATTCTCAAGGCTAATAAGGGTAAAATCGTTCTTTCCTGTCTATCCCATTAATTATATTTAATGACCTTCAATTCTCATTACTCCCAATTTCTTCAAATAATTATAAAATCCTATCCCATTACTCGTTCATTCCTGGTAATGTACTAAGCATCAAATTACCTCCAGGCTCACCCCGAGCTTAGAAATTAATTCCGTTATGACCAAACCGCTAACTTGCATTCTAAGATCGTCTCATGCCGAATAGCTCGAACATATCCACATAATAATGTGATCTCATCCAAAAATCTCCAACATGCATATAAATATACAAATATGCCCTCAACGGGCCAAATTACCAAAATACCCTTCTAATAATAAATGGACCCACATGCATGCAATAATCATCATATAAAAATATAACTCACATAATCATGCATATAATCACATAATTGCATAATAAATCAATTATGACCATCCCGGCCTCCTAATCCAAGCATTAAGCCACATTATGGAATTTGGGTCGTTACAATCCACGCCTCTTGGGTTCTGACCGTTAGATAACTCTCGAGTGCCTATGCCGTAGGTAATCAATGGTCGGGGTGGAGTTGCTTCAACCCCAAGTCGTTCGAGTATAAAACTTCGAGAACCGCCTCTTAGAAATCACTTTTAGCATTTGAAATTCAAAACCTCAGAACCTTTAAACCCTCTCTTCCCCTTCACTTCCCTATTTCCTATATTTCCCAATTTTTAAAGTTCCCGACGCCCTGGATGGCTGGCAAGAATCATCATACTTATGGTCAGACAAAAAACAACATTTCAAAGTTAGGACTCACTTCAACACATACAAACGTTTCATTTCGAGTAAGTTTTACTTCTCTGTCTCCTATTTGGCTTTGAGCATATTTTTGAATTTTGTTGAGGATTTTAGGTGCATGCCTAGGATTTTGATTTTTTTGCACTTCTAAGGTCATTTTGACCTCTTTTAGACCTGTTTTAGGCATTCTTGGACACATTTTGACGTTAGAAACGGTTGAAATGGCCCCTTACGCTCCGCATGCGACCTTTTGCATTTTTGGACATTCATCTGGAATCTGGGAATTTCCTAGATTTCAATGATGTTCATAATTTCTGATGGTGCTCTCCAGCGACCATCCTTTGGTTCCGAAGACACTCGAGTTCCTTAGAAATTCTCATTCTTATCTTTCCGAGTAGTAGTCTTAGGGGTTCTCATTCTTGGCCTATCTTCTTCGGGTCATGACGCTAATTGCTTGGTTTCTTGTTTCAGATCTCCGAGGAGCTTCAACAACTACACCAACAGACATTCTAAGTGTTTGACTCTGAGATATTAGAGATGGCTCGAGAGCCAAGAAGACTTCCCGAGAAGAGAAAACAGGCAGAGAGTAGTTAGGCTCTCGTTGTAAGGGAAGATAACCCCTGGGCGGCGAAGAGGCCCCTTCGACACGGCCTCTTGGAGGGAGAGGCGAACCTGGGTCCCCTGTCGTTGAACAAATATACCATTATAGGCTTCGAGGTAGAGGTGACCCCCAACAAGCTCAGACACCAAGGAGCTCTGGAGAGGATTACAACCCACCATGGGGTAGACACCACTGCCATGTGGGTGCGCCTGTCTCGGGAGGACAAGAGAGCGCATGAGAGCGTTCACAACCTCGGGGCCTGGAGCGCGTCTCATCTCCTAGCTAGTGCAGCTTTGCCATTGCACCAGTACTATGTCGACTTTTTAAAGTTCGTCGGCATAACTCCATTCCAGCTATCCCCCGAATGGATATTTGGTGTTCGATGGGTTGTACATTCTGTACAAGAGGCAAAATGTAAAGCCCAAGTTAGCCAAGACCGTTACACTATGTATTTTAAATAGTGCTTAACTCACTAAACAAGTCATTTGGCCATAAATGTGCAACTAAATGTGATTAATGGTCCAGGGTTAAAAATTTCGGTCAAAAGGGATGGATATTTCATTTAAATGTTAAGTTGTACATGGGATCCCAAAATAAATGTTTACAAAGTTGTTTACAGTTCCAAAAAGGTCATTACAACTCAAAAGTTACAACCCGCTGACCTAAGCGGCAAAAATAGGGTTTAACCCTAGTTCTTCTGAGAAACATTGGTCGTAGTGGTCAAGTGGCCGCATATGTATATGCCGCCACCTAAGTTCTCTAACTCATGGCTGGTCCAGCTTCCCTTTCCCCTTACCTGAACCACATAGCACCCGTGAGCCAAGGCCCGACAAGAAAACTTAAACATGCTCATAAGCAGTTAATAACACATTACCAAATCATAATAAGCATGTCCAACAGTATTAACCCTAATCATGCATGCATACCATTCATATAAATGACTACATCGTCATATAGGGCAAATCGCCCTAAATAAATGATTAACTGAATCATATCAGGGCCCTTTGCCCAAGTACATGATTAATAAATCACACTGGGGGTCAGCTCACTAGGATATGGGACTAATAAGTCACCCCAGGGCCCATTGCCCTATCATCTGTACAACCAGCCTTGGAGCTGGCCCATCATACCTAGCGCTTTAGTTTTTCACGATCATTGGGTCGGACAAGCGTATGATGCGCTCTTGATTAGATCTAACCATACGACCATTGCCGCCCTTGACTGATAAGTCAAGCCTTTCGACCAACGTTCAACTCTATTGCCGCCCTTGATTGATAAGTCAATGTTTTTCGACCAGTGCTCAGAACTATTGCTGTCATTGACTGATAAGTCAAGCTTTCTCAATTATATAATGCTAACATGCATTCACCATATAACAAATATCCATATACAGAGCATTCAACATGTTTAATCAATCATTAACAAGCACAATCATAATCTTGCACATTTACAGGGGCCAACGCCCTAATCAAGTCTATATTCAGCATTCGGCGAAGCCCTAATCATGTATATCACATAATGGGTGCAGTTTTCTTACCTCAGGTCCAAGTGTAATGTAAAATAAGAACGACCCTCGAGCACAATCCTGATCCCGAGCCCCTAGCGATAACCTAGTCACAACCAAGTATACAAATCTCGTCAAAAACGAGTAAATAAAGTCTTTCGAACTGAGTCCTAGCCTCCGGGACATCGAATCCCACTAAACCAGGTAGTAGGATTGATCTTGAGCCCTTAGGTTTGAGTTCCCACACTCAAAACCTCTCCAAGGCCCAAAACCCCTTAAGCGCCGCGACCCCCAAACATTTGAGTCACGGCTCGCTCAAGTCAGAGGCCTGAGCCTCTTCCTGCCTGCACCAGTGCCGCAACGCACCCTAGCAGACGCTGCGGCTCAAAAGCCCCACAGCCACCTACTTCTCCTTCGACCAATTTGAGTTGTGGCACCCCAAGAATAGGGATGCGACTTGACATGAAAACTATGTTTTTCTCATGCCAAATCCCTCCAAAAACCTTTCCAAACCTAGCCAAATCCCATAAACAAAGTTCCCAGACAACACGACAGCCCAAAACCATCAAAACCTAAGTTGCAATCCAATCAAAAACTTGTCAAAACTATAAAATCCAATCAAAGTTTAAGAACTCGAGAGCACAAAACTTAAAGCTTGGATTACCTCTGATTAAATCATTTTCCAGTTAAATCCTTTGGCTCTCAAGCTTTTATTCTTCCCTAGAATCGTTACAACTCTAACTTTGCTTGAATCTGAGCCCTAAAACTTGAGTTTCCTTCGAAAATGCAACGAGCAATAAAAAGGAGAATGGGAGAGAGAGAGAGAGAGAGAGTTTGAACGTACTTTTCTGTTTCTATCAGGTTACTTCAAACTCAGGTAACCTTAAGTACAACTCAAGGCTTGGGGTCCCAAAACGTCCCCCGAGAGTAAAATAGTAAAAATTCTCAGAATTCCCTCCTGATCTCACTAACTCTAAATATATCATCAAATATTCATTCCCGTTACCAATATCCTAGTAATGTACTAAATATCCAAAATAACCCTTGACTCACCTCGAGTCAAGTATTGATCCCGTTGTGACTTTCCCGCTAACTTGCTCCCTAGGATCGCCTCGTGCCGAGTAACCTAAATATATCCACATAATAATGTGGTCCCACACATATATTACATATATGCCAAATATACCCATAACATGCCAAATTATGATAAATTGCCCTTCTGATAAGAAACGGGCCCACATGCATATTTAATATACCTAAACATGCGTATCAAGTCATATCATAATATAACTCACATAATCATACAATGATACACATAAATATCACATAAGCACATAATTTCCATAATTTGACATCCTGGTCCCCTAATCAAGGTCCTAAGCCTTATTAGGTAATTTGGGATGTTACACAAAACTGGCCCGCTCCATCCTGAGCTGAGATATTGTATGTCTATAGTTTCCGACTATGCCCGAAGAAGGAGGAGCGGGACGAGTACTATACTTTAATGAAACATACATACCCAGGGATGAAGTACAAGGCCTCGAGCGGCAATGAGAACCACGCGAGGGACTACAAGGACCACTTCTTTAGGGCAAGTGGCTTCCCCATGCGGACCAACCCGACTTTTCTCCTGGACTTTGCCAGGGTTGGTAAGTGTTACTTCTTAGATTATTCAATTTATTAGTCCTCCGCTTGTAGTTTCTCCTTAGTCTCAACCGTTTCTTTTTAGGTCCCTTCTGTTGCACACATTTCGTTGACGCCTACAACGAAAGGTCTAAGAAAATAATGCACTCCCCGAGGAAGAGATGAATCTCAGCTTCCTCGTCACCAAGGCCTGTCTTCAGCAATATGGCCTGCTTTAGGAGGATCAAAGGATAAGCCTCGTGGCCCTCACCAGCTTTCGTGACTCGAAGAAATCACGTTACGAGGCAAGGATCCATACGAAATATATTGCAGTGAAAGCTCAACATGAGTACGAACAGCGTCTCCATGAGGAGCATACAAAGACCGTACTTGTGATCCAAGCCGCGACGGAGGCGAAATAGGACAAGGAGCTCAAAGCCGAGCTCGAGGGTGGGATCAAATTATCCTCCATGGCTCATGGTAAGTCCCCAATAGTTGTTTACTATGCCTGTGATGTAGGGGAGGGAACTAATCCCGACCACTCCCTATTCTCGCCATCACTCCTTGAGTGTGGGAAAATCTTAGAGCGTCCTTGGACTGATGAGGAGTACCAGGAGTACCAAGACCTTATCGACGTTTTTCTCCACCATCCGAAGAGGAGGAAACACCCCCAAGGGCTTGTGCCTCTGGATGAGGTGACGTCCATGCACACGACATGGTTTTTTCAATTCAAAACCGGTGCAGCACATGAGATGGGTCGACTCATCCATGAGTTTGCTCATTCCGTCCTTCACGCGAAAGAGCCTTATTGTGGTGGGGCTCCTGTGGACACTGCTTTTTTATGTCTTGCATGCATGTTGTTTGTCCTTATAAATTATTTCCTTTATTTTCCCTTCGAAGATCAACCATATATGTTCCTTTGTGCAGAAAGCATGGGCATGTCCAACCTGGTCAAGCAGAAGCGCCCGAGGATGACGGGACTTTCTCAAATAGACACCCCGGAGGCATCGGGCGCAGTGCTTTTGCCCCCGGCATCTATGCCTTTGGCTCCGGTGGTCGCGCCTCCACCCCAGTGGCTCTTGCAGTTCCGGAAGCTGCTCCGTTGGCCACTCCTCCGCAGCCAATGGTTACCGATTAGGTCATTCACCAAACCAACTGTAACGTCCTCCTAATCCAGGACATTTACACTATGTAATTAAATAATGCTTAACTCACTAAATGAGTAATTTGGACTTAAAACGTGTAATTGAAACTAACCACATGTTTAGGTATTTCGGTCAAAAGTCAACCATTTCATTAAAAGAGTTTGATTTCAATACATGGGATCCCAACAGAGTTTAAAACTGTTACAAACTCAAAATGTATACAAAAGCCGACCTAGGCGGAAAAATTAGGGTCCAACTCTAGTTCCAACTGATAGCCTCGGCCATGGAAGACAAGCAGGCCGCATATGTACACTTTTCCCCTAAAGTTCTCCAACTCATGGCTGGTCCAACTATTCCTTTCCTTTACCTGCACCATTTAGCACCCGTGAGCTGAGCCTCAGCAAGAAAACATAATCATGCTCATAAGCAGTAAATCATCATATCACAGAATCATAATTAGGATGCCTAGTAGTAATAACCATACTCATGCATGCGATCAATCCAGATAAGAAACTATAAAGCCACACCAGGGCCTATCGCCCAATTCCTCGTATAACTAGCCTTAGAGCTGGCCAAACGTACATGACACTTATTATTTCAGGCAACCTTAGGGCCATTCAAGCATATATCATGCTCCCTGGTTAGCTTAACCACACCTGCCGGCGTTCAGCACGCTATTGCCGCCCTCGACTCGTAAGTCGAGCCTTATAAACTTTCGACTTATAAGTCGAGTATTTTAAACCTTCAACTTATAAGCCGATTCTTTTAAACCTTCTACTTATAAGCTGAGTCTTTTAACAAGATATATCCTTGACTAATAAGCCAAGATTTTAGTCAGATATCATAGATGGATCCTTGACTTATAAGCCGAGCTTTTAGTCAGATATAATAGATAAAGCCTCAACTTATAAGTCGAGCTTTTCAATCGAATATAATCGATAAGCTCTCGACTTATAAGCCGAGCCTTTCAATCAAACATAATAGATAACTCTTTACTTATAAGCCTTTCAATAAGACTTATAAGACGAGCCTTTCAACCAGATATACAGATAAGCAGTTATTACATAACACAAGTAAACGCAACACAATTGACATAATAGATAACTCTTTACTTATAAGCCTTTCAATAAGACTTATAAGCTGAGCCTTTCAATGAGCCTTTCAATCAGATATACAGATAAGCAGTTATTACATAACACAAGTAAACACAACACAATTTACATGTTTAATAAAACATTCTCAGCATGGTGATAACCATGTACTATAACCGGGCCAAGCCTTAAACACAGACTGGGTGCAGTTTTCTTACCTCTGGTCCAGTCACTAGTTAGATAGAAATGACCCTTGAGCACGATCCCTTTCCGAGCCCTAGCGGTACCCTAGTCACAACCATAATAAAAGATATCCATCAATGTCGAGTGAATAAAGGCTTCCGGACCGAGTCCTAGCCTGCAGGACCTCGAATTCTACTAAATCGAGTAGTAGAACCCTTCCCGACCCCTTAGGTTTGAGTCCTCGCACTCGTAACCCCTTTTGGCTAACTTTCCAACTAGTGTCGCGGCGCACCCCTGAAGGGTGGCGACGCGCCTCAAGTCAGAGAGCCCCTAGCCTATTTTCCCTAGACACACGCCGTAGCGCAGCCCACCAGGTGTCGCGGTGCCAAGACGATTCAGGGAACCACCCTGGCCTCTAAGTTCATGCGGGCTGTGGTGCTCTAAGAACAGCGCCGCGGTGCAACCTCGCGAACCCAATTTTCAACATTTTTCCTCTGAGCCAAATCTTTCCAAACTCACCCCAAACGTGAGCGAAGGCCAAAAATGAATCCCAAAACTAGTTTAGCATACCGCAAACACACACAATAACACCTCAACCAAATCCCTCTTAAACTCAAAATCAACACCTTGAGCCTCAAAGCTTAAGAACACTAAAAACAAGTGAAAACTCATAATTCAAGTTTGAATTTACCTCCGTTAATTTGCTTCCTAGCTATACTTCCTCAATTCGCAACTCTATGATCACCTCCAAGCCTTTTAAATTCAAGAATTCTTCTCAAAATTCAAACTTCACCAAGGGTGAGGGAGAGAGAGAGAGAGTGGGGACTGCTGAATGTTTAATTGATTCCCTTTTGATAGCTTCTACTAGCTAAGTCTATCCAAGGTCAGGGAAAAGACCAAATTACCCCTGGCCTCACCTTAGTTCTCTAATGCCCCAAGGGCAAAATCGTCTTTTTCCACCACTTCCCGCTAGCCTCAATTAACACCTCATAATTCCCAATGTAGTCACCAATTAACTTCTCATTACCCAATAAATCCCGGTAATGTACTAAATTACCAAAATACCCCTAAGCTCACCCCGAGATGGGTATTTGACCCCGTTGTGACTAAACCGCTAATTGGCTCACTAGCATTGCCTCATGCCGACTAACTCAAATATATCCACATAATAATGTTGTCTCAATCCTAAAGCACATATGTTTACAATTATGCCATTAACGGGTCAAAATTATGAAAATATTCTTCTAATAAGAAACGGGTCACATGCATATTTAATATACTTAAACATGCAAAAATAGTCATATCATATATAACTCACATAAATACATAACATTCCAATATTGCCCTCATGGCCCCACTTTGCCACCACTTTGCCTGACAATTGTGTTGTTATATTCATTTTTTGTTCATCAAAATTGGGTTTAGGGTTCTATTTGAACCATTTTACAAAACATAGAGTCCAAAAAGTAATTTGTTAAAATACAAGGTCCAGATAAGTAATAAGACAAAACATAAGGTCCAAAATGGTATAATCCCTAAAAAAATGGCAACAACTGAAGTCCACATTGGATAAGAGTGCTAAAACACCATTATTCGAACAAAACAAACTCCAATTAAAACTAAGACAACAAAACAAAAACACTAAACCAAAACAAAGACACAAAAATAACGAAACACTGGAGCCAAATTTGGAAGAACATCATTTGAAGCAACACTTCCTGCTGCCCAAATTCGACCATGAGACCACCAAAGCTGCCACGAACATGCACACGCCCTATTGGCGCTGAAGGACAAGAGAATAGAGCTCCTACTGCCACGACACCAATCATCCATGCCAACAGAAAGAGAGACCCCAAGCCCAACCCAACCTCACTAACGTAAACGAGCGCTCACCCACCAACCATGAACTGAAACCTCAAAGGTGACTGAGCACAAGGAACTCACCATATCAGTCGCCTCGCCATACTTGGAACCCATCCACGCATCACTACAAGGTCTCACTATCGGAGCACCACACCACACGAAGGAAATCACCGACAATTCCCCAGCCATGAGAGACAAACCCTAGATCAGGATATCGGAGATGGAGGAGAAAATTGTAAGGCTAGAAAAGAGGCACTTTCTTCATTATAAGCATATATAGATGAATTAGTTATATATTATGTTTTCCAATATCAACTCAAAAAGGATTTAATATTTTACATACACCATCATCACAAAAATCTCCTCATTATTTTGGCTCAATTAAACGGGTTACCATAAAAAAAATTTAAATTGTAGAAACTTCCCATCATATTTCAATTTATAAATAAATCTCCCATGAGAAAATAAACTCTTATCAAATCTAAATATAATAAAAATTGAAACATCAACTTTTAATATTATTATCTCTTTATTTAACATTTTTTGGGGCATTTTTAGGTTTCATATTAGTTTTGAGTATTAATATTTTTGCCTTTTACTTTTACTGTTTTATTTTTAACTACATTTTAATTTATTTAATTATAAATTATATGGGATTATATTATTTTACCACTCTATTTTTTTCTTTCTTCATTATCACTTTACACCTCTTATTTTTTAATGAACACCAAAATAATACCATATATATGACACATTATACTTATAATATATAATTTTTTTTTTAAAATAAGTCTATGTTAATATTTAAATAATTTTAACTAATTAGAAAAACCTAAAATTCTAAAACATTAATAATTTTGTTTATTACATTTTTTTCTTATTTTAAAGGAAAAATATGAATTTAATTCATAATAATCATAAGCTACAAGAGTAGCAATAGAAGAAGAAATCTCTTCAAAAAAGAAAAAAGAAAATAAAGATAAAAAAATTTAGTAAACGACGGGCTGCTTCAATTTTCTTTTTTCTTTTTATGTTATCAATCAATAATAATAACTATTTTTTTTTTTTTTAGAAAACTAATTAATTAATGAGACATTATAATTAGTTAATTTCTAAAAAAAATGTTTCGAAAATTAAGAATATTATTTTAATTAATTAAAAAACTAAGAAAAAAAGGAAAAATATTACTATTTTTAAAATTTATTTTTGATTAATTAAATTCATTTAAATATTTTTAATTTAACATTTGAATAATTAATTTATTAAATATATATTGTAATTAAGATAATGATATCTTAGTAATATTGAAAATAAATTTGAGCAAAAATGTTCTGAGTATATTTTTGTACTCATTTGTCAAATATAAAATAATATTTTGATATATAAAGCAAACAAGAGAATAATAAAAGAGTATACTTTTTAAATTATATCTTTTGGTGTATATATTATTTTACCCTTTGTATTTTGCTTAACTTTCTATTTACATCCCTATGATTTACATACTATCAAATTATACCCTTGCACTTATAATATAATACAAACTACCTCCTCGAACTTCCTTTTGGTCATAATTATTTTTTATAAATACTATTTTACTCTTTTTTTTAAAATTTGTTTTTTTTGCACCAATATTATTTTGAAACTGCTTAAAGAATTTTAATTAGTCTAAAATAAAAAATTAAACACATAAATATATTAAGAAATTATTTAAACCATATAGTTTATTTAAAACACTTAATAAAAAATTTAAGAGGAAATTACATCCCACAACCTATAATTGATTTTATTTAGAAATTTAACCTAAAAAATTTTAATTACAAAAATAACATTTTTTATATCGCATATTAAAACAATACATACCTCATATAAGAATTGCCAACACTAAAATAATCATTTAATTATCTCTTTTCTCCATAACTTTACAAAAAAAATCATTTTGGCTCAAGAGTGTTACTATTGCGACCTATTATTCAAGGTAATCATTTTGATATGTTGGAGGCATATGTTTTCTAACTGTCACCAGAATCAAAAGTAACTATTTGGTTGCTTGTAAATACCAATTAGATACTGATAAGTTACCTTTTTACAAAAAAAATTATTTTAGTTAATTAACTTTAAGCTTATTTTCAAAATTTGATTAATTGGTTTATGTTATTTATGAAAAGTAGCTTTCTAGGAGTAACTCCCAGTTTATGTTATGAAAAAATAACCAATTAGTATTATTTTCTAATAAGCTATTCATGGTAATTTGGAATTAGAGTAACTTTTTATACTATATGATGACTAATTAGTTTCTAAAATAGACTTGAATGTAATGTAAAAGTATCTTAAATAATAATACATATAAATTACATGAGTGACTAAAAAAGTTTATTAAAAGTTAACGTGTAGTATACTAAATTAATTTTTATTAATAAACTATATTGTAACTTATTATACTATATGACAACTCATTAGTTTTTGAAATAAGCTTGAAGGTTACCAAAATGTATCTCAAATAATAAGATACCATAATATAACCTAAAAATAACTAATTAGTATATTAAGATGTCTACATAAAAGTTTTGGAGGTATCAAGAGGTACTGAAATAATATGATCTAAAAATAAAACTTTTAATAAAAAAGTGACCAATTAGTAACTTATCACCATTATAAGTAACCAAAAAGTTACTATTGAAAACCCAGAAAAACAGAAAATTTGGGATTTCAGGAATATTTCCAATTCAGGTATATTATTTTTGGAATCAAATATTTTTTTGAAGATGTGACAATGTATTTTTGTAAATAAATTTTTTTAGGTGATTTTTGTAATTATTTTATATTATATGTGTTTACCGAGTTTTTCGGAAACGAATACAAACAGAATAATAAAAAGATAAGAACTGTAGAAGTGCAGGAATATAATTAGACAAACAGGTTTTTTACGTGGTTCAGGCGTTAACGAGCCCTAGTCCACGAGTCGATGTTATTATACTTGTAGAGAATTACAGTAAGATGGCTGGTGTACAAGAACTTCACACACTCACAGTGTTTCTCTCGGGTTCTCTTGAAGAAGATGAAGCTAGAGAGATTTTAGCAGAGTTCTTGCTATGTAATTTGTTGGTCCTCCCCTCCATCGTAAAATGAGGGGGGTTTTATAGCTAGGGTTTTTTATTAGGGTTTTACTCTGTCCCATTAGTCTTAATTACACCAGCCACAAATAGGGGGTACAATTACTGTAATAGCATGGCTACAAGACTCTATGTGGGTATATTTACGTGAAAGTATGGGGAATACACAAAGTCAGCCGTCTTTTCCAAGTTGTCAGCGGAACAGTAGGCGAAAAGGTACCCTTAGGCGTGCTGGGATGTGTGCGGCCTTGACTTGTCGGGCGTGTCAGGCGGGATCCTGTGTCAGGTGGATATCATTCCAAATATGCCTCCTCCATGACTCGACCGCTTGGTCTTGCTCCGTGCGTGGCACGGAACTGTTTCCGCGAAGGAAACCTGAAGAGCTTCTCCTGGAAGGAGCTTCCCCGAAGGATATCCCTTCGGGAGTCCGGGAGAGTTGACGAGCTTCCGTGTCGCGTTTGCTTGAAAGAGTAAGCCGGACACTAAACGGGAGAGGTGAAGCCTTTCTGTCCATCCGCGAGCTCTGGTCACTTTCCATGAAAGACTTTGATAATTCTGCTTCCCCGAGGATATCCATCTGAACGCTATCCGGAAATCTGGATAACATTTACCCCCCAAGGTCACGGAGCTTTGAGAGATCCGGGAGCTTGTACAGTCCTCCGGGTATTCTGGTTTCTAGATTAGGCGAGGGGTCACCTCCTGTGTTCCTGGAAGGGTTCCTTTTTCCCGCCTGAGTGTTAGTATGAAAAAGAAAAGAAATTTCTTCTGTTTGAACTCAAGTACTCAAGTGTGGCAAGGGCCACGCGTCATGTCGGGAGTGGCTCTGCGACCAAGACGTGTGCGTGAGGCGACTGGCTGAGTATGCGTGCGTCAGGCATCTGAGTAATGATTTGACGGTTTTTAATGGTGCACCGGGCCCGAGATGGTATAATGATGGGAAATAAATACTTTATTCCCATCCGAGGAGTCATAAATAGGATCGGCGCTTCATCTCCAGCCGTCGGATCTGATGCATGCGGTATGGGAAGATCAGGACCGTCCATGTGTAGGATTCGAAAGGACTTCATTCCTGCTATAAAAACCAGGGAACGGGCCTCTCTTCCTCTTTACGCTCTCAAACTCTCTATCTTTCAGATTTTCAGATTCTCAAACCTTTGAACTCTCAGGTTTCCAAGCTTCCATTCCTTCGGACTTGCCACTTCTTTTGGTAAGGAATCTAGAAACTTTTCTTTTGATTTGGCAGTGGGTTTGTTCGCCGAAGTTCAGGGTTTGAATCGTCGTTTGTCTTTGCAGCTTTTACTTCTCGCGATTGTGCTGTGCAGTGATCCGGTTACTCCTTCCATCTACAACTACCCGAATACCAGTAAGTATTTCTACTTTCCTTTTTCCTTCCAAACCTTAGGTTGTTGGTGGTTGTTAGAGTTGAGTTTTCTGCTAGTATCGTCTATGTGCATGCGTGAATAGGGCTTTGATAGGCATGTGACTGATGTGAGTCAATAAGTAATCTTTTTGCATGCTTTGACGATTGGCATTTGGAAAGTTGTTCCTCGTTTTGCTGTTTTAGGGCATAAGCGTGAACGCCTTTAGGGTGTCTTTCTCTGGAAAAACACTTCTCTCGGCGGGCTTAGGCTCAGAGTTTGAGTTTGGTTCCTTGCTGCCTTTCGGGTGGCCTGGTGCCAACCCCTCGGCAAGCTCGGTGGGAGCCTCTCCAAGCAGTTTTCGGGGAGGTTCTCCCCGACGCCTTTGATACCGTTAGGGTATGACAAGGGTGCTGACTGCTTAGAGTGTTTTCTTCTTTGTTTCTTTTGTTCAGTGATGAACACCTCAAAGGAACGAACTGTCGCTGCGGTAGAGGCTGAATCCGCCCAGGAGCGAGGTTCCCCTGTCGCTGGCGCAAAGGGGAAAGGAAAGACAAAAGTGGTCGCGGCTAGCCCACCGACTACCAACAGTTCAATCTGGGAGATGGACCAGAAGCCGAACTTGTTCAGGAACTACGGCATGCTGGAGCTGTACTCCTCAGAGGCAGGCCTGAAGAATATCCCAGGCCTGATGTGGCACCGTCTGTCGGTGCTGGGTGAGTCTGCTAGTCAGAGTCACGAGGGTTTTGGTGCCTGGAGCTGGGCACACATAGTGTGTGGGGCGCACTTGCCCCTAAGAAGTTACTTTGCCAATTTCTGCGTGAAGGCGGGGATTTCCCCCTTCCAGTTGATTCCCCACAGCTACAAGCTCCTAGCGGGGTGGTACATCTTTTGCAAGTCCCAGGACCTGGAGGCTCCTACCCCGGAGGAGGTGCTGTACTTCTACGGGTTGAAGTCTCAGCCCATGAGAGGTCACCCAGACAAGGTGGGATTTTAAAGGCTGGAGAGGCACCCGGACGTGATGTGTCCCACCTGTCATACCGCAAAGGTTCCAGACCTCCGGGAGTACTGGTTCCTGACGACTGGCTTCCCACTGAAGAGGGTACCAGCCCTATCTTTGGACTTCAAAGTCCCTGGTAAGTGCTCCTTCCTCTCCTTTTTAACTTTGTTTCTTTACGTTTGGTTTGCCTTTCGGGAGGATCTCTAATACTCATGTTTGAATTTTGCAGAAACCATCCCGCGGACGCCTCGCTGTGCGGAGATGATAAGGAGGTCGCAATTCTACGAGGGGTTCTCTGAGGAAGAGCTGAAGGTGGAAGGACTTGTGACCACCGAATCTCTGCGAGAGTATGGGCTACTCGCCTCCTTCCAAAGTATTGGGCCAGTGAGTGGCCGGGGGCAAAGTCAGGTGTCCGCTGACGTCCGGGAGCAGATTGCCCTGGAACTGTCCAAGGTGATCTGCCAGGCAGTCCAGGACGAGAATAATTTGTCCCCCAGTTGGGCGGAGAGGTTCCCCGACCCCCAGTCGGAGGAAGAAGAAATTGAGGCTCGTTACGCCGCGGCTTACCCCAATGAAGGGACTCCGGGAGCTGGCTCCTCCGGGATAGGTAAGGCTAGCTTTCGATTGATTAACACCCCCAGCCTATCTGAAGTTTCCCGGACCTCTCAGATGGGGTTCGATCCTCGCTTCCTTAGGCTAGATCCGCGTAGGATACCCTTTGACAGATATTGCGATAGGGTAGATGAGCTTCTCGGGTGTTTGAGTGACGGTAGTCCTGTAACGACCTAAATTCGCTAATAAGGCTTAAGGGCCTTGATTAGTGTGCCAGGAGGGCAGGTTGGGATTTATGTGTGATGTTATGAGTTAAATGCATGGTTATGATTTAAAGCATGTTATTTGGCTATTTGTTTAACTGAGATGCATGGCTATGTTTACTAGTATGCATGTAGGCCCGGATCGTGTTAGAAGGGCGTAATTGTAATTTTGGCCATGTTGGGCATAACTGTATTGATATGTGATAATTGTATTCTGTGAATTGTACCACGTGGGTGTGGTTGTATTATTGTGATGCACGTGCCGAGACGGTCCTAGAGAGCTAGTTAACTTAAGAGTCACAACGGGATTTCTATACGCGGCTCGGGAGGAGCCTAGGGGTACCTCGGGAATTTTATGGCTAAGTTGAGATTTAGCGGGTAATGGTTATTGGAGATTTAGTAACCTGGGTAACCATTAGTTACTGCTGTGGGTAACAAGTTTTAAGGTAAAAAGTGGTAGAAATGAAATAGAAATGAAAAGACTTAAGTGTCCTTTGAGGTTTAGCTAAGGAGGATTAGTAGGAAAGGGTAAAATGGTCATTTGGCAAGGGTTATAGGCAATTCTCAGCTGGGTTTTTAGTGGGTCACGGTTTGGGCATTTGGGATATATGTTGGCTTTGCTAAAATGAAGAGAAGGAGAGTTAGGGCAAGGAGGAGAAGAAGAAGAAGAGGAAAATGGGCTGAAGTGGGAGCTTAGGAGGTGAATCAAGGAAGCTTAGGGATGGATTCTCCATATGAGGTAAGGAATTTTATACACATTTAAGGCTTGATTATGTTATGGGTTAAGAATTTGAGTATGGGTTAAGTTTGATGTTTGAGTTTTTATTTTTTTCTGAAATTGAAATCAAGGATGTGGATTTTGGGGATTTGATTGGGTGTTTAGATGTCTTTGGTGATGTTTATGGGTTGTTGGATGGTTTATTTGGAGTCTTGAGTTGGTTTTGGGGCTTGGGTGTGAGTTTGGGTTGATTTGGGAAGGTTTTAGCTCGGAGAAAACGCAGGAGAAAACCCAGAATTCTGGGTCTGCGAAGGCGTGCCGCGACACAGGTTTTTCGTGCCGCGGCAGGGAGCCTCTGACTGTTGGGTGCCGCGGCACAAGGATGTTGTGCCGCGGCACAAGGCTAATTTCAGGGCATCATTTTTAAGCAATTTTAGGCCTTTGCTCCGGGGGTTCGGGGGATGTCTCCGGGGTGTTGTTTTAAGGTTTTAGAGGTCCCGAGAGTGCGGGATTGGTCTCGAGAAGTGGTTTTGGGTTGATTAGTAATGAGGGATGTTTCTTGTGTGTTGTGACTAGGTTGTTGGTGAGGCTCGTGCTAGAGGACCGTGCTCGCGGCTTTAGTGCATCAGGAGGCTCGGAATGCAGGTAAGAAAACTATAACACCCGTAGGATAGGGCGTGGCCCATAGTGTGATTGCGGGGCACGGCCCTATATTGCATTACATGTTAGGGTGTAGACTTACATGTATTGATAATTGTATGAATGTTGTTTGATTTATGCTATGTATGATTATAATGAAATGAACGGCAAGGGCCTAGTGCGGCGTAGGCCGGGTACGACAGCGGAGCCGGAAGTAACACTAAGCACATGGGATGCTTATGGTCAGGGCGGGGCCCGGGACCCAGAGGATATGTGTGAGATCCTTGCGGTGAGGACCG
Source organism: Humulus lupulus (assembly GCF_963169125.1). NCBI lineage: Eukaryota > Viridiplantae > Streptophyta > Magnoliopsida > Rosales > Cannabaceae > Humulus > Humulus lupulus. The sequence continues at coordinate 188,416,192 of NC_084795.1, read as the reverse complement.
AGACCCCAGGCTTCGGTAAGGCTTCGGGGGCGGCATGGCCGTGTTTGCTTAGTCTAATGGTTGACTTGTTTGTATGTGGATTATCTGTTATGATAAATTGTATGAATTGCATATGTTATGTTATGCATGAGTTTTCTTGCTGGGCTTCGGCTCACGGGTGCTCCGTGTTGCAGGTAGGGCAATGACTGAATCAACCAACCATGAGTACGGAGAGCGTGAAGCGACGCGTACATGTTCGGCCTGCCCGACTGCTTTGGTTGGGGGTTTATTCGAAAATGGCTGTAATAATCTATGATTTTGTAACTGATCCACTGTAAACTTATTTCAAGATGTAAATAGTTTTCAAACCTTATTTTTGGGACCCCAATTGTTTAATACTAGAAGTTTTTATTGAGTCAACGCATTTTCAAAGATTACAGCCTTAACTTTTATTAGTCACACTTTCGTTTCAAAACCTCGGGTAGCGAGTTCATTGCACTGTTTCGTCTTAAAACTCACTTAGTAACGGCTCTAAGGAAGTAGGGCGTTACAAGTCCGCCAGAAGGTGTCATCACGGTTGACCCTTCCTCCCTCAGCATGTCATTCCCGGACTTCAAGGAGTACGGGAGCTTCCTGGAGCAGGAAGCAATGTTTTGTTTTGCTCGGGGAAGACCATCCACGTTTCTCGTGCATGGTCGTCCCTCTCAAATGTCTCTCTTTTTTGTTCCTTGTTCCCTGTTGGCGGACTTGATTGTGCTTTTATGTTGTTGATCGTCTTGCCTTCTGTTTATTTTCTTTCACATTGCTTGCTGGTTCGTTAACCTTGCTTCGTACGTTTCTTGCAGAACATCCTGAAGCAAAAATGTTGGGGAGAGCTACCTCGCTTATTAAGAAGGCTGCCACCAGCCAAGACCCGTCCAAGGGGAAAGGACGAAAGGCCAAAGCTGGTAGGGGAGGTAAAGCTGCCACTCCCAAGAAGACAAGTGGCGAGGCGCAAGTGTCTCCGGAGGTAGAGAAGTCTCCTGCCGACGGGCCTTCCGAGACCATGCTGGTCTCGGGTAGCAGCAGCGATGGGGAAGGTCTTGTGTTCCCCGTGAAGACGACCGGGGTGAGCAAGCGTCCTGGAGGAGAGGCTGAGGGCGACAAGAGGAAACGCCTCAGACATTCTTCCCCCGGAGGTGACGGAGACCTCCGGGCTGCGCGCAGTCCTCGCCAGACTACCCTCTCCCAGCAGCAACCACAACTCCAGCAGCAAGAGCAACAACAACAACAACAACAAAGGAAATCAACACCGCCGCAGCAGCAGCCGAAACAACAGCAACATCAGCTGCAACAACAGACCGGGGTGGTAGTGTCTTCGCTACCGTCCCTAATACCCCGTCTTCCTCCTCCTCCAGCCCAAAGGGAGTCCACCCTTTCGGGGTCTCCTTCTTCTCAGCAAACAAACCTTCCTCTGCCTGGCCTAAAGTTCCATTTCCCTCAGAAACCAAACCGTTTCCCCGCTGCCCTCCTGGAGGGTGTAAGACGGGCCGATAATTTTTTGAAGAGGCGGTTGGAGGCCGAGAAGGCTGTTACTCAGGGAAGGGCAGACAACTTGTCTACCGTGAAGAGAGCTGAGCTGGCCGAGGGGGTGAGATCCCTTCACCCGGCTGGAGCGGTTTTGGATGGCCCAGCCTTGGAGAAGAGGCTGGTGCCTAGGCTCGGACGTGCATTGGCGCCGTTCGGAGCGGAGATGATGGAGGGCATGGCCCTGAGCTTGTGCGAGCTCAATTCTGAGAAATGGGCCATCAGTAGCAGTAAGGATCCGCTGTTGCTGACACATGCCGTGAAGCAGCAATTGTCCGGGGTAAGCCGTCAGTTGTGTCTTGGGACCATCTGTCTTAGTGCATTTGGTTCTGCTTAACTTATTCTGTTGTCTTTCCTTGCAGGCCTCTCTCATCGCGGAACGCTTGTTCCGGGAGGTGGGTGCAGTTCTGGTTCAATTGGAGGAGAGCCAGGTGGCTCGCCAGGCCTTGGAGGCGGAGAAGCTGAAATTGACCCAACAGGTCGAGAGCATAAGGGGGGAGGCTTCGGAGAAGGCTGACCGGGCCCGGCGCACAGCTGAGGAAGAGGCGGACAAGAAATATCTTGCCAAATATCGAGAGTACCGGGCCAGCGCAGAGAATGACTTCAAACAGCGGTCGGATGACTTGAAGGCCGAAAACTCCAAGCTCCGGGAAGAGTTATCCCAAGCCAGGGTGGAGAAGGATACCTTGGAAGCCCGCTTGCAATCGAAAAATGATCTCCTCCTTAAGCAGCAAGAGGAATATTCCACTCTTCAGAATAAGCTGCGCGAGGAGGAGCAACTTCATAAGAGGAGCAGGGATCTCGTGTCTATGCTGGAGTTGGGGCTCGCCGAGAAGGATAAAGAGATCGGAGCCTTGCAATTCACTGCCAGGGGACATGTGACCGAGAAGCAATCCGTGCTGAAACAAAATAAGGAGCAGCACAAGGAGATTGATTCTCTTAAGGGAGATCGGGATGCCTCCAAGGCCGAGATGGAAAAATTGAGGGCTCAACTAGCTGTCGCGGAGGCACAGCTGGCAACCTCCGAGGCGGAGCGCTTGAAGGAGAAGGAGGATGCCGAGGTGGTACTGAACAGGACGATTAATATATCGCACGTGGTCCTCATGCATCAACTCTGGAAAGTGAACCCGGAGGTATTAGGCTATCTGGGAGAGGATGCCGACGCCATGAGGGAGAAGCTACAGGTGTGGGATCAAGGCCCAGAGGTGTACGTCCAAACTTACAACATTGACGAGCCTGCTGGAGCCCCTGAGGCAGAAGTCCTTGAAGAGGCGGGGACCTCTGAACTTGCCACCGATGTCGTTCCATCTTCCAATGAGCCGACTCCGCTAGCCCCAGTTGAAACTGCTGTCTCCGAGACCCCGGTCGAGGATGCCATTGCCACCCCCAGTGCCTGAAGGGCTCTTATTTTCCGTGAAAAATATTCTTTGCTGATTATTATTTTTCATTTGTGTTTTTCTTTGGGGCGAAGCTCCCTGTACTCTTTTCTCATTGCAGACATATTTGCCATAATTATAGCATTCTCTTTTGTTTTCTGCCGAGTTCTCTGTTTAACTTTGCGTTTAGGGTAGACTTTTATACGGTAGAAACTGCTGTAGGGGCGCATGAGGTTTTGGTTCCAACGGCCAGAACCTATGCACTTCCAATTTGAAGCTCTACGGCTGATGTCTTTTCCCACGTAGTTTCTAGGTTACGAACGTTTCCTGGCTCCAACGGCCAGTCTCCTTTCACCGTATTTCAGCTTTCCTAAGGCAAATAGCTAATCCCGGGACTTGCAGTTATACTGTTCGCTGGGATTGCTAAGGTGAGCCGTTCCATGGTGCTGGAACGGGAGTTCTCTTGGTGAGCGTCGCTAGACTTGAGGTTAGATCTTTGCGAAGCAAAACTAACTGTCGTTGCGGACCTCATGGTGGCTGACTTCAAGGGACCTGGCATGGAGCCCTGCGAGGCAAGGCTCGTTGCGGTCGGGGAAATTGCCACGCCCACCATGTGCGATCCCGGAGCAGGGGCTTTGCGAAGCAAGGCCTGCTGTGAATGGGGGATCGACCATATCTGCTCCTGGAGCTGAAGCTTGCAGTGGTCGAGGAGCTCGCCATGCATTATTTTGTGAGATCCGGAGCTGAAGCCTGCGAAGCAAGGCTTACAACGGTCGCGGATCTTGCCATCTTTCGCCTTGCGGGACCCGGAGCTGGAGCTTGCGAAGCAAAGCTCTACAGCGGTCGCGGAGTATTTTTTGAAGGGCTTGCCCGGAGGTTGGGGGTGTTTCGGCGTAGCTCTCTGAATGTGCCCCAACCCCCAGTCCTGTTCATCGCTGGGCTACACAGGAGATAATTTTCATGATGCATAATGGCAGGCATTTCAATGGCAATTTTCACATAAACACATAATGCACACATGACACGTAATGCAAGCATGTTCATGGCAACAAATTAACCTAAGCTTAACAATTTAAAAATCTCAAACACAATGCTAGCACATAAGTGGTGTTCTGTGTATGTTTTGTTCAAGGGGCGTATGGCTATGCCTTAGCCATGTATACCCCCCCAAGTGAGCGTGGGGTCCGGACGTCTCCGGACCGCGTGGTCACTTGTTAAAACGCAGCTTTGAACACAGGGATAAAAATTGCAGTAAAAGCGGAGTGAATCTCTCCGTGTTTCATTAGATTAGCCTGTTAGGCACGTGTTTTACAGCAGGGAGGATTATTTCCACATTTTACACTTTTGCTACGTCCACCAAGGACTTTCGACTAGATAGTCCGGGGCCTATTGGTAGTAACGGCGGAGGTGCTCCGCGTTCCAGGCGCGGGGGACTTTAGATCCGTCGAGTCTCTTTAAGTGATACGTCCCATGGCCCACTTTTTCTTGTACTTCATAGGGGCCTTCCCAGTTGGGTTCGAGGACTCCCACTCCCGGGTCCTGCGTAGCAGGAAATACTCTTCGTAGGACAAGGTCTCCAACTTCGAATGTACGGCTCTTGACTCTTGTGTTGAAGTGTCGGGCTATCTTTCCTTGGTACATTTTGAGTTGGACCTGTGATTGCTCCCGAAGCTCTTCGATCATGTCCAGGGACTCCTGGAGAAGGGCGTGGTTCCGGGCAGGGTCGTAGGTGTCCTGCCTGTGAGATGGGATCATAGTTTCTACTGGGATGACGGCCTCGCAACCGAAGGTCATGGAATAAGGTGTGTGCCCCGTCGAAGTCCTCTCTATCGTGCGATAGGCCCAAAGTACTCGCGGAAGCTCTTCCGGCCAGTGAGCCTTGCATGCTTGGAGTTTTTTCTTCAATGTGGTCTTTAAGATTTTGTTTACTGCTTCCACTTGCCCATTAGCTTGAGGTCTGGCGACTGCGGAAAAGCTTTTGATGATTCCATGCGAGGCACAGAAGTCCGTGAAATGTTCACTATCAAATTGGTTCCCGTTGTCGGACACAATTTTTCGTGGAAGCCCAAAACGACACACTATATTCCTGATGAAAAAGTCCAGTGCTTTCTTAGACGTGACTGTGTTCATAGGTTCGGCTTCAGCCCATTTGGTGAAGTAGTCTACCGCGACTATGGCATACTTCACTCCACCCCTTCCAGTCGGAAAGGAACCTACTAGGTCAATGCCCCACACGGCGAACGGCCAGGGGCTGGTCATTAAGGTAATCTCTGTAGGCGGCGCTCGCGGAACCTTGGCGTACCTCTGGCACTGCTCACACTTTCTGACATAATCCACACAATCCTTCTTCATGGTGGGCCAGAAGTATCCTTGTCGAAGGATCTTTTTGGAGAGGCTCAGCCCGGAGGTATGGTCGCCACAGAAGCCTCCGTGAATCTCATGGATGATGGCGCTGATTTCGGTTCCGGCAACACACCTAAGGAAGGGTATGGACAACCCCCTGCGGTAAAGCTTTCCATCCATAACCACGTATCGGGGAGCTTGATACTGGAGTTTTCTTGCGTCAGCTTTATCAGTGGGGAGCTCTCCGGTGGTGAGAAATCTGAGGATGGGTCCTATCTAGGAATGGGAATGGTCGATGATGGCATTTACCCTCTGTGTCTCGGTACTAGGTGCTTCTAAGTGCCCGATAGGCACCAGGCCATATTGCTCAATCTCCGGGTCTGTTGCAAGCTTGGCCAGTGTGTCTGCGAGTGAGTTCTGGTCCCGGGGGACCTGGCGGATTTGGTAGCCTTTGAAATGCTGCAGGAGGCCGCGGGAGAGAGACACGTAGGCAGCCATTTTTTCGCCTTTCGTCTGGTATTCCCCGGATATTTGGTTTACCACAAGTAGGGAGTCGCTCTATACTTCGATTTTTTGGGCTCCGACTTCTCTGGCCAGTCGTAATCCAGCTAGCATGGCTTCGTGTTCTGCCTCGTTGTTGGATGCTAGGAACGTGAAACGGATGGCGCTCTGGAGCTGATGCCCTTGGGGAGAAATTAGGATAACCCCTGCTCCAGCTCCTTTTTCATTTGAGGCTCCGTCTACATAGACCTTCCATGTGGGAAGTTCCGGGACAGGATCTTCCGGGAGGTCATTCATTCCCGAGCATTCCACAATAAAGTCCGCGAGAGCTTGTCCTTTTATGGAAACACGTGGCTGGTAGTGGATGTCGAACTGGCTCAGTTCCATGGCCCATTTAAGCAATCTGCCAGAAGACTCGGGCTTCTGCAAGACTTGTCGGAGAGGGTGGTTGGTGAGTACTCTGATGGTGTGCGCCTGGAAATAGGGCCTTAGCTTCCGCGAAGCGATTAGCAAGCAGAGGGAGAGTTTCTCGATCATTGAATATCTGGACTCGGCGTCCAGTAACCTCTTGCTTACGTAATACACAGGGAGCTGGATACGGCTGTCTTCCCGGACGAGAGCGGCACTCACGGCGTGCTTTGTCACAGCTAAATACAAGAACAACGCCTCTCCTTCGACAGGTTTGGACAGAATGGGAGCTCGGGTTAGATGTTCCTTGAGGTGTTGGAAGGCTGCTTCGCATTCGGGGGTCCATTCGAACTTCTTGTTTCCTCGCAACACATTGAAGAAGGGGATACATTTGTCAGTGGCCTTAGATACGAAGCGGCTGAGAGCAGCTATCCTTCCGGTAACGCTTTGAACATCCTTATGCTTCCGGGGAGAAGGCATATCTATGAAAGCCTTAATTTTTTCAGGGTTGGCTTCCACTCCGCGGGAGCTGACAATGAAACCGAGGAACTTCCCAGACGAGACCCCGAAAGTACATTTCTTCGGATTCAGTTTCATCCCGTACTTTCGGATCACGGCGAAAGCTTCCTCAAGGTCGTCACTGTGGTCCCCGGAGGTCTTGGATTTTACCAACATGTCGTCCACGTACACCTCCATGTTCCTCCCCAGCTGGTCCTTGAACATCCTGTTTACTAGACGCTGGTACGTCGCCCCAGCATTCTTCAAACCGAAAGGCATGACCACGTAACAGTAGACACCCTTGTCCGTGAGGAAGCTGGTGTGTTCCTGGTCCGCGACATGCATCTTGATCTGGTTGTATCCGGAGTACGCATCCATGAAGGATAAGAGTTCATACCCGAATGTAGCGTCTACCATCTGATCGATTCGCGGAAGAGGGAAACAATCTTTCGGGCAGGCTTTGTTTAGGTCCGTGAAGTCAATGCACATTCTCCAGGACCCATCGGGTTTCGGGACCAGAACTGGGTTGGCCAACCACACGGGATAGTGTGACTCCTGGAGAAAGCCTATGGACATCAGCTTGTCCACTTCAGCTTTGACGGCTTTGGCCCTCACTGGGTCTAACGGCCTCCTCTTTTGGCGAACTGGAGTTGCAGATGGGTCTATGTTGAGTGCGTGGCACGCAACATTAGGATTAATCCCCGTCATATCAGCGTGGCACCATGCCAGGATATCCTGATTATTCTTCACAGTGGCCACGATCTTATCTCGAATGGCCGACGGCAGGTTTTTCCCCACCTGAATGACTTTGGTGGGATCTCTCGGGTTGAGGATCACCTCTTCGACTTCCTCCATCGATTCTATCGCTTTCTCGATCCCCACTCTTGGGTCGAGTTCGTCAAAGTATGCCCCTTGAGCACCCCCAGTTTCTGGCAATTCTTCCGCCAAAGGAACGGCAGCAACCGTCTCCTGGACCGTGTAGACGGATCGGACGGAGACGTTATAACAGCTTCGTGCACTTCGTTGGTCTCCTCGGAGGGTGCCGATACGCCCATCGTCGCATGGAAACTTCAAGCATAAGTGGCGTATCGAGGTTATGGCCCCACAATCTATTAGGACCGGTCGGCCTAGGATGGCATTATACGCCGTGGGGCAGTCAACCACCACGAATGTGCTGTGCTTGAAGGCACAAGCGTCGCTTTCTCCTCTGAGGGTGACTGGAAGTTGAATTTTTCCTAATGGCATGAGTGCATCCCCATTGAACCCTTGAAGCTGGATGGGGCATGGGGTCAGGTCTGTCTCGGTTAATCCGATCGCGTGGAAGGCCGCTTTGAAGAGGATGTTTACGGAGCTTCCGTTATCGACCAAGATCCGTGAGACCTTCTTATTGGCAATCTGGGCTTCCACCACGAGGGGATCGTTGTGGGGGAAGTGCACATGTCGGGCGTCGTCCTCCGTGAAGGTGATGGGAAGGTCCATCATTCGGGGATGTTGAGCAGGTGATTGAACCAAGGCGCACATCTCCCCGGTGTGTTCTAACTCCCTCAAGTACCTTTTCTGGGAGTTGCGGGTGCTTCCGGCAAGGTGCGGTCCTCCGGAAATGGTGGCTATGTGTCCGTCAACGGGTGGCGGAGCAAGGCCGGGCGGATATGGGTTGCCAGGTCCTGGAGCCAACAAGGCAATGGGTGCCGGAGAGGTTGGAGCAGGAAGCGCTGGGAACTGAGACACAGGAGCTTGGGAGTGACCGGCTCCAGGAGCGCTAGCGGTCCCCCTTTGTCCCGGGGAATATGCAGCTCCGTGAACGACTCCCTGTCCGGGATAGATTATGGGTACCCTCACCCATTGACCGAGGTGTCCCGCTCTTGCCAGGGACTCGATCTCATCCTTCAGCTGAAGGCATTCGTTTGTGGTGTGCCCCACGTCTCCGTGGAACTCACACCTCTTATTGGAGTCTCGCGGACGCCTTCCTCCGTGAGACACTTTCGGGGGCTTCCTGTAGTTGACCATATTACAGGTCGCCCGATAGACATTTTCTCGTGAGTCTATCAAACTGGTATACTCCGTGAACTTGGGCTCATAGTTCTTACGGGGTTTCTTTGAATGGTCCCCTCGGTTGGAGTTTCTTCCGCCTCGTTTATTCCGTGATTGGCTCAGATTTTGTTCTGGGCCTTCCGCTTGCGGTTGCGATGGTCCGGGAGTGATACTACATCTGGTTTGTACAGCTCCGTACCCAGAGAAATGGGTTTGACTTGGCGTCTGAGCAGACGCGGAAGGCCCATACACGCTTGGAGTGAATTGGGCTTTTGGAAGCGTGAGGGCTGGCGCGGGAGCTTGCGAAGCAAAGCTCGGCGCAGTCACGGAGGGCGTTGGAGCTGGGGGAACTCCAAAGGCCTGCTGGTAGGCATCCTCAAGGTTGATGATTCCCTGAGCTTTTGACATGAATTCGGATAGCGTTTCTGCCCGTCTCCTTTGCATTTCCCCCCATAGCAGGGAGCCGACAGTAAGGCCCGATTGAAGGGCGATCAGCTTCATGTCGTCGCTGACCTTGGTCTTAGCAGCAGCTTCCATCATTCTCTGAATGAAAGCTTTGAGGTTCTCATTGGGTAGCTGCTTGATGTTGGTTAAGGAACCAACCTCCATGTCGTGGTCTCGGGCAGCAATGAACTGCCTTCTGAATGCGGACTGTAGCTCCTTCCAACTGTGGATGGATCCGGGAGCTAATATTTTCCACCAGTCCTCCGCGGACTTGGTAAGGGTGAGTGAGAAGCACATGCATTTGGCGTCCTCACTGACGCGCGCTACTTGCATCATTTTGTTGTATTTAGCTAGATGGGTACGCGGGTCTGTCCTCCCTTCATATAATTCTATGTGAGGCATTTTGAAGTTATCCGGGAGGGACGTTTCCGCGATCCTCCGAATACATGGTTCCGGGTCTTCCTCCTCAGAGTCTGACAGGGCCCCACTTTGCTTCCGGACCAGCTTGGTCAAGGCAGCGATCTGTTCCTCGAGCCTCTTTGTATCGCTCTCCGGGAGGTCACGTCCTCGGAGCTTGTCGTTGAGATGATTTCGCAGGTCATCTCCGCGAGGCCGGGCCTTTTCTCCTTTGGCCTTTTCATACTTAGCCTCCAACCTTCTCCTTAGGTCCACCGTGGACCAGCTATCTTCGGAGTGCGTGTCCGTAGCGCGACCGTCCTGGTTGACGGAATCACTGGGGCGGTTGTTCCTTCCCCTGGGTCTGGGTGCCTTAGCACCGGGCCCTTTAGGCACAGAGTGCCCCTTTGGGGCTGAAGGACGTCTGGGCTTAGGAGCGCCAGAGACCTTCTGCGCGCGGGGGGGGGGGGCAGTCGGCCTGGTGATTCACGCCTTTAGGAGGTGCAGGGGCGTCAGCGCGCACAGGCTCTCCAACTTTTTCTTTGCCCTTGTTAGGGGCGGCTTTGGATGGTCCAGCAGCGGCTGGATCCGGCATAGTGGCATCAGCACCACCTAAAACAGAGGCGTCCTCGTCCGAGTCGCCCAGATCTCCGAACTTGCTTTGGAGGCGCTCCATCATGCGCTGCATTTTTTCGGAGATGCGCTCCTGCTCAGCAAGCTTGGCCTTAGTGACCATCAGTTCTTCGGCTACTTGGACCAGTTCTGGATCCTTCTCATAGTAGCAGCCGTCCTTGTAATAACCGTCTTGGACATACTCTTCTTCGTCTTCTAAGTATGTCGTATCTTCAGTACTGACCCGATCCTGGCGGGATGTCGGGTCTTCACCTTGGTAGTCCAAGGGTTCGTTTTGTACCGCATCTTCCATCATAGTATCGGGGTTGACCCTAGCATTTTTGTCAACCGCGGATTTTCTCGTAGTCACCATCTTTTTAGCACGGAGTGAATACAAAAAACGTACACAGAAAAAGAGCTGACTAACAACTTCCTACAGCTCTCAATGAAAGCACCAAAATGTTTACCGAGTTTTTCGGAAACGAATACAATCAGAATAATAAAAAGATAAGAACTGTAGAAGTGCAGGAATATAATTAGACAAACAGGTTTTTTACGTGGTTTAGGCGTTAACGAGCCCTAGTCCACGAGTCGATGTTATTATACTTGTAGAGAATTACAGTAAGATGGCTGGTGTACAAGAACTTCACACACTCACAGTGTTTCTCTCGGGTTCTCTTGAAGAAGATGAAGCTAGAGAGATTTTAGCAGAGTTCTTGCTATGTAATTTGTTGGTCCTCCCCTCCATCGTAAAATGAGGGGGTTTTTATAGCTAGGGTTTTTGATTAGGGTTTTACTCTGTCCCATTAGTCTTAATTACACCAGCCACAAATAGGGGGTACAATTACTGTAATAGCATGGCTACAAGACTCTATGTGGGTATATTTACGTGAAAGTATGGGGAATACACAAAGTCAGCCGTCTTTTCCAAGTTGTTAGCGGAACAGTAGGCGAAAAGGTACCCTTAGGCGTGCTGGGATGTGTGCGGCCTTGACCTGTCGGGCGTGTCAGGCGGGATCCTGTGTCAGGTGCATATCATTCCAAATATGCCTCCTCCATGACTCGACCGCTTGGTCTTGCTTCGTGCGTGGCACGGAACTGTTTCCGCGAAGGCAACCTGAAGAGCTTCTCCTGGAAGGAGCTTCCCCGAAGGATATCCCTTCGGGAGTCCGGGAGAGTTGACGAGCTTCCGTGTCGCGTTTGCTTGAAAGAGTAAGCCGGACACTAAACGGGAGAGGCGAAGCCTTTCTGTCCATCCGCGAGCTCTGGTCACTTTCCATGAAAGACTTTGATAATTCTGCTTCCCCGAGGATATCCATCTGAACGCTATCCGGAAATCTGGATAACAATATGTATATAATTGTAAATATGCCAAAATTTAATTACTTAATAATTAGTTTAACAAATAATTTATTTAAAACACTTAATACTTTATTTTTCATTAAATGGTAATGTTTAAATTTTTTTGAATCAAATCTTTTAAATATTTTGATAAAATATCATGAAATAAAAAAAACAATTTCAAGTTAATAAATTGATATTACTTTCTTATTAAAATGAATTTTTGTCCAAATTTTGTTTGCTAAAATACTTAAGAATATATATAGGCATTCCATTAATTAAATAAAATTATTTTTTAAATTATCTTTAACATTTTTTAATATTTTTTTACATTCTTTAATTTATTTTTTAGTTAATTTTAATAATTTATTTTATCTTGTTTTCATAATTTTTTAGAATTTTTTTTACTCTAGCAAGTTTTTATATAAAAATACAAAAATATAATTAGGTAATATTAAGATTATTGAATTTGTAAAAACAATTATTGAAAAAAAATGATATAAACTGTACAAACAGAAGCTCACGCCTCACGGTACGTACAATTGGAGATAGCTCACCCAATTATATGATTATTGGGACCATCACCAACCATCATTTTCAACACTAAAATATTTATTTATTATTTACTACACAAAGTGACTCACAGACAAATCAGGAACGAAATTAAAATTATTAGCGTATATTCGTGTGGGAAAATTAAAGGTTGTGCCCGTCACACAAATTAGTCCACGTGTGCCTCAATGAGCCCTCCAAGATTATCGGAAAATCAAGACCGTCAATCTATATCGTACGGCAAAAACGAATTACAATGGAGCCGCGAAGCAGAGGAGTAAAATCCAAGGGTCAGTGGAAGAGTCTGAATGAAATAAAAGAATGGAAAAATATTAATAGTAGTACTAGTAACTTAGTAAGAGGCCAGAGAGAGGAGACCAGTGAGAGGCTCTCTTTCTTTCTTTATTATCTTCTACTCATATCATCTTCATTTTATTTCATTCACCTCCACATTTCCATTTTCTCTCTCTCACTTTCACTTTCGCTCTCTAGCTATCTGCCGCCGGCCATGGCGGCGCAATCGGTGTCTTCTATTTCTCAGTTGCTTCACTCTAGTGGATGCTACGCCACTCAGCCTAATTATCCTTCGCTCAAAAATGGAATGTTTCTCGTCGATTTCGTCGGCTTGTACTGCAAATCGAACCGGACTCGGAGGAAATTGGGAGCTTCGGTGAATCGTCCGAGTAGTGTTCCTCATCCTCAATCTGTAGCTAGCAGGAGGAGAACATCATCGGTCAAAGCGGTTCTTGATCTTGAACGTAGCGAGGTCGCCTTAGATCAGTCGCGTGGTGGTTCGGATTTGGAACCGAAGGTATGTATTGTGTTTGTTTTGATTATTGGTTGAGAGGTTGGATTTTTAATTGTAATTGATTTGGGACCTTTATCGGGTTCTGAGTTTTGCTGTATAAGTTTTGGATGTGAAATGGTAATGGCAGAGGCCGTGTTTGGATGAAATGACTTTAGACTCTGTTTTACTCCGTTTAATTAGATTTTTTTTTCTTCTTTTTCTTGTGAGCTACTTGTCGTTCTTGGGGTAATCGTGTGGTGAAATTAGATGCATGTTGTTTTTCACAGAAGGACCAAGCGCGTCCTTAGTATTCCCTTACAAAATAAAAATAAAGAATTAGAAAAACTCCTTTTAGTATCTTTTAAACTTGTTACCAGAAGCTTCAGTGTTGAGCTTGATGTGGTAGCGAATGTCGTTTAGGGTGAGGCCGTGAGGGATTGAATTGGTGAAGCCTTATTCCTCTCTTGTTTTGGCACCATCTTCTGAGATACTTGACAAACAAAGCTTTCAAACTCGGGTAGGCTTTTTAATGTTATAGAGATACAGGAGCTAGGTGGTTTAGACCTTGTTTCAAAAACTTTCGGATTGATCAAAGTAAGCTATGAACTGGAATGCTTGCAAAACATTATATTATATAATATCGTCGAATTCAAATCTGAATAAGTTGTAATCTTGAAATTTCTCTCCACCTGTTTGGACAATCTTAAGCTCAGTTCTATCTAGTGAACATTGGCTTTTCTCTAAGCAGAGCATTATTTAGAGAAGTGTAAAGCTTAGTACTTTGAAGTGACAAAAAATGGTAGTTCCACTTCCAACCAAATCGAAGTAAGTATATTTGTTTGTTAGGGTAGTAATGGATTGAAGACCTTAAAATAGAAAGAAATAAACTTAGAAATCCAACACTGCTGTTATAGATCATACATTAGTGAGTAACAGTGTTATAGGATTTTGAGATAACAATTTTTTTTTTATTTATTTTGCAGTCTTCTTTCTTGCTCAATAAAATTTGTTTCTTATTAAAGGAAAACTAAAAACTCTTGGTGTATCTAGACTTTAATTTTTCCTACTGTCCTTTTCATTTTCCCTTGTTTGTTTTGCTGCATGTTGGATGATCCACACCTCAGTGTCAGGTGCTGATGAGCATGCTACTAACCCTTACTGTTCTAAGCGGGGGAGAAGGATTAGAAACCTTCCCATCCATCTTTTTTCTTTAGAATTTCACTTGAGCAATTATGACCTGAATTTACACTTAGCAGGTTGCAGACTTGAAAGATATATTATCAGAAAGAGGAGCTTGCGGTGTTGGGTTCATTGCCAATTTGGATAATATAGGTTCTCACCAAATTGTTGAGGATGCTCTTACAGCTCTTGGCTGCATGGAGCATCGTGGAGGCTGTGGAGCAGATAATGACTCTGGTGATGGTTCAGGTGTGATGACTTCGATTCCATGGGATCTATTCAACAATTGGGCTAACAGTCAAGGGATTCCTTTGTTCGATAAGTTGCACACTGGGGTTGGAATGGTTTTCTTCCCAAAAGATGATGACATTGTAAAAGAAGTAAAAAAAGGTTGTTATTTAAACAGCATAGGATTACATTAAGTGCTTTGTGTTTTGATTTATACAAGGTTCTGGTTTTGTTGAGTATTTTAAAATTATATACATACAAGGTTGGAAAGTTTAGATGATATACTGGCTTAAGAGCCTGCCGGTCTACTGGTGTATATATGTACCTTCTAACAGTTTTTCCCATGTTCCACTAGTCATGGCTAGTTAGTTAAGAAATCTGAAAGCAGGAAATAGGTGAACAAAGAAAGGATTTTAATTTTAGTTTGTAACATGTTTAAGAATAGCTTACCACTTAAGTGCATTTAGTGTTAGTTGCAGTTATGTGCAGCTTTATATTTGTAGAAAAGATTATTTTTATCTAATTTATTGTTACTATCTCTCTCCCCACATTTTTTAGTGCAACTTATTTCTGTACTTAATTGTCCTTTTTTCATTTGTACCTTTCTTTCTACCTACACACAATCCATGTACCAATGTTTTATTGGTTCTTACTGTAGCAATTATCTATATTTTGTGCTGCATACTGTCTATTATTTGACCATTAAGTTCTGATTGCTTTTGTAGTTATTGTCAATATTTTAAGACAAGAGGGTCTTGAAGTGCTAGGATGGAGGCCTGTTCCTGTGAATATGTCTGTTGTTGGTTACTATGCTAAAGAAACCATGCCCAACATACAGCAGGTATTTGTAAAAGTTGTTAAAGAGGAGAATGTTGATGACATTGAACGAGAGTTGTACATATGCAGGAAATTGATTGAAAAAGCAGCACAATCAGAAAGTTGGGGAAATGAACTTTATTTCTGTTCTTTGTCCAATCAAACAATAGTTTACAAGGGAATGCTTCGCTCAGAAGTTCTTGGGTTATTTTATACTGACCTTCAAAGTGATCTTTATAAATCACCTTTTGCAATTTATCATCGGAGGTACAGCACAAATACTAGTCCGAGATGGCCTCTTGCTCAACCAATGAGGTTACTTGGTCATAATGGAGAGATTAATACCATACAGGTTATTTTTGTTTCACTTTTGGTAGACTGAAATAACATGTTCTATATTGCTTGTAAAATTTCAACTAGAAACTTTACATTGACACAACAGTTATATACAGGGGAACTTGAACTGGATGCAATCCAGAGAATCCTCATTGAAGTCTCCCGTATGGCGAGGTCGAGAAAATGAAATTCGTCCATTTGGCAACCCCAAGGCATCAGACTCCGCAAATCTTGACAGTACAGCGGAAGTATGCATCATCCAATTTTATACTGATGTTTCGTTAATTATTTGTTGAGTGCTGATTAATAAAGATACATTGGATGTAGATATCAAGAAAGTTATAGATAAAATAGAAACTAATGATGGTATTAAAAGTTGTTCCAGATGTGGAGAATATTTTTAACTAATTTTGCAATATTATGCTCTCATAGGAAATGTGTAACTAAATGTTAGTCCTTCATCATTAATGTAGTGGTGGGTGATTGACTTTCAAAATTTATTCTTCTCCCATATATATCATGTTAAGAAAGAGCACCTTTCACACCAAGATGTTGTTTTAACATCATAGCTATGACTTTTAATATGGAGCCATTCTCTATTGTTGGGACATCACGATCTTGCTTTCCAAGAATCTTTACATTATTGGCTGAGAATATACTTCACTAGAGATTTTAGGCATTTTATTATTCTAGTTTGTGGTTTTGTGTATGTTATAGGATATGGTTATACAAATGAACATATTATAAACAGTTTTTCTTCTGGGGGATGTGGGGTGGGGGAGCGAATGTCAACTTGCTTGAATTTCATTTAACTTCATTCAAGATGACTACTTTATATCATTATTTTGATATCATTATGTGTTGCTCTTCATTATTTTCTCTTTTCTTTTCAGTTGCTGATAAAAAGTGGTCGTACTCCTGAGGAGGCTTTGATGATTCTTGTACCAGAGGCATATAAAAATCACCCAACATTGACAATCAAGTACCCTGAGGTATTTTAATTTGAGATCCGTTAATTGAGTATGATATCACTTACCTGAGGTATTTTGAGTTGATATTTTGTTTCAGACATGAAACTGCAATGAAAAATCAACGGTACATTGTTGTTTCTCTGCATTTATAGATGTGTAATTCCTTTGGATTACTATTTAAAGTTTGTGTATATTTAACTTACAAAAAATGGTTTCATTCTTTAAGTACTTAACCTCCTAAACTTTGTCTATCTTGAACTTTTTCCATGAATCTGTGAACTTCATGATATCTCTCCATAGTTTCCAAGTCAGCATTATTTATACTCCCTTGTAGTCTTTTAGTGATATTTTCCAGGATTAAATAACTTGTCACATTATTAATTCTAGGACAGTTTTGACTTAATGATTTAGAGTTGCTTTACTTTTTGATTAGTAACATTCATGTTATGTAAAGAACTATTACAAGCAGAGGATATTTATATGTTTCTTTCTGATATAGGCGGTTGACTTTTACGATTATTACAAGGGTCAGATGGAAGCTTGGGATGGACCTGCTTTACTATTATTCAGGTAATTTCTTTGTTCCATTCTTACATGTGATCTAAAATGATCAGTAGTTAGCTAGTTATCTTCTTTAATTCTATATAGTTAAAAGTAGTTGACAGAGTCAAGTTCAAATTCCAGAAAATAGAAAATAGCTTTGTTTCAGTGGTAGTCTTTATTTATTATGACTGTGATTATATTATTACTGTTAATAGGATCATTAAATTCTTCTTAAGTAAATCTTGATAAGCTGCTGATGGTAGTCATCTAATATTGTCTGGTTTGATAATGGTCATAATGAGTATTGTAGGGTACTGGAGACATGCCAGTTGACCAGATCATTCATAGTGTCAGTTTTGATATTAAAGAGAGGCAATCAAATATTCCCAATCATGGTCCTTAGTGATCAAGTGAATATTATACATAAAACTCAAAATGCTCTCTCTCTCTCTCTCTCTCTCTCTCTCTCTGCATGGTTTAACTTATGATAATTGTATACCATATGTATTAAACAGTGATGGAAAAACAGTTGGTGCCTGCCTTGATCGAAATGGATTGCGTCCAGCTAGGTATTGGCGGACATCAGACAATGTTGTTTATGTTGCATCTGAGGTGTGTTTAGTTCTCATTTATTTCTTAAATTTCTTTAATGAAATGTCATCCTTTAGAGTTGGCTAGCACACAAATGTCTTTCATATACCGACTTAAGAGGTTTCCTATGGTTTACATAAAGCCTAAAGAACTTGGTTATGTATGTTTTAGTTACACAGTCAAGCTTGTGATGGTGTTTAGGCTTGGCTTAGGTTTAAGAACTTGATGATGTACTGAGATGCTGATCTGTCGTGTGTTAAAGGGACCATTTGTTTTTCCCAATTCAGGATTATCTTGTGTTTGAATTGTTTCTAAAATTAATTTGCCATAGTTACTCTGAAATCTGAATATCAATATTTTCTGCCAATTAATGTTCAAATATAACAAATATTTAGGAAGTTTCAGGTGCATTAGTTATTTCCTCTTAAAATATTTATGAATGGTGTGTTAAATATGATGGATGTATGTCATAATGTCAGTAATTAGGACTTTTTTGGTTTTGAACATCTCTTGATTATACCTTTTTGTTTATTGTCTAGATGGCAACTGTATTGGCTTTGTTTATAATAGAGTATTCTGTATTTCATTGTTATCTGGTATTTACCTCATCTATCGAGTTCTCTTACTGTATGATTATTAATTGTGGCTCCCAAATTAATGGGTTTAATGGCTTGGGGCAAGGAAGTTGGTTTTTCTATAGCATAATAATTTTTCCTGTCAGGATATAGCATATATATTTTAGATCGAAGTGTGTGATGAGAAATTCTAACTTCTTCTGTTAGAAACAAATTAGGCAGTTTCTCTTTATTCGTTTTGTGCATTATTTATGTGGAAATAATGCTTCTATATTTTATTGAACTAGATTTATGCCTTTAAATAGGCACTGTACAGAGAATGAGAAGATATTTGGTAGTTAATACCAAATATCCTAGCATAATTACAGCAAAGAATAAGGTAACAAAATAAACCTACAATAATCTAAATATGGAAACTATACAAAATATACAGCTAGGTTTCCCATTCTAAAAGGGATATCGAATAATATTTCCTACAATTTACATCAAATAATATATTTCATTGGAGTCCTTTTCCAATTATTCAGTTTTGGTAGGATGATTTGCTTGCTGCAGCATTATTTGTTTACACCACTCACTGGATAAAATTTGGTGTTGTTTTGGAGTCTAAAGCTTGTATCTTCCGGCCTTCTTCAATGTGGTTATGATTTCAGACTTCATTTGTGTTGCTTAGGTTGGTGTTGTGCCTATGGATGAGTCCAAAGTAACAATGAAAGGTCGTCTGGGTCCAGGAATGATGATAACTGTGGATTTGTTAAACGGACAGGTTTGTCAAGTTATATTGCTTGGTTTTTTTGTACTATTCTTTTTGTATTGGTTTAAGGCAGTTTCAAAAGGAAAATTTTCTTTTAAATACTTGAAAACTTTTCTATAGAGGGTTAATTTGTAAATAGTTTGAATATGTATATCTGTCTGTATGATTTTTAAATCTCTTCCTTTCTAGTGATATATTAAAATATTACAGTATCCTCACTGCAACTTGGATTTTTTTTTTAATTAAGAAATAAGTTATCCATTTGCATTTTGTTGGCTACCCTTAGGTTGGGCGTTCTGTCTTTGAGGATATTCCAAAGGGGAAAATTCATTTAGCCAATGGGATAATTAACATTTCTATGACCAAGCAAAAATAACTTTTAAGTGATGAGTGCTGATTGGGTTGAGAGACTGGTTTGTGATTAGTTTCACAAGACAACAAATTTGGTTCTCCATTTTACAAAGTTGTACTCACATTTTCTTGATATTTGACGAGCTTTTTACTTGCATACTACACTTTTTTATTGTATTCAGGAGGACTAGAGGGCCCTCTAGGCTGTTCTAAATCATTAGCTTTTTTAAATGGTAGGTGTATGAAAATACAGAAGTTAAAAAGCGAGTTGCCTTGTCAAATCCATATGGAAAGTGGGTTAAGGAAAACCTTCGATCCTTGAAGCCTGCAAACTTTCTCTCAGCTGCGGAAATGGACAATGACGCCATATTGAGACGCCAACAGTAAGCTCTCTATGCCATTAGCTATTTTCAAATGTCCCTAATATGTTAGTCATTTTGTGAAAGATATCGTGTGCTTGCTTTTATTTTTTAAATCCTAGAGACTCATGCCGTTCTGCTGATTAATGAAAATAATAATTAGAAAAAGAGCTATTGTACGTACTACATACTAATAATTGTAAAGGAAAAAAATATTTAACTGTTAACTGATACGGCCATGAATGATTGAAACCTCATTTATTTTAACTATCCTCTTTTTCAAATAAACATCTTCTACTTGGGGCATCCTATCGTGTTAGTGAAACAATGAACCTCAGATTTTTTTTTGACCAATCAGGTCTGGAGTATATAGGGAATTTTCTCATTTAAAGACAAATTGAAATATGCAGTGTAGATAAATATACCTATTGGTGTTTTAAAAAATTTCATGGAATGTTAAAAGAATAGAAGGAATATTCCTATAAAATAGAGTATAATCTTTGCGTTTCTCGATAATACCTTTTGCTGAGATTTTGAACTGCTTGATATATTGTGTTTCTCAAATGACCAAGGATATTTAATAGCTGTTAGTTCCACAAGTTTGCCTCGTCAAAACTGAGTTTATTAATGGAGCTTGGGATGTACTATGTAGATGGATCTGATAAAAAATAGTATGCCAGATAATTGTTGAATGATTATCATCAAGAAAAGAAGTTTGGTGAATTGAATGAGTGTACAGCTGTGATATATGTGTCATCATTTTTCATAAATAAGTGGCGTAAAAATATGAGTGCTAAATTTTTAATGACGAGAACGTGACACTGGTTTTTGATATTTTGTGATAGTGTATGATTTGCTCAATATCTCCTATGTTATGCTTCTTGAGTGGTTTTAACTTTGACTCATGATGGGAGCAGGGCATTTGGTTACTCTAGCGAGGATGTCCAAATGGTTATTGAGTCTATGGCTTCACAAGGGAAGGAGCCAACATTTTGTATGGGAGATGATATTCCATTGGCAGTGATATCCCAGAAACCCCACATGCTTTTTGATTATTTCAAGCAGCGTTTTGCACAGGTTTGCTTTTTCTTTATTTTTTTGTAGATGATATTTCAATCTAATGCTTTCTTATACCATTAATTAAAAATTACTGAACACTATGAATTATGATTAGGTATTTCTTTTGTATCCAAAAGCTGATGTAGTTGATTTTCTTTTAGAACTATTGAATTTTACTATAGGTAAGTTTATTTATTTATTTTTTTTGCTTCAATAATTTTTGAAGACATTTCTTGGAGATCTCTCATATCATTTACTTGGATATATTATCAATCTCGTTATTCTCTGCTGATAGGAAGTTTTAAAGGGATTGTGAAAGTAAGAAGGGAAAGCTTCCTTGTAGATGGGTTTGCTTTCTTGAGGAAAGTTTTTGGCCACATTGAATGCTTCAGATTGATTTAGTGTCATAGCAGGCTTTTACTAAAAAAAGATTAGGGTTGGACTATGAGTTTTAAGTTTATAACAATGCAACACTTAGCTTTTCTCTCCTTACCTTGCTTTTATTTTTTTCTTCTCACTTTTAGGAGTTAGGTCTTCCTCTTCCGATGGGTTTAGGGATATATGTATATGTATATAGATACATGTAGGGTATATTTATATACACATATATTTTAACCTATGATTATTAGAACTGGCAGAATGTTGTATAATTTGTTTGTATTTGCTAATGCATGTTTGGATTTTTTTGTTACTTTTTTGGTGGATCCCTGGTGTCTTTCTCCCCATATAATTTTGCCAATTGCATATTTGATTTGGTTTCCCCATGATGCTGAATATCCCATGTATGTGACTTTTCATTTATCATTTGTTTTTATCTTTGTAGGTTACAAATCCAGCTATTGATCCTCTCAGAGAAGGGCTAGTTATGTCACTCGAAGTCAATGTTGGGAAGAGAGGGAATATATTGGAGGTTGGACCTGAAAATGCTTCACAGGTTTGTTTAGGATCTCTTTTTCTTCTTAATCCATACTGCATGGTGACTGTGACTGTTTTTGTACCCAATGAAAAGAAAGAAATGCAGTAGCTCTATACATGAGATTGAGCATCGTTCATTTAATTGTGCTAGGTTATCCTGTCTAGCCCTGTACTAAATGAAGGAGAGCTTGAGTTACTGCTGAAGGACTCTCTCTTAAAACCCCAAGTCTTACCAATATTTTATGATATTCGTAAAGGGATAGAAGGTTCGTTAGAAAGAACATTGGATAAGCTTTGTGAAGCTGCTGATGAAGCAGTGCGAAATGGCTCCCAATTGCTTGTTCTCTCTGACCGATCTGATGAGCTGGTAAGAACCATTTTAACTTCAGTCTATTTTTATTTATTTCCCTCTGTTTCTTTCTCTATCTCTCTCTGTCTTTGTTTTCTTTCTTCTTCTTTTTCTTTTTTTAAATACTTCTGTAATGAGAAACAAACCTCAAACCCAACATTTTTGCCGAAAACTAAATAAGAACAAAATTATCTTCATTTTGAAACCATCTGGAATTTATCTATTGCTGAGGTTCTGCAACATATTTGATTTATTATTCTGTTTCTGTAAGGGACAATTTTGAGTATAAAATTATATTTTTTATTGTTATTTTAACGTTAAATTGAAGATAAATGTGTATAAAAAATGAAGGGCATTTTCTAAACCTTGCCATTAATTGCTTCATGTGGATGTTGCTTCAAATGTTAAACAATCAAATGGAAAATTTGTGAAAACTATGGGCCTGTTTGACATTGTTTTCTGTTTTTTGTTTTCAAAGTTGTGTTATTAGAAATGAGAACAGAAAACAGTTTTTGTAGATTTCAAAAAACAAGAGGTGTTTGGTTAATGTTTTCTAAAAACTATTTTTTAGTTTTATTTTTTAAAAATCTTAAATAAAAAATTAAAAAATATATTTACAAAGAAAAAAATCTTTTAAAAGTTTGTAATAAATAATGAGATAAGATAAAATAATTTGAAAGAAAAAATGAAGAAATATAAGGAGTCAGAAAGTAAGAAGAGAAAATTTGAAGAAATAGAAATTGAGAAGAGTGAAATTGATTCAAGAAAAAATGAGAGAGAAGGTGATGAGAAAGAAAGTGAAGAGAGAGAAGTGAGTAGAGAAAAAGTGATGAGAGGAAATGACGAGAGAAAAAATGATGAGAGAGAAAATGAGGATATATTAAGTGATGAGAGAGAAAGTGAGGATATAGTAATTAAGTGGTGAAAGAGAAAATGATGAAATAATAAGTGATGTAAGAGAAAATAAGTATATAAAAAATAATGAATGAAAAAATGAAAAGATAGAAAGTGAGAAGAGAGAAAATAGCGAGAAAGTGAAGAGAGAAAATGTAAGGAGAGAGAGAAAATAAGGAGATAGAAAGTGATGTGAGATAAATTAATGAGAGGGAAAATGATGTTAGATAATAATAATTAAAAAAGTGATGTGAGAAAAAAAAAATAGATAAAAAAAATTTGAGAACAACAGAACACAACTTTTTGTTGTTCTCAAAATTTTATGATTTTTGTAACTTTATTTTTAAAAACTGTTTTATGAAAACAACGCCAAATTCCCCCAACTTGTTTTCAAAAAACAGTTTTTAGTTTTTAAAAACAAAAAAACAGTTTTTCAGTGAAGGTGCCAAACACCCTCTATATTTTTTCTAAGTTTCCACTTTCCACAAATTCGTGGTAGAATACCATATTACAAAGAAACATGTTATATATTCTCTCTGTTTTTATTCACATCAATAAAACTGATAGATTTTCTTTATCCAAGTTGGTTGTCCTTTTTTGCTCGTTCATTATTTAATTTTTTTAAGTGTTATTATTTTCATTTGCTTGATTGTTACTGTTATTATTTTTAATAGTTTTATTGTTATATAATTTTTTCTTCTTGTTTCTGCTGTACTGTGTTCTAGATATCTTTCCATTGACATGTGCTTTTATTTCATTTACAGGAACCAACTCGCCCTGCAATTCCAATTCTTCTGGCTGTTGGAGCTGTTCACCAGCATCTTATTCAAAATGGTTTGCGAATATCAGCTTCTATTGTGGCAGACACTGCTCAGTGCTTCAGCACTCATCACTTTGCCTGCTTGATTGGATATGGTGCAAGGTTGTCCTCAGTCTCCTTTCTTTGTTCCATTTGATACAAGACAGTATTGCCGCACTCAGTTTTTATTTTTTTATATAAATTTATATCTTCTACCACTTTTGGTCTTTTATAGTAGAAAAATGGAGTTGGTGATTATAATTTTCATGTGAATTGTTCTTTTCTACTATCAAGAAAGGTTTATATATTCATAGCTATTTATGTTTATTTTCCGTAGCTTATAATCATCTTAGAATATTATTATATCACTGTAAGTTAGCAATGCTTAGGAGGGTTCTCTCTAGATTTTAAACCTGTTTTCTAGTCTAACTTGAGAGAGTATGGAGTCACAGGTTACGCATAATTCTAGAAATTGTTACTGTTGTTTTAATACTGTACCCCAACTTTCATCTTTTAAACCATGTCTATTGAGAATTGGTTATTCCTAGGGTATTGTTCATTTTGAAATTCTGCATCAATCTCCATTTACTCTGTGATGCTTGCATTTTAACTACTGTTTTCATTTCTTGAATTAGTTGTTTTTTCATTTAGCAATAGTAGTTACAATAGCAGTTTTTACCTGTGTTTTCATCTCAAAAGCACATAACATTATAATTTCACTATCTATCAGTGCCATATGCCCATATTTGGCATTAGAGACAAGCCGGCAGTGGCGTCTGAGTACTAAAACAGTAAATTTAATGCGCAATGGAAAGATGCCTACTGTTACCATTGAACAGGCTCAAAAGAACTACTGCAAGGTTAGTTTATTGGATTTTGGAAAGCAAATATTGTTTTATTTTTTGCTTTTGTGATCAAATTATAAATGTTCTTTTGGGTTGACATTTAGATTTTGGTTTCCATTACAAGTTACATTGCACATTTGCAGTATGTCTTTCTTTAAGAAATCGAGGTATTCCACTAATTATTTATAGAATTCTGGTCTTTCGTGATAATAAATGTTATGAGATTGAAAAATTTAGAGCAAATGAAATTAATTTGATTGAGGTTTGGCGACTGGAAGGAGCGAAGGAGGCATGCGCATTATCAAGGTTTACTTAGTTACTGGGGAAAGTTTGTTGAATATTAAGTTATGACTAATGCATATTTTTGTTTGTTTCCACATTTAAAAAGTTTTCAATTACAATCATGCACACATGCACACGTACACTCAACAGAAAATGAATGTCCAAGCATGAGCGAATTGTTTTAGTGTATCGTTCCTTGAATATTGTAGGCTTAGGTGAGGAAGTCAGTTTTAAAAAAATTATAATTAAGAATTAATTGCAGTTCTTTCATACTTTTTTTAAAGTTCTTGATTTCCTTAACATATATCACATTTGTTTCAAGTGTTTGCTTTTGTTTACCTTGAACTTTGATATTTAAACTCTTTCGTACACCACATTTTTTCTGGAAAATGTTAACTAGTGACACGTCAAGTATTTCTGATTGACAACCTCTGGAATCTCAGGCTGTCAAAGCTGGTCTTCTGAAAATTCTTTCCAAAATGGGCATCTCATTGCTTTCAAGGTATTTTGTTTTCCTTTGGTTTTTATCCAACATTTTTAGGGCTTATTTTTATCTGTTTTTTAGTTGAATTTTCTAGATTAGACCTGCACTTGTCTTCCGTTCCGTAATGTTTCTTACATCATTAGCTAATTAACTAATCAGTTTCCTGTGTTTAGTTATTGTGGTGCACAGATCTTTGAGATTTATGGATTGGGGAAAGAGGTGGTCGATTTTTCATTTCGTGGCAGTATGTCAAGTATTGGTGGACTGACATTTGATGAGGTGAGGGCAGACAACAGCAATTTTACATTTTTATTTAATTAATATTGTAACAGTCTATGACAGTGATTCTCAATTTTTTTTTTTTGTTTTGAGTGTGTTTTACTACAACTGAGAATGTTCAGAACCAGGGTATTGTAGATGAATATGCAATGACTTCCAATATGAGATTAGATCATCATGTCATTAGCTTTTATTTATTTATTTTTATCTTTTTTAATTTTAAAATTAAGTGTTGTGATTCACTGCTTGGTAATTTTTTTTTTATTTCTCAACATATTCTGCAGCTGGCAAGAGAGACTTTGTCCTTCTGGGTAAAGGCTTTCTCGGAGGATACAGCTAAAAGACTAGAGAATTTTGGATTTATACAGTTCAGACCAGGAGGTATCATCTTTCTAGATCGGTTTTTTTTTTTTTTTCCAGTAGTAATTAATACATCAAGTGTATAGTAGTTTTAGTGTTGTCTGATGCGTAAACATAGTTATAGTTTGAGGGAACTTTTTGTTCTTAGTACTCGTTATGTCAATATTTACCCATAGATAGTTACATAGGTTTTAACCATTTGATCTTTATTCAATGGTACTGACCACTTTAATAGTTTATCAAAAATATTTAATAAGTTATGACAACTCAACCTTTGAAATTAATGACAATACAGTTTTCAATTTTTTTGAAATGCAACTACTATGGAGATGTAATTGTTAATAATACTTTTGGCATGTGTACTTACTAGGGGAGTATCATGGAAACAATCCTGAGATGTCAAAGTTGCTCCACAAAGCTGTTCGGCAAAAGAGTGAAAGTGCATTTTCAGTCTATCAACAACACTTGGCTAATCGACCTGTGAATGTGAGTTCTTTAATCATTTATAATCATGTTTGGAAAGTATAATTGAATAGTTTATATCATGTGATTTGATTATGTAATTAGAAAGTATATTGGTAAAATTAATCTAACAACTTAATTAATCCACATACCACAGGATAACTTAGTCCTATTGAAGTACTTGGGATAATCTTCATTTATATCATGGGGAAAAAAGTCTATTCAATTTGTTTTCTCATAATTTATTGTTGGCAAATGATCAACTCACTTATTTTTTTTCCCTCATTGTTTTATATATAATTCAATACCATCATAACCTATATATCAAACCAGACATTTGTTTTGTATCGTTGTTCTCTATCTTTTCATTTTTTAGAAAAATCCTTAATTTTGAGTAACTTGTATTTTGTTAATTTAACAATAGGTTCTCCGAGATCTTATTGAGTTCAAAAGTGATCGTGATCCAATTCCAGTGGGAAAGGTTGAGCCTGCTACATCCATTGTTCAGCGGTTTTGCACAGGTGGGATGTCACTTGGAGCTATTTCGAGAGAAACTCATGAGGCAATTGCCATTGCAATGAACAGAATAGGAGGAAAATCTAATTCAGGAGAAGGTGGCGAGGTAGGTTGTTTCACCTTTATTATTGACTTTAATTGAAGTCCTTTTAGATGTAAAGATTCTGTCTTTCTATTTTTGTTAACAACCATGAAAAAATATTGTAAAAATGTGAAACTTAATGGAATGCCAATGATTAGGATCCTATTCGCTGGAAGCCACTTACTGATGTTGTTGATGGGTACTCTCCCACACTTCCACATCTCAAAGGTCTTCAAAACGGAGACACAGCTACAAGTGCTATCAAGCAGGTCATCACCTTGAATTCTATCTTCTAGATTGTTCTTAATTTAATATGTTACTAATTTATTGAGCAACCAATTGCAGTTTTATTTTACCATGTTTAATTTATTTTGAAATTTACAAGAAACAAAGATTGTTGAGATACATGTTTCCCACAATGGGTTTTTTTTTCCTAAAAAATAAGTGGTTTGGGGTACTTTTGCAATTTCTATTATCATTATCTCATCAAAATTTATTACATCTTCAGGTTGCTTCTGGACGTTTTGGCGTCACACCAACATTCCTGGCTAATGCTGATCAGTTAGAAATCAAAATTGCTCAAGGTGCAAAGCCTGGTGAAGGTGGCCAGTTGCCTGGTAAAAAAGTTAGTGCATATATTGCAAGGTTAAGGAACTCTAAGCCAGGAGTCCCACTTATATCTCCACCTCCACATCATGACATTTATTCCATTGAGGATCTTGCACAGTTGATCTTTGACCTGCACCAGGTATCTGCAAACTAAATCTCCTTAATTATTGACAGATATTTTTTAGATTCTGGTTAAAGATATACTAATGTATGCTGAATGAATAGGTGAACCCGAAAGCTAAGGTGTCCGTAAAACTTGTGGCAGAAGCTGGAATTGGCACGGTTGCTTCTGGGGTTGCTAAGGGTAATGCTGATATCATACAGGTACATGTTTATTATTCAATATATTTTCTCTTCTCTCTTGTGTGGTTCAGGCCAGCAGGCATATGTTATAAAATAATATCAACATAAGAAATGACTGTTTGGATATTATGCATGTACTTCATGTTTGTAATTTTATTATGTTGTGAAGTACTTTTTTTATTTAATTATATTTCTATTTTTTTAACTTCACAAACTTTTTGGCATGGGAGATCATTAGAGAACAATTGCTAAATTTTGATATTTTTCTCTAATTTTCCCTCTCTTATTTGGCCTTTTACAAATTTTTTTAATTTACTCTTACAGATATCAGGACATGATGGTGGAACAGGGGCAAGCCCTATAAGTTCCATTAAGCATGCTGGTGGCCCCTGGGAGCTTGGAGTTACAGAGACACACCAGGTTATTGAATTTAAGAAAATAATTAAGTACTGTTGATTTCTTTTATTGTATATTTTCCTTGGAGACCCTCTCTGAGTACTTTTAACATTTGAAATATCTGTACAGACACTTATTGAAAATGGCCTTAGAGAAAGAGTTATCCTCAGAGTTGATGGTGGCTTAAAAAGTGGGGTCGATGTTATGATGGCTGCAGCTATGGGTGCTGATGAATATGGCTTTGGTTCTGTGGCAATGATAGCTACCGGATGTGTTATGGCCCGTATTTGCCACACGAATAATTGTCCAGTTGGTGTTGCCAGCCAGGTACTTCAATTGTTAGTTATTATTTCTTTCTGTTTGGAGTAGGCGCTATTTTATTCCCTTTTGTATTTTTTATTCACAGAGAGAAGAACTGCGTGCTCGCTTTCCTGGAGTGCCAGGCGATCTTGTTAACTTCTTCTTATATGTTGCTGAGGAGGTAATGTTGTGCCTTATGTACTTTCTTTCCTTTATCTCTCTTTCTTTCGTGTGTGTGTGTGTGTGTGTGTGTGTTCAGTAATGTGGTTTGTTATTTTTGTTTTTATCCTCAGTTCCATAAATGCTTTTTTCTAGTAGTTATTTATATCCAATTTTCATGGCTTAGCCACTCAAAGGTTATCTTGCTGTTCTTAACTCTTAAATTATATTGCCAGGTAAGAGGCATCTTGGCACAATTAGGATATGAAAAATTGGATGATATAATTGGAAGGTCAGATTTATTAAGGCCACGTGATATATCTCTGGTGAAAACCCAGCATCTTGATCTCGGTTATATTCTCTCGGTAGGTCTAATTTTCATTTTCTCAGCATGTCCATATTTCGTTATTATTATATATTATTTGACTTCTCATCTTGATTACAGAATGTGGGGTTGCCAAAATTGAGCAGTACCGAAATTAGAAAGCAGGACGTTCATTCTAATGGTCCTGTTCTAGATGATGTTTTATTAGCAGATCAACAGGTGAAAGATTCTTGAGAACTAATGCATGCTCTTTCAACTATTAATTGTGTAGTTCCGATTTTTTTAATCAACTTCTATCCCAATCTATCACTTGACGAAATGGATGGCAATTAGTATTCATGTTGTTTTGTTAGATCAACAAAGCTTTTCTTGTTTCTGTCAAAAAGATTCTGCTATTTATTTGTGCTAGCTGCTGCTTCCTGTAGCCATTTGATAGAACATTGTTTGTGTTTGTGCAGATAGTAGATGCGATTGAGAATGAAAAGGTGGTCCAAAAGTCCATAAATATATACAATGTTGATCGTGCTGTTTGTGGACGGGTAGCGGGGGTGATTGCGAAGAAATATGGTGATACTGGCTTTGCTGGGCAGCTAAACATTACGTAAGATTTGCTAATTTGCTGCAAGTGTATTTTTCTCAAGGGTGTCTTGATTTGTCCAGATCCAAGCTAAATCAGTACTTTTCGTTGTGTTCAGATTTTTAGGGAGTGCAGGGCAGTCATTTGGATGCTTCTTGACGCCTGGAATGAACATTCGCCTCATTGGAGAGGCCAATGATTACGTAGGAAAGGTATGCCTGATAAAGCTTCTCGCATACTAAACACCAGAATGATCTTAATCATTTTAGTGGACTATATTTTTAAGCTGATTATCTATCTGGAAGCTAGCATTGATTTAAATTTTAACTCTTTAATTTGTAATTAGGCATCTTTCGGCAGTTGAATTACCAAAGTTTTAATTTCTGGCTAAGCTGTGCTAAGTAGAAACGTCTTAAGGGCTGCTAAAATTTTACAAAGAGAAATTATATTATTGATCAATTTTTAAAATTGGTTAAAAAAAAATGGTTATATCAAAAAGAAATTTGAGCAAATCCCACTAAAGTTTTGTTCAATTAGCATCCTTGGCAGTTCTCTGTTGCAAAGTCTTTGAAATACTTAATCAGTTGTGCTGAGTCTAAATCATTTTTGGGGGTTGCTAATGTTTTTCCGAGTAGATATTTACTCGGTATTGCAGAAGCTACACATTTTATGTTCCAATCATATCATAACTTTTGCTCTGGTGAAAGGTTATCCAACAATTTGTGTGGCTTATATTAAACATTTATTGATAAAAATCTGCTGGTGGCAAATAAATGCCTAGGGTATGGCGGGAGGTGAGCTGGTCGTAACGCCAGTGGAGAATACTGGTTTTATCCCTGAGGAAGCAACTATTGTAGGGAATACCTGCTTGTATGGTGCTACTGGTGGTCAAGTTTTTGTAAGAGGGAAAGCTGGAGAGAGATTTGCTGTCAGAAACTCACTTGCAGAAGCTGTGGTTGAAGGAACTGGAGACCACTGTTGTGAGTACATGACTGGAGGTTGTGTAGTTATACTTGGGAAGTGAGTTCACTTGTCTTGTCGCCTGCCACATTTAAGCTTTAAAAATGTATATGAAGAAATGAGTTAAAGAAATGTGACTGACTTCTATATATGACTTGCCTCAGAGTGGGAAGAAATGTAGCTGCTGGAATGACTGGTGGTTTGGCATACATTCTTGATGAGGATGATACTCTTATCCCCAAGGTTTGTGCACATTTCTCCTCTTCATCTTCTTTTTCTTACATATTTTGTCGTTTCCAGTTGCGTTAGCTAGTAGGTAGTACTACTACCCCTCCTTTCAACATTCTTTTAGTTGTTTCGTAGCTCACATTCATTTTAACACGGGGTTTTCATTAATTGTCTCTATCTTTGTCCTGGATAATTTTGATTCTTATTATATAGGTCTTATTTGACTAGTTTTACAGGAACAAAATTTCTCTCCATTAATTGTATTCCATTTCCTGTTTTCGACTTTAAAATTAATGTTTTAAATTTTATAAAAGCTGACCAGATACAAAGAAAAAACACACACCCACCCACCTTAGGATTAGAATCTCTCCCTTCCCACACAAGCACACACAAACACTGATTGAAATTTTTAACCAATTGAGCAGCCCCTATTGGTTCCTGAGAAGCATTTTGTACATTATAGGCGGGATTGTTAATTTGAAGACTTTTTTTTTTCCAAACTTTTACGTCTTTCAGTTGAATGACTGTCTAAGCATTACTTGCATTCTGTGTAATGTATGTTTCTTTCATCTAAATGTTTTACATCTCTAGTAATATGTTCTAAATATGTGTGCAGATAAATAGGGAGATTGTGAAGATCCAAAGAGTGACTGCCCCTGTCGGGCAAATGCAGTTGAAGAACCTTATCGAAGCCCATGTTGTAAGTGTACCAAATCAACTGTGCGATGTGCATGCAAGTTAAACGCATATGCACATGCCATTTAATGTTATCTATTTAAATCAGTCTTAGTGACTCCAGTATTTGAAACTCTACAGTTTTTCAGATTCATATTCAAATGACAAGTGATATGGATTAATTGCATTGAGAATCAGTTTTTAATGCGTCTTCATTGCTTTATCTCATCATTCAATCATTTTAAAATACTAATTTGATTTCCTGCATTATTTGGTGAAGGAAAAAACTGGTAGTAGCAAAGGCTCTACGATTTTGAAGGAATGGGAGACATACCTACCACTCTTTTGGCAGCTTGTTCCACCCAGTGAAGAAGACACCCCAGAAGCTAGCTTGGACTATGAGAAAACAGCAGCTGGGTCGGTGACTTTGCAATCCGCGTAGAGTAGCCATCGAACCATATAGTTTAAGGCTGGCAGCATTTCGATACAAAAGCTCTCCAACCCCACTCTGTACATGTGAGATAAAAGGAGATCGATGAGATTGACTTTTGCATGGAACATCTGCATTAGCTGGTATCAATGAGAGCATAATCACAATCACTACCACAGTTAATATGAGAAAACCAGAAGTTATATAACTAGAGAAGACTTACGATAGATTGGTGTTAAATAACCTTGATCTCGACCTTTAGGTCCTGCATTTAAAGCTGTTGCATAGTGCTCTGTGGCATAAAATGTAAATACGAGCTTGTTCATAATCTTCTGGTCTTGTTAAAACCGGTTGCTCTCGATGATTTCAAAGCTAGTTCAGATTATTCAACTCTTGCCAAAAGCTTCAGTCCAATGTTAATAAGCTATTTTCGGCCATCGCTTTCAGCTATTTTAATAAAACTCAGGATGAGCTTCTTGTTGGAATGGACAAAACTTATTCTTACATCAGAAAAAAATGTTTTTTTTCCCTTCTTTTAGGCGCAGTTATTTATTCTCACATGATTTCTGTTTCCATGCCAATAAGCTGTAATACCGTTTCTGCTTTAGTAGACGGTATATTTATGTGCGGATACTTCTATTTAATCTTTGTATTTACGAGGCAACAACGCGTAGATAGAATTATTTTTGACAAATTCAACTAGCATGATATGGTAAGCATGTAGTGCGTTTATATATTTTTTAAAGGCAAAATGTTCTAAAATTGAGGCCTAAACCAAGCACGAGCACAAAGAACTAGTAAAAAAAGAAAAAAAAAACTTGGTTCGAATCATAAACGATCTTACATCTAATTTGCTGGAAATCCCTTTTACAAGACCATTATGAAAACTAAAAAAGTAATCATCACAAAATCTTAGGGTTTGTTTGGTAAAATTTTTGTTTTTGAATTTTTTAAACATAAAAATAGAAATATAATTTTATTTTTGTTTATTTATTTTTAAAAAATAAAAATATGTTTGGTAACTATTTTTGTTTTTTGTTTTTAAAAACAAAAAATATTAAACGCGTTTGATAATTTTTATTTTTTGTTTAACAATATAAGGTGTTGATTTGAAGAAAAGAAGAAAAAAAAAGAAAGAAAAAATTGAAAACTATTTAAAAAAAATTTGAAAGTGAAAAAATTCTATTTTTAAAATTTAATAAATTTTAATTAAAATTAAAAAAAAATAATAAATAAAAATAGAGTTATCAAACACATTTTATGTTTAATTTTTAAAATTTTAATTAATTAAATAAAAATTATATTTTTTAAAACCTTAGTTTCTCTCAAGCTAATACAAAAAAGTGTAGATGGAATTTTTAAAATCTCTCTCAATGTTTTCTAAATGTAATGTGTGTTATCTTATTTCTAAAATACCTAACTTAAGAATTTATAGAATTCCCTCAATAAGGTTGTAGGTAACAAAATTGACTGGATTTGGATGAAGTTGGTTGACCATTGTGAAAGACTGGTTGATGAAGTCTTTAGTTATCTACAAACCTGACAAGCATTGGTTGACAACTTGCAGACCTGAATTGTTTAGCCACTTTCAATTTGTGGATATAATCAGTGGCCATATACATAAAGCTCTGTGTTTGCGATAAAATTCCAGAGAATGAAAATTTTCTAATTTAGAGAATAACTCGATTTTTCCCATAATAAATTTGTGTTTGATTATACTCACCCAGTTGGCTAACCCAACTAGTGATTGTATTCTTGAATTGAAATAAAAAATGAACTCAGAAAGGTATTTGCAAAAAGGCACTCCGACACTCAAATGAAAATTCGCTCTCTAATTCACTTGAAAAGATAAAGAATCTACAATAAGAAAATCTCTGAAAAAATGTCCCTCAACCAATTAGTTAACTAGCTATTTATAGGAAAATAAGAAAAAGTAAATTAAGAGGACTTATTCCCATTGGTCCATGTGTCTCTTCAAGTTCTACTTTCCCGTGCCTTGGTAGCTAACTTCTCTTCAGCGTTGCAGAGACGCTCAACAAATTAGCCTCTACCACACAACTTTTGTCTCAAAGTAAGGTAAGATGTAACATCCGACTCTCTATATAAGGGTATTGTGGTAAATTAATTGAATAAATTACATGTGTGTGAATATTTTGGTTAAGTCCACTCGTATTGCCCATAGGACTTGTTAAGTAATGTAATAATTAGGGGTTTTGTCCAATTATTCAGATTAAGGGGTTGATTTTATAATTATGGTTTAATGAATTAGTTTATTATTAAAATAGATGAAAAATGAAAAGACAATAAAGGACATTAAGGCTTAGGCTTGATCTGATTAAGTGATAGGGTTATATGGGTAATTCTTTAATTGACAGTTGCTAGATTTTGAAATGGTATGATTTTAAAAGGAGAGGGAAGAAAGAGAATCGCCATTTTAATTGTTTCTTTTACAAACTGAGAAGGGTGAGTCAGAGAAGGAGATAGAGGAAGGAAGAAAAAGACATATCAAGATTTTGGTAAAGTTCTTATTATGTTTTGAAATTCTAGGTTTCCATGTCTACCATTAGTGATATATTATTATTTCTCGAGGAATTAAAAATCTTAAGTTTCATAAATTAGGTTGAGTTTATATTTGGTAATGAATGATCTGAATATGTTATGTTAATGGTAGTATTTTTCATGAGATGTATGATGTACACTTGTGAGAATGGTGATTAAGAATATGGGGGTATGAGTTACATAAAAAAGTAGAATGTTTATTGGGAATTGACGTTTTGAGTTGAGAAGAAATGCTGGTAGTATAATTTTATCGTACGATATGCACAACATCGTCGGGAAGAAGAAAAATAAGTAAGTAAATAAACATATATATAGTCAAATTTTTGAGTGCACCCCCTAAAATGAGCACACCGATGCCCTGATGTTTTTGGCACTAGAAGTATTTTCGGCAATTTTTTTTTATGAGCATGTACATTTTAGTTATTTAGAGCTCACTACAAATTTTTAGAAAATTCCGAATAATTTACAGTGCCAAAAATAATGTTAAAAAATGTTACTTTCCACGCGCATAAAAAAATTAGTCACGTGTGCAACAACCTGTTTTTTTCTGAAAATTTGAAGAATGCTCTAAATAACTACAATATACACGATCATAAAAATTTTTTTAGCAAAAATAATTCCTAAGCCAAAAACACTAGGGGTGCACCGGTGTGTCCCTTTTTGGGGGTGCATCGGAGAATTCCCCATTAATTAGTTAGAACTGTGTAATGCTTGGTTATCATTTATATGAAAGAATTTTCAATGATTACGTTGTTGCTATGGTGCTTATATTTTTAGTAACCTTTAATGAAGGTTGTTTACCGAGTTTTTCGGAAACGAATACAAACAGAATAATAAAAAGATAAGAACTGTAGAAGTGCAGAAATGTAACTAAACAAACAGTGTTTTTACGTGGTTCAGGCGTTAACAAGCCCTAGTCCACGAGTCGATGTAATTATACTTGTAAAGAATTACAGTAAGATGGCTGATGTGCAAGAACTTCACACACTCATAGTGTTTCTCTCGGGTTCTCTTGAAGAAGATGAAGCTAGAGAGATTTTAGTAGAGTTCTTGCTATGTGATTTGTTGGCCGTCCCTCCTATTGTAAAATGAGGGGGTCTTTATAGCTAGGGTTTTGGATTAGGGTTTTTCTCTACGTCCATGAGTCTTAATTACACCAGCCATAAATAGGGGATACAATTACTGTAGTAGCATGGCTACAAGACTCTATGTGGGTATATTTACGTGAAAGTATGGGGAATACACAAAGTTAGCCGTCTTTTCCAAGTTGTCAGCGGAACAGTAGGCGAAAAGGTACCCTTAGGCGTGCTGGGATGTGTGCGGCTTTGACCTGTCGGGCGTGTCAGGCGGGATCCTGTGTCAGATGGATATCATTCCAAATATGCCTCCTCCATGACTCGACCGCCTGGTCTTGTTCCGTGCGAGGCACGGAACTGTTTCCACGAAGACCACTTGAAGAGCTTCTCCTGGAAGGAGCTTCCCCGAAGGATACCTCTTCGGGAGTCCGGGAGAGTTGACGAGCTTCCGTATCGCGTTTGCTTGAAAGAGTAATCCGGACACTAAACGAGAGAGGCGAAGCCTTTCTGTCCATCCGCGAGCTCTGGTCACCTACCGTGAAAGACATTGATAATTCTGCTTCCCCGAGGATATCCATCTAAACGCTATCCGGAAATCTGGATAACAAAGGTGTTTATATATAAATTCTATTTTTAATTATAAAATTAAAATTTTATTTCTAAATATAAAATATTGAATTCATTATTTATCAAAACAATAATTATAATTATATTAATTACTTTGATTTATTTATTGTCAAAGTTATTTTCAAAAAGACTTTTGTAACCTTATTATTTACACGTTATTTGATGTTTGTAGTTTTGTAAAGCTTGAAATTTAGATTGCAAGAATTTTGTTTTTGTTGACTGCCTTTTTTGCTGCGAACTTAATCTGAGAGATTAAAGGATAAACATGGATAGATACAAGGTTTTACGTAATTCAGGTTATAAAAGAACCTTAGTTCGCGAGTCTATATTATTTAGTGAGTTTGAAGCTTGTGATAGCAAGCTTCAATGGTGATTCTCAGGCAGCGTATATATTGTACTTAGTACAGAGTTTCTCTCTCTTAAAAAATGAACCCTCTACAAGGAGATACCCCATCCCTATTTATAGAGGCTGGGGTCATTAATGCTAATCATCTCTTATAAGTATTAGGGTATTAATGTTAAGTTAATACACAAAGGGCAGTGTTACAACAAAGACTATGGCCCACGCGGATTCTACGGGGCCCATTGTAGAAAGTCACACACCAACTTTATAGGGAACATATTTGTGACTGTTAGGGTGCGGCGCACGTTTGCTCATGTCAGGCGGCGTTGTGGGAAATGCTGATTGTCGAGTGTACGAACTCGACACCACTAATCGAGGATCACCAAAAGTTGTCAGATGATCCCTTCGAGGCCCACACCTTCAGTGATTGACACATGACATTACTCCTAGGCCCGAGGACTGGAGTCCTGGACTTGGAGAATGGCCAAGTGAGTAGGGGTCCTCAGGGCATGACCTCTCTTGGAGATATCCTCTCCCCAAGGGAAGACCTCGGGTCATGGCTTCACCTATGGGTATCCATGCTTTGAAGACTGGTGTGAAATGTGGTCTCATTGGAAGACACCCTCGCCTGAGAGACCTCGGGGCATAGCCTCACATGGAGACATCCTCGATTCGATCGGACTAGACTGTATCAAGGAACTCGCATCCCGAAGACTCCATGTCCTATCGCTAAGTACTCCTAATTGCCACGTGTCGGATGATCAAAATACGGACAACAATTTTGGTGTAGATAGATTTCCATATGTAGTTGTTTTGAGATTAATTCTTCTAATCTGATTTTATTGAAGAATAGAAAGGCCAATATATAGGAAAATTACAATGTACAAAATATCTAAAAAAGGAAAGAAATAAATATTACAACCTATGCTTAGTTGTCTAATATTACAACCTATGCTTAGCTGTACAAGACACCCTAGATATTTACACATATGCTAACACTGTTTCTACACTCCCCCTCAAGCTGTGTTGTATATGTTATACAAACCCAGCTTGGAATTGAATTATTCAAAACTCGTTCTCGGTAGGGCCTTTGTTAGGATGTCGGCAATCTGTTTCTTTGTGGGAATGTAGTTGAGCTCAATAACCTTTAAATTTACTTTCTCAAAAATGAAGTGTCAGTCGATTTCAACATGTTTAGTTCTATCATGGTGAACATGATTCTTAGCAATGTTGATTGCAACTTGACTATCACTGTACATCTTAAATGACTCAGGAGAGTCAATTCTCAACTCAGTCATTATCCTTTTGAGCCACATTCCTTCACATATACCTAAGGCCAAAGCACGATATTCTGAATCTGCACTACTCCTTGAGACCACAGACTGTTTTTTGCTTCGCCAAGTGACTAAATTACCCCATACATAGGTGCAATAACAACTGGTTGATCATTTGTCGGTCAGCTCTCCAGCCCAACTAGAATCTGTGTAGACTTCTAAGTCTCGATTGTTGTGTTTTCTGAAGTGCAAACCAAGACCTGGTGTCATTTTTAAATATCTTAGAATACGAAGAATTGCTTCCAAATGCTCCTCGAAAGGATTGTGCATATGTTGGCTTACCACGCTGACAGAGAAAGCGATATCAGGTCTAGTATGAGAGAGATAGATTAATTTCCCCACTAATATTTGATAACTCCCCATCTCTACTGGAGTTGAATCCTCACTTCAAATTGCTTTCAAGTTTGGATCCATTGGAGTGTCAACAGGCTTACTCCCAATCATTCCAGTTTCTTTTAAAAGGTCTAGAATATACTTTCTTTGAGATATAACAATTCCATCTTTGGATCAGGCTACTTCCATTACAAGAAAGTATTTGAGGGGTCCTAAATCTTTAATTTCAAACTCTGAGGCAAGAAGTCTTTTGAGATATGAAATTTTGCACGAATCATCTCCAGCTAGAATTATGTCATCCACATAGACAATGAGAATTGCCAGCTTCCCTGTTGAAGAGAACTTAACAAACATGGTATGATCAGCCTGGCTTTGAGTATATCCATGTTTAATAACTGTCTTTGCAAATCTATCAAACCATGTCCGAGGTGACTGTTTCAAGCCATAAAGAGATTTGAGAAGTTTGCACACTACTCGACCACTAGAGTATTTTTTCATCCCTGGTGGAATTTCCATATAGACTTCTTCTTCGAGTTTTCCATTCAAGAAGATATTTTTTACATCCAACTGATATAAGGGCCAATCACAATTTACAACAAGTGATAACAAAACTCTTACTGTATTAAGCTTGGCGACGGGAGCAAAGGTCTCCTGATAGTCAACACCATATGATTGAGTGAACCCTTTCGTGACCAACCGCGCCTTGAATCTGTTGATACTCCCATCTGAGTTATACTTGACAGTGAAAATCCACTTACAACCAACTGTCCGCTTTCCTTGAGGTAACTCAATGAGAACCCAAGTACCATTTTTCTCAAGAGCATTGATTTCTTCATCGACTGCAATCTTCCATTTAGGATCTTTCAAGGCCTCATAAATGTCTGTAGGAATCTGAATAAGATCAAGGGAAGAGACAAAGGCTTGGTACATAGGTGTTAGTTTCCCATAGGCAACATATTTCTCTATTGGGTGATGAGTACAAGTTCTGACACCCTTTCGAAGAGCAATAGGCAGGTCAATGTCATCAATAGTAGGAGAAACTAACTCATGAGTCATAGAATCCATACCTTCATGATTTTCAAGGCAGCGAGAGCTTGGTTGAGTGTTTGAACAGTCCTTGTCTTGCATGTTGACCTCTATATTCCCAGCTTTTCTCCTGCTATAAACATGAAGTTCTTTGTTACCTATATTAAATTGTGCTTGAGTTTGAAGTGGCGGTACATTTGAGAGAGTGTTTGGATTTTCATCGGCGGAAAATGAGGTCGGACTGACTATAGGAAGTAAGGAGAACAGGCTGGATGTATTTTCTGGGCTGAGATTTGGTTGGATAGGCAAAGAAGAAGGCAAGGGAGAACCAGTTGACTGTGACAACACAGGTAAGGGTTGAGCAGTTTGATGATGTTCATGTGTGAAGACATTGGGTTAAAGAAATGCAGCCTGATGATCATGAAGAGTTTCCCAAAGCTGATATTCCTTTGAATGCTCCCCCTGAATACCAGGTTTGGGAAAGAAAGATTGGTGTTCAAAAAAGGTGACATCCATAGTGTTATAAACCATCTTTGTAATTGGGGAGTAACATTTGTATCCCTTTTGAGTGCTGGAATAGCTGATGAAGAGACATTTGTGAGACTTTGGATCAAGCTTTGTTCTTTTGTGATCATAAATATGGACAAAGGAAGTTTAACCAAAGACTTTGAGTGGAAGATTTGAGGAGAAAGTTGAGATATGAGGGAATGTAGCGAGTAACAGATTTCTTGGGGTTTTGAATTGTAGTACTCGGCTAGGCATACGATTTATGAGATAGGTGGCTGTGAGTACGGCTTCCCCCCAAAACTGTTTCGGAACAGTATTTGAAAACATGATTGACCTAGAAACTTCAAGAAGATGTCTGTTTTTTCTCTCAGCCACCCCATTTTGCCGTGGAGTATCAACACATGAACTAATATGAACAATCCCTTGCTCTAACAAGTATGGACCAAGAATGGAGTTAAATATTCCTTCCCATTGTCAGTTTTCATAATTTGTATTTTTTGGTTGAATTGATTTTGAATCACGGAATGGAAATTTTGAAAGATAGAAGCAGTTTCTGATTTTTCTTTCATGAGAAAGGTCCATGTTGTCCTAGTGTGATCATCGATAAATGATACAAACCATCTAGATCCATTGATATTTGTTACCCGTGAGGGTCCCCAAATATCACTGTGTATCAGTGAAAAAGGTTTTGAAGGTTTGTAAGAAAAATTGGGATAAGAGTTTCGAGTGTGTTTAGCAAGTTGACAGGCTTCACAGTGAAAGACTTTTGGTCGTTTGTGGATAAATAACTAAGGAAAGAGTTTTTCAAGATAACTGAAATTTGGATGTCCAAGTAAAAAATTCCACAACATGATAAGATTGTCATTCGAAACAGACACATAATGAGAAATAGAATTTAAATGGTTACCACAACTTGATTTGTGAACTTGTTTACTTTTAGGAGAATCCTTGAGAATATAGACTCCATCATGCATTTCAGCACTGCCAATCACCTTTGTCGACCCCACAACCTGAAATTCACAAAAATTTGGATAGAATTTAGTCACACAATTCAAGTCTCTTGTGAGTTTGCTTATTGAGAGAAGAT
This sequence comes from Humulus lupulus, assembly GCF_963169125.1. NCBI lineage: Eukaryota > Viridiplantae > Streptophyta > Magnoliopsida > Rosales > Cannabaceae > Humulus > Humulus lupulus. The sequence continues at coordinate 188,375,475 of NC_084795.1, read as the reverse complement.
TACAACATAATTTAGGGACAAATAAAACAGATGAAAGGAGAAGATCATCTGATAATTTTACAGAACCACTCCCCATCAATTTTGAGAGGGATCCATCAGCAATTCTGACTGTGGGGTAATGAGAACATTGTTTGAAGGTGGTGAAGACTTGTAAATCACCCGTCATGTGCAGTAAATGTGTGAGATGAAGAACCTTGATGACACATTATACTGACGTTTGCCTCAATTCTATGTGGTTGTAGCTGCTGTAAAAAATGTCGAAGAAGGTTCGAAGGTGTTTTGAGAGGTGGCAAACTTTGTTCCTTTGTGATGTGGCTGACTTTGTGATAGTTGGTTGGTAGAGGGCTCTCATGAAGTTGAAACAAATTTATGAGATTAATTGGCTGAGATGGAGGAGCCATGAAATTTGGAGATTGGATTTTCATGATGAATGGGTAGTTGAGAAAACAATGGGCAGCGGAAAAAAAAGATGTTTATGAACTCAAGATAGATGGAAAAACTTAGCACAAAAATGCAATTCTTTGATGAAATGGTGGGAGAACCCGAGATGAAGAGTCACAGCCACAATAAGAAGTGCCGAGGAGGAAGACGCTGGAGAAAGATGGCCGGCGGCGTTGTCACGCGCCTACACGTGCACGTGCGTGGGAGAAGACGCCGGGGAGTGTGGCGGCGCGTGTGACTCACGCGCCACTCTTCTAGACCACGAGATTTGGGGTTTCGCCAATCGGAGGTGGGGCAAGCTTTTTGGGCAGGAGGTGAGATTAGAAGAAAACTCTAAAAAGGATTTCTAAGTTTGAGCCTCAAAGAACGAAACCCTAATTCTTTTTAAGAAATGGCAGAGAAAAAAAAATTGGAAAGATTTCCCAATTTTTGGACTACAAATGCTCTGATACCATGTAGTTGTTTTGGGATTAATTCTTCTAATATGATTTTATTGAAGAGTAGAAAGGCCAATGTATAGGAAAATTACAATGTACAAGATAGCTAAAAAAGGAAAGAAATAAATATTACAACCTATGCTTAGCTGTACAAGACACCTTAAATATTTACACATATGCTAACACTATTTCTACACCATATAATAATTACAAATTAATAATGTTTTATATACTGAATAACATAAAAATTAGTTAAAATTTGAAAGATTATTTAATTAAAATAATATTTATAATTTAAATTCATTTTTATTTAAAATAAAAAAATTCATTTCTCTCCTCACTTTTTCTCTCAGCTGTTTTATTTTATTTTATTTTCTCAAAGATAAAATTTAATTAACATTCTCTTTAAAAAATAAAATATTTAAAATAAATACTATGTGAATATAAGAGTATAAGGTTGCAGGTCAATAATTAATATTCATTAAAAAAATTTGATCAACTATTATATTAATCATAACCATTCAATAATGATTCAGTGGTTAAAATTAATGTAACTATCGGTGTAAATATTGACATAACCATTGAATACTCACCCATAATAATGTATATATAATTAGTTAGAACCGTGTAATGCTTTAATTATATAATATATATATATTGTTATAAAACTATTAAGAATACTGAAATTAAAGTATAAAGAAAAGAAATAGACATGCTAATATAGAAAGATGTAAAGAGAGAGTAAAACTCTTGTGTATTATTTCAATGAGAATAAACCCCTATTTAAATATATAGAGATATGATCTAGGAAAATCAAGTAACTAACATAAATACAATCGAGAATTAATGATTATATTTAACTTTGGGTAATTTGATGATTCTCTATTATTTTGATATTTGACTAAGGGGATTCTCCATTATTATGGGCATCCATATATATATAAATAATATTTATAACACTTCCCCTTGGATGTCCATAAAATTTGCCTCATTAAAAACATTGCCAGAAAAACCAAGTGGGACAAAAACTCGGTCAAGGGAAAAAGAGTGTAGTGTGCATTTACTCATCATTTTGATGTTCTTAGAGTATTTTAAATCAACGCATTCCGATCTTAAGTACCATCTTATAGAACACTGATTTTGGTAATGACTTTATGAATAAGTCTGCAAGATTGTCACATGATCGAACTTGATGAACATCAATGTAACACCGTGCTAATTAGGGTCCGTTACCAAGTGTGTTTAAAATTAGTGCTGGACTCGCTAAACGAGTCATTTGGACTAAATATCTGATTAAGCCACTAAGGGTTTAGGTATTTAAAATTTTGGTCAAGACATAAATATTTTCATTAAACAAAAACTTTAGTCTTTACATGGGATCCCAAAATAGAAGTTTAAAAGTCGGTTACAACTCCAAGGTTACAAAATAAGCCGACCTAGGCAGCAAAACTGGGTTCAACCCTAGCTTCCTTGTAATTTCTCGGCCGTGCGGTCGAGCGGACTGCATATGTACACATCACTGCTATTGCTCTCCAATTCATGACTTGCCAAGCTTCTCCTTACCCTTACCTGCACCACAAAGCACCCGTGAGCCAAAAGACTCATCAAGAAAACATATTCAAACAATTCGCAGAATAATATAGCAGACTTAGCAATAATAACTGGAACTAAGCATAAACACTATATAGATCAGCAACCATAGGGTTATACAAATGTGTGTTGCACTCCCTTTTATTCATATGGCATCCGAGCCAATCAAGTGCTTAATGCACTCCCGAGGTGGCCCAGCCATAGCGGCCTGCTCTCAACGCGCATAATACCGGTCTTGGCTCATAAGTCGAGTCTTGCAGATCCTCGACTTATAGGTCGAGCTTCGTAGACCCCCGACTTATAAGTCGAGCCTTAAAGACCCTTGAATTATAAGTCGAGCCTTAGAGACCCTCAACTTATAAGTTGAGCCCCTTAAATCAAGTATGCCCTCGACTAGTAAGTCGATCTTTAACCATTTACAACAAATGTGTGTTGCACTCCCTTTTATTCATATGGCATCCGAGCCAATCAAGTGCTTAATGCACTCCCGAGGTGGCCCAGCCATAGCGGCCTGCTCTCAACACGCATAATACCGGTCTTGGCTCATAAGTCGAGTCTTGCAGATCCTCGACTTATAGGTCGAGCTTCGTAGACCCCCGACTTATAAGTCTAGCCTTAAAGACCCTTGAATTATAAGTCGAGCCTTAGAGACCCTCAACTTATAAGTTGAGCCCCTTAAATCAAGTATGCCCTCGACTAGTAAGTCGATCTTTAACCATTTACAACAACAGATCCTCAGCTTATAGCCCGAGTTTCCTTGCCATAACAGACAATCACATAATACATTTATCACACATACAAATACAGTGCATTACAATACATTAAAACATATATACATAGGCATAATCATAATCATGCGCATTTATAGGGCCAATGCCCAAATCAAGACTATGTCCAGCATTCGAGCCAAGCCCTAATCATGTATATCATATTCTGGGTTCAATTTTCTTACCTTTGGTCCAGGTACAAGCTACCAATGAACAACCCTTAAGTACGATCCTTGTTCCGAGCCCTTAGCGATGACCTAGTCACAACCACGATAAAGGATCCCATCAATAACGAGTGAATAAAGGCTTCCGGATTGAGTCCTAGCCTTCGGGGACATCAAATTCCACTAAACCGGGTAGTAGGATCGATCCCAAGCCCTTAGGGTTGAGTTGTCGCACTCAAAAACCCTTTCGGGGTTCAAAACCCCTTAAGCGTCGTGACCCAAGCCCCTATGCCGTGGCCCGCCCCTAGATAGAGGCTCAACCTCCCTTTTAACTAAACACGCACTACGACACTGCCTAACAAGCGTCGCAACGCGCCTTTGCGACAGAGCCCTCACCTGGCTCCCTGGGTTCAAGAGGGCTGCAACACCCCAAGAACAGGGCCGCGACCCGACCCCTTCGAACCTAGAATTCTTGCGATTTTATTTAGCCAAAACCAACCCAAAACACTCCAAAATAAACCTAAAACCTCAATTCAATTCTCATAGCAAATACAACACTTTTCCAGCAACAGAACCCAACTCAAAACTTGATGGAAAACTCATCAAAAACCCAAAATTCAATCCAAACCTAAGGTCCTAGAAAAGCTTCACCCAAATGAATTTAAACTAAAAAATCAGAGTGAAATCTTACCTCCAATGGCTGTCTTATGATCTGAAGCTGCTCCTAGCTTAATCCTAGACACCAAACCTTCAATTTCCTAAGCTTTGTTCCTTCAATTTTCTCAAAAGTTCCCAAGTCACCAAGGAGAGAGAGAGAGAGAGAGAGAGAGAGAGAGAGAGAGAGAGAGAGAGAGAGAGAGAGAGAGAGCTATGGGAGAGAGAGAGCTTTTCTTCTTTCTGAATGCTTCTAAGGTTCTAGCTGCGTAAAACCCAACTCAACCTTTTTGCCAAAAAGTCCAAAATGCCCTTATAACTAACTTAAATCCTTTAGTGACATCAAGGGCAATTATGTCAATTGCCACTTCCCGTCAGATCCTCGAATGTTCCTCTAAATTCTCCAAATAATAAGCGTTTAATCTCTCATTACCTGATAAACCCCGATAATGAGCTAAGGTACCAAAATACCCCTAGGCTCACCTCGAGCCGGGTATTTAACCCAGTTGTGACTTTTCCGCTAACTTGCTCACTAGGATTGCCTCGCGTCGAGTAACCCAAATATATCCACATAATAATGTGGTCTCAATCATACACACACATATTTACAATTATACCCTCAACAGGTCAAATTTACTAAAATGTCCTTCTTATAAGAAATGGGCACACACACATATTTAATATTTCTAAGCATGCAAGCATAATTATAGTATAATATAATTCACATAATGACATGCTCATAATACATTAGCACACAATTAAAACAATTATTGCCTCCCGGCCCCCTAATCCAGGCACTAAGCCATATTAGGGAATTTGGGATGTTATAACTATCCCTTCCTTAGAGGAATTTCATCATCAAAATTTTACCTGAATAGTTCGGGATACTGGTCCCGCATGGTTGATTCCAACTCCTAGGTCGCCACCCCGACCTTGCTATTCCTCCATAATACCTTAACTAAAGGTATGGTTTTATTACTCAGGACCTTGTCCTTTCTGTCCAATATCTGGACTGGTTGCTCCTCAAAGGATAAGTCTATTTGCAGCTCCAGATCTTCATACTTTCGCAGCATTGAAATATGGAACACATTGTGCATGACCGACAATGCCGGAGGTAACGCCAACCTATAGGCCACCTGACCGATCCTTTCCAGGATCTCAAAAGGTCCTACGAACTTAGGGATCAGCTTGCCCTTCTTCCCAAACCTCCTCACCCCCTTGAGTGGTGAGACTCTAAGGAAGACATAGTCTCCCACCTAGAACTCCACGTTCTTGCCCTTCAGATTCGCGTAACTTCTCTGCCTGCTATACGATGCGAGCATCCGATGTAACACCCTACTACCTTAGAGCCATTACTAAGTGAGTTTAAAATGTGCAATTAAACTCGCTAAACGAGGTTTTTAGAACAAAAGTGTGATTAAACAGAAAGTCAAGGCTGTAATCTTTAAAAGTACTCTATCTCATTAAAAGTTCCAAGAGTTTAACATTTGGGATCCCAAAATAAGGTTTGTAAAATATTTACAATTCAAAATAGGTTTACAGATGACTAATTATCAAAAACATAGTTTAATACAGCCATTTCTCAAAATGCCCCCAACCAAAGCAGTCGGGCAGGCCAAACATGTACGCGCTGCCCCACGCTCTCCGTACTCATGGCTGGTTGACTTTCTCCTTGCCCTTACCTGCAACACAGAGCACCTGTGAGCAGAAGCCCAGCAAGAAAATGCTCACAACACATAACATATGCATATCATACAACCACTATAGCAGATAACTCACAGATAAACAGACACTCCATAAGATTTAAACACATATACGACCATGCCGTCCCAGAAGCGTTACCAAAGCCTGGGTTCTCGATCCACACCGTAAGGATATCCCATGTATCCATTGGGGTCTCACCCTAATCATAAGCACTCCATGTGCCAAGTGATATTCCTGGCCCCACTGCCGTTCCCGGCCTTCGCCATTCTCAGCCCCTCGCCGTTCTCGGCTCCCTTGCCGTTCTCGGCTCCTTTGCCGCTCGTTCTACTATAACCACACATATAGCATACTTAAACAACATACAAGCATAAAATAATTCAATCAAGATACACCCTAATAATAATGCAATCTAGGGTCGTGCCCTGCAACAACACTATGGGCCCATGCCCTGCTCTACGGGTACTACAGTTTTCTTACCTGTATCCCAAGCTTCACAATGCACCAAAGCCATGAGCACGGTCCCCTATCCCAAGCCTCTCCGAAGACCTAGTCATAACACATATAAAACATCCTTTAATGCTAATCAATCCAAAACCACTTCCCGGGACCAATCCCATACTCTCGGGACCTCCAATTTCCCAAAACAACACAACGGAAACATCCCCCGAGCCCCCGGATCAAATGCCCAAAAATGCAAAATTAACTTATCCTGAAAATAGCCTAGCGCTGCGGCGCTGCCCTTGAGGGCCGCGACGCCCAGCAAGTCAGAGAGTACCCCCAGCCCTGATGCAGCCTTGCGCCGCGGTGCCAAAGAACAGGGCCGCGACGCCCCTTCGCGAACCCAGAAATCTGGGTCTTCCCCTGCATTTTTCCCCTAGCCAAAACACTCCCAATTCCACCCCAATGCAGACCTAAACCCCAAAATCAGTTTTAAACCCCAAATAAACCATTTAACAACCTATAAACATCAACAACAAGCTCAATTACACAATTACACCCAAAATCCACACTTGAGTTTCAAACTTCAGAAACTCAAACCATGGCTTCCAAAACTTAAATCAGAGCTTGAGAGATATAAACCATGCCTAAAATCTTAAACCACATCAGATACGAAATTCAAACATGTTAAAAATTCTTACCTCAATCAAGAATTCAGCTTGAATTCTCTTCAATCTCAGCTTCAAGCCACTTTCCCCCTTGATTATCCAAACTGAATTCCATACAAAACCAGCCACAACTCTCTTTCAATTTCATGCTTATTCTCTAAAAACCAGACTTGAAACTTAAACAAAACAGAGACAAATCCTTACCTCTGAATAATCTTGGCTTATGTTCAACTTAATTGCCTTAAACCACCTTGATTCTCCTCCTAGGTCTCCCAATTTCAGCCCCCTTCTTCCTTTCCTCTTTTCTTCTGGTTTTCTTTCAATTTTAAGCAAAAACTGAGTTGCCCAAGTGAGAATAACGTGAATGATCTTTCCCTTAGCTGAAGTAATCTAAATCCCTACCAAAAGACCACTTTTCCCTTCCATCTATTTCCCCTTCTAACTAAACCCCAAAGCCCTTTTTGTCATTTCTACTTTCTTACAATTCTACCATTTCTCTCATCTAAACTTGTTACCCTTGCTAATTACCAATGGTTACTCAATCACCCATAACCATTAACCACTAATTCTCAACTCAACTTACGAAATTCCCAAAGTACCTCTAGGCTCCTCCCGAGCCGGGTATAAAATCCCGTTGTGACTTTTAAACTAACAGCTCCCTAGGACCGTCTCGGCACGTGCATCACAATAATATCACCACTCACACATGGTATTAATCATACAATTCAATTATTACATTTATTCCCTCACCGGGCTAAGATTACCAATTTACCCCTAACATACAAACGGGGCCCACATGCATATTTATACCACCTAAACATGCATTCTAATCACATATTCATTCAAATTCATATATTATCATGTTAATTCACTTATTGCCCTCCATGCACTCTAATCAAGGTCCTAAACCTTATTAGCAACTTGGGGTGTTACATCCGAGCTATGATCTTTTCAATAGCTTCATTAGTCCTCTGAACTACTTTAGGACCTAAGTATCTACGTTCACCCATCTCATCTCAGTGAATAGACGATCTGCATTTCATACCATACAACATTTCATAAGGAGCCACTCCTATGGTCACCTGCTAGCTGTTGTTGTAGGAAAACTCTATCAGAGGTAAATACTTACTCTAGGACCCCTCAAAGTCCAATACACATGCTATCAGCATGTCCTCCAATATCTGGATAGTTCTCTCAGACTGATCATCGGTCTGAGGATGATAGGCTGTACTAAACTTCAGTTGTGTGCCCATTGCCTTCTGTAAACTTCCCCTAAACTTGGAAGTAAATGTGGGGTCCTGATCCGACATGATCAAACTCGGAGCTCCATGAAGACGTACTATCTCTTTTACATAGAGATTTGCGTACTGGTCAACAGTATAAGTCTTCTTCACAGGTAGAAAGTGAGCCAATTTGGTATATCTGTCTACAATCACCCACACCAAATCGTGCTGACCTACCATCTTGGGCAATCCCACCACAAAGTCCATTGCGATGTCTTCACATTTCCACTCTGGAATGTCCAAGGGTTGTAGTAGCCCTGTTGGTCTCTAATGTTCAGCTTTGATCTGCTGACACGTCAAACACTTGGCTACATACTTCGTTACATCACCCTTCATCCCTGGCCACCAGTACAAAGTTCTCAGATTCTGATACATCTTTGTGGTGCCGGGATGCAAAGAATACGGGGTAGTACGAGATTCATCAAGAATCTCCCGTCTAATAACAACATCCATCGGGACGTAGATCCGACCTTTATATCTTAGCAAACCCATATCTGATACTGTATAGTCCCTAGCCACTCCAGCTAGGACGTCCTCTCTAATCTTCACCAACTGTGGCTCTTGTAACTGACTCTCCTTTATCCTTTCTAGAAGAGTAGACTGCAGGGTAATGTTGGCTAACTGGCCCAATACTAACTCAATCTCTGCTCTGATCATATCCTTTGCCAGCTCCTTGGATATCTGCCTCGAACTGTACAACTGCCCCAGACCTCTCTGACTTAGGGCATCTGTCACCACGTTGGCTTTCCCTGGATGATAAAGGAAATCACAATCACAATCCTTCACCAGTTCCAACCAACGCCTCTGCCTCATATTCAAATCCTTCTGTGTAAAGAATTACTTGAGGCTCTTGTGGTCTATATATATCTCACACTTCTCTCCATAAAGGTAATGCCTCCATACCTTTAATGCAAAGACCACCGCTGCCAACTCCAGATCATGGGTAGGATACCTCTGCTCATAATATTTCAACTGACATGATGCATAAGCAATTACCTTCTTTGCCTGCATAAGGACATAACCTAACCCTTGTCTTGAAGCATCACAATAAACCATGAACTTCTCCTGATCTGTCGGAAGACTCAGATCTGGGGCGGTAATTAGATGCCGCTTTAACTCCTGGAAGCTGTTCTCGCATCTGTCCAACCATGTAAACTTCTAATTCTTATGTGTTAGTTCTATCAGTGGGGTAGCTATTCTTGAGAATCCTTCCATAAACTTCCTATAATAGCCTACCAATTCAAGGAAGCTTCTAATCTCAGAGGCATTCCTTGGCCTTGGCCAATTCCTAACAACCTCAATCTTAACTAGGTCTACCTTAATCCTATCTCTACTAACAATATGACCAAGAAAGTCACTTGAGGCAACTAGAGCTCACACTTCTTGAACTTCGCAAATAATCTATGCTCTCTTAGTCTCTGTAATACCAACCTGAGGTGATTCTCGTGCTCTTCCTCTAACTATGAATATACCAAGATATCATCGATGAAGACGATCACGAATCGGTCCAGATAGTCCTTGAACACTCTGTTCATTAAGTCCATGAAAGCTGTTGGGGCATTAGTCAAACCAAACAACATAACGAGGAATTTGTAGTGCCCATATCTAGTACGGCAGGCTTATTTGGTATGTCTTCCTCCTTAATCCTCAACTGGTGATAACTAGACCAAAGATCTATCTTTGAGAACATCATTTTACCTTGAAATTGGTCAAATAAGTCATCTATCCTTGGCAGAGGATACCTGTTCTTAATGGTTAGCTTATTCAGTTTCCTGTATTCTATACACATCCTCAGAGAACCGTCCTTCTTCTTCACAAATACAACTGGCGCACCCCACAGCGAGAAACTGGGTCTGATAAAACCCAGATCCAACAACTCTTGTAACTGTATTTTGAGTTCCCTCAACTCTGCTGGGGCCATTCTGTAAGGTGCCCTAGACACTGGCTCTGTCCCTGGTGCCAGCTCAATAATAGACTCTATCTCCCTGTGTGGCGGTAACCCTTGTAACTCCTCTAGAAACACGTGTAGGAACTCACAGACCAACCTAGTCTCTTCTGGTTCTACTGGCACGACCTGAGTGGTATCCACCACACTGGCTAGGAATCCCATGTAACCTCCTTACAATAGATCTCTAGCCCTCAATGCTGAAATCATAGGCACTCGAGGTCCATGCACAGTGCCAATGAATACGAAGGGTTCCTCACCCTCAGGTTCAAAGGTTACCATCTTCTTCTTACAATCAATGGTTTCCCCATATCTAGTCAACCAGTCCATCCCCAAAATCATATCAAAGTTAGTCATAACCAACTCTATTAAGTCAACCGAAAACTCCTTGCCGTCCACCATCACTGGCAATGATCTGACCCATCTCCTGGAAACCACTAACTCCCCAGTGGGTAGTAACGTCGCAAACCCCACAGCATAGTAATCACATGGCCTACACAGTCTATCAATAATCCTACTAGAAACATAAGATTGTGTAGCACCATAATCAATCAGCACACTATAAGAAATGCTAGCTCTAGAAAGCTGACCCATGACCACTAATGGCCTAGCCTCAGCCTCAGCCTGCGTCAATGCAAAAACTCGAGCTGGAGTCGAGCTGCCTGCCTTCCTCGGTTCCTCTTTCTTCATTCTTGGCTAGTCCTTCTTGAGATGCCCCACAATCCCACATAAAAAGCAAGCCTTCGTCAAACACTCCCCTAGATGACGTCTTCTACATCTGGCACACTTTGGATATGTCTTCTAGTTCTCATTGCTGCCCTGGCGACCAATCTGTACACCTCGTGGCCTCCTATCAGGCATGGGAGCCAAAAAAGTATCTGGGGTCTTCCTTTTCTGGTCACTAGAGCCTCCGCCTCTACCTGATCCTGTAAAGGGAGGTCCCTTCCTCCTTATATCCCTTCTGGCTGCGTTCTCGCGCCAGATCTTCTCAGCGCCCTCTTTAGTAAGGCCTTTCTCTACTACCTGAGCGTATGTCTTCATTCCAGGTACTGTGGTAATTCTGACATCCCAGGCTATCATAGGCTGTAGCCCCTGAAGGAATATTTCCTTCCTTGTCCCATCAGTGGGCACCAAGTCTACAGCGAACTTGGCTAATCTATCGAATTTCAGGGCGTATTCGATCACCGACATATTCCCTTGTAACAGTCTACTAAATTCCCCGTCCTTTGCAACTTTAATGGCCTCATTATAATACTTCTCATTGAAGAGGGTTCTAAACTCTTCCCAATTCATTGTGGTTGCATCCCTAGTCTGGGACACCACCTCCCACCAGATTCAGGCATCCTCTCGAAACATGTACGTGGCATAGGCCACTCTCTTATTGCCCACCACCCTCATAAAATCTAGGATGGATGTAATCATAGCCATCCAATATTCTGACTTAAGTGGATCTGCACTACCCTAAAAAACTAGAGGGTGTTGTTTCCTGAACCATTCACACACTAACTCCCAACAATTCTCTAGTTCTGTCTGCTGTTGCATGACCGGTACTGGAGCAACAGATGGGGTCTCTGATGTAGCATTCCTTGCCGGAACCTATTGTTGCCTCAACTGGAAAATCTCTTCTTCCTATCTCTGCAGCCTAGCTTGCATGTCAGCAAGCATTTGTTGCCAGTTCACAGGGATTGGCGGAGGGTTTTGACCCTAGTCATTACTTCCGACCTGATTCTTAGCACTGGCTGGCTCATTAGATTGCCCTGGAAGCATACTTCCAAGTCTATCTGCATTCAATGACTTGGCTTATCGGGCAGTAATACAAATATCTCATGCCAACCCATGGTTCAAAACCAATCGAATAAGCATCCACATGCACTGACAATGCTGATAAGCATCCCAATAATTCACACATAAACAATCATGCTAATAAGCATGGCGATTCATATTCATGCTTAACCAAGGTACTAATAAGCACTTTCTCAACATTTACAAATATTATTAGTGCTAATAAGCATGTTCTTGGCGTGCATACACATAACATAATTCTATTAAACATCCCTAATACAGGAAAAAAAAAGAAAAGAAAGAATGCTAATAAGCATTTCCTAGCATGTATAGACATTTAACGATGCTAATAAGCATTCCTTTTAACATTTAACAGTGCTAATAAGCATCTCGTGGCATACGTACACATACAACAACGCTAATAAGCATTTCTGACATTCAAAAGAAATAATTATGCTTATAAGCAATCCTACAACATTTACAAGCGTCTATCATGCTAATAAGCACATCTTTAATCTACACACAACAGTCAAGGGCCAGGCCTTATCAAAATAACTCATGTTTCTTATTTAAGGATGAAGGTAAGACATATATAGTACATTTAAGCAAGTACACACATAGCTATATTAATAGTTACCCAACCCTGAGTCGAGCTTGTCTTTAGCAGTGAGTGTACATGCCCATTCCATCATTAGGAACCCTTAAACCTTGGTAGCTCTGATACCAAGTAGTAACGCCCTGCTAATTAGGGTCCGTTACCAAGTGTGTTTAAAATTAGTGCTAGACTCGCTAAACGAGTCATTTGGACTAAACATGTGATTAAGCCACTAAGGGTTCAGGTATTTAAAATTTTGGTCAAGACATAAACATTTTCATTAAATAAAAACTTTAGTCTTTACATGGGATCCCAAAATACAAGTTTAAAAGTCGGTTACAACTCCAAGGTCACAAAATAAGCCGACCTAGGCAGCAAAACTAGGTTCAACCCTACCTTCCTTGTACTTTCTCGACTGTGGCGGTCGAGCGGACGACATATGTACACGTCACTGCTATTGTAAAGCCCTAGATAACCAAGACCATTACACTGTGTGTTTAAAATAGTGCTTAACATGCTAAGCAAGTCATTTGAACTTAAATGTGTAATTAAAGACTAAGTCAAGGTCAAGCAATAAAAGATTTGATCAACAAAATGATTATTTTTCATTAAAATATTAAGTTCGTACACGGGATCCCAAAAAACAGTTTACAGATTGGTAAAAGATAAACAGATATAGTTTAGCCATCCTAAGCGGCAAAAAAAGGGTTTAACCATAGTTCCTCCCAAGCTACCTCGACCGTGGCGATCGAGCAGGCTGCATATGTACACACTGTAACGCCCTACTTCTTTAGAGCCGTTACTAAGTGAGTTTAAAATGTGCATTTAACTCGCTAATCGAGGTTTAAAGTCAAAAGTGTAATTAAATCATAAACAGAGTAATAAACTTTGGAAATAATTTCATTTACTGAAAATCATAAAGTGTTTGACATTTGGGATCCCAAAATACCGTTTAGAAATATTTACAACATATAAGTACAAACAAAGTCGACTAGAAGAAAAAATCTAGGTTTCAGTACAACCATCTCCCAAAGTCCACTGGCCGTGGCAGCCAGGCAGGCCAAACATGTACGCGCCGCTTCACGCTCTCCATACTCATGGTTGGTCAAATTTCCCCTTGCCCTTACCTACACCACAGAGCACCCGTGAGCCGAAGCCCAGCAAGAAAACCCTCACAAGCAGAACACATATGCATAACAAACACTTAGCAAATAAACAGACCATCAATAAAGCATAGCACATACGGCCATGCCGTCCTAGGTGCTTTACCAGGCCCTGGGTTCGCGATCCACACCGTGAGGATATCCCAGGTATCCTTTAGGGTCTCACACTCCACGTGCTCAACGCTGCTCCCGGCCCCTTGCCGCACTCGGCCTTGCACTCCACGTGGCTAACGCAGTTCCCAGCCCCTGCCGACCACGGCCTGCGCCGTTCCCGGCTCTTGCCGAACATTTACACAAATTGCATTCATAGCATAATCAACACATATACTGAACATTAACAAATTCAATCAATGGGCTACGCCCTGCATTACAAACATATTGGGCTCTGCCCTGCATTCAAGCTCTATGGGAACAATGGTTTTCTTACCAGTGTCCCGAGCTTTCCGAGCACCGATATCCCGAGCACAGTCCCCTAACCTGAGCCTCACTGAAACCCTAGTCACAATTCATTAATAATATTCATCCATCAAGTTCTAATCCAATAATTAGTTTCAAACCATAATTATAATCTCAGGGGCATTGAATTCTATCAATCCGGGTGAAAAAGTCCATCCCAAGCCTTAACTAGTGAATTCCTGAGCCTAGAATCTCATAAAATCCCAAAAGTACCTTTAGCGCCGCGGCCCTAGGGACTCATGCCGCGGCCCCCAGCTCAACCCGGGCCTTGCCTCACAATTGCCCACACGCACCGCGGCCCTTGCTGAAGGGCGCTGCGGTGCGCCTCCAATTTCCTGACACCCCAAGTTCAAAGGGGCTGCGGCTCAGCAAGAACAGAGCCGCGGCCCTACCCCTCGAACCCAGAAAAACTCAGCATTTCCACCTCAAAAACCAGTCCAATTTCCCCCAAAATCAAGCCAACAATCCAGATTAACTATCACAAAGATTCTAACACAAGCTCAGCATCAAAACCTAACAAAGACCAGCCCCAAAACTCAGCCAAGCAATCAAGAACAAATCCTTACTTAGCTAACATGCAAACTCTAATATTCAACCTTAAAACCAGCTGCAAATTGACACTTTCAATCCAAAATGAAATTGCCAAAAAAAATGACATAGAAAGGGGTTGGATAAATAAAATTCATAGTCTCCTTCTTATTGTAAATTATTTAGAATTTGAACAAAAAAAATAAATTAGAAAAATTTGATAAAAAATCATTGAAAAAAGAAACTCTTTTTTTCTTGCACTTAATTAATGAATTTACAGTAAAATCAAGTTTGAATTTTAAAACAAATTATTTACTTACTGAACAGAAACAGGTGAGTTAATTCAGAAGGACAAAAAAAAAAAAATTTCTATTTGATAAAGTTCTAAATGATCCTAACAATACAGCAATTCGAAACAAATCTATTGGACTAAAAGAAATCAGAAAAAAAGTTCCTCGCTGGACATACAAATTAATAAACAATTTGGAACACGCAGACAACCCAATTGAAGAAATGTTAGGACGGAATCTTGAAATTCGTTCAAGAAAATGCAAACATGTAGTGATTTTTAATCATGACCTAAGAAATCCCAATATTTCTAGTAATACATCCAATAATCCACAAGAGATTACTAAAAATATTAGTAATAACGATGATTATGAGGAACCAAAGGTAATTTCTTTAATACGTTTTTCACAACAATCAGATTTTCGTCGAGACATAATCACAGGCTCGATGCGCGCCCAAAGGCGTAAAACGCTTATTTGGAAATCCTTTCAAGCGAATAGCCATTCCCCCCTTTTTTTGGACAGAATAGACAAAGATTTTTTTTTTCTTTTTCCTCGCCGGTGAAAAAAAAAATGAAAAATTTGTTATGGAAAAACACAGAATTTCAGATTTCCGATTATAGAGAAAAAAGGGAAAACGAAAGGATTAAAAAAAACAAAGAGAAAAAAAAAGAAGAAGAACGTATAGAAAGAGCGGAAGCCTGGGATAACATTGTAGTTGTTCAAATAATAAGAAGTCTTGTGTTAGTAATCCAATCAATTCTGAGAAAATATATCATACTACCCTCATTGATAATAGTTAAAAATATCGGTCGTATACTATTGTTTCAATCTCCCGAATGGTCGGAGGATTTAAAAGATTGGAAGAGAGAAACGCTTGTTAAATGCACTTATAACAGCATTCAATTAGCAGAAAACGAATTTAAAAAAAACTGGTTAATAGACGGTATGCAGATAAAGATCCTATTTCCTTTTCGTCTGAAACCTTGGCACAAAGCTAAGCTTAAGCGACAAGTGTTTACCGAGTTTTTCGGAAACGAATACAAACAGAATAATGAAAAGACAAGAACTGTAGAAGTGCAGGAATATAATTAGACAAACAGGTTTTTTACGTGGTTCAGGCGTTAACGAGCCCTAGTCCACGAGTCGATGTTATTATACTTGTAGAGAATTACAGTAAGATGGCTGGTGTACAAGAACTTCACACACTCACAGTGTTTCTCTCGGGTTCTCTTGAAGAAGATGAAGCTAGAGAGATTTTAGCAGAGTTCTTGCTATGTAATTTGTTGGCTGTCCCCTCTATCGTAAAATGAGGGGGGCTTTATAGCTAGGGTTTTGGATTAGGGTTTTTCTCTACTCCCATGAGTCTTAATTACACCAGCCATAAATAGAGGATACAATTACCGTAGTCGCCTGGCTACCAGGCTCTATGTGGGTATATTTACGTGAAAGTATGGGGAATGCACAAAGGCAGCTGTCTTTTCCAAGTTGTCAGCGGAACAGTAGGCGAAATGGTACTTTTAGGCGTGCTGGGATGTGTGCGGCCTTGACCTGTCGGGCGTGTCAGGCGGGATCCTGTGTCAGGCGGATATCATTCCAACTATGCCTCCTCCATGACTCGACCGCTTGGTCTTGTTCCGTGCGAGGCACGGAACTGTTTCCGCGAAGGCAACCTGAAGAGCTTCTCCTGGAAGGAGCTTCCGCGAAGGATATCCCTTCGGGATTCTGGGAGAGTTGACGAGCTTCCGTGTCGCGTTTGCTTGAAAGAGTAAGCCGGACACTAAACGGGAGAGGCGAAGCCTTTCTGTCCATCCGCGAGCTCTGGTCACCTTCCGTGAAAGACTTTGATAATTCTGCATCCCCGAGGATATCCATCTAAACGCTATCCGGAAATCTGGATAACATTTACCCCCCAAGGTCACGGAGCTTTGATAGATCCGGGAGCTTGTACAGTCCTCCGGGTATTCTGGTTTCTAGATTAGGCGAGGGGTCACCTCCTGTGTTCCTGGAAGGGTTCCTTTTTCCCGCCTGAGTGTTAGTATGAAAAAGAAAGGAAATTTCTTCTGTTCGAACTCAAGTACTCAAGTGTGGCAAGGGCCACGCGTCATGCCGGGAATGGCTCTGTGACCAAGACGTGTGCGTGAGGCGATTGGCTGAGTTCGTGTGCGTCAGGCGTCTGAGTGGTGATTTGACGGTATTTAATGGTACGCTGGACCCGAGATGGTGCAATGATGGGAAATAAATACTTTATTCCTATCCGAGGAGCCATAAATAGGACCGGTCCTTTACCCTCAGCCGTTGGATCTGATGCACACGGAATGGGAAGATCGGGACCGTCCATTTGAGGAATTCGAAACGACTTCTTTCCTGCTATAAAAACGAGGGAACGGACCTTTCTTCCTCTTTACGCTTTCAAATTCTCGAGCTTTCAGATTCTCAGATTCCCACATCTCCGAACTCTCAAGCTTCCAAGCTTCCTTTCCTTCGGATTCGCCACTTCTTTTGGTAAGGAATCCAGAAACCTTTCTTTCGTTTTGGGCAGTAGGTTTGTTCGCCGAGGTTCCAGGTTTGAATCGTTGCTTGTCTTTGTAGCTTTCACTTCACGTGTTCGTGCGGTGTAGTGATCCGGTTACTCCCTCAATCGTCAAATACTCGAATACCAGTAAGTATTTTTACTTTGAAATTTCCTTCTAAACTTCGGATCGTTGGTAGTTGTTAGGGTTGAGTTTTCTGCCGGTGTCATCTTTATGCATGCGTGAATAGGGCTTTGATAGGCATGTGACTGATGTGAGTCAATAAGTAATCTTTTTGCATGCTTTGACGATTGGCGTTTGGAAAGTTGTTCCCCGTTTTGCTTGTGCTGTTCTGGTTTACTGTTTTAGGGCATAAGCGTGAACGCCTTTAGGGTGTCTTTCTCTGGAAAAGCACTTCTCTCGGCGGGCTTAGGCTCGGAGTCTGAGTTTGGTTCCTTGCTGTCCTTCGGGTGGCATGGTGCCAACCCCTCGGCAAGCTCGGTGGGAGCCTCTCCAAGCAGTTTTCGGGGAGGGTCTCCCCGACGCCTTTGATACCGTTAGGGTATGACAAGGGTGCTGACTGCTTAGAGTGTTTTCTTCTTTGTTTCTTTTGTTCAGTGACGAACACCTCAAAGGAACGAACTATCGCTGCGGTAGAGGCTGAATCCGTCCAGGAGCGAGGTTCCCCTGTCGCCGGCGCAAAGGGGAAAGGAAAGACAAAAGTGGTCGCGGCTAGCCCACCGACTACCAACAGTTCAATCTGGGAGATGGACCAGAAGCCGAACCTGTTCAGGAACTACGGCATGCTGGAGCTGTACTCCTCAGAGGCAGGCCTGAAGAACATCCCAGGCCTGATGTGGCACCGTCTGTCGGTGCTGGGTGAGTCTGCTAGTCAGAGCCACGAGGGTTTTAGTGCCTGGAGCTGGGCACACATAGTGTGTGGGGCGCACTTGCCCCTAAGAAGTTACTTTGCCAATTTTTGTGTGAAGGCGGGGATTGCCCCCTTCCAGTTGATTCCCCCCAGCTACAAGCTCCTAGCGGGGTGGTACATCTTTTGCAAGTCCCGGGACCTGGAGGCTCCTACCCCGGAGGAGGTGCTGTACTTCTACCGGTTGAAGTCTCAGCCCATGAGAGGTCATCCAGACAAGGTGGGATTTTACAGGCTGGAGAGGCACCCGGACGTGATGTGTCCCACCTGTCATACCGCGAGGGTTCCAGACCTCCGGGAGTACTGGTTCTTGACGACTGGCTTCCCACTGAAGAGGGTCCCAGCCCTATCTTTGGACTTCAAAGTCCCTGGTAAGTGCTCCTTCCTCTCCTTTTCAACCTTGTTTCTTTACGTTTGATTTGCCTTTCGGGAGGATCTTTGACACCCATGTTTGAATTTTGTAGAAGCCATCCCGCGGACGCCTCGCTGTGCGGAGATGATAAGGAGGTCGCAATTCTACGAGGGGCTCTCGGAGGAAGAGCTGAAGGTGGAAGGACTTGTGACCACCGAATCTCTGAGAGAGTATGGGCTGCTCGCCTCCTTCCAAAATATTGGGCCAGTGAGTGGTAGGGGGCAAAGTCAGGTGTCCGCTGACGTCCCGGAGCAGATTGCCCTGGAACTGTCCAAGGTGATCTGCCAGGCAGTCCAGGACGAGAATAATTTGTCCCCCAGTTGGGCGGAGAGGTTCCCCGGCCCCCAGTCGGAGGAAGAAGAAATTGAGGCTCGTCACGCCGCGGCTTACCCCAATGAAGGGACTCCGGGAGCTGGCACCTCCGGGATAGGTAAGGCTAGCTTTCGATTGATTCACACCCCCAGCCTATCTGAGGTTTCCCGGACCTCTCAGATGGGGTTCGATCCCCGCTTCCTTAGGCTAGATCCGCGTAGGGTACCCTTTGACAGATATTGCGATAGGGTAGATGAGCTCCTCGGGTGTTTGAGTGACGGTAGTCTGCCAGAAGGTGTCATCATGGTTGACCCTTCTTCCCTCAGCATGTCATTCCCGGACTTCAAGGAGTACGGGAGCTTCCTGGAGCAGGAAGCGGTGTCTTGTTTCGCTCGGGGAAGGCCATCCACGTTTCTCATGCATGGTCGTCCCTCTCAAACATTTCTCTTTTTTTATTCCTTGTTCTCTGCTGGCGGACTTGCTTGTGCTTTTATGTTGTTGATTGCCTTGTCTTCTGCTTATCTTCTTTCACATTGCTTGCTGGTTCGTTAACCTTGTTTCGTACGTTTCTTGCAGAACATCCCGAAGCAAAAATGTTGGGGAGAGCTACCTCGCTTATAAAGAAGGCTGCCACTAGCCAAGACCCGTCTAAGGGGAAAGGGCGAAAGGCCAAGACTGGTAGGGGAGGTAAAGCTGCCACTCCCAAGAAGACAAGTGGCGAAGCGCAAGTGTCTCCGGGGGTAGAGAAGTCTCCTGCCGATGGGCCTTCCGAGACCATGATGGTCTCGAGTAGCAGCAGCGATGGGGAAGGTCTTGTGTTCCCCGCGAAGAAGGCCGGGGTGAGCAAACGCCCCGGAGGGGAGGCTGAGGGCGACAAGAGAAAACGCCTTAAACATTCTCCACCTGGAGGTGATGGAGATCTCCGGACTGCGCGCAGTCACCACCAGACTACCCCCACTCAGCAGCAAAAACAACCCCAACAGCAACAACAAAAACAACAACAACACAGGCAACTAACACCGCCACAACAACAGCAAAATCAACAGCAACATCAGCTGCAACAACAGACCGAGGCGGTAGTGTCTTCGCTACCATCCCTAATACCCCGTCTTCCTCCTCCTCCAGCCCAAAGGGAGTCCACCCTTTTGGGGTCTCCTTCTTCTCAGCAAACAAACCTTCCTCTGCCTGGCCTGAAGTTCCACTTCCCTCAGAAACCAACCCGTTTCCCCGCTGCCCTCATGGAGGGTGTAAGACGGGCCGATAATTTTTTGAAGAGGCGGTTGGAGGCCGAGAAGGCTGTTACTCAGGGAAGGGCAGACAACTTGTCTGCCGTGAAGAGAGCTGAGCTGGCCGAGGGGGTGAGATCCCTTCACCCGGCTGGAGCGGTTTTGGATGGCCCAGCCTTGGAGAAGAGGCTGGTGCCTAGGCTCGGACGTGCATTGGCGCCGTTCGGAGCGGAGATGATGGAGGACATGGCCCTGAGCTTGTGCGAGCTCAATTCTGAGAAATGGGCCATCAGTAGCAGTAAGGATCCGCTGTTGCTGACACATGCCGTGAAGCAGCAACTGTCCGGGGTAAGCCGTCAGTTGTTGTGTTTTGGGATCATCTGTCTTAGTGCATTTGGTTCTGCTTAACTTATTCTGTTGTCTTTCCTTGCAGGCCTCTCTCATCGCGGAACGCTCGTTCCGGGAGGTGGGTGCAGTTCTGGTTCAGCTGGAGGAGAGCCAGGTGGCTCGCCAGGCCTTGGAGGCGGAGAAGCAGAAACTGACCCAACAGGTCGAGAGCCTAAGGGGGGAGGCTTCGGAGAAGACTGACCGGGCCCGGCGCACAGCTGAGGAAGAGGCGGACAAGAAATATCTTGCCAAATATCGAGAGTACCGGGCCAGCGCAGAGAATGAGTTCAAACAGCGGTCGGATGATATGAAGGCCGAAAACTCCAAGCTCCGGGAAGAGCTATCCCAAGCCAGGGTGGAGAAGGATACCTTGGAAGCCCGCTTGCAATCGAAAAATGATCTCCTCCTTAAGCAGCAAGAGGAATATTCCACTCTTCAGAATAAACTGCACGAGGAGGAGCAACTTCATAAGAGGAGCAGGGATCTCGTGTCTATGCTGGAGTTGGGGCTCGCCGAGAAGGATAAAGAGATCGGAGCCTTGCAATTCACTGCCAGGGGGCATGTGACCGAGAAGCAATCCGTGCTGAACCAAAATAAGGAGCAGCGCAAGGAGATTGATTCTCTTAAGGGAGAGCGGGATGCCTCCAAGGCCGAGATGGAAAAACTGAGGGCTCAATTAGCTGTCGCGGAGGCAAAGCTGGCAACCTCCGAGGCGGAGCGCTTGAAGGAGAAGGAGGATGCCGAGGTGGTACTGAACAGGACGATTAATACATCGCATGTGGTCCTCATGCATCAACTCTGGAAAGTGAACCCGGAGGTACTAGGCTATCTAGGAGAGGATGCCGACGCCATGAGGGAGAAGCTACAGGTGTGGGATCAAGGCCCAGAGGTGTACGTCCAAACATACAACATTGACGAACCTGCTGTTGCCCCTGAGGTGGAAGTCCTTGAAGAGGCGGGGACCTCTGAACTTGCCACTGGTGACGTTCCATCTTCCAATGAGCTGGCTCCGCTAGCCCCAGTTGAAACTGCTGTCTCCGAGACCCCGGTCGAGGATGCCACTGCCACCCCCAGTGCTTGAAGGGATCTTATTTTCCGTGAAAAATATTCTTTGCTGATTATTATTTTTCATTTGTGTTTTTCTTTGGGGCGAAGCTCCCTGTACTCTTTTCTCATTGCAGACATATTTGCCATAATTATAGCATTCTCCTTTCTTTTCTGCCGAGTTCTTTGTTTAACTTTGCGTTTAGGGTAGACTTTTATACAGTAGAAACTGCTGTAGGGGCGCATGAGGTTTTGGTTCCAACGGCCAGAGCCTATGCACTTCCAACTTGAAGCTCTAATGGCTGATGTCTTTTCCCACGTAGTTTCTAGGTTACGAAGGTTTCCTGGTTCCAACGGCCAGACTCCTTTCACCGTATTTCAGCTTTCCTAAGGTAAATAGCCAATCCGGGACTTGTAGTTATACTGTTCGCTGGGATTGCTAAGGTGCGCCGTTCCATGGTGCTGGAACGGGAGTTCTTTTGGTGAGCGTCGCTAGACTTAAGGTTAGATCTTTCCGAAGCAAAACTAACTGTTGTTGCGAACCTCATGGTGGCTGACTTCAGGGACCTGGCATGGAGCCCTGCGAGGCAAGGCTCGTTGCAGTCGGGGAAATTGCCACGCCCACCATGTGCGATCCCGGAGCAGGGGCTTTGCGAAGCAAGGCCTGCTGTGAGTGGTGGATCGACCATATCTGCTCCTGGAGCTGAAGCTTGCAGTGGTCGAGGAGCTCGCCACGCATTATTTTGTGAGATCCGGAGCTGAAGCCTGCGAAGCAAGGCTTACAACGGTCGCGGATCTTGCCATCTTTCGCCTTGCGGGACCCGGAGCTGGAGCTTGCGAAGCAAAGCTCTACAGTGGTCGCGGAGTATTTTTTGAAGGACTTGCCCGGAAGTTGGGGGTGTTTCAGCGTAGCTCTCTGAATGTGCCCCAACCCCCAGTCCTGTTCATCGCTGGGCTACACAGGAGATAATTTTCATGATGCATAATGGCAGACATTTCAATGGCAATTTTCACATAAACACATAATGCACATATGACACGTAATGCAAGCATGTTCATGGCAACAAATTAACCTAAGCTTAACAATTTAAAAATTTCAAACACAATGCTAGCACATAAGTGGTCTTCTGTGTATGTTTTGTTCAAGGGGCGTATGGCTATGCCTTAGCCATGTATACCCCCCCAAGTGAGCGTGGGGTCCGGACGTCTCCGGACCGCGTGGTCACTTGTTAAAACGCAGCTTTGAGCACAGGGATAAAAAATGCAGTAAAAACGGAGTGAATCTCTCCGTGTTTCATTAAATTAGCCTGTTAGGCACGTGTTTTACAGCAGGGAGGATTATTTCCACATTTTACACTTTTGCTACGTCCACCAAGGACTTTCGACTAGATAGTCCGGGGCCTACTGATAGTAACGGCGGAGGTGCTCCGCGTTCCAGGCGCGCGGGACTTTAGATCCGTCGAGTCTCTTTAAGTGATACGTCCCATGGCCCACTTTTTCTTGTACTTCATAGGGGCCTTCCCAGTTGGGTCCGAGGACTCCCACTCCCGGGTCCTGCGTAGCAGGAAATACTCTCCGTAGGACAAGGTCCCCAACTTCGAATGTACGGCTCTTGACTCTTGTGTTGAAGTGACGGGCTATCTTGCCTTGGTACATTTTGAGTTGGACCTGTGATTGCTCCCGGAGCTCTTCGATCATGTCCAGGGACTCCTGGAGAAGGGCGTGGTTCCGGGTAGGGTCGTAGGTGTCCTGCCTGTGAGATGGGATCATAGTTTCTACTGGGATGACGGCCTCGCAACCGAAGGTCATGGAATAAGGTGTGTGCCCCGTCGAAGTCCTCTCTGTCGTGCGATAGGCCCAAAGTACTCGCGGAAGCTCTTCCGGCCAGTGAGCCTTGCATGCTTGGAGTTTTTTCTTCAACGTGGTCTTTAAGATTTTGTTTACTGCTTCCACTTGCCCATTAGCTTGAGGTCTGGCGACTGCGGAAAAGCTTTTGATGATTCCATGCGAAGCACAGAAGTCCGTGAAATGTTCACTATCAAATTGCTTCCCGTTGTCGGACACAATTTTTCGTGGAAGCCCAAAACGACACACTATATTCCTGATGACAAAGTCCAGTGCTTTTTTAGATGTGACCGTGTTCATAGGTTCAGCTTCAGCCCATTTGGTGAAGTAGTCTACCGCAACTATGGCATACTTCACTCCACCCCTTCCAGTCGGAAGGGAACCTACTAGGTCAATGCCCCAAACGGCGAACGGCCAGGGGCTGGTCATTAAGGTAATTTCTGTAGGCGGCGCTCGCGGAACCTTGGTGTACCTCTGGCACTGCTCACATTTTCTGACATAATCCACACAATCCTTCTTCATGGTGGGCCAGAAGTATCCTTGTCGAAGGATCTTTTTGGAGAGGCTCAGCCCGGAGGTATGGTCGCCACAGAAGCCTCTGTGAATCTTATGGATGATGGCGCTGATTTCGGTTCCGGCAACACACCTAAGGAAGGGTATGGATAACCCCCTGCAGTAAAGCTTTCCATCCATAACCACGTATCGGGGAGCTTGATACTGGAGCTTTCTTGCGTCAGCTTTATCAGTGGGGAGCTCTTTAGTGGTGAGAAATCTGAGGATGGGTCCTATCTAGGAATGGGAATGGTCGATGATGGCATTTACCCTCTGTGTCTCGGTACTAGGTGCTTCTAAGTGCCCGATGGGCACTAGGCCATATTGTTCAATCTCCGGGTCTGTTGCAAGCTTGGCCAGTGTGTCCGCGAGTGAGTTCTGGTCCCGGGGGACCTGGCGGATTTGGTAGCCTTTGAAATGCTGCAGGAGGCCGCGGGAGAGAGACACGTAGGCAGCCATTTTTTCTCCTTTCGTCTGGTATTCCCCGGATATTTGGTTTACCACAAGTAGGGAGTCGCTGTATACCTCGATTTTTTGGGCTCCGACTTCTCTGGCTAGTTGCAATCCAGCTAGCATGGCTTCGTGTTCTGCCTCGTTGTTGGATGCTGGGAACGCGAAACGGATGGCGCTCTGGAGCTGATGCCCTTGGGGAGATACTAGGATGACCCCTGCTCCAGCTCCTTTTTCATTTGAGGCTCCGTCTACATAGACCTTCCATGTGGGAAGTTCCGGGACAGGATCTTCCGGGAGGTCATTCATTCCCGAGCATTCCACAATAAAGTCTGCGAGAGCATGTCCTTTTATGGAAACACGTGGCTGGTAGTGGATGTCAAACTGGCTCAGTTCCATGGCCCATTTAAGCAATCTGCCAGAAGACTCGGGCTTCTGCAAGACTTGTCGGAGAGGGTGGTTGGTGAGTACTCTGATGGTGTGCGCCTGGAAATAGGGCCTTAGCTTCCGCGAAGCGATTAGCAAGCAGAGGGAGATTTTCTCGATCATTGAATATCTGGACTCGGCGTCCAGTAACCTCTTGCTTACGCAATACACAAGAAGCTGGATACGGCCGTCTTCCCGGACGAGAGCGGCACTCACGGCGTGCTTTGTCACAGCCAAGTATAAGAACAACGCCTCTCCTTCGACAGGTTTGGACAGAATGGGAGCTCAGGTTAGATGTTCCTTGAGGTGTTGGAAGGCTGCTTCGCATTCGGGGGTCCACTCGAACCTCTTGTTTCCTCGCAACACATTGAAAAAGGGGACACATTTGTCATTGGCCTTAGATACGAAGCAGCTGAGAGCAGCTATCCTTCCGGTAACGCTTTGGACATCCTTATGTTTCCGGGGAGAAGGCATATCTATGAACGCCTTAATTTTCTCAGGGTTGGCCTCCACTCCGCGGGAGCTGACAATGAAACCGAGGAACTTCCCAGACGAGACCCCGAAAGTACATTTCTTCGGATTCAGTTTCATTCCATACTTTCGGATCACGGCGAAAGCTTCCTCAAGGTCGTCACTGTGGTCCCCGGAGGTCTTGGATTTTACCAACATGTCATCTACGTACACCTCCATGTTCCTCCCCAGCAGGTCCTTGAACATCTTGTTTACTAGACGCTGGTACGTCGCCCCAGCATTCTTCAAACCGAAAGGCATGACCACGTAATAGTAGACACCCTTGTCCGTGAGGAAGCTGGTGTGTTCCTGGTCTGCGACATGCATCTTTATCTGGTTGTACCCGGAGTATGCATCCATGAAGGATAAGAGTTCATACCCGGAAGTAGCGTCTACCATCTGATCGATTCGCGGAAGAGGGAAACAATCTTTTGGGCAGGCTTTGTTTAGGTCCGTGAAGTCAATGCACATTCTCCAGGACCCATTGGGTTTCGGGACCAGAACTGGGTTGGCCAACCACACGGGATAGTGTGACTCCTGGAGAAAGCCTATGGACATCAGCTTGTCCACTTCAGCTTTGACTGCTTCGGCCCTCACTGGGTCTAACGACCTCCTCTTTTGGCGAACTGGAGTTGCAGATGGGTCTATGTTGAGTGCGTGGCACGCAACATTAGGATTAATCCCCATCATATCAGCGTGGCACCATGCCAGGATATCCTGATTATTCTTCACAGTGGCAACGATCTTTTCTCGAACGGCCGACGGAAGGTTTTTCCCCACCTGAATGACTTTGGTGGGATCTCTTGGGTTGAGGATCACCTCTTCGACTTCCTCCATTGGTTCTATCGCTCTCTCGATCCCCACTCTAGGGTCGAGTTCATCAAAGCATGCCCCTTGAGCACCCCCAGTTTCTGGTAATTCCTCCGCCAAAGGAACGGCAGCGACCGTCTCCTGGACCGTGTAGACGGATCGGACGGAGACGTTATAACAGCTTCGTGCGCTTCGTTGGTCTCCTCGGAGGGTGCCGATACGCCCATCGTCGCATGGAAACTTCAAGCATAAGTGGCGTATCGAGGTTATGGCCCCACAATCTATTAGGACCGGTCGGCCTAGGATGGCATTATACGCCGTGGGGCAGTCGACCACCACGAATGTGCAGTGCTTGAAGGCACAAGCGTCGCTTTCTCCTCTGAGGGTGACTGGAAGTTGAATTTTGCCTAATGGCATGAGTGCATCCCCATTGAACCCTTGAAGCTGGATGGGGCATGGGGTCAGGTCTGTCTCGGTTAATCCGATCGCGTGGAAGGCAGCTTTGAAGAGGATGTTTACGGAGCTTCCGTTATCGACCAAGATCCGTGAGACCTTCTTATTGGCAATCTGGGCTTCCACCACGAGGGGATCGTTGTGGGGGAAGTGCACATGTCGGGCGTCGTCTTCCGTGAAGGTGATGGGAAGGTCCATCATTCGGGGACGTTGAGCAGGTGATTGAACCAAGGCGCACATCTCCCCGGTATGTTCTAACTCCCTCAAGTACCTTTTCTGGGAGTTGCGTGTGCTTCCGGCAAGATGCGGTCCTCCGGAGATGGTGGCTACGTGTCCGTCAACGGGTGGTGGAGCAAGGCCGGGCGGATATGGGTTGCCAGGTCCTGGAGCCAACAAGGCAATGGGTGCCGGAGAGGTTGGAGTAGGAAGCGCTGGGAACTGAGACCCAGGAGCTTGGGGGTGACCGGCTCCAGGAGCGCTAGCGGTCCCCCTCTATCCCGAGGAATATGCAGCTCCGTGAACTACTCCCTGTCCGGGATAGATTATGGGTATCCTCACCCATTGACCGAGGTGTCCCGCTCTTGCCAGGGACTCGATCTCATCCTTCAGCTGAAGGCATTCGTTTGTGGTGTGCCCCACGTCTCCGTGGAACTCACACCTCTTATTGGAGTCTCGCGGACGCCTTCCTCCGTGAGACACTTTCGGGGGTTTCCTGTAGTTGACCATATTACAGGTCACCCGATAGACATTCTCTCGTGAATCTATCAAACTGGTGTACTCCGTGAACTTGGGTTCATAGTTCATCCGGGGTTTCTTTGAATGGTCCCCACGGTTGGAGTTTCTTCCGCCTCGTTTATTCCGCGATTGGCTCAGGTTTTGTTCTGGGCCTTCCGATTGCGGTTGCGACGGTCCAGGAGCGATACTACATCTGGTTTGTACAGCTCCGTACCCAGAGAAATGGGTTTGACTTGGCGTCTGAGCAGACGCGGAAGGCCCATACACGCTTGGAGTGAACTGGGCTCCTGGAAGCGTGAGGGCTGGCGCGGGAGCTTGCGAAGCAAAGCTCGGCGCAGTCACGGAAGGCGTCGGAGCTGGGGGAACTCCAAAGGCCTGCTGGTAGGCATCCTCAAGGTTGATGATTCCCTGAGCTTTTGACATGAATTCGGACAGCGTTTCTGCCCGTCTCCTTTGCATTTCCCCCCATAGCAGGGAGCCGACAGTAAGGCCCGATTGAAGGGCGATCAGCTTCATGTCGTCGCTGACCTTGGTCTTAGCAGCAGCTTCCATCATTCTCTGAATGAAAGCTTTGAGGTTCTCATTGGGTAGCTGCTTGATGTTGGTTAAGGAACCAACCTCCATGTCGTGGTCTCGGGCAGCAATGAACTGCCTTCTGAATGCGGACTGTAGCTCCTTCCAACTGTGGATGGATCCGGGAGCTAATCTTTTCCACCAGTCCTCCGCAGACTTGGTAAGGGTGAGTGAGAAGCACATGCATTTGGCGTTCTCACTGACGCGCGCTACTTGCATCATTTTGTTGTATTTAGCTAGATGGGTACGCGGGTCTGTCCTCCCTTCATATAATTCTATGTGAGGCATTTTGAAGTTATCCGGGAGGGACGTTTCCGCGATCCTCCGAATACATGGTTCCGGGTCTTCCTCCTCAGAGTCTGACAGGGCCCCACTTTGCTTCCGGACCAGCTTGGTCAAGGCAGCGATCTGTTCCTCGAGCCTTTTTGTATCGCTCTCCGGGAGGTCACGTCCCCGGAGCTTGTCATTAAGATGATTTCGGAGGTCATCTCCGCGAGGCCGGGCCTTTTCTCCTTTGGCCTTTTCATACTTGGCCTCCAACCTTCTTCTTAGGTCCACCGTGGACCAGCTATCTTCGGAGTGCGTGTCCGCTGCCCGACCGTCCTGGTTGATGGAATCACTGGGGCGGTTGTTCCTTCCCCTAGGCCTGGGTGCCTTAGCACCGGGCCCTTTAGGAACAGAGTGCCCCCTTGGGGCTGAAGGACGTCTGGGCTTAGGAGCGCCAGAGACCTTCTGCGCGCGGGGGGGGGGGGGGGCAGTCGGCCTGGTGATTCACGCCTTTAGGAGGTACAGGGGCGTTAGTGCGCACAGGCTCCCCAACTTTTTCTTTGCCCTTGTTAGGGGCGGCTTTGGATGGTTCAGCAGCGGCTAGATCCGGCATGGGGGCATCAGCACCACCTAGAACAGAGGCATCCTCGTCCGAGTCGCCTAGATCACCGAACTTGCTTTGGAGGCGCTCCATCATGCGTTGCATTTTTTCGGAGACGCGCTCTTGCTCAGCAAGCTTAGCCTTAGTGACCGCCAGTTCTTCGGCTACTTGGACCAGTTCTGGGTCCTTCTCGTAGTAGCAGCCGTCTTTGTAGTAACCGTCTTGGACATACTCCTCTTCGTCTTCTAAGTATGTCGTATCTTCAGTACTGACCCGATCCTGGCGGGATGTCGGGTCTTCACCTTGGTAGTCCGAGGGTTCGTTTTGCACCGCATCTTCCATCATAGTATCGGGGTTGACCCTAGCATTTTTGTCAACCGCGGATTTTCTCGTAGTCACCATCTTTTTAGCACGGAGTGAATACAAAAAACGTACACAGAAAAAGAGCTGACTAACAACTTCCTACAGCTCTCAATGAAAGCACCAAAATGTTTACCGAGTTTTTCGGAAACGAATACAAACAGAATAATGAAAAGATAAGAACTGTAGAAGTGCAGGAATATAATTAGACAAACAGGTTTTTTACGTGGTTCAGGCGTTAACGAGCCCTAGTCCACGAGTCGATGTTATTATACTTGTAGAGAATTACAGTAAGATGGCTGGTGTACAAGAACTTCACACACTCACAGTGTTTCTCTCGGGTTCTCTTGAAGAAGATGAAGCTAGAGAGATTTTAGCAGAGTTCTTGCTATGTAATTTGTTGGCCGTCCCCTCTATCGTAAAATGAGGGGGGCTTTATAGCTAGGGTTTTGGATTAGGGTTTTTCTCTACTCCCATGAGTCTTAATTACACCAGCCATAAATAGAGGATACAATTACCGTAGTCGCCTGGCTACCAAGCTCTATGTGGGTATATTTACGTGAAAGTATGGGGAATGCACAAAGGCAGCTGTCTTTTCCAAGTTGTCAGCGGAACAGTAGGCGAAATGGTACTTTTAGGCGTGCTGGGATGTGTGCGGCCTTGACCTGTCGGGCGTGTCAGGCGGGATCCTGTGTCAGGCGGATATCATTCCAACTATGCCTCCTCCATGACTCGACCGCTTGGTCTTGTTCTGTGCGAGGCACGGAACTGTTTCCGCGAAGGCAACCTGAAGAGCTTCTCCTGGAAGGAGCTTCCGCGAAGGATATCCCTTCGGGATTCCGGGAGAGTTGACGAGCTTCCGTGTCGCGTTTGCTTGAAAGAGTAAGCCGGACACTAAACGGGAGAGGCGAAGCCTTTCTGTCCATCCGCGAGCTCTGGTCACCTTCCGTGAAAGACTTTGATAATTCTGCTTCCCCGAGGATATCCATCTAAACGCTATCCGGAAATCTGGATAACAACAAGAAACTTATAATAATCCAATGAAAAAGAAAGAACAAACAAATGATTTTTTTTTTAACAGTTTTGGGGATGGAAACTGAACTTCCTTTTGGTTCTCCCCGAAAACAAATTTCATTTTTTGAACCTATTTTTAAAGAAATCAAAAGAAAACTTATTAAATTGAAAAAGAAATGTTTTAGAGTTGTAAAAGAAAGAAAAGAAAGAACAAACTCAAAAGAAAGAAAAAAAAGGGCTATTCAAAATCAAAGCATTCATTTAAAAAAAAAAATAATAAACAAACTCTCAAAAATAAACCTAATTTTCTTGAAAGAGAAAGAAATCACAATATATGAATTGAGTAAAAAAAAGAAAAATATTTGATAATTAATAATGAGATAATGGATGAATCATCGATTAACATTGAATCGACGAATTGGACAACTTTTTCAACCTTAAAACCAGCTGCAAATTGACACACTTCAACATATCAGGAGCTTACCTTGATGAGTTATGTCGCTGTGTAGATTCTCTAAGTACCAGGCTTAAATCTCCCCAAAATCCCAGCTCCACTTCTTAGTCTCTAGCTTGATTCACCAAGAGTTTTCCCAAAGCTTCAAATGGAGAGAAAGTCTTCCAAAGAGAGGTGAAGGAAAGAGTCGGTTTCTGAGAGTTCTAAATAATTCTATGTTTTGTTTTATTCAACTTAAGTCTATAAGGTTACCTCAAGGCTCGGGGTACCAAAAACGTCCCTGAGGGCAAAATGGTAAATTTCCCCAATATACCCTCCTAGACATTCTAACCTCTAATATATCTCCAAATATTTATTTCCATAACCCGATAACCCCTTAAAAATATCTAATACCAAAAACACCCCTCGACTCGCCCTGAGTCGGATTCTCAATCCCGTTGTGATTTTCTGGCTAACTGCTCCCCAGGACTGTCTCGGATCGTGATACACAGACAAATCACATACATATCATATTTATCACATTTATGCCCTCAACGGGCTAAAATCACAAACATACCCCTAATATCCAAACGGGGCCCACTTGCATCTTTAATTCAGCTAAACATGCATCTCTTTCACATATTCACATAAATTCACATATTACGTCCATAATTCACCTATTGCCCTCCAGGCACGGTAATCAAGGCCCTAAGCCTTATTAGCAAATTTGGGTCGTTACACACACCGCCCCTGAAGATCTCCAACTCATGGGTGGTCCAACTATCTACTCCCTTAACTGAACCACGTAGCACCCGTGAGCCAAGGCCCAGCAAGAAAACTTAAAACAACAAGCACAACTAGGCAATAGTATAAAGACAATAAATATAATTCACCAGATTCAACTGTGAATAGATAATAGGCAACAATCCCAATAAAAGAGCAATGGTAGCATTTATTAAACCTTGACCCAACAAGTCCAATTATTCAATAGAGTACAAGCATTAAGCTAAACAACGACAAACATATATTCTCAAGCATACATCTCAATCAATGATACAAATATTCAGGGTCGGCGCCCTTACATCGAGCCCTCTGTTTACTCAGCTGATCCCAGCTCACATAGGCTAAGTCCTCTGATTATTTAGCTGGCCCCAGCTCACATTGGCCGAGCTGCGTCCAATACGCTTATCATCAGCCCCGACACCCTTAGGCCGTACTTTCTTATCCAATATAACAGATATATATCTTACATAATGCATATATTCAAATACAGGGAATCTCAGTCCCAACGACAACCACATGGGTGTAGTTTTCTTACCTCGGATCTCGAGTAGCAAGCGTATAACGGCCTCGAGCATGATCCTTAATTCCTGAGCCCTTGTGGTAAAATCCAGTCACATTGCGATAATGGATAACCATAAGAATCTAAACCATTTAAAAACTTTGAATTCAAATACTAGCCTCCAGGACCTCGATTTCTACTAAACCGGGTAGTAGAAATCGTCCCGAACACTTAAGTTTGACTCCCCAAGCCTCCCCAAACTTAAAAACCTTAGTTCCCCTTATTTTCCATTTAGGGCCACAACTTTCCCCAAAGGGTCGCAACTCGCCCTTAAGACAGAAGCCAGGACCTCCCTGCTGGAGGATACGGGCCATGGTTTGCTCCACAAGGGTCGCAGCGCACCCTCAAGTCAGCAGCCCTCTCAAGCATCTGGGGCACGCAGGCCACGACGCCCATGAACTTGGTTGCGGCACGCCCCCGTGAACCCAGAAGCCCCTGGGTTTTCTAGCGTTTTTCCCAGCCAAACCCTCAAAATTCAACCTCAACTATACTCCCAAACCCAAACCAAGTCTAGAAATGAGTCTAGGGCTCTTAACCACATAACTTAGGCATAGAAACACTCAAAATCCTACTAGATTACCATCCCAAATTAACAAGCAGCCATCACTCAAAAACATAAATTCAAAACTCCAACATACTTAAGAAAACTAAGGATTTCAGTAACCACACTTACTTGAATCTTACCTCAGTGGGAATTCCAAGCTTAATCTAGATATCCCACGCCCTCAGCTTGTTCCCCCAAGTTTCTAGCTTCAAACTCAAAGTCTCAACACCATAATTTTCCAAAGTTGCGTAAGTCTTCAAGAAAGAGGAGAGGGAACCGCGAGAAAGAATATTCAGAGCTTGAGAGAGTTCCTTCCTTTTGTTTTCCCCTCAGTTTCTAGTTTTTTTTTATCAAACCACCCAGCTGCCTAAGTCCACCCTTAACCTCAAAAGACCAAAATACCCTTTAATTAACACAACCTCTCCTTTTGCCCACAAGGGCAATATGGTCATTGACCCCAATTCCCGCTAACTCTTCGAGTCATCCTATAATTCCCAATTAATCTCGATATGCCCATTTAATCACCAAATACTTACCCATTACTCAATAAATCCCAAATATACATTAATTTCCCAAAATACCCCTAGGCTCGCCCTGAGCCGGGTATTAATCCACGCTATGACTATTCTGCCAATCCGCTCACTAGGATCGCCTCAAGCCGTATACTTCAAATATATCCACATAATAATGTGGTCTTAATCATTTAACACATATAATCACATTTATGCCTTTTACTGGCCAATATTACAAATATGCCCTTATAAACAATAATGGGCCCACATGCATATTTAATACTCATATTATCATATATATATCATGCATGCCACATAGTCACACATTTAATCAGTTAATCACACATATATCCAGTTATGCCCTCCTGGGATGCTAATTAAGACATTAATTCCAATTAGCATTTTTGGGACATTACAACTATCCCCTCCTTACTGAAATTTCGTCCTCGAAATTTATTCAAACACTTTGGAACACAAATCCCGTAAACTTGACTGCAACCACAGAGTCCAGTATTTTACCCTTTTATCCTTCAGTAACACTATTATTAGAGTGACAGTCTTAATCCATAAAACCTTATCTCATTTATCATAATTCCATTAACATTTCTTTGCGCAGTAACTCCCGTTGGAATCCTAGGGTCTCCTTACCTCATCAACGATGATATCATACGTTTCTTTCCTTGACATTGGCACCAGTAACACATTCATAAGCCCCCACCCATACTAGGGTAAGGCTAACCTGCAGGCCTCCAGCCTAGTCCTTGGTATGATCTCAGAACCCTTATTAAATCAGATGTCAAAACTCCTATTTCTATCCCAAAATATCATATTCTTTCTTGTCTGTAATATTCGGAGAAATACAAGTCTCTCGTCCTGGAACTTTGTATTCCCATACTTGGAACTTGCGAACTCTTATGTCCTTTCATATAGGCAGACATTTTTGCCCTAATAATCCTAATAACTTCATTGGTTTCACCGAACTAGTACTGAATCACAATATTCTCTGTCTTTCATTTCATTACTTAGAACAAGTACTTCTTGCTCTCTACCTTACTATATATTATGCCGAGTCACCCTAGCCATTGACCGGAATTCACCACTGTGACTATTCCATCAAGGGACCGTACTTGTCTTGATGCCCCAAACACTCGCACATTCGATGCATAATTCTTCAAAATCTGAATCACTTCTTTAGATTGTCAGTATATCTGAAGGTAACTAATAATTCTAGGTTTCAATCTTATACACTCTGTCTTCTATATCCTTTTCCAGAACTTGTAAAATAAAGGGTCTCAACCCGACACTGTCAACTTCGGTGTTCCACGGGGGCATATAGTCTCCTGTTGCCCAAA
Organism: Humulus lupulus; assembly: GCF_963169125.1. Taxonomy (NCBI): domain Eukaryota; kingdom Viridiplantae; phylum Streptophyta; class Magnoliopsida; order Rosales; family Cannabaceae; genus Humulus; species Humulus lupulus. Next base: position 188,340,972 of record NC_084795.1, on the reverse strand, counting down.
TGCCTTATTGTGTCACTCGTTATCACGAACCGAAGTGTGTTCACTCAATCTGTTGAGTCACAACCTTTCGTGTCCAACCTTCTTACTTGCCATCTAATGTGGTCCACTCTTACGGTCCACTACTATACCTTTTTACCTTTCAATATACGGATTTTAGATCTTAACATCCATTTAAACTTCCTGGTTACAATATTCATAAAGAAATAGTAAAATATTCATATAGGATCTCCACCTCAACACCAGGTTCCATCGGATCACTCATCCAATCTTCATATCTCAATTCGTTCATACTAAAATAGTAGGATTTTGAACCATTCCTACAAGATCTTCTCTTTGAATTTCATTGTCCATAGAGATATATCTATCCATTATCAACTACAGGTACTATATCAATCTTAATCGTTACCTCGTCTGCCTTTACTATAATTCGTGGTGTCCTATCCAACTGGCACAAATCTTACCAACATAAGAGGTCAACTTCCATATCAATTTTCCCTTATGCAATCAAGGGTTTCCAACATGAATCACCCATTAATTCCCACTAGGTCTTGGTGTCAAGGTTATTCCTCTACAAATGACCAAACGCTCAAATCCTTTGCGCTAATACTTTCGCTTCTATTCCGTGAATGCCAGCACTCCATCTTAACTGTGGCTATCTAGCATTACCGTCAACTTAATGCTCTATATATAACATTCGTGCTCATATTCTTTCATCTACTATGAAACATGAACAACAATCCTTTCAGTCTATACCTAGGCGTGTCTTAGTCTTTGATGCACCACCTTAAAGTTTCATGTCTTAAACAAGGACAATATCCTTCACGTTTCCCTTCTGTATCCATCCATTGTATACAGATTCTAATACCATAGGGTGCTACCGATCCTTATTCTTTCATCTAAAAATCTGATACAAAATTATCCATTCAGTCCAACTTTAGGTTCTTGTGTCATTCCAATCTCGGGTGTAGCTGTCTTCGAAGATGCTTCAAGTAGTAGATGATGTGTCTACCGGTCTCACTGTACTTCTTACCCCTCAGACGTTCATCAGCAATTTCTTTGTGGCTTCTGACTAAATTCCTTCATACTTGATCCCATCACTTCCTATAACATGACCTTGATTACCTTTGGAGAAATCAAAGCTTACACTTTCTGGAGCCTTACCTGAAACCCTACTTTATTAGTCTTGGTATTATCAACATAGTAGTCGTTTGCGTTCTGCTACTAACTGGGAGTAGACCAACACATTCCTAACAAATCTAGATATGACTTATCCATGTCGTTTCTGTACTCTTTGCTTGTTGAACCTACCTGTGTTGTTGAATCATTGGCCAGTTAAGAGTTGTCATTGATAACCCATCACATCCCACTTGGTGCAAGAAGTAAATTCAAGAATGTCTCTTTCCTTAATCATCAGCTGGTAATAACCAGATCGAAGATCAATTCATGAGAACATTGTGCTATCTTGCAACTGGGAAATTGAACCCTTCATTCTGAACATGTGATGTTAACATGTCCCTTGATACGATGCTCCATTTGATCCACCCTTAAATCAAATACTTTCTTCAATTGAACCATATCGTTTTTCATAATGTCCCTGATATCGAGTCTTTCCATACCCAAGCCCGTAGTGTACCCAACATTTCTTTGTGCACCCATCTGAAACCTTACTGGCTACTCCAGTTTCCATTTAGTCTAACTGATATATTCCAGGTGTTATCTACCCCAACGTCCAAGCATCTCGTAGATGCAACCGGGTCCTTCCCTTCTAAATCTAGACATTATTACCATATCTTGTAATCCATGATTGTCCTTTATTTAGCAGATTAGCTCCTACTCAGGCTCCTATCGAAACTCTCATATGACGAGCTTAATCACTTTTACTATAAACCTTTTACCACTTGCATTCCAATTCTTCTCTTGAAAGTTACCAACTCTTTTCCAACAGGCCCCAATATCTCAAGCCCCATTGTATAACAACCTTGAGGCATGTATTTCATATCTGAATCTTTTCTAGGAGATACGCAGCATGAAATTCTTCCAGCTCATTATATAACAAATAACGATGACTAACTAGTCAACCGGTCGCCTCCGAGGGACTATCCTCGGGCTCTGACTGTAACAGGGCAGACCAGTCCTCCCTTCTCCAATCTCAGGCAATCCTCCCTAACGTGCTTAATTATTCCATGTAGAAAACATGCCGTCACTTAGCGTCCTCCCAGATGGCGTCTCCTGCATCTAGTGCATACTAAGTAACCTTACCAGGCCTCATCGCTGCTCTGGCAACTAACCTGTAAACTATAACCTTCCGGTCAGAACCAGGAGTAGTAGAACTATCAGGGGTCCTTCATTTCTGGTTACTGGGCATCTGCCCTTACTTAATCCCGTAAATGGGAATACCATTGCCTGCGCTTCTTGCCCTATGAATTTCACACTCCATATCTTATCTCTTATGTCTTTAATAACAAGGCTCTCCATACTGCCCGAGCATAGATGAAAATCTCATGCACTGGAGCGACCCTGGTGCTCTGGGCCATCCCAGAGTCCAGTCTTTAAATAAATCGTTCTTTCTAGGCTACATCCGCTGGTACCAAACCCCTAAGAGGATTGCCCAACCCATCAAATTCATCAACATGCTCCATCATTGTCTTACCATTCTGGACCGAGTTCATAAACTCATTAGTCTTCGCAGTTCAAATTGCATTACAGTAGTCTCTTTTATCAAATCACTGTCTGAATTCCTCCCAATTTATCATGATAACATTCTGGGTCTGGGGTACTATTCCTCACCACATCAGGGCATCCCCCTGTCGCATGTACATGGCGCAACTACTCTATCATGGCCTACCATTCTCATATCATCAAGGACGGAGTTAATAACACCCATCCACTAATCAGTTCCTGACCAACCCAAACCTTCCTCAAAAACTAGAGGATAATGCTTCTAAAGCCTTCCATTCAGTAACTCTTATCTATTTCCATCCTCAGTTTGAACCAACACTGATGCCCTTACTGTCAAGATATACAAAGCAACTTTTCCCCAACGAAACCCGCTGTCTCAACCATCCAATATCTTTATCATGACCTAGCAGCCTTACTCGCATACCAGCAAATGTCTGCTGTGAATTCCAGGGGTAGATGGAGGGTTCCGACCCTAACTATCATTTGCAGCCCCTATTCTAAAAATACCAGGTCCAATTAACCATCTCGAGTTCTTACATTCTGAATCAGTCCGCAATCTCTGACTAAACCCCTCAGCCCTGATGTTCATATCCAGAATCATCTTACGGGCAGGTCCAAACAATCACAATAATCACACGCAAAATAAGCATATCAAAGCACCAATCTACATTACTCATGCATTAATTATCAAATCCCATTACTACTAAATATATTCATACACATAATGCTTTCTATACTAACATGCAGATAAGACACATAGGTCCAATTTAAACAATTAACTACATATTCATGTCATTAAGTACCTAAAACTCTGAGTCGAGCTTATCTTTAGCAATGAGTGTACGCTCCCAGCCAGTCCTCAGGAACTCTTAAACCTAGACCGCTTTGATACCAAGTTGTAACACCCTAGATAACCAAGATCGTTACACTGTGTGTTTAAAATAGTGCTTAACCTGCTAAGCAAGTCGTTTGAACTTAAATGTGCAATTAAAGACTAAGTCAAGGTCAAGTAATAAAAGATTTGTTCAACAAAATGATTATTTTTCATTAAAATATTAAGTTCGTACAAGGGATCCCAAAAATCAGTTTACAGATTAGTAAAAGATAAACAGATACAGTTTAGGCGTCCTAAGCGGCAAAAACAGGGTTTAACCCTAGTTCCTCCCAAGCTACCCCGACCGTGGCGATCGAGAGGCTGCATATGTACACACCTCCCTTGAAGCTCTCCAACTCATGGCTGGTCCAACTATCAACTCCCTTAACTGCACCAAGTAGCACCCGTGAGCCAAGGCCCAGCAAGAAAACTTAAAACAACATGCACAACTAGGCAACATTATAAAGACAGTAAATATAATTCACCAGATTCAATTGTGAATAGATTATAGGCAGCAATCCCGATAAAAGAGCAATAGTAGCACTTAATCAACCTCGACCCAACCAGTCCAATTATTCAACAGAGTACAAGCATTAAGCTAAACAACGACAAACATATATTCTCAAGCATACATCTCAATCAGTAATACAAATATTCAGGGTCAGCACCCTTAGGCCGAGCCCTCTGTTTACTCAGATGATCCCAGCTCGCATAGGCCGAATCCTCTGATTATTTAGCTGACCCCGACTCACATTGGCCGAGCTGCGTCCAATACGCTTATCATCAGCCATGACACCCTCAGGCCATACTTTCTTATCCCATATAACAGATATATATCTTACAGAATGCATATATTCAAATACAGGGAATCTCAGTCCCAACGACAACCACATGGGTGAAGTTTTCTTACCTCGGATCTCGAGCAGCAAGCGTATAACGACCCCGAGCATGATCCTTAATTCTTGAGCCCTTGCGGAAAAATCTAGTCACACTGCGATAATGGGTAACCATAAGAATCTAAACCATTTAAAATCTTTGAATTAAAATACTAGCCTTCGGGACCTCAATTTCTACTAAGCTGGGTAGTAGAAATCGTCTGGAACACTTAAGTTTGACTCCCCAAGCCTCCCCAAACTTAAAAACCTTAGTTCCCCTTATTTTCCATTTAGGACCACGACTTGCCCCAAAGGGTCGCGACCCGCCCTTAAGATAGAAGCCTAGACCTCCCTGTTGGAGGACACGGGCCGCGACTTTCTCCCCTAGGGTTGCGGTGTAACGCCCTACATCCTTAGAGCCGTTACTAAGTGAGTTTTAAGACAAAACAGTGTGCAAAGAACTCGCTAACTGAGGTTTTGAAACAAAAGTGTGACTAATTAAAAGTTAAGGCTGTAATCTTAGAAGAATGCGTTGTTTCAATAAAACTTCTAGTATTAAACATTTGGGATCCCAAAATAAGGTTTGAAAACTATTTACATCTTAAAATAAGTTTACAATTGATCAGTTATAAAAATCATAGATTATTACAGCCATTTTCGAATAAACCCCCAACCAAAGTAGTCGGGCAGGCCAAACATGTACGCGTCGCTTCACGCTCTCTGTACTCATGGTTGGTTGACTCAGTCTTTGCCCTTACCTGCAACACGGAGCACCCGTGAGCCGAAGCCCAGCAAGAAAACTCATGCAGAACATAACATATGCAATTTATATAGTTTATCATATCAAATAATCCACAGATAAACAAGTCAACCATTTGACTAAGCAAACACGGCCATGCCACCCCAGAACCCTTACCAAAGCCTGGGGTCGCGGTCCTCACCGTAGGGATATCACATGTATCCCCTGGGTCCTACCCTGACTATAAACATCCCATGTGCTAAGTGTTACTTCCGGCCCCGCTGCCGTTCTCGGCCTTGCCGCCCTCGGCCATAGCCGTTCATTTCACTATAATCATATATAGCATAAATCAAACAACATTCAAACAAATATCAATTCATTTAAATCTGCACCCTAACATGTAATGCAATATAGGGCCATGCCCGGCAATCATCTTATCATGAAATATAGGGCCGTGCCCCGCAATCACACTATGGGCCCACGCCCTATCCTACGGGTGTTATAGTTTTCTTACCTGTACTCCGAGCTTCCTGATGCACTAAAGCCGCGAGCACGGTCCTCTAGCACGAGCCTCTCCAATAACCTAGTCAGAACACACATGAAACATCCTTTAATACTAATCAATTCATAACCACTTCCCGGGACCAATCCCACACTCTCGGGACTCCCAAATTCCTAAAACAATTCATCGGAAGCATCCCCCGAACCCCCGGAGCAAAAGCTCAAAAATGCAAAATTTTCCATCCTGAAAAAGGCGTAGAGCCGCGGCGCTACCCGCAAGGGCCGCGGCGCTCCTTCGCGAACCCATAAAAACTGGGTTTTTCTCCTTCAATTCCTTCATCCATAATACCTCCAAACCAACCCAAACACATATCTCAACCCCAAAACTCAATTCCAAACTTCATATGAACAATCTAACAACCTATAGACACTAGAATCAAGATCAAAACATCAACACACCCAAGATCCACACCTTTGATCTCTAATTTCAGCAACTCAAACCAAAACCTTGAAAAGCTTAACTCAAGCATTAAATTCCTCAAATCAACACAGAAACCAAACTTAAGTGTGTATAAAATCCATACCTCAAGTGAAGAATCCACCCAACAAGCTTCCTTGATCTCCTCCTAAGCTCCCAATTCAGCCCTTCTACCCTTCTTCTTCTTTTCTTTTTACTTGCCCTAGCTCTTCTTTCTCCTTCTCTTTCTTCTCTTCAATTTCTATCAAAGCATCAAGTGACCAAGCCCCCCAAGCCGTGTACCCCTTAATACCCAGCTGCAATATATCAATTTCCCAGCCAAATGACTATTTTACCCCTACATCAAAACCCTTTGCTAACTACACCTCAAGGGCACTCTAGTCCTTTCTCCTATATTGCAATTCTACCATTTCTTTCACCTAACTTGTTACTCTCAGCAGTAACTAATGGTTACGTAGGTTACTAAAACTCCAATAACCATTACCCGCTAAATCTCAACTTAACCATAAAATTCCCAAAGTACCCCTAGGCTCCTCCCGAGCCGGGTATAGAAATCCCGTTGTGACTCTTAAGTTAAATTGCTCTCTAGGACCGTCTCGGCATGTGCATCACAATAGTAACACCACACTCACGTGGTACAATTCACAGAATACAATTATCACATATATGCCCTCAGCAGGCTAAAATTACCAATTTACCCTTATCATGCAAACGGGGTCCACATGCATATTTATTTCACCTAACATGCATACTAACCACGTAGTCATGCATCTCGAATGTTCAATTAGTCATATAACATGCTTTAAATCATAATCATGCATTTAACTCATAAAATCACACATAAATCCCAACATGCCCTCCTGGCACACTAATCAAGGCCCTTAAGCCTTATTAGCGATTTTGGCTCGTTACAACTATCCCCTCCTCATAAAAATTTCGTCCTCGAAATTTATCCAAACACATCAGTCAGTAAACCCGCAACTCTGACCATAATTTCCAAGGTTCACCGCCTTTACTTTACTTTTCAACAACACTCTCACAAGAGTAACAATCTTGCCCCTCAAGATTTCGTCTAGTAGCCATACTCTCGATAGCTTCTTGTTTACACCGCAACCCTGCTGAAACCTCAGGGTCTGCCTAGATTACGATGACCAATTCATTATCTTATTCCTGATTCCAGAGATACTCAAAAGTCATCACCTCTACTAGGTGGGATCAACTTGTAGGCCCCGCTGGCCTAACCCTTAGTACGACTTCAGAATTTTATGTTGAATTAAGAGTCAGAACTCTCCCTTCTTTCTCTGAACACCTTACAGATCCTCGTCTGTTATAACGTAGAGTTACAAATCTTTCCTTCCGGAACTTTATTTCCTCAAAATTTAACAATTTCCAAGCTGTTTATTCTTTCAAATAGGCAGACACTCCTGCCTTAAGAAGTTTCAACGATCTCTTTGGCTTTCTCTCTGAACTAAAGCCAAACCGTAGTATTCACTATCCTTCCCCTCTTATCATGTCGTATGTCGTGTTACATTAACAAGACACCAGCAACTGCCACCACGACTAACTCATCAGGGATTACACTTCTCTTAATACCTCAAGTATTCGCCTACTCAGCGCTCAATTCTTTAAGATATCTGATAAACTTTCAGACTGCCATTTCACTTGTAATCAACTGATAATTCCAGGTTCCCACTCTGTTCTTTTCGTTCTCTAAATCCATTCCAAAAATTTAAAATACTATAGGGTCTCAATTCAGTATCATTGACGTTCTACCCTGAAATCAGTTCACTTGTACCAACTACATTAACTCAAACAACCGACTTAAACTTTTCATGTCAAAATGCCTTACTTAAGGTCTATTGTGGTCTATTCCCACGATACACCACCACATCACCTAACCCCTCAGGGTCCAAAGGAAAACACTAGATTCTGTCACCCACTCCACCCTCCCGGTACGACGTACCCAAGGAGGTGGAATGATATCCATTCAGAATTCTCATTCATAAACCAAATCTAATTGGATCCTTCATCCATCCCTGGTATCCCAACTTGTACCACCCTAGTAGGGTTCTTTCCTGTTTCAACCAAAGCCGACACTTCGGATTCCATAGCTCAGTGACACTCACCAGCTAATCATACCTGCCAACGTTACGCTAATCTCAGTCGTTGCCTTGTATCCTCCATTACAATCTATGGCGTTATTCCTTGACTGACACATGCCTCACAGCTAGGAGTTCCGCCTCCAATTATATCTCCCCTCGCTCAATCGAGGATTTCAGACACCGATCATCCGTCTGTTACTTTTCCCCACATCTGGGTCTCAACGTTAACCTTCTTACTAATACCCAACACTCGAGTACCTTATGCCATGCACAACAGTCGACTTAACGTTCCAAGGATATCAACCATGATCCAATCTTTCGTCTCCCGCAAGGTTCGATCCATCCTCGCGTCAATTTATTTCCTGGGCGTGCCCAATCGTGATGCACTCCCACATTTCCACAACCCTACCATAGATCAGGTCCTTTATGCAATCACTCTTTACTTAACCATAACATACGCATATTCCAGCATTACCAGATACTAAAAAATCTTACCTTGTCTTCTGGATTTCTTTCTAATTTGACACCACTCAGTCCGTCTAACCTCGAGTTTTACTGTTCTCCTCATCTCTGATGTAGTTGTCTCCGGAGGTGCTTATGCAATAGATGACGCGCTTACCAGTCTTGTTATGCCTTCAATTCTTCAGATATTCGTCATTAGCTTCTTTGCGGCTTCAGATCAATTCTCCCCATACCTATCCTCTCTTCTTGTAGCTCCAATCTGAGTACTCTTGACGACACCCAAACTAACACTCCGTAAAACCTTACCTGAGACTCCGCCTTCTGGGTACAAACGTCTTCCGCATAGTCATTTGCTCACCATTTCCGTCTGGGAGTAATCCACACGCACTGCTCGTGAGCTTGAAGGGGACTTGTCCATACCGTTCATGCATTCTCTGCCTAAAGAACTTACCTGTGCTGCTGCAGCTTGAACCATTCTAGAGTCTTCGTTACCAGCTCCTCACACCTTGCCCGGTGCAAACTAGACAATTTCCCGAAATGTCTCTATCCTTGGTTTCCAGCTGGTAATAACCAGATCATAGATCAACTCTTGGGGACATCGTCCCATCTTGTATCCAACATTGTACTTTTCGTCCTAACCCGACGATGCTAACAATCCCCGCAGTACAACACTCTGGCTACTCCAGGGTCAAATCCTTCGATTGTTTCAATAGACTTTCTGTCGGCCAAAACCGTCTTCTACAACATTTCTTATACCAATCCTATCCGTAGTCTGACCTTGAAGTATTCCCTAAATCTTTCTTTGCATACCCACATAACTTTCCCACTGGTCAGCTCAGTTTCCATTCAGTCTCCTTTACATACCCCAGATGATATCCTCAACAATCCATCTGCCAGAGTTTCTAATTCCTTCTCAATAAGTATTACAGTCCTCAGCCTCTCGAATGGCACCTTTGAGGCAACCTCTCTATGTCCATCACCCTCTCGGAGCATTCACAACACCGAGTCCTTCCAGTTCGTTACATGCCCAAAGCATAAGCTCGTCAGCTAAATATTCATCCTTGAGGACTCAGCCTCGAACTTTGGATGTATCGATGCATTCTAGTTCTCCGTTCCCTCACCATGGGAAATCCATCCTACCTTATTGAGTCATTCTATGTAGAAGTCATGCCCTCACCTGACCTCCTCTCAGGTGGCATCCTTTCCCTCATGCATACCAATAACTTCCCTGGTTCCTATCGCCATCTTGATAACTAGCTTCTCATTCAGGCTTCTTTCCAAACTCAAATTAGGTGCCCAAGCACTGTCTGGGGTCCTTTCACCTCAAAATTGAGAATGCGACCTCGCTGCGTTCTATCAACGAAAGTACCATCTTATCAACCAGACCTTTCCCCTTTCTTGGCAATTCCAGAAGCCACAACACTATCCGGGGTTCTTTTAACTTGATTATCACGAATCTAACTTTACTAATTCCATCAAAGGAAGCACTGCCATAGCGGCTCTAGCACTCATGCTCTATACATCAACCATCAGTTCCTCGAACAACATGGCCCTCTCCGCCATCCACATGCAGACGATAAGTCCTTACACCGGAGCGGTCCAAATACCTTAGACTATTCCAGATCTCAAATCTTTAAATGGGTCGCCATCAATTCCGGATACATCCGCCAGTAAAAATTTCCGAAATGAATTATCCAATTCACCAAACCCATTGATTTACACTGTTGTTACCCCCAACAGTCCAAACCAAACTTATAAGCCCACCAGTCTCCACGGTTCAAATCATGTCTTTAAAATCTCTTCTAACCATTCATCATCTAGGTTCTTCCCAACCCATTAAGCCAGTACCTCAGCCCGAGTACCATTTCCAGGCATCTCTCTGCCTCAACATTTAACACAACCCTCTAATCAGGATCTCTCATCCTCTTAACCAAGGGTGGAATTAACTTTGCCCATCTATTGATAATTCCTTGTCAGCCTGAACTCTCCTCAAAACCCGAGGATAACACCCTTTCTGTCCATACCCTCACAGTAAACCAACACTGGTAACCTTACTGTTAAAACATCGAAATCAGCTATTTCCCCCAGAGAAATCCGCTGTTCTCCTATCCCATCTCAACTAACAAACTCCACAGCTTACTCACACACTAGTGACTTTCTACTGCTGCTTTCAGGGATAACTGGAGATCTCAACTCCAACTTATATCTAGAATCCCCCCTTTTAACCCAATATCAGGTCCACAAACCCTTCTAGGAACAAACAACTCGAGTTCACCTGTCAAAACTGACCCAACTCCTGAACTCTGAGGTTCATACCCTGAACCAACCCACAACTAGATCCAAATATCCACAGGTATAATGCACACACAAGCATATATAGGCCAAATCCACAATGATATACATTTAGCTACCAGATTTAACATCACTAAGTATATCCAGGTCTCAACATGCTTCATACAAGCAAATAAACGGATATTATATACGAGTTCAATTTAAACAATCAACCACATAAACTCAATATGCGAACCATTATGCCAATATTCATCCATATGCATAATAGTATTATTCAGCATGCATCAATCTCAACATGCAATAATCAAGGGCCCAGCCCAACATCATCTCATGCATATGTCATTTCATTCCTCATGCTCCATATAAATAAGCAGGCAAACAGGGCATTCAAACATATATTCAGACATGTCAATCAATCATACCAACAAACCCTGAGTCGAGCTTGTCACTGACAGCGAGCGTACATGTTCGGTCGATCTCCAGAACTAATAAACCTTGGCTCGCTCTGATACCAAGTTGTAACGCCCTACTTCCTTAGAGCCATTACTAAGTGAGTTTTAAGACAAAACATTGTGCAAAGAACTCGCTAACCGAGGTTTTGAAACAAAAGTGTGACTAATTAAAAGTTAAGGCTGTAATCTTAGAAGAATGCGTTGTTTCAATAAAACTTCTAGTATTAAACATTTGGGATCCCAAAATAAGGTTTGAAAACTATTTACATCTTAAAATAAGTTTACAATTGATCAGTTATAAAAATCATAGATTATTACAGCCATTTTCGAATAAACCCAAAACCAAAGTAGTCGGGCAGGCCAAACATGTATGCGTCGCTTCACGCTCTCCGTACTCATGGTTGGTTGACTCAGTCTTTGCCCTTACCTGCAACACGGAGCACCCGTGAGCCGAAGCCCAGCAAGAAAACTCATGCAGAACATAACATATGCAATTTATACAGTTTATCATATCAAATAATCCACAGATAAACAAGTCAACCATTAGACTAAGCAAACACGGCCATGCCGCCCCAGAACCCTTACCAAAGCCTGGGGTCGCGGTCCTCACCGTAGGGATATCACATGTATCCCCTGGGTCCTACCCTGACTATAAGCATCCCATGTGCTAAGTGTTACTTCCGGCCCCGCTGCCGTTCTCGGCCTTGCCGCCCTCAGCCATAGCCGTTCATTTCACTATAATCATATATAGCATAAATCAAACAACATTCAAACAAATATCAATTCATTTAAATCTGCACCCTAACATGTAATGCAATATAGGGCCATGCCCGGCAATCATCTTATCATGCAATATAGGGCCGTGCCCCGCAATCACACTATGGGCCCACGCCCTATCCTACGGGTGTTATAGTTTTCTTACCTGTACTCCGAGCTTCCTGATGCACTAAAGCCGCGAGCACGGTCCTCTAGCACGAGCCTCTCCAATAACCTAGTCACAACACACATGAAACATCCTTTAATAATAATCAATTCATAACCACTTCCCGGGACCAATCCCACACTCTCGGGACTCCCAAATTCCTAAAACAATTCATCGGAAGCATCCCCCGAACCCCCGGAGCAAAAGCTCAAAAATGCAAAATTTCCCATCCTGAAAAAGGCGTAGAGCCCCGGCGCTACCCGCAAGGGCCGCGGCGCCCAGAGAAGTCAGAGAGTTCCCTGACTGCAAACAGCCTCGCGCCGCGGCGCCCAAGAACAGGGCCGCGGCGCTCCTTCGCGAACCCATAAAAACTGGGTTTTTCTCCTTCAATTCCTTCATCCATAATACCTCCAAACCAACCCAAACACATATCTCAACCCCAAAACTCAATTCCAAACTTCATATGAACAATATAACAACCTATAGACACTAGAATCAAGATCAAAACATCAACACACCCAAGATCCACACCTTTGATCTCTAATTTCAGCAACTCAAACCAAAACCTTGAAAAGCTTAACTCAAGCATTAAATTCCTCAAATCAACACAGAAACCAAACTTAAGTGTGTATAAAATCCATACCTCAAGTGAAGAATCCACCCAGCAAGCTTCCTTGATCTCCTCCTAAGCTCCCAATTCAGCCCTTCTACCCTTCTTCTTCTTTTCTTTTTACTTGCCCTAGCTCTTCTTTCTCCTTCTCTTTCTTCTCTTCAATTTCTATCAAAGCATCAAGTGACCAAGCCCCCCAAGCCGTGTACCCCTTAATACCCAGCTGCAATATATCAATTTCCCAGCCAAATGACCATTTTACCCCTTCATCAAAACCCTTTGCTAACTACACCTCAAGGGCACTCTAGTCATTTCTCCTATATTGCAATTCTACCATTTCTTTCACCTAACTTGTTACTCTCAGCAGTAACTAATGATTACGTAGGTTACTAAAACTCCAATAACCATTAACCGCTAAATCTCAACTTAACCATAAAATTCCCAAAGTACCCCTAGGCTCCTCCCGAGCCGGGTATAGAAATCCCGTTGTGACTCTTAAGTTAAATTGCTCTCTAGGACCGTCTCGGCACGTGCATCACAATAGTAACACCACACTCACGTGGTACAATTCATAGAATACAATTATCACATATATGCCCTCAGCGGGCTAAAATTACCAATTTACCCTTATCATGCAAACGGGGTCCACATGCATATTTATTTCACCTAACATGCATACTAACCACGTAGTCATGCATCTCGAATGTTCAATTAGTCATATAACATGCTTTAAATCATAATCATGCATTTAACTCATAAAATCACACATAAATCCCAACATGCCCTCCTGGCACACTAATCAAGGCCCTTAAGCCTTATTAGCGATTTTGGCTCGTTACATGCGGCGTGCTCTTGAGTCAGCAGCCCTCCCAGGCATCTGGGGCACACGGGCCGCGACGCCCATGAACTTGGTCGCGGCACGCCCCCGTGAACCTAGAATCCCCTGGGTTTTCTAGTGTTTTTCCTAGCCAAACCCTCAAAATTCAACCTTAACTATACTCCAAAACCCAAACCAAGTCAAGAAACGAGTTTAGGGCTCTTAACCACATAGCTTAGGCATAGAAACACTCAAAATCCTACTGGATTACCATCCCAAATTAACAATCAGCCATCACTCAAAAACATAAATTTAAAACCTCAAAATACTTAAGAAAACTAAGGATTTTAGTAACCACACTTACATGATTCTTACCTCCGTGGGAATTTCGAGCTTAATCTAGATGTCCCACGCCCTCAGCTTATTGCCCCAAGTTTCCAGCTTCAAACTCAAACTCTTAACACCATAATTTTCCAAAGTTGCGTAAGTCTTCAAGAAAGAGGAGAGGGAACTGTGAGAGAGAATGTTTAGAGCTTGAGAGAGTTCTTCCTTTTGTTTTTCCCTCAGTTTCTAGTTTTTTCTCAAACCACCCAGCTGCCTAAGTCCACCCTTAACCTCAAAAGACCAAAATACCCTTTAATTAACACAACCTCTCCTTTTGCCCACAAGGGCAATATGGTCATTGAACCTAATTCCCACTAACTCTTCGAGTCATCCTATAATTCCCAATTAATCTCGACATGCCCATTTAATCACCAAATACTTACCCATTACTCAATAAATCCCAAATATACATTAATTTCCCAAAATATCCCTAGGCTCGCCCCGAGCCGGGTATTAATCCCCGCTATGACTATTTCGCCAATCCGTTTACTAGGATCGCCTCAAGCTGTATACTTCAAATATATCCACATAATAATGTGGTCTCAATTATTTAACAAATATAATCAAATTTATGCCCACTACTGGCCAATATTATAAATATGCCCTTATAATCAATAACGATCCCACATGCATATTTAATACTCATAAACATTCATATAATCATACTCATATTATCATATATATCATGCATGCCACATTGTCACACATTTAATCAATTAATCACACATATATCTAGTTATGCCCTCCTGACACGCTAATTAAGGCACTAAACTCTATTAGCATTTTTGGGACGTTACAGCTATTACTTTCCCACTCATGGCTGGCCAATCTTTTCCTTACCCTTACCTGCATCACAAAGCACCCGTGAGCCAAAAGACTCAGCAAGAAAACATATTCAAACAATTCATGGAATAATACAGCTGATTTAGCAGTAATAACTTGAACTAACCATAAACACTATACAGATCAGCAACCATAGGGTTGTACAAGTGCGTGTTGCACTCCCTTTTATTCATAAGGCATCCAAGCCAATCAAGTGCTTAATTCACTCCCAAGGTGACCCAGCCATAGAGGCCTACGTTCAATGCGCATAATGTCGGTCTCGGCTCATAAGCTGAGTCTTGCAGATCCTCGACTTATAAGTCGAGCCTCGCAGACCCCCGACTTATAAGTCAAGCCTTAAAGACCCTCGACTTATAAGCCGAGCCCTTTAAATCAAGTATGCCTTCGACTAGTAAGTCGATCTTTAACCATATACAACAACAAATCATCGACTTATAAACCGAGCTTCCTTGCCATAACAGACAATCACATAATACGTTTATCACACATATAGATACAATGCATTACTATACATTAAAACATATATACACAGGCATAATCATAACCATGCACATTTATAGGGCCAATGCCTAAATCAAGACTATGTCTAGCATTCGGGCCCAGCCCTAATAATGTATATCATATTCTGGGTGCAGTTTTCTTACCTTTGGTCCACGTACAAGCTACCAATGAACGACCCTTGAGTATGATCCCTGTTCCGAGCCCCTAGCGATTACCTAGTCACAACCACAATAAAGGATCCCATCAATAATGAGTGAATAAAGGCTTCAAGACCGAGTCCTAGCCTTCGGGACATCGAATTCCACTAAATCGGGTGGTAGGATCGATCCCGAGCCCTTAGGGTTGAGTTCTCCCACCCAAAAAGCCTCTCAGGGTTCAAAACCCCTTAGGTGCTGCGACCCTAAGCCCCTGTGCCACGACTTGTCCCTAGACACAGGCTCAACCTCCCTTTTAAATAAACACATGCCGCGCTCCCTCGCAACAGAGCCCTCACCTGGCTCCTTGGGTTCAAGAGGGCCGCGACACCCCAAGAACAGGGCCGCGACCTGACCCCTTCGAACCTGTAATTCTTGGGTTTTTCTTCAGCCAAACCCAACCTAAAACACTCCAAAATAAACCTAAAACCTCAATTCAATTCCCATAGTAGATACAACACTTTTCCAACAACAGAACCCAGCTCAAAACTTGATGGAAAACTCAACCAAACCCAAAATTCAATCCAAACCTAAGGTCCTAGAAAAGCTTCAACCAAAATGAATTTAAACTAAAAAATCAGAGTGATTTCTTACCTCCAATGGCTGTCTTATGATCCCAAGCTGCTCCTAGCTTAATCCTAGACACCAAATCTTCAATTTCCTAAGCTTTGTTCCTTCAATTTTCTCAAAGTTCCCAAGTCACCAAGGAGAGAGAGAGAGCTACGAGAGAGAGAGAGAGGTTTTCTTCTTTCTTTCTTTCTGAATGTTTCTAAGGTTCCAGCTTCCTAAGACCCAACTCAACCTTTTTTCCAAAAAGTCCAAAATGCCCTTATAACTAACTTAAATCCTTTAGTGACATCAAGGGAAATTCCGTCAATTGCCACTTCCCGTCAAATCCTCGAGTGTTCCTCTAAATTCTCCAAATAATAAGCGTTTAATCTCTCATTACCCGATAAACCCCGATAATGAGCTAAGGTACCAAAATACCCCTAGGCTCACCCCGAGCCGAGTATTTAACCCTGTTGTGACTTTTGTGATAACTTGCTCACCAGGGTCGCCTCGCATCGAGTAACCCAAATATATCCACATAATAATGTGGTCTCAATCATACACACACATATTTACAATTATACCCTCAACAGGTCAAAATTACTAAAATGCCTTTCTTATAAGAAACGAGCCCACACACATATTTAATATTTCTAAGCATGCAATAATTATATTATAATATAATTCACATAATGACATGCTCATAATACATTAGCACACAATTAAAACAATTGTTGCCTCTCGGCCCCCTAATCCAGGCATTAAGCCATATTAGGGAATTTGGATGTTACAATCAATATAACCACTCTTTTGAAGATCATGTGTGAAGAAGAACTTCCCTGAAATGTATTTAAATCTATATCCTTTAGTGTATTATCCTTTTAGTTGAGCAATGCATGCATCATAATCTTCATAGAGAATTTTCTGTACTTTTTTATTGAGTGATAATCCACATGTTCCTCGAATATGTTGTTTTGTTGATCTTAGTCACCCATTCTCCACGTGCCTAATGAATTGCAAGTATCTCAGCATGATTTAAAGTTGTCTCGTTAAAAACCTTGTTAAGAAAACCCAGTGGGACAAACCTTGAACTAAGGAAAAAAGAGTGCAACATTTAAAACTGTGGTACGTCATTTTTTTAGCAGTGACGTATACATTCTTACCACACTACACTACACGTATATATATCTCCTCCTCATGCAAATATCCATGGTAACTTTGCTGATCAAATTTCTCATATGATTTTCATTGTACTTATAAGTCACCACTTTTAAATATCACCATGAATTATCTATGATCACATATATACTATAACTCTTCTAGAGTATATGTGTGGAATGGAACATGATTGTTTATCCAACATATTAGATCATTCATGTATATATAACATTGTTCATTATCATATCATATCAATAATGTTATAAATATGCATCATATTTGTGGATATTCATTATATATGACTATGTTCAACCCAAAATTTAAAATTTAAATATGAACACATGAATAAATATCTTTGATAATATCAATTTTTATTTGCAATAAAGGTGGTACTTCAGGACCATATATTTGTTGCATTCATGATACATATTCTTTAATTTCTACATCAAGTGATCATATAAATTATGATTCTTTTATGCATATGAAGCTCTTCAGTGTAACGACCCAATAAAAACAACCAACATAATTGCAGAAAAGATCTTACTTTCGTTTAATTAAAAGACCCGAAAATCTGTATAAAAAAAGCTTTTTAAATACTTACTCAATTTAGAAGCATGCACATGCTTAAAATAAGATTACAATAATTGAAACTTTAAAACAACATAAACATAAACGACATAAAGTTTTTACACAACTTAAAAACAAAAGCATAGTGACTTCCACAGTCGGACTACGTGTACATTTCACATGACAGACTCCACCGCTCACTGATCCGTCTTGCCGTTTTGCTTACCTACAACATGAAACAACTAGGTAAGCAAAACACTTAGTAAGAACAACTTAACATGTATAGCATAAAGAAGACAAACATGAAGCCCTAACAGTGATCAAATGGATATTCAACCATAAATAGGGTTTCACAAAGACCAAACGTCCTCGCAAACTTATGGTCATGCCCAATAACCAGATTTTGTAACTAAGTAAACCTGCACGCAGAAAATCCCAGAGCAAGTGTATATATACATATTATCTTAACTCATAACCTACTTGTCATACTTAACATGCATATCATAGATATAATACTTATCATCTTATCATACTTAACATGCATATCATATATATCGTACTTATCATCTTATCATACTTAACATGCATATCATACATATCGTACTTATCATCTTATCATACTTAACTTACTTAACTTAGTCAGCACAAACACGCGTGTATACTTAAAATACACCGGTTACTAAGAATCCTAGGAGAATTAAACACACTCTCATAATCTTAATGGCTTGAATTCAGAATCATCTTACATATGTGTCACATAGTTTAACCGGACTCTTATGTTGCGGGTGTTAAACCGGATGTCTTACTTACATGTCATAGAGTTTAACCAGACTCTTATGTCGCAGGTGTTGAACCGGACGTCTTACTTACATGTCACAAAGTTTAACCTGACTCTTATGTCGCAGGTGTTAAATCGAACATCTTAGTTACATGTCACGGAGTTTAATCAGACTCTTATGTCACATGTGTTAAACTGGACGTCTTACTTACATGTCACAGAGTTTAACTGGACTCGTATGTCGTGGGTGTTAAACTGGATGTAACGTCCCAAAATTACCTAATAAGGCTTAGGGCCTTGATTAGGGGGCCAGGATGGAAATATATGGAGTTATATGTTTATTTGTTATATTTGATTGTGATTATGTGAGTTATATGATAATATAACTAGTTGTGCATGTTTAAGGATATTAAATATGTGTGTGGGCTCGTTTCTTATTAGAAGGGCAATTTTGATAATTTTTCCCGTTATGGGCATAATAGTATATATGTGCATATATGTGTGAGACCACATTATTATGTGGGTTTATTTGAGTTACTTGGCACGAGACGATCTTAGGGAGCAAGTTAGCAGGAAAGTCACAACAGGACCCAATACCCGACTCGGGGCGAGTCAAGGGGTATTTTGGGTATTTGGTATCTAATTGGGTTATCGGGTAATGGGAAGGAATAATTGGGGATATATTTGGAGTTAGAGAGTTTAGGGGGGAATACTGGGGAATTTGACCATTTTTCCCTCGGGGACATTTTTGGTACCTAAGCCTCAGGATTAGCTTAAGTGAAACTTAAGCCTTAGGAAACATAAAGAAAAACACAAACACATCTCTGGACTGACTCTTTCTCTCTAAAGCTTCCTTCAGCTAGCCTTTGAGGAACTAAGAAGGATTTTGGCAAGAAACCAAAGAATTGAAGGCTAGGGATTAGGATTTGGATAGCTTGTGGTTAGGGGATCATCATTCACAACTAAGGTAACAGTCTAATCTCTTTGTCTAACTGAATTATGTAAGAATTTCCAGCTGTTTTTGAGGTGTTCTTAAACCTTATGGCTCAAGAGTGAATTTGGTGTTTTGATGAGTTTTATAACTAGATTCTTGTAGGGTTTTGCTACTGGGAAGATGTTAGAACCATTGTGGTGATTGAATTATTGTTTTGGGGTGAAATTGGGATAGTTTGGGTTGGATTTGGCAGTTGGAAAATGAGGAAAATCTGGGTTCATTGGGCGAAGTTTCGGCTTTGTTCTTGAGGAGTCGCGACTCAGCCGAACCCATGGCCTTGGGAGGCCTCTATCTAGGAGGTGCGCTGCGACCCTCTTGGGTAGGTCGTGGCTCGCACCCCTTTGGCAGAGGGGGGAGGGTCTTGGATCAGAGGGGCACGCCGCGACCCTCAAGGGCAGGTCGCGGTCCGCCTAGGCAGTTTTGGCCTTGGTGAGCTTTTAATGACGGGAACCTGTTTCCTTAGGGTTCAGAATCATGCTTGAGGGTTGTCCTTATTTTACGCTATACTCGGACGTAAGGTAAGAAAACTACACCCAATATGTGTTATATGTGATTAGGGCTTGGCCCGAATATTATCAATAATTATGATTAGGGCTTGGGCCCCTGAGAACGTTTATGTTTAAGCTATTGTTTCACATGTTGATTGATCCTACATGAATATTCTATATGTGCTTAAGTGATTCATGTTTGTTGCATGGATTTCGTGGTTAGGGCCTGAGGCCCCGTTAAATAGGTATGAATAGTATTATGAGTACAGTTACTCGATGGTGTTATGTGATTAACATACATGCATGCACATTTTGTTGGGATATGCCTATTCATATCTGTTTATGTATTGAGGTTTGAATACCTGGATCAAGGCTTGACTTATTAGTCAAGGACGACAAAAGTGCGCTGCACACTGGTTGAAAGGCTTAGGCCTAAATCAGTAACGTACTATTACATTTGTCGACTCTATGGTCGTTGGAAAACCAAAGGTGTTGGTCTAGCTCTATGGAGAGTTATTCAGAGCTAAGGGCGAGGGCCCTAGGTGACTCTATGGTCACATAGCTAAGGCATAGGCCCCGGGGTTGGCTCTATGGTCAAATGTTCAGGGCAGTAGCCCCAAATTGGTCCAATGACCATTTGCTTGTAACTGAATGACTGTACGTGTAGGTTATTATTGCTGGACATGCTAGATAAGTATCTGGAAATCTGTATTTTCTGTTTATGCACATGTAGAGTTTTCTTGCTGAGCCTTGGCTCACGGGTGCTTTGTGGTGCAAGTAAGGGGAAGGGAAAGCTTGACTAGCCATGAGTTGGAAAGCTTCGGTGGTGGCGTGTACATATGTGGTTGCTCGACCACCACGACCGAGGATATTTCAGAGGAACTAGGGTTGTAGCCCTATTTTTGCCGCTTAGGTTGGTTGGATGTAATTTTTGATGTAAATACACCTTTATAAAAGTTCATTTGTAATATTCAGGGATCCCATGAATGTATGAAAATTTTTAAATAATAGTCAACGGTTTCTTTAACCAAAATTTTTAACCCTAACCCTTGACATCAACCATAGATACACGTTTTAAGCCAAATGACTTGATTAGCAAGTCTGACACAATTTAAAGTACACAAGTGTAACGGTCCTGGATTAGGAGGACGTTACAACTTGGTATCAGAGTTGCCAAGGTTTAAGGGTTCCTGAAGACTGGCCGGGCATGTACACTCGACACTAAAGACAAGCTCGACTTAGGGTTCGGTAATTATTATGTGGTTATGTGTTTAAATGCTTAAACATGATATGAATGCCTTATCTGCGTGCCTGTTTAGGAAGCATGAGATAATTTGATAGGGCCTGGCCCTTGACTGCTGCATGAGTGATAAAGAACATGCTTATTAGCACTGTTAACACTGGCATGGATTAAGAGAACATGCTTATTAGCAATGTTATACTTGCGTAAATGCTTGAATATGCTTATGTGCATTGTTATTTGCTGATGGATATCAGGAAGTGCTTATTAGCACCATGAATGAATATGTTGAGTGATGGCATGCTTAGTAGCATTACACTTATTTGGTTATCTGTTTGATCTTGGACCATCAGTCGGCAAGAGGTATAGTTACTACATACCTAATGAACGATTTAATCACTGTAGGGTGAATTGAGTAACAGTATGAATCCTTGAAGGTCAGAGAGGTTGGCTAGCTAAGAGTTACAGGCTAGTGAAGGGAATGACCAGGGCCAGGCCCCACCGCCAGTTCTAGAAAACTAGCAACAAGTGCTTGCTGACATGCAATCCAGATTAGGGAGGCAGGAAGAAAAGATACACCTCCTGAGATAGCAACAAGTTCCAGCAGGGAACCCACAACCTGCAGTACCGGTAGTGATACAGCCAGAGGTACCAGCGGTAATGCAGCCCCAGGCAGGGGGAGATAGGTGGGAACCCTTGTCTGAGAGGTTCAGGAAGCAACGCCCTCCAGTCTTTGAGAGCGGATCAGATCCACTGAAGGCTGAGCAGTGGATGACCATGATAACCACCATCCTAGATTTTATGAGGGTAGGTGGTAACGGGAGAGTGGCTTGTGCCACTTATATGTTTTGGGAGGATGCCTGTATATGGTGGGAGGTGGTATCCTAGACCAGAGCAGTAACATTAATTAATTAGTTAAGGTGGATCCAGCGAAGATTGAGGCGGTGAGAGATTGGCCAAGACTGAAGAACGCTTCAGAGATCAGAAGCTTCTTGGGATTAGCAGGGTATTACAAACACTTTGTGGAGGGCTTTTCCAAGATTGTGTCATCACTGACAGAGTTAACACGCAAGAATCAGAAGTTTGTATGGTCAGACAAGTTTGAAGACAACTTCCAGAAGCTCAAGAGGTGTTTTCTCACTGCTCTGGTTTTGAGCCTTCCTACAGATCGAGACAAGTTTGTAGTTTATTTTGACGCCTCAAGGCAGGGTCTGGGTTGTGTACTTATGTAGATAGGAAAGGTGATTGCCTATGCATCACATCAGTTGAAGGAATATGAGCAGAGATACCCTACATATGTCTTAGTACTTGCAAATAAAAATGTTGATTTTAAACTTGCCAAAGCGTTGTTCAAACATGCACTCTTCAAGCTGTCAGTTTTTCACTCCAGCTTGCACATCAATCACAAAATGCTTATAACTTGACCTAGACATAACGTTTTTGAGTGTTTTAAAATGCTAAAATCAAGAAATCTTCCTAAATAATGAAATGATAAAAGTAATATTTGAAAATTTTACCAATAACCTAAGGATTGGCCCATTGGAAGCCACTGCAACAACTCTATCTTGACAGCAAACAATTTTGAGCATCTAAGTTAGAAAATTCATAAATCTCAAAGTACAGGGAATTTTTAAAAAACATTTCATTTGTTTAATATTAAATATTCCAATAATTTTTAGTAAAACTTTCAGCCACAAATAATTAGTTTAACCCATTCAAATCATTTTCAACATTTCAGATTGCTCATGAAATCCCAAAATTCCCATTTCTAGAGTTATACAAAACGTTTTTCAGTGGTTAAAAAGCCTAAAATTATGTACTCTTCCCATATTTAACAGTGGTAAAATCTTTTTTATGAGAAAAAATTGTAAAATTAGGGTTTAACTTGTTGGAAGTCACCCATAAAATCTGGCAGCAATAAATTTTTATAAACTTCCTATGGAAACTTTTGGATTTCCACTAAAAGATTAACATAGCACACATGCATGCATCATATAATGCTATCACACAGCTTATTACAACATAAACAAGAGATTAAAACCTTCCACGCACCTCAAAAATACAAATTGGAAGATTAAACATAAACTATTACTAAAACACAAGATTTTTACCTTTGAAGTTCTAAGTTTTGTTTCTCTTGGGTCCTTGAGATTTTTGACCCACTCATATATCCTCTTAGCACCTTAGCACTCATAAAAAAATATCCATGATAAAATTCAAACCAATCTTAGAATAAAGAAGGAAATGGAGAGATTTTGAAACCCTAAAGCTTACCTTGAAGTATTAGAATAATCTTGCATGCACAAGCATTTAGCTCCTCTTCCTAATTGAAATGGATTCATACTATTTCAACATGCATGATCTGAGTTAGATAGAGATCCAACTCAAAAAAATGAAATGAGAAAGCACCCAAGGGTGCTCAGCCAAGAGAAGGGAAGAAGAGCAAGAATGTTCAAGAGAAACTTACCTCTTTGATGAGGTCAAGCTTGGAGGTGCTCTAATGGTGTTCTTATGAGGAGAAAGGGAGATTTCTTTTTCACATTTTCTAGTGAGATGGGAGAGATTTCTTGATGAAATGTTGAAGAGAAAGAAGAAAAAAAATGAAAGAGAGAGAGAGAGAGAGAGAGAGAGAGAGAGAGAGAGAGAGAGAGAGAGAGAGAGAGAGAGAGAGAGAGAGAGAGAGAGAGAGAGAGAGAGGCTAGACGTGTAGAGAGGAAAATAAAGAGGGAGAATGAGTCGTTGGTTTTGCTCTTAGAGAGTTTAGTGTAAGAGTTGAAGTGACAATAGGAATATGATGAATCTCTTACCATTCACGTGCCAGCCAATCCCTCTAAACGACACTTATGCCCTCCTATTTTATTTTATTTTTAAATAAAGCTACTTATTGCCCAAGGCTAGAATGATAGTTTTTGTAAAAATATAATTTTCTATAGTTTTCAACTAAAGGAACTTAGGATTTTTAATTTAATTGAATGTCATACCAAAAATATTTGATGACATTAGTCTTAAAAATATAAATATTACATAATTTACTTATGTAATTTCTGTTGGTCTTAATTCCACCTTAAGTAGGATTAAGTATTTCCCCATAGCTTGCACATAGTGAATTTTTCCCAGAAAGTTCATTAAAATTATTTGTTTTTTTTTTCATATTTATTTTATGATCAAATTAATTTTCATTTCGCTATAGTTATTGGAGAATATTTTAGATCCGAGATTTTCACCCGATTAGGGATTTTGACTTGGTCCGCGACCGCAGTCTTAGTTTGATTGCATAGCCAAACTTATCATATAATAACTAATATTTAAACACATAACTTACATACAATGCATACCATATTTCTTACAAGTGTCAAAATACATGGAAATAAAATTTCCGAGAATAAAATTTCCCGTAAACCCAAATTCTACCTGGTGCCCTAAATGTGGGGCGTTACAATACCTACAATCTATACACATTTTCTCCTCGAAACTTAAAACAATTGTGGGTATAATTATTTCATCTTCCCCTCGATTTCCTAGGTTTCTTAAACTACTATGTGGTTGCACCACTGTACCTTAACCAAGGGAATATTTTTACTGCGTAACACCTTGTCTTTACGATCCAAAAGCATAATCGACTTTTCCTCGTAGCATTGCTTTAGATCCACATCCAATTGTTCATAACTGAGTACATGAGTAGGGTCTTCCAAATATTTCCTTAACATAGATGTGTGAAATATGTCATGTACCCGAGCCAAAGAAGGTGGAAGAGCTAATCAGTAAGTTACTTCTCTGATTCTTTCCAGTATTTTGAACGGTCCAACGAATCTCGAACTTAGTTTCCCTTTTTTTACAAACCGCAAGGCTCCCCTTAAAGGGGCTACCTTCAAGAATACGTTATCTTCGACCTCAAACACTAAAGGTCTTTGACGTCAATCTGTATATTTGCGTTGTCGGTCAACTGAGGTCTGTAATCTTTCTCGTATCTTCTTGATGTCCTCCGTAACTTGATCGACTTCATCTGGTCCCAAGAATCGTCTCCCATCCACTTTGTACCAATGAATTGGGATTGACACTTTCTCTCGTACAAGGCTTCATATGGTGCCATCTTAATGGAGTCATGGTAGCTGTTGTTATAAGAAAACTCCATCAATGGCAGCTTTGCATTCCATGATCCTAAAAAATCAAGCATACAGGCTCGCAACATATCTTCCAATGTCTGGATAGTTCATTCGCTTTGACAGTTATTTTAGGGATGAAAGGCGATACTAAACTTAAGCTGGGTCCCCAAACCTTCTTGCATCCTTTTCCAAAATACCAAATTAAATCTTCTGTCTCGGTCCGATACTATAGATGTGAGTACTCCATGTAATCGCACGATCTCTACAATATACAAACCTGTTAATTTATCTACAGAGTACGTAATCTTGATCGGCATGAAGTGTGCCAACTTGGTCAGTCTGTCGACAATGACCCAAATGGTATCTTCCCCCTTTGGGGTCAGGGGCAGGCCAGTGACAAAGTCCATCGTGACCATCTCCCATTTCCATTTTGGAATATCTAATGGTTGTAGCAACCCCGCTGGTCGTTGATGCTCCGCCTTTGTTTGTTGACAAGTTAGGCAATGCGCCACGTATTCCACCACTTCTTTCTTCATTTTTAGCCTCTAGAAGTACTTTTTAAGATCCTGGGACATCTTCGTGGTGTTAGGGTGCATTGTGTAGGGGGCATCATGTGGTTCATAGAAGATTTGCTTCTTGATTTCTGCATCATTGGGAACACAAATTCTGCCTTTAAACCCTAGCATCCCATCTTTTGATATGTGGAACCCCGGTCGCATGTCCTTCCTCAATTCGAGTTTGATCTGCTCATACTAAGGGGCCAATA
Organism: Humulus lupulus; assembly: GCF_963169125.1. Taxonomy (NCBI): domain Eukaryota; kingdom Viridiplantae; phylum Streptophyta; class Magnoliopsida; order Rosales; family Cannabaceae; genus Humulus; species Humulus lupulus. The sequence goes on along the minus strand of NC_084795.1, from coordinate 188,314,604 downwards.
GTTTCCCTCCTTGTATGGGTTCCATAATGGTGGGTTGCATTGAAAGGTTTGCTAATTTTCCTGCTATCACTTCGAGATCCAACATAGAGATGTCAGTTTTAAACTTTGAAGACATTTCTCGTATCGTCTTCACGTACGCCATCAGCTGCCGACTCAGAGCATCTACCACCTTATTGGCCTTTTCGGGATGATACAGAATATTGCAATCATAATTGTTGAATAATTCTAACCATCGACGCTGCCTCATGTACAATTCCTTTTGAGTGAAGAAGTACTTTAGGCTCTTGTGATCGGTGTAAATATCGAAGTGTATCCCATAAAGATAATGCCTCCAGATTTTCAATGCAAAAAACACAGCAACCAGTTATAGGTCATGTGTTAGGTAGTTCTTCTAATAATTCTTTAGCTGTCGCGACGCGTAAGCAATCACCTTGCCATGTTGCATCAGAACTGCCTACAATCCTTGTTCTGAGGCATCGTTGTAAATCACGTATCCCTCCGTCCGACACCACATGACCTCAGAAGCTTACTTTTTCCAGCCAAAATTCACACTTGGTGAATTTAGCATAAAGCTTATGTTCCTTCAAACGCTGGAGGACCATTTCCAGATGCATCGCACGTATCTCTTAGTTCTTCAAGTATATCAAAATGTTGTCGATAAACACGATAACAAATTTATCCAAGAATTCGCTAAATACTCGATTCATGAGGTCCATGAATGCTACCGATGCATTGGTGAGTCCAAACAACATGACCACGAACTTGTAGTGCCCATATCGTGTTCAAAACACCATTTTGGGTATGTCTAACTCCTTAACTTTAAGTTGGTGGTATCCTGACTGAAGATCTATCTTGGAGAATACTGATGCTCCTTGAAGTTGATCGAATAGATCATCGATTTTGGGAAGTGGATATCAGATTTTGATCGTTACATTGTTTAATTCTTGACAGTATATGCACATTGTCATGGAGACATCCTTTTTCTTTACGAAAAGAACTGGGGCTCCCCATGGAGAATGACTCGACCTTATGAATTTCTTATCCAAAAACTCTTGGAGTTAGGTCTACAATTTCTTAAGTTTCGATGGCGCCATTCAATATTGAGCCTTTGAAATAGGTGTCGTTCTTGGGATCCATTCTATCTTAAACACTAGTTCCTGGTCTAGCAGAATGCCTAGAAGGTCGTCAGGAAATACATCGAGATAGTTACATACGATCAACACATCCATTGCTTGTAAGTTATCCTCCTTGTCCTTATCCACAATGCGAGCTAGATATTCAATACATTCGTCCTCCAACATCTTACTTGCCTTCATTGCTAAGACCATGGAAAACTTCTTGTCTCTGGACATTCCTTGAAAAGTGCACGGTTCCTCGCCTGCCGGATGGAAGACCATTGTGCCATACATAGATAGCCAATCCATACAAAAATTACGTTGTACTTGCATTGGTTCGATACTAACAGGTCAACTATTAGTTCTCGATCAACTACCCTAATTGGTACAACTCTAAGCAAAAACTGAACCATCATATTGTCCTTTGAAGGCAATGATACACTACATATGTTTTGTAGATTCAACGCTCCATCTAGTTCTTAATGTGGGCAGTATCTATAAACGAATGTAATGCCCAAATATCCATTAATGCACATGCTGAGGTTCGGGTGATAGGAATTCTACCTAACACCACCTCAGATGGCTGACTCTCGTGTCGCCTTATGTGAGTGCATAAACAAGCGGTGGTGCTCCTATCCACCTTTGCTTACCATTCCCATTCTTCCTACTCGAGTTTGGGTGTTCTTTGGAGAAGTGTCCTGGCTTGTCGAAACTATAACACCCATTTCATTACATTTGCCTTGATTGCGTCAATTGCACTTCTTGCAAGTTGGCGAGTACTCAAACTCAAGACTGGATGCATGTTGGGATTAGCTTATCCTTGGTTAGCAAAGTCACATTTCCTCTTGTTATTGCCACAATTGGCTAACTTCAAGCAACCTTGATTACTTTGTCTCCCTGAGTCTTGAGTTATCCTTGTAGCAAAATTTCCCTTATTCCAGTTCCAACCAGATTGAAACTGCCTAAGGCTACTGGTGTCGCTTGTCAGCTCCTCAATATTTTAAAATTCTTTCTTCTCTAATCCAGCTCATGACTCCTAGTTAATAGCATGCTCCACAACATCTGCATCAAATTCTGGACCAAATCTTCCAAGAGTCCACGAATTTCACTATTTTCCCTTATAGTCGGTTAAAAATACTTCACATCTTAGATACCTCAGTGCTTATTAGGTCATATGAAAACCTAAACAACTAGTCAAATCTCTTAACATTTATGGCATGCTCAATGATCTTTGCTTTAAGTTTATAACCGCAACCACCTCACTATAGCTAGTTGTGATATCATATGCATCTTCTTTTCTTGTTCACTCTGGGCACCTCGTCTTTTCACTACTCATAGTAATTCTTTTAGTTATTCTGCTAGTCCAGATGCTCGCATTGCTGTGTACAGATAATCGACCCATGCCTTGCTCTACAGGCACAAATAGTTTTCTTACCTGAGTCCTGCAAGCCCTGGGTAAGCGACCTAGATATGATACCCGTCAATCGCTCGGATTAGCCCTAAATCACAATAATATGGAACCTCCATCAATCTCAAATAAACAAAGATGTCCAAACCTAGTTTTAGTCCCCAAGGCCTTGAATTCTACTAAACCAGGTAGTATGATCCTTCCTGCGCCCCCAAAGTTGAGTTCCCGAGCCCCCTAAGTTGAGTTCCCGAGCCTAAAAAACCCTAATTGGCCTATATTTTCTATTTGAGCTGCAACCCTCCTAAGAGGCACCGTGACCCTCTACAAATCAGAGAGCTCGAGGCTCTCACCTGGGGCACACGGGCTGCGACGCGCCCAACCTGCGCCGCGGCGACTGGGTGATTCAGAGAACCCCCTAAGGCCTTCTGGGTTTAGGTGGGCCGCGACGCGACCCCCCGAACCCAAATTTTCCCAGCGTTTTTAGATTTCTTAACTCACCAAAAATCATTCCAAACATGCTCTAAGACCAGAATTAAGTCCCAAAACATCTTCACTATACTCAGAGCAGAATGAACACCTCAGAAAACCAACCAAATCCCTAATTCAAATCAAAATCCAACCTAAGTCTAAAACTTAGCTAAACCTCAACCTCAGCAGAATTTCATCAAAAATTTGAGTTAAAACCTTACCTCCAACGAGAATCTCAATCCCCTTGAGCTGCTCCACTTAATCCTAGCTTCAATTCCTGAATTTCCTGAGCCAATCTTCCAAGGGTTTCACAAAACTTCCAAGCACACCAAGGGAGGGAGAGAGTAGCTGAGGGACTAAATATTTCCTTCTGATTGATTATAGACTCCTAAGGTACTATGTCCAAGTCTATCCTTTGGCACCATAACGGGCCAAAATTACAAACATGCCCTTATTAACCAGAACGGACCAACATGCATATTTAATACACCTAAACATGCATATCTAGTCATATCATATCATAACCAAGAAATCAAATAATAATGCACGTATATCATGATTAATCACGTAATAATACAATTAAATCAATTATTGCTATCCCGTCACACTAATCAAGGCACCAAGCCTTATTAGCGAATTTGGGACGCTACACTGAGTATGCCCTGAAGTTCGATAGGTTGGCCAAGTTTGCTTTTGACTTGGTGCCAACCAATGCTGCCAGGAGAGATAGGTTTGTTCGGGGATTAGACCCCATGGTGGCATGGGATGTTAGGATCACTTCAGTGTTAGGAACAGTTCATAGTGCGTAGCAGAAATTACTGTACTGGTAGTATTGTATTCAACAATTTTTTTTTCTTACAAACAACTTTATATGAGGATCTTTTAATATGCAATGTGTTAATCAATATATAATATGTAATTGGAAAAATAATACGAAATGATTTACCTCTTGTAGTCTATCAAGAATCCTTGAATCTTTTCGTATATAATTCGATCTTCCTATCCTCGCTAGAGTATTCACGCCTAGATCTTCCAAGACGTTCTCTACACCTTAAGATGTGGGTGGACACATAGAGAACAAGAATTAATTTTGTGAATCAAAAGTATTCTCAACACATGAGACTCTTGATTATAGGATAGAGAGAAAGGTTTTTCTTTTGTGAAAAAGATGATAGTTTTTCTTCTTTGTAACAACTTGTTGTTTCTATTTTCTATCATATAGAATATATAGACATTATTTTCATAATAATAATAATAATAAATAAAAAATAATCATCTTTAATAATAATAGTAATGATAAAAGATAAAGTCTTACATTCCATTTTAAAACCCTTTTAAAAATATTTTATTAATTAATTAAAAATAAAATAAAAAACAATAACTTATCACATCAGTAGTGCTACACGCATAGATCAGTCCAAGCCTTATGCGTGTGGCACTATCCCTAAAAATGAGATTTGATTTTTCATGTATTTTTTATCTTAATTAATTAATAATTAGAAATTCAAATAAGGTATTATCTTTTAAAGGAAAAGATAACAACTTAAATTTCAAAATTCAAAATTTAAATTTCCATTATCATCTTATTATTAATTAAATAAATATAATAATAAAAACTAATTTTGACTATCCATATTTATCTTTTCATACTTAAATAAAATAATTGATTAAAATCAATTTCTTCTATTTCTACACAATTTCAAAAATTGCACAAATGCAATAATAAATTGTGCAACTTCAATTATCACATAATTTCACATTTATCCCAAAGAATAAATATTCTCTCAAATAACCCATTCACAGTTTGATCCTTATATCAACTCTTACCTTGATTAGTGTTGATAGAGCCGCCCTGAGGACCTATGGACCAATAATTCCAAGCTCCAATAAATGAAAAATTATTGTCCAAAACTCTTTGATTCAATAATCATATTTATTAATCTCATGATCATTCCACTATAAATATGAGACTGAACTCTTGAGAATTAAAGACATATATTTACTGAGTACTTTATTGTAACCATAAAGTGTCCATTGATATAATCATTACATACAAATTAATCCTCTATTGATGATTCATAATTAAGTGGGAATAAAATTATTGTTTTACCCTTTTAATTATATCTTGATTCTTAGTGTACCATTGAATTTACTAGTGAAGGTTAATTCATAATCTGATTATGAATTTGATGTCAATAACCTTTTCAGTTCCAAAAGCCAAACCAATGGAGAATCATCATTCAATCTATAAGAAGGTATAAATTCCATATCTGTTAAGCTATGTCCCTAGTCATATATATCATTGAGTCCCCAAAACAATAGTTCTTAGCCTGATCATTCTGACAAACCGTAACACATGAATCAAATGATCAAATGACATATATAGGAGTTTGTAACGCCCTGGATAGCCAAGACCGCTACACTGTGTACTTATAAAGGTGCAGGACTTGCTAATCAAGTCATTTAGTTAAAAGCGTGTCACTAACCATGAATGTTCTAGGGTTAAAAAGGGTTTTGGTCTCAAAAGCTACACTTTATATAATTAAACAGTTTTATACATGGGATCCCAAAAAGAAACAGTGTTTAAAAGTTGGTTTACAAAATTTCCACAATACAGACTACCGTCAGCCACTCTAAGGAAAAACATTTATTTTTAGCTCCTTTGTTCCTGTTATCCTCTCAACCGTGGCGGCTGAGCAGCTGGTCATGTACATTCTGCTCACAGAGCTCTCCAAGTCAAGGCTGATCAAGTTTGCCCTTGCCTTTACCTGCACCACGTAGCACCCATGAGCCAAGGCCCAGCAAGAAAACATAATATGCAACACAAACAACAATCACAGATAATCAACTCTTTAAGCATGATCAAACACTTAATATTCCACATAACCACTCAGCACCTATTCAGAACCAATGACACAACTAATCACAAATAACAATTAAGTCACATAATAGTCAGGGCCGACAACTTAGGCCGCACCCTCTGTTTACCCCACTGACTCCGACTCGCTTAAACCGAGCTCAGTGCATAATAAGTGTACTCGGCTACCAGTGGCCAAGCCGCGCCCTGTGCGCTAGTGTAACCCTTGGCACTCTTAGGCCGTTGGTTCACTGTTTACATGGCATAATACCATCCTTTCCAACATACATATTAGGGAACCCTTAGTCCCATTACAAATATACAACCGGGTGCAGTTTCCTTACCTTTAATTTCTACGTTCATTGATTATGAGCGACGTTCCACGAGCACGATTTGTTTCCGAGCCCTAGCTTTAACACCTAGTCACAACCAAGGTATTGGATTCCATTAATAATCAAATAAAGGTTTCCGGGTACAATACTAGCTTCCGGGACATCGAATTCCACCAAGTACGGTGGTGAAATCGATCCCGAGCACCCTAGGCTAGATTCCCGCGCTTTAAATCCCCAAATGTTCAAGAATGTACCTAAGGCCTGCGACCCTTGAAACCTAGCCGCGGGCTGCCCCTAAAACAGAGCCCAAGGACCCTAGCAGGCAAACATGCACCGCGACCCTGCCCAAGGGCGCCGCAACGCTCTCCCTTGGCCGAGCCTCCCTGGATCTCTTGCTTCGTAGGACCGCAGCGCTCTAGAACTGTAACGCCCTACTGCCTTAGAGCCGTTACTAAGTGAGTTTAAAATGTGCAACTAATTCGCTACTCGAGGCTTTTAGGATAAAAGTGTAATTAAAACATAGTCAGAGTCATAAACTTGAAAATAAACCTTGGCTTAGAAATTATAAGACACAAAACATTTGGGATCCCAAAATCACTGTTTAGAAATATTTACAATTCAAAATCTAGTTAGAGTCGACTAAACGACAAAATTCAGGTTTCTGTACAAGCATCTTCCAAGACACCCTTGGCCGTGACAGCCAGACAGACCAGACATGTACGCACCACTCATCCCGCTCGCTATTCTCAAGGTTGGTCGACTTTCCCTTTTCCCTTACTTGCACAACAGAGCACCCGTGAGCCGAAGCCCAGCAAGAAAATCCTCACAAGCAGATAATAAATGCATATCAGACACTTAAAATAAAATCAAGCCAACACCAGGTCATACTAGTACAGCCATGCCGTTCCAGGCGCTTTACCAGGCCCTGGGTTCGCGGTCTAAACCGTAAGGATATCCCAGGTATCCCTTGGGGTCTCACCCTGGCAACTCGCACTCCGCGTGCTAACGCTGCACCCGACCCCTTGCCATTCTCGGCCTTTGCCATTCCTGGCCCTTGCCATTTCCGGCCATCGGCGTTCCATCAATGGTACACATAGTATATACTAAACAGATATTAAAACACACCTAAATTTAGTCAAAGGGCCATGCCCCGCAATACAATCATATAGGACCGAGCCCTGCAACACAATCACATAGGGCCGAGCCCTGCAACACAATCACATAGGGCCGAGCCCTGCAACACAAGCTCTATGGGAACAATAGTTTTCTTACTTGTGTCTCGAGCTTTCTAAGCACCGATGTCCCGAGCACAGTTTCCTAGTCCGAGCCTCACCGAAACCCTAGTCACAACACATTAACAGTATCCACCCATCAAGCTCTAATCCATTAAATAACTTCAAGCCATAATTCTAATCTCCGGGGCATTGAATTCTATCAATCTGGGTGATAAAATCCATCCTGAGCCTTAACTAGTGAATCCCCGAGCCTAAAACCTCTTAAAAACCCAAAAGTACCTTAAGCGCCGCGACCTTAGGGACTCATGTCGTGGCCCCCAGCTCAACCCGAGGCCTTGCCTCAAAATAGCCCACACGCGCCGCGGCGCGCCTCCATTTCCAGGCACCCCAAGTTCTATGGGGCCGCGGCTCAACATGAACAGTGCCGCAGCCCGACCCCTCAAGCCCAGAAAAACACACTATTTTCACCTCAAAAACCAGTCCAATTATCCCCAGAATTAAGCCAACATTCCAAACTAGTTATCACAAAGATTATACTATTGATTCAGCTGCCAAACCCAATAGAAACTCATGCCAAAACCCTTAGAAAGATCAAGGTTGAATCTTCATCCCTCCAACATGCAAACTCTAATATTCAATCTAAAACCAGCTGCAAATTAACACAACTCAACATATCAAGAATCTTACCTTGTACAGAAGTGAATCCACAACTCAGTTTCCCTAAGCTCCAAGCTTCCAAGACTCTAGCTTAATTCATAGCTTCAATTCCTTAGTTTTGGCTGGTTTTTCTCCAAGATGTTACTAAGCCTTCAAGAGTATATGAAAATCAGAGCAAATGAGAGGGAGTGGGTCGGTTTAGAGGAAGTCTAGGGGTTTCCTTTATTTTGTTTTATTTAACTTAAATCTATGTGGTTACCTCAAGGCTCGGGGTACCAAAAACGTCCCCGAGGGCACAATGGTAAATTTTCCCAATATTCCCTCCTAGACATTCTAACCTCAAATATATCTCCAAATATTTATTTTCGTAACCCGATAACCCCGAAAAATATCACATACCTGGTATACCCCTCGATTCGCCCCGGGTCGAATTCTCAACCCCATTGTGACTTTCTGACTAACGGCTCCCTAGAACTGTCTCGGATTGTGCTACACAGATATATCACAAACATAACATATTTATCACATTTTATGCCCTCGACAGGGTAAAATCTCAAACATACCCCTAATATCCCAAACGGGGCCCACATGCGTATTTAATTCAACTAAACATGCATCACTATCACATATTCACACAAATTCACATATTATAACAATAATTCACTTATTGCCCTCCAGGCACACTAATCAAGGCCCTAAGCCTTATTAGAAAATTTGGGTCGTTACAAGAACAGAGCCGCGACCCTCTCCTTCGTGCCCAGAAAATCCACCATTTCTAGCATCCTAACCCCATTCAAAACCATCCCAAGGTACCCTAATTCAAAACCCATTAATCACAAACATTTTAACATGACTCTAACAACATAATCCAACAGAAATCCAGCCTAAAAGCCTACTAAAGTTCAATTTTTGATTTCTAAAACCCAGCAACTCAAACACCAAAACCAGTCATGCAATAGACAAATTTAAGCCTCTAAATTACGAGTTAAAGCTTACCTCTTTTGCTGAACCGCTTTCTTGACAAATTTCTGAGCTAAAATCCAAGCTTCTCAGCTTAATTCAACCCTTAAATAGCAACACCATAAACACCCTTAATACCGAGCCAAAACTCAAAATTCAAATGCTCAGAGGTATGATTCAGCCCTTACCTTAATCTTAGTTGAGTTCCCTTAGCTGAGCACTAGATTCAACCTACAGGTTTCCCACCCAAATCACTAAATTCCAGCTGGTTTTCCTTGAATTTTCTGTAGTTTCTTGAAAGTGAAAGGAGCAGGAAGAGAAGAGAAGAGGGAAGAAGAGCTGAGGTCGGTTTGTGATTTATTCCTCTGTTTTTTTAACTTAGTCTAATCCTAGCCAGTTAAATCAATCCCGAGGCTCGGGGTACCGGAAACGTCCCCGAGGGCAAAACAGTAAAATTCCCCAATATTCCCGCCTAAGCTTTCTATCGTCAAATATATCTCCATATATTTATTTCCATAACCAAATAGTCTAAATAACTACCCGATAACTAAAATACCCCTGACTTATCCAAAGTCAAATACTAAGCCCTGTTGTGACTTCCCGCTAACTAGCTCCCTAGGATCGCCTCAAGTCGCACGTTGCAAATCTATCCACATAATAATGTGGTTCACACAGATATAAAATTTAACCACATTTACATTCATATAATCATGCATTAAATAAATAAATCTACTCATAAGCCAATTATTCCTTCCCAGCACACTAATCAAGGCCCTTAAGCCATATTAGTGATTTTGGGTCGTTACAGAGTTCATAGTAACTTCAGGATTAAGATCAGTTTGTATATGATCATCATTTGATGTGTTTTATAATACTACAAAACAATATTTAAACAAGTATTATTAAGTCACATCTGGTCCAGTTCTACATACTCTCAGCATGCAAAGTACCTCCACTAAAGTGTCCTACTACACTAGTAACCCGGATCTAGATCACATGTATTACTAATACTAGTTGACCGTACTAGCAGTGATTAATCTAAAGATTCCATAACTTTATTTTACTGCGAACTATTTAAGTTTATTATCTTAATCTCGATCCTCCCATATTAATATGAGATTAAGATCACATAGATAAACTTTTGAATTTTCTGATATTCACTTAATATTATCATATAATATCAAACATAGTCTATATATATTATAATTTAATTCAATTGTTTATTTCATTTAAAACATTTGTCAACTACAATTGTTTTAATGGTACTATTCCCAACATTCAGTGCCTGGGGTTACCACATATGCTTAGGTTGTTGAGAAGGCCCTTACTGCTGAGGGTGCAAAGGATAGGATTTGGCGCGAGAGCACCATGAAGCATGATGCTAGGAGATTGGTACCTCCATTTACTGGGTCTGGTAGGGGTGGAGGCCCCAGTGACCAGAAGAGGAAGACCCTTGATAATTCTACTACTCCTGGTCCTGAAGGGAGGGATTGGGGTACTCAGAGTAGCCTCCGGGGCAACAATGAGGCTTGGAGGAGCTATCTAGTGTGCACCAGGTTCAAAAGATGCCATGTGGGAGAATGCCATGCTAAGGCATGCTCCTTTTGTGGGGGGTAGTGGGACATTTTCAAAGAGATTTCCCGCAACAGAAGAAAGAAGAACATATGAAGGTTGATAGTTTGGCGCCAGCTCGAGTTTTCACACTGACTCAGTCAGAGGCTGAGGCTAGTCCCTCGGTAGCGACAAGTCAGATTTCTAGCTTTGGCTCTACTTACACTAGATTGATTGATTCTGGTGCTACACATTCATTTTTTTTCTAGTAGAGTGGTGGATAGATTGTGTAGGCCTCATGATTTCTATACTATGGGGTTTGGGACCTTCTTGCTTATTGGGGAACTAGTAGTTTATAGGAGATGGATTAGATCCTTGCCAATAGAGGTGGATGGTAGAGAGTTGTCAGCATATCTGATTGAGCTAGATATGGGGGATTTTGATATGAATCTGGCATGGATTGGTTAGTCAAGTATGGGGAAACCATAGATTGTAAAAGGAGGATGGTGACTTTGAGCCCAAGGGAGAGAACCCATTTGTATTTGTGGGCACTGTGAACGAGCTTTGTATTTTGATGATTTAAGCACTGAAGGCTAGAGACCTATTGTAGGGAGGTTGCATAGGATTCCTAGAGAGCGTAGTGGATACTACTAGGGATGTGCCATTTGGGCCGGCAGAGACCAGATTGGTCTGTGGGTTCTTGGATGTATTTCAAGAGAACCTACTTGGATTATCGCCGCAGCAGGAGATTGAGTTTATTATAGAGGTGGCACCAAGGACATAACCAGTATCCAAAGCATCATATAGAATGGCTCCGACAGAGTTGAAAGAGTTGAAGGTAGAACTACAAGAGTTACTGGATTAGGGATTCATTAGACCCAGCTTCTCACCATGGGGTGCGCTAGTGTTTGTTAAAAAGAAGGATGAGACATTGAGGATGTGTATCGACTATAGGGAATTGAACAAGCTGACCATCAATAACAAGAACCCGCTGTCAAGGATTGATGACCTATTTGATTAGTTGCAGGGTAGGACAGTATTCTTAAATATCGATCTTTGATCTGGTTATCACAAGCTGGGGATCAAAGATGAGAATATTTCGAAGACGACCTTCCACACAAGATATGGACATTATGAGTTTCTGGTCATGTCGTTCGGACTGACCAATGCCCCGACAACTTTTATGGATCTGATGAACAAGGTGTTCAAGGACTACCTCAAGAAGTTTGTGATTTTCTTCATCAACGATATCCTAGTCCACTCTCAGATAGAGGGAGAGCACGAGCAACATCTTCGATTGGTACTTCAAAGGTTGAGGGAGCACAGGTTGTCTGCTAAGTTCAAGAAGTGTGAGTTTTGGTTGCCTAAGGTGACCTTCCTTGGTCACATTGTTAGCAGAGATGGAATGAAAGTTGATCCGGCTAAGATTAAGGCGGTGAGAGATTGGCCAAGGCCTAGAAGTTCCTTAGAGATTAGGAGCTTCCTTGGATTGGTAGGATTCTACTGAAGCTTTGTAGAAGGATTCTCAAGGATTGCTACACCATTGAAGAAATTGACACGGAAGAATTAGAGGTTTGTATGGTCAGACAAATGTGAGAATGACTTTCAGGAGTTGAAGTGACAATTGATCACACCGCCAGTAGTGAGTCTTCCATCAGATCAGGAGAGGTTTGTGGTTTACTGTGATGCATCAAGGAAGGGGTTACGCTATGTACTTATGCAGGCAGGGAAGGTGATTTCTTATGCATCACTATAGTTGAAAGAATATGAACAACGATACCCTACACATGATTTGGAGTTAGCAGCAATGGTATTTGCATTGAAGATATGGTGACACTACCTTTATGGGGAGAAGAGTGAGATTCTTTACCACCCAGGGAAAGCCAACATGGTGACAGATGCCTTGAGCTAGAGGGGTTTGGGACAGTTATTTAGTTTGAAGCAGATATCGAAGGAGTTGGCAGAAGATATGACTCGAGCAAGGATTGAGTTGGTTGTGGGTCGGTTAGCCAACGTCACCTTGTAGTCCACTCTTTTGGAGAGAATAAAGGAGGGTTAGTTGAGTGATCCTCAGTTGATGAGGCACAGAGGGGACATCCTAGTTGGAGTGGCTAAGGACTATACTATTTCAGAGATGGGTATGCTAAGGTAGAAGGAGCAAATTTGTGTTTCGATGGACTCTGCTATCAGACGAGAGATTCTAGATGAATCTCATGCGACACCATATTCATTACATCCAGGCACCACGAAAATGTACCAAGATCTGAAAACCTTATATTGGTGGCTTGGGAAGAAGAAAGATGTGACTGAGTATGTGGCTAAGTGCTTGACATGTCAGCAAGTCAAGGCTAAACATCAGAGATTGACATGATTATTTCAACCTTTGGGTATCTCTGAATGAAAATGGAAGGATGTCAATATGGACTTTGTAGTTGGTTTACCCAGGACAATAGGTCAACATGATTTAGTGTGGGTGATTGTGGATGGATATACCAAATCATCCCACTTCTTTCCAGTAAGGACGAACTATACAGTGGATCAATATGCCGATCTTTATGTGAAAGAAATAGTACGTCTCCATGGGTTTCCTAGGTCTAATGTGTTAGATTGAGACCCCATCTTCACTTCCAAGTTTTGGGGAAGTCTGTAGAAGGCTATTGGAACCTAGTTGAAATTTAGTACAACTTGCCATCCTCGGACAGATGATCAGTCGAAGAGGATGATTCAAATACTGGAAGACATTCTTCGGGCATGCTTTTTGGACTTTGAAGGGTCCTGGAGTAAGTATTTTCCTCTGATAGAATTTTCCTACAATAACAACTACCAGTAGACCATTGGGGCTTACGAGATTTTGTATGGTAGGAGGTGTAGGTCACCCATTCATTGGGACGAGAAGGGTGAAAGGATATACTTGGGTCCTGAAGTAGTTCAAAGGACCAATGAGGCCATAGAAAAGATTAGAGCTCGGATGCTCGCGTCACAGAGTAGACAGAAAAGGTATTCATATTCGAGGCCCAGAGATGTGGAATTCCAAGTGGGAGACTATGTCTTCCTTAGAGTTTCACCCACAGAGATGTGGAATTCCAAGTGTGAGACTATGTCTTCCTTAGAGTTTTGCCGCTGAGAGGGGTGAAAAGGTTTGGGAAGAAGGACAAGTTGAGCCTTAGATTTGTAGGACCATTTGAGATCCTGGAGAGGATTGGTTAGGTAGCTTACAGGTTGGCTTTACCACCGACATTCTCGGGAGTTCACAATGTGTTTCATATATCGATGCCTCAAAAGTATGTATCAGATGTAACTCACGTATTGAGTTATGAGGATTTGGAGCTACAGACAGATTTTTCCTTTGAAGAGTGTCTAGTAGAAATTTTAGATGGAAAGGATAAAGTCTTGAAGAACAAGGTTAAAGTTTTATGGAGGAACAATAAGGTGAAGGAGGTGACCTGTGAACTAGAATCAGACATGCAGGATCAGTATCCTGAGTTGTTCAGGTAAATTTTGAGGGTGAAATTTTCAGTAGGAGGGGACAGTTACAACATCCTGAATTTGCTAAAAAGGCTTAGTGCCTTGATTAGTGTGCCGGAAGGCATAAATGGATTATTATATGAATTTAATTGAATATATGTGAGATTATGTGAAATATATGAGTTGTATAATGATATGACTATTTATGCATGTTTAAGTGTATTAAATGTGCTTGTAGGCCCGTTTCTATTAAAAAGGACATTTTTGTAATTTCGAACTGTTGAGGGTATAAATGTAAATTGTATGTGTTATGTGAGTGAGACACATTTTTATGTGGATATATTTGAGATGTGTGGCATGAGACGACCTAGCGAGCAATTTGGCGGAAAAGTCACATCAGGGGTTAATACCAGGCATAGGGTGAGCCTAGGGAGTATGTAGTAATTTGGGGGGTTACCTGGGGAAAATATTATTATTTGGAAGATTAGTGGGATTAATCGAGAATTGTGAGGTGTTAATTGAGAGTGACGGGAAATGAGGCAAGAGACGTTGTTGCCCTTGAGGGCGTTAGAGAGCAAGACCTAAGTAAGGGGCATTTTAGTCTTTTGTCAAAGGGATAGAATTAGCATTGGGCACAAGACTTTTGTAGATGGTGAGGGAAACAATTAAAAAAAAAACACACACAACCCTCTCTCTCGGTTCTCTCTCTTCCCCTTTGAGTGGTTTGGATTTTTTGGACTTTTGAGGAAAAAACTTTGGAAATTGAAGGGAATTGGAGTTAGATTTGGACTAAGGCAGCTTATGTAGCGTCCCAAATTTGCTTATGAGGCTAGGGCCTTGATTAGTGTGCCTGGAGGGCAATAATTGATTAAATTACGTTAATATGTGAATTTAATGATTATGTGATTAGAAATGCATGTTTAGGTGAATTAAATATGCATGTGGGCCCCATTTGGCTATTAGAGGCATATTTGTAATTTGAACCTGTTGAGGGTATGATTTTGAGCTATGTGCAGTGTTTCTGGCATGAGGAGATCCTGTCCCGCGGTGCTAGAAGAGAGTCACGAAATTGGTGTTTAGTTGTGATACTGGTAACTACTAGTAACCTGAGAATTAGTGTTGTTACTGAAATAATAAGTAAAATGTGGTATTTCTGCAAAGAGTGAAAGGACTAGGTTGCCCTTGAGGTTTAGGAAAGAAGTATGTTAGAAGGAGGGGTAGAATGGTCTTTTGGGCATTAGATAGATAACTCTTGGCTGAAGGAAAACTATACACGTTAAAACACTCTCATATCATATTTACTTAGCTTCTCAAGAGTTCTAGGGAAAAAAGGGCAAGATCAAGCTTAAGGATTTTGGTGGTTTGAGAAATTGGGAGTAGATTCAAGCTGTGTAAGAGGATTCACTGCTACCAAGCTTTAGGAAATTTGAAATCCAAGAAGAGGTAAGAGCTTCATTTTCTGGTTTTGTGTATTGCTTGATGTTCTTGAGAGTTTTGGACTTTTGATTTCTGAATTTTGATTTTGGGATAAGTTTTGAGGAACTTAAGCTTGAGGATTGAAGCTTGGAGTGGCATTGGAGGCAGCCTAGGGTGAAAATCTAATCTAAAGGTAAGGATTCCTGCAAGTTTTGAAAAGTTTCTCGTTTGGTTTAAGTTTATGTTGAAATTTAAACCATTGATTGAAATAGAGTTTAGGTGTGAGTTTGGATTGGGTTTTGATGCATATATGTTGTGTATGTGGTGTTATTTGGAGTTTTGGGACCCTTTGGGACTTGGGTACACTTGGGGCATGGCTTGGGTGAGCTTTGGCTACAGGAAAAATGGTGGAAAAACCCAGTTTTCTGGGTTCACGTAGAAGCGTTGCGGCACTGTTCTTCCGAGCCGTGACGTTGGGATGGTCCAGGGCAGGGGACCCTGGCTGGGTGTCCCAGCGCCTGTATGGCTGAGTCGTGGTTCTAGGCCATTTTCATGGCCCTTAAATTTGTGTTGTGAGGGCTTAGGCTCAAGGGGATCGGGGGACGATTTCACCACCCCATGTGGGGAAATGGGAGGTCCCGAGAGCACGGGATTGGTTCTGGGGATCAATTATAAAATCGAGTAGTAACGAGAACGTTACTTGTGGTGTGTGACTAGGTTACCACTAGGACTAAGAAGAGGATCATTCTCGGAAGTCGTGATTGCTTGCCTGATTGTTATCACTTCGATTAAAGGTAAGAAAACTGTTGTACCCGTAGAGCAGGGCATGGCCCTATTGCTTGTATTGCAGGGCTTGGCCTTATTGATTGAATTGCAGGGCATAACCCTATTGTTTATGTTTAGTATATGTTTAAATATTTATTGATATTATGCTATGTAATGCATACTTGTGAATAAACGGCGAAGGCCAGAAACGGTGAAGGCCGAGAACGACAAAGGGCCAGGAATGACGTTAAGCACGTAGAGTGCAAGCCATTATGATGAGACCCTCCGAGGATGTAGAATTCATCCCCTCAGAGAAGACAATGAATCCAGGGCCTGGTAAAGCGCATGGGACGGCATGGCCGCTATGTGTTTAGCCTGTTGGCTGTTTTGTTATATGCTGTTGGTGTATATAAATATGTTATCTGTTTTGTGTTGAGTTTTCTTGCTGGGCTTTGACTCACGGGTGCTCTATGGTGCAGGTAAGGCCAAAGAAAAGGTTGACCAACCATGAGTATGGAGAGCGTGGAGCGACGGGTACATGTTTGGCTTGCCTGGCTGCCACGGCTAGGGTTATTTTTGGGAAAATGTTCTGTAATAGTTGATTTGTCGCTTAGGTTGACCTTAAATGTATTTTGAGACGTAAAGTATTTTCTGAACACTATTTTGGGATCCCAAATGTATAACTCTTTACGATTTCAATGAATGACTACATTTTCATATCAAATGCCTTTAAATGACTTTTATTACAGTTCAGATACTATTTTAACCTAAAACCTCGATTAACTTAACTCACTTAGTAACGACTCTAAGGAAGTAGGGTGCTACAACTTGGTATCAGAGCGAACCAATGTTTATGGTTCCTGGAGATGGACCAAATATGTACACTCACTGCCAATGACAAGTTCGACTCAGGGTTGGTTGGTAATTATTGAATTATATGCTTGATTGTTTGTTAAAATGCCATGTTTGCCTGAATATTTTAAATAGAGAATGATGACTGAATTGACATATGCATGATGCTAGGGCATGGCCCCTTGATTGTTGTATGCTATTTGTGTTATGTGGATTTGCTGAGTAGGATTGGTTGATGAATATGGGAGGTGGTTTTGGATGTTGTTATCAGGCCTGATAAGCGGCGTCATTGATTGCAGGCATACTGTGATAATGCCTCGGTGATCAATCAGACTCCACGACAGTAGGGCAGAGAATGACAACCAGGGTCAGGACTTTCCACCTGCCCCACCAAATTGGCAACAATTATTTGCCAAGATGGAAGCTAGACTTCACCGAACTAAAGAAGAGCTTCGACAGTTGAGACAGCAGGCCCTTCCTTAGGGCATTGGGTTACAGGTTCCACAGGCTGTGGCATCAATGCCAGCCCAGCCTGTAGTGGAGAATAGATGGGAACCTTTGTATGAGAGGTTCAGGAAACATCATCCTCCCACCTTTGAGGGTGGACCAGACCCACTACGGGCAGAGTAGTGGATGAACATGATCTCTTCCATCTTGGATTTCATGAGGGTGGAAGGTAATGAGAGAGTAGCTTATGCTAGCTACATGTTGAGAGAAGACGCCCGCATCTGGTGGGATGTTGTGTCACAGAGAAGGAATATTGCAGTTATGACCTGGGAAGAATTCATAAATATTTTCAATGAGAATATTACAGTGTCCCAGTCCGAGCCGCGAAGGTTGATGAATTTACCAACTTGACTCAGAATCGAATGACGGTTATTGAGTATGCTTTGAAGTTTGACTGGTTAGCGAATTTTTCTCCGGATTTGGTGCCGATTGACATGGCACGATAAGATCGGTTTGTGCGGGGACTGAATGTCATGATCGTCCATGACGTCAAGATAACCTTAGATCTGGGGACTACCACTTATGCATAGGTAGTGGGCAAGGCCCTTATAGCTGAGGGGGCCGAGGATCAGATATGGAGAGAGGGCGCTGCAAGGGGCGATGCTCGGAGGACGGTGCCTCCTTTTACTGGGTCTAGTCGGGGAAGTGGCCCTAGCAAGTAGAAGAGAAAGGCCCCATATTCTTTTGTTCCTCCTGGTCCAGATAGGTGGCACGGGGTGCTTTCAGTGGCCGTTAGGGCGGGGGAGACAACTGGAGGAGTTTCCCAGTGTGTCCTCGGTGCAAACGATGACAATCAGGGTGAGTGTAGGATCAGGGCCTGCTTTACTTGTGGGAGAATTAATCATTTGAGGAAGGATTACCCGCAAGCCAGGAAGGTAGAGCCGAAACAGAGCGACAGTCTCGCTCTTGCCAGAGTATTTAGTTTGATCCAGACTAAGGCTGTGGGTAGCCCTTTGGTCATGGTAGGTCAGATTTCTAGTGGTGGTTCTTCTTTTACTACATTGATTGATTCGGGGGCTACTCATTCATTTGTTTCTGCTAGAGTGATAGATCAGCTCTGTAGACCTAGTGATTCGTATGCTAGGGGATTTCAGACTTTGTTGCCAACTGGGGAACTGGTAGTCTCTAGAAGATGGGTTAGAGCATTGCCAGTAGAGAGTTGTCTGTTGATTTGATTGAGTTAGCGATGGATGACTTCGATACGACCCTGCTGATGGATTGGTTATCGAAGTATGGGGCGACGGTTGACTGTAAGCGTAGGATGGTGACCTTTGAACTGGAAGGGGAGGTAGCATTTGTATTCGTGGGAATAGTGAGTGGACCATGAGTACCTATGCTTTCGAAATTGAAGGCTAGACCTAATGCAGGAAGGTTGCATAGGATTCCTAGCAAACATTATGGATACCTCTAGAGTTATGTCGGTTGGACTGAGTGAGACCAGACTGGTATGGGAGTTTCCAGATTTGTTCCCCGCAGATTTTCCAGGGATGCCACCACACCGAGAGTTTGAGTTCATCATAGAATTGGCGCCAGGGGCGAAGCTAGTATCTAGGACACCTTATAGAATGGCTCAGACAGAGTTGAAGGAACTGAAGATCCAGTTGCAAGAGTTACTGGATTTGGGATTTATTAGACCGAGTTTCTCGCCATGGGGTGCTCCAGTGTTGTTTGTCAAGAAGAAGGATGGATCCTTAAGAATGTGTATTGACCACAGAGAACTGAAAAAGTTAACCATTAAGAACAAGTACCCACTACCTAGGATCGACGACTTGTTTGACCAGCTACAGGAGAAGACAATGTTCTCTAAGATTGACCTTCGGTCAGACTACCACTAGTTAAGGATTAAAGAGGACATACCAAAGACCACTTTCCACACGAGGTATGGACACTATGAATTCCTAGTTATGTCCTTTGGATTAACCAACACCCCAGCAACCTTTATGGACTTGATGTATAGGGTGTTCAAGGAATATTCGGACAAGTTTTTGATTGTGTTCATTGATGACATGCTAGTGTACTCTCAGTCAGAGACAGAACATGAGCAACATTTACGCCTGGTGTTACAATGGTTGAGGGAGCATATGTTATATGCTAAGTTCAGAAAGTGTGAGTTTTGGCTACCGCAAGTAAGATTTTTGGGTCATATTGTCAGTAAGGAGGGGATTCTGGTTGACCCAAGTAAGATTGAGGCAGTGAGAGATTGGCCTAGGCCAAGCAGTGTACCAGAAGTTAGGAGCTTTTTTGGATTGGCAGGGTGCTATCGGTGGTTCGTCGAGGGATTCTCCAGAATAGCCACACCATTGACTGAATTGACGCGTAAGAAGACTAAGTATGTATGGACAAACAGGTGTGAGAACAGTTTCAAGGAATTGAAGCGGCGACTGATCACCACTCCAGTATTGAGTCTGCCATAAGACAATGAGAAGTTTGTAGTTTATTGTGATGCTTCTAGACAGGGTTTGGGATGTGTATCGATGCAAGCTGGAAAGGTGATAGCCTACGCATCGAGATGACCGTAGGAGTATGAGCAGAGATATCCCACACATGATCTAGAATTGGTAGTGATGGTATTTGCACTTAAGGTTTGGAGACATTATTTATATGGCGAGAAGTGCGAAATATACACCGACTATAAGAGTTTGAAATATTTCTTTTCTCAGAAGGATCTAAATATGCGCCAGAGACGTTGGCTGGAATTGGTGAAAGATTATGATTGTGATATTCTATATCATCCTATGAAGGCGAATGTAGTGGCTGACGCGCCAAGTCAGAAGGGCCCAGGACAGTTGTTCAGTTCGAGGCAGATATCAGATAAGATTGCGGAAGAGATGACTAGAGCAGGTATAGAGTTGGTAGTTGGTTGGCTAGCCAACATCACTCTTCAGTCTACGCTCTTTGAGAGGATCAAGGAGGCACAGGGGGAGGATCCCCAGTTGAGAGAGCACAAAGAGGGCGTCTTAGCTGGAGTGGCTATAGACTTCTCTATTTCGGAGATGGGATTACTAAAATACAAAGGCCAAATTTGCGTTCCAATGGATTTTGGTATCCGCTGAGAGATTCTGGATGAGGCTCATACCACTCCCTATTCCTTACATCCGGGTACGATGAAGATGTACCAAGATTTGAGGACACTGTATTGGTGGCCGGGCATGAAGAGGGATGTGGTAAATTATGTGGCCAAGTGTTTGAATTGTCAGCAGGTAAAGGCTGAACATCAGAGGCCAGCATGGTTGTTGTAGCCTCTAGGGATTCCAGAGTGGAAATGGGAGGATATCACCATGGACTTCATGGTTGGGTTACCAAAGACCGTGGGACAACATGATTCAATATGGGTGATTGTGGACAGGTATACTAAGTCCGCCCAATTTTTGCCTGTTAGGACAACTTATACTGTGGAGCAGTATGCTAAATTGTATGTGAAGGAAATTGTACGACTTCATGGGGCTCCGAGGTCGATAGTATCTGACAGGGACCCCACCTTCACCTCCAAGTTTTGGGAGAGCCTGTAGAAGGCTATGGGCACACAGTTGCGGTTTAGTACTGCTTATCATCCTCAGATGGATGGATAGTTTAAGAGGACGATTCAGATACTTAAGGGTATGTAGCGAGTCTGTGTGCTGGATTTTGGGGGATCTTGGAGTAAGTATCTCCCTTTGATTGAATTTTCATATAATAACAGTTATAATGCAACTATCGGAGTGGCTCTGTATGAGATGTTATATGGGAGGAAGTGTAGGTCACCTATCCATTGGAATGAGACAGCTGAGAGAAGGTATCTTGGTCATGAGGTTGTTCAGAGGACCAATGAGGCGATTGAAAAGATTAGAGCTTGAATGCTCGCCTCCTGGAATTGCCAGAAGAGTTACTCAGACTTGAGATGCAAGAGTGTAGAGTTTCAAGTTGGTGACCATGTATTTCTCAGAGTTTCTCCCTTGAGAGGAGTGAAACAGTTTGGTGTACGGGGCAAGCTGAGCCCTAGGTTTGTTGGCCCCTTTGAGATTTTGAAGGGGTAGCTTACAGATTGGCGATTCCTGCATCTCTATCAGGGGTTCACAATGTGTTTCATGTATCCATGCTCCAGAAGTATGTATCAGATTCTACGCACGTGCTGAGTTATGAGAACTTGGAGCTGGATCAGGGTTTATCATATGAAGAAAAGTTGGTTCAGATTCTTGACCAGAAGGATAAAGTCTTGTGGAGTAAGACCATCGACTTAGTAAAATTGCTATGGAGAAACAACAAAGTAGAAGAGGCAACTTGGGAACTT
Source organism: Humulus lupulus (assembly GCF_963169125.1). Lineage (NCBI taxonomy): Eukaryota > Viridiplantae > Streptophyta > Magnoliopsida > Rosales > Cannabaceae > Humulus > Humulus lupulus. The sequence goes on along the minus strand of NC_084795.1, from coordinate 188,292,749 downwards.
GAGACAGATATGCGGGATCGGTATGCTGAATTATTCAGGTAATTTCGAGGACGAAATTTATGTAAGGAAGGGATAGTTGTAGCGTCCCAAATTTTCTAATGAGGCTAGGGCCTTGATTAGTGTGCCTGGAGGGTAATAATTGATTTAATTATGTTAATATGTGAATTTAATGATTATGTGATTAGAAATGCATGTTTAGGTGAATTAAATATGCATGTGGGCCCCGTTTGGCTATTAGGGGCATATTTATAATTTGAACCCGTTGAGGGTATGATTTTGAGCTATGTGCGGTGTTTTTGGCATGAGGAGATCCTGTCCCGTGGTGCTAGAAGAGAGTCACGACATTGGTGTTTAGTTGTGATACTGGTAACTACTAGTAACCTGAGAATTAGTGTTGTTACTGAAATAATAAGTAAAAGGTGGTATTTCTGCAAAGAGTGAAAGGACTAGGTTGCCCTTGAGGTTTAGGAAAGAAGTATGTTAGAAGGAGGAGTAGAATGGTCTTTTGGGCATTAGCTAGATAACTCTTGGCTGAAGGAAAACTATACACGTTAAAACACTCTCATATCATATTTACTTAGCTTCTCAAGAGTTATAGGGAAAAAAAAAGGGCAAGATCAAGCTTAAGGATTTTGGTGGTTTGAGGAATTGGGAGTAGATTCAAGCTATGGAGGAGGATTCACAGCTACCAAGCTTTAGGAAATTTGAAATCCAAGAAGAGGTAAGAGCTTCATTTTCTGGTTTTGTGTATTGCTTGATGTTCTTGAGAGTTTTGGACTTTTGATTTTTGAATTCGGGTTTTGGGATAAGTTTTGAGGAACTAAAAACTTGAGGATTGAAGCTTGGAGTGGCATTGGAGGCAGCTTAGGGTCGAAATCTGATCTAAAGGTAAGGATTCCTTCAAGTTTTGAAAGGTTTATGGTTTGGTTTAAGTTTTTGTTGAATTTTAAACCATTGATTGAAATTGAGTTTAGGTGTAAGTTTGGATTAGGTTTTGATGCATATATGTTGTGTATGTGGTCTTATTTGGAGTTTTGGGACCCTTTGGGACTTGGGTACACTTGGGGCATGGCTTAGGTGAGTTTTGGCTAGGGGAAAAATGGTGGAAAAACCCAGTTTTCTGGGTTCGCCTAACCTGAGAATTAGTGTTGTTATTGAAATAATAAGTAGAGGTGGCATTTCTGCAAAAAGTGAAAGGACTAGGTTGCCCTTGAGGTTTAGGAAAGAAGTATGTTAGAAAGAGGGGTAGGATGGTCTTTTGGGCATTAGGTAGATAACTCTTGGCTGAAGGAAAACTATACACGTTAAAACACTCTCATATCATATTTACTTAGCTTCTCAAGAGTTCTAGGGAAAAAAAGGGCAAGATCAAGCTTAAGGATTTTGGTGGTTTGAGGAATTGGGAGTAGATTCAATTTGTGGAGGAGGATTCACAACTACCAAGCTTTAGGAAATTCGAAATCCAAGAAGAGGTAAGAGCTTCATTTTCTGGTTTTGTGTATTGCTTGAAGTTCTTGAGAGTTTTGGACTTTTGATTTCTGAATTTGGGTTTTGGGATAAGTTTTGAGGAACTTAAGCATGAGGACTGAAGCTTGGAGTGGCATTGGAGACAGCCTAGGGTTGAAATCTGATCTAAAGGTAAGGATTCCTTCAATTTTTGAAAAGTTTTTGGTTTGGTTTAAGTTTGTGTTGAATTTTAGACCATTGATTGAAATTGAGTTTAGGTGTGAGTTTGGATTGGGTTTTGATGAATATATGTTGTGTATGTGGTGTTATTTGGAGTTTTGGGACCCTTTGGGACTTGGGGCATGGCTTGGGTGAGTTTTGGCTAGGGGAAAAATGATGGCAAAACCCAGTTTTCTGGGTTCTCGTAGGAGAACCGTGGCGCTGCTCTTCCGAGTCGCGGCGCTGGGATGATCTACGGTAGAGGACCCTGGCTGGGTGCCGCGATGCCTGTATGGCTGACCTGCGGCACTAGGCCATTTTTAGGGCCCTTAAATTTGTGTTTTTAGGGCTTAGGCTCAAGGGGATCGAGGGATGATTTCACCACCCCATGTGGGGAAATGGGAGGTCCCGAGAGCACGGGATTGGTTCTGGGGATCAATTATAAAATCGGGTAGTAACGAGAATGTTACTTGTGGTGTGTGACTAGGTTATCGCTGGGACTCAGGAGATGATCGTTCTCAAAAGTCGTGATTGCTTGCCTGACTGTTAGCACTCCGATTAAAGGTAAGAAAACTGTTGTACCCGTAGAGCAGGGCATGGCCCTATAACTTGTATTGCAGGGCTTGGCCCTTTTGACTGAATTGCAGGGTGTAACCCTATTGTTTATGTTTAGTATATGTTTAAATATTTTTTGATATTATGCTATGTAATTCATACTTGTGAATAAACGGCGAAGACCGGGAATGACGAAGGCGAAAAATGGTGATGGCCGAGAACGACAGGAAGTCGAGTACGGCAAAGGTCTGGGAATGGTGTTGAGCACGTGGAGTGCAAGCCATTAGGATGAGACCCTCCAAGGATGCAAGAGTCATCCTCTCGGTGAAGACCGCGAATCCAGGGCCTGGTAAAGCATATGGGATGGCATGACCGCTATGTGTTTAGCCTGTTGGCTGTTTTGTTATATGCTGTTGGTGTATATGCATATGTTATCTGTTTTGTGTTGAGTTTTCTTGCTGGGCTTCGACTCACAGGTGCTTTATGGTGCAGGTAAGGGCAAAGAAAAGGTTGACCAACCATGAGTATGGAGAGCGTGGAGCGACGGGTACATGTTTGGCCTGCCTGGCTGCCACGGCTAGGGTTATTTTTGGGAAAATGTTCTGTAATAGTTGATTTGTCGCTTAGGTTGACCTTAAAATGTATTTTGAGATGTAAAGTATTTTCTGAACACTATTTTGGGATCCCAAATGTATAACTCTTTACGATTTCAATGAATGACTACATTTTCATATCAAATGCCTTTAAATGACTTTTATTACAGTTTAGATATACTTTTAAAATAAAACCTCGATTAGCGAGATAATGGCATGTTTTTAACTCACTTAATAACGACTCTAGGAAGTAGGGCATTACAACTTAGGTCGTGATCATACAGCTGAGGAGCTTGGAAATTCAGAGGTAATTTGAGTTCTTTAGAGGTTATTTCAGAGTTTTTTTTTGAGAGTTTGAATTAGAAATTTATGGTTGAGTTTTGATGTGTTTTAGGGGTTGTTTTTAGTTTGTCTGAACTATTTAGTCCATTGCTGGGGTTGGTTTGGGTTAAATCTGTGTTTTGAGGTGGATTTGGGAGGCTTGGGATTTCTGAAAATCGTAGTTTTTTTGAGTTCGCAGGGCCGCGCTGCGTCCCCACTCTTGGGGTGCCGCAACCCTCATGAACTTAGAGGCTAGGGTAGTTCCCTGATCCGCCATGGCGCCGCGACGCTCGGTGGGCTGTGCTATGGCCCGTGTCTAGGAAAGTGAGGGGGTGGGCTCTATAACTTGAGGAGGGTCGCGATGCTTGTGAGGGGCACTGCGACTCAAAATAGGGATGTTAGCCAAATAGGGATTTTGAGTACAAAACTCAAACCTAAAGGCTTGCGAAGAATTTTGCTACCTAGTTTAGTAGAATTCAAGGTCCCAGAGGCTAGGAAATAATCTTCAAGCTTTTAATTGGTTTAGTCCTTGATGGATATCCATTGTTATGTTGTGACTAGCAGTACTGTAGGGCTCGGGAAGGAAAGGATCATGCTCGTTGTCACTCTATCCTATCGCAGAGGACTCCAGGTAAGAAAGCTGTTATGATTGGTTACATACAAAAGATAAGTGTTAAAATACAAGCAAGGTATAAACACTTAGTAAATTTCACATAGTGAAAATGTGAAATTTGAGCTTTAATTGTAGACACTTATAAAATGAAATTTTGGGTCCAAAGTAATGCATGAAAGTATCAAAGGGTTCCCATAAAATTTTGGTAGCATTTAGAGCATTTTTAGGACCTTTGGAAGTGTCCAAAAACAGAGAGGATGGTGATACGTCACCACCCAAGTGGTGTAGCATCACCTCATGCTTAGGGTATCAAGAAACCCTAACAGGTGACACATCGCCTACTACAGTACATGAAAGTTATGTGAAATGCTCTTAATCACCCGTTTTACAAGTGTAATCCTATTGGTTAGACCTAATGACGATGCATACTCTATATAAGGGTCAAAATTAGTGTTTTGGGAGACTTGATCACTCTCTCCAATCTCTCTCTACCCTCTCTCTCTCTAGCTCCAAGAATTTCTAGTTTTTTTTCCTCCAAGAACTCTCAAAGAAAGTGCTTGACTTTGAGAGTTTAAGGCTTGTTAAATCTCAATCTTCATTTCCTCAAGAGAAGGCCTCAAGCATCCATGGTGGCTAGGAAATAGAGTATTAGGATAGCGTTTGCAATGTGTATAAGCGTTGGTTCTGTGTTTTTTGCTTTGCTCAAAGGGTTTGCTCAAGGCGGTGGTTTTGCCTAGGGTTTTTGAAGCTTCATCAAAGTTGAGGAACACCATTGATATACTTGGGTTTGCAAGTTCTTTCTCAATATTTTTAAGTCTCTACCAATCCATTTTTTGTGTAGATTCTATTTTTGAAGTGGTGTTATCTCACTCTCCCCCAACATTCTAATACTGTATAATATGAGATAACATATCATGGAAGAATCTAACTCTCTTTCGACATTGAAATTCATAACTCAAGACTTTGTTAAATTGGATAGGTTTGATGGGACTAACTTTGTTCATTGGCAAGACAAGATTAGATTCTTGCTCACCACTTTGAAAGTTTTCTATATCTTGGATAAAGACCTAAAAGCCTTGGAAGAGCCCAAGGAAGATGATACTTAAGAAGTTGTCAAAGAAAGGAAGAAGAGTGAAGAAGATGAATTGATATGTAGGGGTCACATCCTCAATGCCCTCTCGGATAGGCTCTATGATCTCTACACCAAAACCAAGACCGCCAAGGAGATTTGGGAGGCCTTGAAAAAGAAGTACAAAGCAGAATAAGAAGGTACTAAGAAATTCCTTATTACTCAATATAGGTAATTTAAATTTCATGATGATAAACCTCTTCTCCCTCAAATTCATGAATTGCAAATTATTATGAATAAATTTTCTACACTTAAGATTGTATTGCTGGAAAAATTCCTTGTTGGTGCCATTATAGCCAAGTTACCTCCTTCTTGGAGAGGCTATAGAAAGAAAATTCTCCATATAAATGAAGAAATTTCTTTGGAGGAAATTCTCAAACACTTGAGAATTGAGGAGGAATCCCACTCTAGAGATATGGATGAAGAGAAGTCCAATGGAGAGACTTCTAAGGACAATGTGGTGGCTAACCCTCCAAACAAGGGCAAAGGGATTGGTAAGAACAAGGGCAAGGGTCAAAAACCCTTGAGGCCCAAGAAGAATGAGGGGAAATTCAAAAGTTCCAAGGGACCTTGCTTTGTGTGTGGCAAGAATGACCACTTTGCTAGAGATTTTAGATTCAAGATGAGACAAAACAATGAGGCAAGAGTCAATTCAACCCAAGTGGAGCTAGTGGCAACACTATGTTGGTTTTTATAGATCAAATCAGAGATTATACGCAGCGGAACAACAATCAAAATTGTTAATTTAACCCCACAAGATTTTAAGATCTACTTCTTCACATACATATATGAATAGAAAATTACCTCAGGTCCTTCCTTGCTGCTATCTTTTTGTACGGCAAAAATTCTTGAGATTCCACACCAGGATCTTCCAAAATGTTCTTAATACTCAAAGAACGAGTGTGGGCTCGCTATACAAAATAATAGGCAAAATCTATTTATTAGATGTTCTCAACACATGAGATCTGATAAAGTTTGGACCTAAGTTTTGAAGAAAAATGACCTATGTCACTGAAAAGTATCATTTTGAAAAACTAATATCCTATATTTAATATATCCAATATATTAAAAATAAAATATTAGTTATGTTAAACAATTTGAAAATAACTAATCAGTTATCAGATTTGTTTAAATAATCATATTATAATATCTCATTATTTATTTAATATTTAAATAACTAAAATTGTGGAACCAAGAAACTGCCATGAGCTTCTTATGTGTGTAGCTCAGTGACTGTGCACTGCGCTACGCGTGTACCACATGCCAAGGAAGGCATGTGATTTTTTCCAATTTTTCTTATTATTTAAATACCAAAAATCCCAAAAATAAATTAATTCAAAATTAATTATATTTTTGTTAAATCAAATTATTAATTAATTCTCAATTAATTAATTACACATAATTATACAATAATTATGTTTAGTGCATAGAAAAATATTTTACTTATCAAATAAGTCATTTTGCCCATTTTTGTATTTATCTTTGTCAGTGTTTGTTTGAGCCATTTCGGGGACTATGGACCTATAACATTAAGCTCCAATAAATTGAAACTAAATAATTAAACTCTTTAATTATAATAGTTAATTTATTAATTCTGATATTTCTCCACTATAAATTCAGAATTGCACTCTTTATGTTATAGATATACTTTTACAGAAATCTTATTCTAAGCTGTCCATTGATATAACCATCTTACAATAGTTCAACTCTCTAATTAATTAGTTCATAAATTAGAATGGAATAATTACCATTTTACCTTTCTAATTTACTTCTTATTCCTTAAGTACCATTAATTCACTAGTGAATAATTAATCTATAATCTAATTATAGATTTGAGCTCAAAATCATTCAGTTCCAGAATTAGCCCTTAAGGGAACTAATATACAATCCGTTAGGAAATATTAGATTCCGTATTGTTGATACATGTTCCCAGCCATCCATGATATCAAATCTCCAAAACAAAAGTCATTAGCCTCATTCTATGAAGAGACCTTAACGAATGAATCAAAAGATTTAATATACATGAACACTCAGGATTTAGGTTGATCTATAAATGATCATCACACTACAAGAAAAAGCTTCATTAATAGCATTGCATTTGGACATTATTAAAAAAACGTTATTAAAAAGTTACATAATCTATACAGCATGCACTGTTCATTGGCGCTTAATTTTTTTCTTTTTTTTTGTCAAACCCGCTTAATTGAAAAAGGAAAAGACAAAGAAAAACCCATTTCCCCTCCCTCATTCCCGTCTCTCTCTCTCTTCCCACGTTACCCGTCTCTCCCATTTTCTCCATTTTCACTCCATAGCAGAATCCATCTCTCTCTCAGAGGAACCCAGACGAACCCGCCTCTCCCACCCACTCACTGTGAATCTCTCTCTCAGAGGAACCCAGACGAACCCAGTGCCTCTCCCACCCACTCACTGTGAATCTCTCTCTCAGAGGAGCCCAGACGAACCCAGCGCCTCTCCCACCCGCATCTTGGTTCTCTCAGTCAGCACCGACCAAGGGTCTCTCTCGGTTCTCTCAGTCAGTGCCTCTCCCGTCCGATCACTCTCTCTCAGTTAGTCAAGCAGCTCCGAAGTACACCTCTACCAAGCAAGTAAGTGCATGCATTTTTGTTTCTTCTAATTGTATACATTAAACTCATTGTGCCCTGTATTTCAGTGTATTTATTAGATTAAGCTCATTTTTCCAATTGTGCCCTAATGATTTGTCTCCCAAGCATCTTTTGAGTTGGCTTTGCTCAAAAAAAGAAGAAAAATTGGCCGCTTTTACTTGTCGATCTTCAACCCAAATACAATGCTTGCTCTTCACACTCTTTTTTTTTTCCCCCGAATTCTCAGGAAAAAAGGAAAGGAAAAACGGAAAGGAAAGAAAGAAAGAAAACTTCACCCCCTAAATTCTCTTCGTTGGTTCTCCGCATTTCATCTCTATCAGGTATCTAATGTTACTCTTTAATTTCCATATCTATGTTTTGATTAATCTAATTTATGTATATCAGCATTTGGGTTTTCAAGAAATTTTAATAATGTACTGAGCTGGGATTCTCGTAGGTGAAATGAAATTAAGTCAATTTTTGGTGGAGTTGGTTTCTTAGAGGTTTCTCTCGTGATGAAATGATGGGATTATTTATTTGTTCTCAATTATTTTTTATCAAATAGACAATTTCTGGGCTGTTGAAAAATATTTTACTTGTTTTTTGTTCTTTTGATTTTGATTTATACATTTATAAGCCAATACTTTGTATGTAATATCATCAAGTCTATTAATGCAATTTCGAAAAAATCAAATGGGTGCTCGCTGGACCTTCATAGCTCTACCCTTATATGTATAAATGCATGTTGTTAGATGGGTATTCGTATAATTTGATTTGAGATGATTTTGAAAGGAGTAACTAGTTTGTTTTTTGTTTTTTTTGTTCTCTCTTCAAATTGTGCTTACTAGTTTTGATTATGCCTTTTTTTTTTTGATGATAGGTAAAAGATTTCCCATAATGTCTTGGTGCACAATTGAATCTGATCCAGGTATGATGTTGGGGTAGATTTACATAATTTTTTTTTTTAAAATTTTATGCTGGGTCATGATGAATCTTTTATGTTATAATGGAGTGAAATTTAATATAATTATTATCATAAATTACTGGTATCTTGCTCATTTTGATTAGATTTATTGCGATATATCATTAAATTTCATGATCTCCCTCTACAATTTTTTCAAATGGCCAGTCAACATCACAAATCAAAGTGCCATAGCCGTTGAGAAGAGCCTTTCTCTTTTTTTTTTTTTCTCAGTTAGTATAACAACCGGGGACCATAAATAGATATGAAAATTATGGAATATTGTACTGAGAACCAACCAATATGCCTTGAATGCGTTCGATTATTCTATATTGTTTCTTTGCTTTTTTTCTTCTGGGTGTTATTAGGTCTAGGCCCTATCTCTGAATAAGGACACTTGCTGTTCTTTAGCTCAGAAATGCAGCGATTGATTTGAATCCATCCTGCTAGTACAGTTCCATAATTTTGCAGATATTATATCTTATAATGCCTGCTGGTGAATTCTCTGATATGGTAGAAAGAGTAGACATATACCAGCTGTGGTGAGTTGAGAAGGCTTTGGGCATAGCTGATCGGTCCATGTGTACAATGTAGGTTTGAGACTTTGCGGAAGCTAAGTAAATGAAGTAGCTTGTGGCCAATAAGATTATACTCAATGCATCCATATTGAGTTTAGTAGCCGCTGAACTATGACTAGTTGATGAAAAAACTCTGGCCAGTTATGGCCAATATCTCACACAGCAGAGCAGAGGGTTGGAGTTAATGAATACAGAGGTGTTTTGGACCAGTTATATCCCTTATGTCAAAGCATAAGGAATATGGGAACACAAAATTATGAATACTTTTTCAGCATAAACTATTCCACTTCCCCACATTATAGAAAGTATGTGCTGTAAAGTTAATCAATCAACTTTTTGGTTCTAGTTCTTCCTTTATAATTAGGCGGAGTTCACTTTAATCTTTGTTTTGTCATAATAAAGTGGGAAGTATACAGTGGACCTTGGTTGTTCAAGTATGTTCTGCCTATTATATCTCATTTTCTACGTGTCAAATTTTATATCAATATGATTTGGGGCTTAGTCAGTAGCACAACGGAATAAAGGGACCACTAATTATGAAGATTAAAGGGAGATTGACCAATACACATGCACTCCTTTAGTGTTTTTTTGTTGGTAAAGTGGATTAGCCACGTCACCACTGATATATTTTGGAAGGTTTCTATGACACCACAAATTATTGATCACTTGCTCTAGTTAAACCTATGCTTAAACTAACTAAAACAATATTGGCATATTATCTACTTTCTTATATGAGTTTGCTCTATTTTTGTCATATACTCTATGATGAGTTCTATTTAATATCCAAATATAAAGGTAAAGTGAGCTATTTCATTATACTTGGAGTGAATTATATGGTACTAATTAAAGAAAACAAATCAAAACTATGATTGGATTCAGAAAACTTAAAGTTGTACTTCCATCTTAAAGTTATCTACCAACTTTGATACAAGAACACTTGATGGGCACTAAATTGTTTCTCTCTCTCTTTACTGTTTTCTGGCTGGAGTTGAATTCTGGGTTGATTGGTCTGGATTTTATTGCTGTTTTTTTCTCTGAATTACTGGGTTAGCAATTGTTTGAAGCAGGAAGATCTTATCAGTTTTGCCTAATGATAAAAGCAGTTTATATGAGTTCTGTTTCAATCATTTCAGGACCACAAGAGTACAATAAAAGCAATTTACACGGGTTCTGAATTTCTGGAGAGTGTTTTTGCTGGTGTTGAAGTTGGTATAGTGTTTCTGTACTTGGCGTTTTTTGTTCATACTTGTTCGTAACTGTCCTTTATGCCTTAACAAGCTTAAATGATCATTTATTCTGCTGGACTAATCCTGAATATTGATGCACAGGCTCGATGCTTATTTGTTTCGTTGATTTCAGTTATTCAGGATTCACTCCACGAACATAAACAACGGGTGGACTTGCCAAAAAGTAAGTGTTATATTTCTGGATAGTTTCACTTGATATCAATGTACAAAATGTGTCTGTGCATGCATGTTTTCATGTCACTCAAACTACATCAACATCAAGAACAAGAATATTCACAAGCTCATTCCCTCCCTCCCAATACTATTACAATTTTTTTTTGTCATTGTTGTATATGCAAAAACAATCAATAGAATATTCTTTAGATATTTTAATTAATTTCTTCTTTTTGTAGAGAAAGAAAGAAAGATAAAACTTGTTCTAATTGTAGCTTAAATATTAGGATATTAATGTTTATGCATTTTTGTTGAGTGTTCTACAATTCTAACATCTACTAGTCTTCCTAAAAAAAATAGTTTTAGTAAAGTCCCATCTTGAACTCATGACCCTCACTTTTAAAGGTTTTTATGTACCAAACTATCTTAGCTAAATAAAGTTTATAACTCAATTTATAATCATGGATATATATATTTTACATTATTATATATATATGATAATGTAAATATTTCATTTTTTTTAATAACTACGAAAACAATTGAAACATTATTTATCAAAACAATAATATAATAGAAAGTTATATAACGTTTATATAAGTGCATTGCATGATGTTAAAGACCAAGTATGATTTTATGAGTAAAACTCATAATAGAGTGAAAGAAAGAAGGGGCAGAAATTGATCATAATATTTGAATAATAATGCATCCGATCCGATGTTTTTTTCCACTTTGGTGTGCTGAATTTGGAGTGTCGAGGCATGGCGTAGGTTCCTGGTAAGCTGACAAAGGGGTTTCACTCCACCAGTTTATACTCTCCCCAAACACAATTATATTCTAATTAATTAATTAATTAGTATATTTATTTATCTATTTTCAAATAAATAATGGTACACCAAATTAAATCGATTTGCAATTGGCAATTTGAATTGGAGACTATTGTGGAAGAGATATCGGAAGAATTTGACGAGGACGAGAACGAGGACGTCGAGTACTACGTCTGCGTGGGCGACCATAATAATAATAATAATCACATCAACACTTGTTATTACCAATATAACTTAACTTAAATTGTTCTCTTTTTAGGGAAAGTTTGGTATCTACACCTAGATTAGTCATGCTGTTGTTTAGTATGAACTAGGAAAATCCTAAAACGTAGAAAATGCACCAAGTTTTAGTGGAAATTGAGTGCTATAATTAGTGTTACTTGTGGTTGTGGTTGTAATCGACAGTACTTCATGGGCTTTTGTTCACGTTTGTAGTTTGTACACAGTATTTTCAAGAATATGTATGAAGAAAATAATTACATGGAGCCATATATAGCTGTACGCCCTGGTTTTCCCACGGGCTGTTTAGCAGGACGATCCTCGGACTAAATCATATTTAGTCCGAGGCTCCCACAGGCCAGAGGCTCTATTTTCAGGACGGGCCCTTTCTAGCTCAAGGGGGTCCTGTTTCCAGCTCCCTCTTGTTGCACCAGGAGCTGGGAACAACATCCGGCGACCACTGATGGATCAGCTCGGGTTATGGATTGCCCCGGTAGCGAGCTTCTCAGGAAGCTCTGACCCTATGGGAAGTCAACACGCAAGATAAACGTGCATAATCCTGCCATCACGTGTCCGATATCTCCCTGACTTCTCGGACACGCAGCAGGAACGTGCGTATTCAGACACCCACGGACGAGTTGGGCCGTGCGGCCCATTATCTCCTTCCATACTGATTAGACCACACTTGTGTGTCAGGTTTAGGAATTAATCATGAATATCACAGACTTGATATGACAAATGGTAAGGTCACGGGATGACCTCCCTACCAACTTCCAGGTGCCTTCTCCTATAAATATGGAGACCCTGGGAGTTGATAGGGGTTGGAAAAAGAGTCTTGTAAGAACTATATACTTTGTAAACCAATTACCCAGAAAAGATCAATAATATTGACTAGTGGAGTAGAAGGATTTTAACCTTCGAACCACTTAAAAACGTGTCTGGAGTCACCTAGTTCTTTCCACAAAGATTTCATATCTGTGATGGTTCTACTTTTAAGTACTAATCTCTTTCTATTCTTCTCTTAATTATCTGTTGCCGAAGAACCGCTTCAACAGTTTGGTGCTTTCATTGAGAGACAGTCCGATTAGTACTACCACAAACATACAACTATGGTGACCACTCGATCCAAACATGGCAACGAGACAGAACAACATGATAAGCAGGAGGCCCGCCATGTTGCCCTCCCTGATGAGCAAGTTCCTGAAGTCCAGCAGAGGCCAGGAAAGCAGCCGGCCGGCCAAGACGACACTGGTAGTTCGGCGCCCCGGCCGCCTAATCCGAATCCATGTTATTACACTGCGGTGGGGATGGAGAATGCTCAGCTGAGGAGCCAGCTAGCAGCAGCTGGTCAGCAAATCCAGGATATTCTGAGTCGACTACCCCCTCTCACAACCAACGGTAACGTTGGAGAGAGGCAAGGCGAGGCTCCTAAGTCTCGCCGGAGTAATCGATCCAGGCATAGCCGTTCGGGTAGACTCCCTGTAGCCAACTCCACCCCTTCAACGCACCATCAAGAGGCGAACTTCAGGGAAATGCCTTAGACCGAACAGCAGCAGTACAGCCGTTCGGTTAGGACCTCAACCCCTAGCTCTCAGCCTTCCTCGAGGACGCCCAGAAGAGATCGAGGGAATTCCCAAAGGAGGGCCGAGGGGATCCGGAGACGTCAGCCCATCCCCGAAGAACGTCCAGTTCCTCGTCCAGCTCGCCCAGCGCGAAACCATCAAGCTGGCAGGGCCGAGAGGGCCCCACCAAATTTAGTCCGTCCGGACGGCACTAGGATTGCCTCTCCGGTCAGGCATCCTCCTTCTCCCATCAGATATCCGTCTCCTCAGATCGTCCGAGACATCCCGACCTACGGAAATAGTAGGAGAGACCCGCCATCGGCCGGGCCTTCCCGGCGCAGCAGGGTGCCGGGGGAAGGATCAGGTCGGAGCCGCCAAAGACGCACCTCGAGCCTGTCCAGCAGGAGTCACTGGACCGGTAGTGCACGGAGTGATCTTTCGGGAGGAGACCTGCGACAGCGACTAAGTTCAGCACAAAGTCACCATACTACCCAGGGAGGCGACCTTCGAGATCGCCTCAACTCTCACAGAGAGGATCGAGTTAGGGATGGTAGCCAGGCCCACTCAGTTGGGGTTCGATCCGAAGTACGTAATGGCGGGAATGCCCCAAATGACCTATCTCCAGATAGGAGGGGCAACAACCCGCCTAATATGTACAACGGGTCCGGAGCTGTTGAACAGCCCCGGAATAACCCAGGATCTCAGGACAAAACCCTAGAGCGCTTAACTCAAATGGAGGAGCTGATGAAGAAGCTCCTATCGGAAAAAGAAAAAGACGAATATGATTCAGGGGATGAGATGGAGCTCTTCGCCCCCAACATAGCAGCAACGACATACCCTTCTGGCTTTCGTATGCCTCACTTGTCAAAGTTCAACGGGGATGGAGACCCATCTGACCACTTAGGGATGTTCAACACCCTAATGATGGCTCATAACATCGGGCCAGAGCTTCGTTGCTTGATCTTTCCTTCCACCCTAACTAGACCTGCCAGGCAGTGGTTAAAACAAAGTAAAAGGCAGTCAATCAGCTCCTGGAAGACCTTTTCGGCTGACTTCAAGAGGGCATTCCGCGCCTCTCAGGCCGCCAGGGTCCAGGCTGACTCCCTAGCTAACGTGAGACAGCAACCTGGAGAAACGCTAAAAGCCTACTTGAGCAGATTTGCGAATGTCGCTGCTCGGGCCAGAGACGCCGACGACAGCTCCAAACTCATGGCTATGAGGACCGGGATCCTAGTAGGCGGAGATCTGTGGAAGGATATTCAAAGGAGGGGGGTCAGCTCGGTTAGTGAATTCCTTAACAGAGCCCAAGAGTGGATAAACTTGGAAGAAGCTGAAGCTTCAGCCGCGGGGACCAGCCAGGTCCTCGAGAAGCCCGCTGGGGCGGGAACAGAGATCGTAGTAGCGACTCCCGACGTCACGCAGAGTAACCAGCCCGGTGGCGGCAAAAGAAAAGGGAATGGTGAAAACATCCAGCACGGTCAAAAGAAGAATAAGTCCGTGGAAAAATTCAAGCCCGTGTTCACAACGTATACCGAGCTCACCCAAACCAGAGAGAATATTTTCCTGGCCAACGCTACGCGAGTCCCCTGGAAAAGACCGGAGCCAATAAAGCACCCTAAGGGAAAGAGAGACGCTTCCAAATTCTGCCGTTTTCATAACGACGTCGGGCACAATACCGACGACTGCAGGCACCTCAAAGATGAAATCGAGACTCTCATCCGAGCAGGTCCGTTGGCGCAATACTTGCGAAACAGGGTCCCGACAAGTCGACCCGCTCCGGAGATCCCAGCCAGTCAACCTGGACCTCGAGTAGATCAGGACGTCCTTCCCCCCGTGGTCGAGGGAGAGATTTCCACCATCTCTGGAGGACCACACATGGCTGGCACGAGCAGAGGCGCCCAGAAGAGGTACATAAATGAGATGAAGACCCACAATGGAGGGGAGTTCGTCCCGGAACAGCGTCAATCAAAACAACAAAGATTGGAGAAACAACCGATCACTTTCACGGAGGAAGATGCGAGACATGTCCAATTCCCTCATAACGATCCCTTGGTCGTAGCAGTCCAGCTCGCCAACCGGAGAGTAAGGAGAGTGTTAGTGGACAATGGGAGCTCGGTGAACCTCCTATTCCGTTCCACCTTAGAAAAAATGGGTCTGACCGTATCCGAGCTGAAGGCAACCTCGATGATGCTATATGGTTTTTCAGGAGAAGGGTCAGCAGCGATAGGAACGATTGAGCTGGTGATCACCCTAGGGGACGAGTCCCGAACAGTGTCCAAACTACTCGAATTCGTAGTCATTGACTGCTCCGCCGCCTACAATGCAATTTTGGGCCGACCTACGCTCGTTGCTTTCGAGGCTATCACGTCCGTCCGGCACCTCGCCATGAAGTTCCCTACTTCAACAGGGGTCTGCACTATCAAGGGCGATCAGCTCGCTGCCAGGGAATGCTACAGCATTTCCATGAAGGGAAAATCTAAACCCGGGCAGGTGACGATGGCCATTCAGGATGAAGAGGAATCACAGGAACCCAAGGCGGCCCCTGAGATTGAAAAACCTCGGGTTTCCGAAGACGAAAAGCTCGCCCTAAGCGAGGACATTGACCCCCGAGTAGGCGAGGACAGGTCCGAGCTCCAAGCTATTGAAGATCTCGAGGAGGTAGGCATCGATGAACAAAACCCGTCACGGACGGTTAAGCTCGGAAAGAACCTCTGCGATAGAAGAAAGGCGGAACTGACTGCGTTTCTGAAAAAGAACCTGGACGTATTCGCATGGTCGCACGAGGACATGATAGGGATCAGTCAAAGCATAATCATGCACACGCTCCACCTAGACAAAAGCGTCCCTGCCAAGTCTCAAAAGCAGAGGCGATTAGGGACGACCCGAGCCGAAGCCCTTGAAGAAGAAGTGGCCCGGCTCAAAAAATGTGGCTTTATCCGCGAAGCCAGATTTCCCATTTGGGTTGCCAATCCCGTATTAGTTCCAAAACCCAATGGGAAATGGCGGACCTGTATCGACTTTTCCGACCTGAATAAAGCCTGCCCCAAGGATTGTTTTCCGTTGCCGAGGATCGATCAACTGGTGGATGCCACGGCGGGGCACGAGCTCATGTCCTTCATGGACGCGTACTCGGGCTACAATCAGATCGCGATGAATCCAGCAGACCAGGATCATACCAGCTTCATGACCCTGACTAACGTCTATTGCTATAAGGTCATGCCGTTCGGTCTTAAGAATGCCGGGGCTACCTACCAAAGGCTGGTAAATAGAATGTTCGCGGATCAGATCGGGAAAAACATGGAAGTGTACGTCGATGATATGCTTGTCAAGTCAAACATTGCCGGCAACCACGTCACCGATCTGGAAGAATGCTTTAACATACTGCGAGAATATGGCATGAGGCTCAATCCTCAGAAGTGCACTTTCGGTGTCGCATCGGGGAAATTCTTGGGTTTCATAGTCAATACCCGAGGAATCGAGGCAAACCCCGACAAGATCAGATCATTGCTCGAGCTTCCTTCCCCCAGGTCGCGGAAAGATGTCCAAGGCCTCACAGGAAGGGTGGCAGCACTGAACCGGTTCATTTCCAAATCAACCGACAAGTGTTTACCTTTCTACAACCTGCTCCGGGGAAACAAGAAGTTCGAATGGACAGTGGAGTGTGAAAGCGCATTCCTCGACCTAAAAACGCACCTGGCTGAGCCACCTGTGCTGTCAAAGCCCAAGGTAGGAGAACCTCTTTTCCTCTACATGGCCGTCACTGAGGACGCAGCTAGTGCTGTTCTGGTGCGAGAAGAGGACCAGGCTCAGAAACCGGTTTATTACATCAGCAAGAGACTCCTCGGAGCTGAGTCAAGGTACCCGTTGATGGAAAAACTAGCGTTCTGCCTAATCACGGCCTCGCGAAAACTCAGGCCATACTTCCAGTCCCACTCTGTACACGTCATGACCGAGCAGCCTCTAAGGCAGGTTTTGCAAAAGCCTGAAGCCTCGGGACGCTTGCTAAAGTGGGCGGTCGAACTCAGTCAGTTCGAGATTTTCTATACTCCCCGAACTACCATAAAAAGTCAAGCCTTGGCCGACTTCGTGGCAGAATGCGCGGGATTCCATGAGATCCCATCAGAAGACTCACATCAGCTCACCTCCTCAGATTCATCGTGGAGGATCTTCGTTGATGGCTCATCTAACGAGAACGGCTCCGGGGCCGGAATCATTCTGATATCCCCAGAGGGGCATAGATTCCACTCGGCGCTGAGGTTCGGGTTCAAGGCGTCTAACAACGAGGCAGAGTACGAGGCCTTGTTAGCTGGACTTAGGATAGCCAGCGAGCTAAAGGCAAGCTCTGTCCAATGCTTTAGCGACTCCCAGCTCGTGGTGAATCAGGTCCTAGGCGAGTATCAGGCGCGGGGTCCCAAGATGGCCTCCTATTTGGCTAAGGTAAAATCCGAACTGTCTACGTTTGGGCAAGGGTCGATCGAACAGATACCTCGGGAGCAGAACGCCAATGCAGATGCTCTCGCCAAGCTCGCCACCTCGGGAGAGGCAGAAACCCTGGGGTTGGTGCCAGTTGAGTTCTTGGACAAGCCCAGCATAGACGGAGATCGAGCAGATATTGGGATGATTGACATCAGGCCGACCTGGATGACTCCCATTGTTGAGTACCTCGTCGAGGGCAAGTTACCCGAAGGGCGCAACGACGCACGGCGAGTCCTTTATCAAGCTCCGAGATTTACGCTAGTCGAGGGGGTGTTGTACCGACGTGGGCATTCCTTACCCCTCCTCCGGTGCGTTCTTCCAAGTGAAGCGAAGGCCATCCTGCAAGAAGTTCATGACGGATCCTGCGGAGATCACACTGGGGGGCAAAGCCTGGCCTTGAAGATCCTTCGGCAGGGTTATTACTGGCCGACTCTGTCCAAAGACTCGATCTCATATGTAAAAAAGTGCGACAAGTGTCAGCGGTTCGCCGCGGTTACCCGGGCTCCTCCGACCGAGCTAAAAATGATCTCGTCTCCCTGGCCCTTCGCCATTTGGGGGATAGATCTAATAGGCGCCCTGCCCACCGGAAAGGGCGGGGTCCGTTACGCCGTGGTAGCCATTGACTACTTCACCAAGTGGGCCGAAGAAGAGCCGTTGGCGACAATAACATCGAAAAAGGTGCTAGACTTCGTGGTTAAGAACATCATATGTCGATTTGGCCTACCCAAAAAGATCGTCTCCGACAATGGCACTCAATTTGACAGCGACCTGTTCACCGAATTTTGCGAAAGGCACGGAATTGTGAAAAGCTTCTCGTCCGTGGCCTATCCCCAGGCGAACGGCCAGGTCGAGGCTGTCAATAAAACGCTGAAGGCAAGCCTCAAGAAGAGGCTAGATGAGGCAAAGGGGATCTGGCCAGAACAGCTCCCCCAAGTTCTGTGGGCCTATAGGACCTCACATCGGACTCCCACGGGCCACACTCCTTTCTCCCTAACCTTTGGAAGTGAAGCAGTCCTCCCCGTGGAGGTGAAGGTCCTGTCGCACAGGGTCCGATCCTACGACCAAGACGGGAACCACGAGCTCCTATGCCACTCCTTAGACTTAATGGATGAAAGGCGAGAGGATTCACAACTCCAGCTCGCCCATTATCAACAGAAAATCACTCGCTACTTCAACGCTAAGGTCAAAAGACGTGCCTTTAGCGTCGGTGATTTGGTCTTGAGGAGAGTTTTCCTGGCCGGGAAAGATCCCAAAGATGGGGTTTTGGGACCAAGCTGGGAAGGACCATACCAGGTCATCGAAATCATCAAAGAGGGAACTTATAAGTTAGCTCGACTTGGTGGAGGGGCGGTCCCACGCACTTGGAATGCTATCCACCTAAAGAAATATTATCAATGAACATTTGTAAGGCCTAGAAGGTCACCTTCCATATATAAATAAAAATCAAATGTTTCTCGTTATTTGCAAGTGTAATTTTAAAGTAACAACGAAAGACCCTTTCCCAGTTACTTGGGGGGCATATGGTACCTGGATATATCCAGGTCTCCTTAACGACTTAGGTGTTAAGTTTTATCTACGGATAAGAGTTATCACAAACTAAGTCCTATCCTGGTCTTAACCAGGTCAGAAAACTTAGAAGTAGTTAACTAAAATTCGTTGACCGTGGTTCTTCTTTAAAAGAGCCCGGGATACGGATAAAAGTTGACGCGAACTAAGTTTTTTCAAAATAAGATCCTGGTCTTAACCAGGTCAGAAAACTTAGAAGTAGTTAACTAAAATTCGTTGACCGTGGTTCTTCTTTAAAAGAGCCCGGGATACAGATAAAAGTTGACGCGAACTAAGTTTTTTCAAAATAAGTTACTGGTCTTAACCAGGTCATAAAACTTAGAAGTAGTTAACTAAAATTTGTTGACCGTGGTTCTTCTTTAAAAGAGCCCGGGATACGGATAAAAGTTGACGCGAACTAAGTTTTTTCAAAATAAGTTCCTGGTCTTAACCAGGTCATAAAACTTAGAAGTAGTTAACTAAAATTTGTTGACCGTGGTTCTTCTTTAAAAGAGCCCGGGATACGGATAAAAGTTGACCCGAACTAAGTTTTTTCAAAATAAGTTCCTGGTCTTAACCAGGTCATAAAACTTAGAAGTTAACAAAAATTTGTTGACCGTGGTTATTCTTTAAAGAGCCCGGGATACGGATAAAAGTTGACCCGAACTAAGTTTTTTTTTTTTTTCAAAATAAGTTCCTGGTCTTAACCAGGTCATAAAACTTAGAAGTTAACAAAAATTTGTTGACCGTGGTTATTCTTTAAAGAGCCCGGGATACGGATAAAGTTAACTCGAACTAAGTTCATAAAAATAAAGAGATGAATTCTGACCAAATGCATAAAAATATATATGTAAAACTGGTTGAGCAAATTGTCTCGAGGCGGAAACGCCTCACATAAAAAAGAGAATTACAATAAAAAAGTGTTCAAAATACGTAAACGAGAAGCGTCCTAAGCCCCATCAGCTGGCCCTTTGGAGGTCGCGGTCTCGCCCTGCTCCGCCGCGGCAGAGGCCTCTCCAGTCTCCAATGGAGGAGCCTCCTTATTCAGGCGGGCTTGAAGCTGCGGCAACAAGAACGCCCAGAGGTCCGGCGGCATGAAGGAAAAGTCTGCGTCCGGATTGTGGGACCAGCAGTGATAGAACAGGTCCTGTAAGGACTGCTCCGACACGACCCGCTCGTCTTTCAGGGCGGCCTGGGAGGCCTGGACTTCGGCCTTCGCCGCCTCAAGATCTGTCCGCGATGCGGCCAGGGAGTTTTTAAGCTCTAGGTTCTCGGAGCGAAGCTTCTCTAGCTCGGATGCGGCCAGGGAGTGTTTAAGCTCTTGGTTCTCCGAGCGGATCTTCTCTAGCTCGGCTTTAGAGGCCGCCAGAGCGTCTCTCGCCTCCTGAGACTCCTGGAGGGCGGTCTGGCGATCAGCTTCCAAACCCTCGAGCTGGGCCTTGGTCCTAACAATGCCTCTATAGGCGGCAGCCATGCCCTGCAAGAAAAGAATGATAAATTAGCAAACTGGAAGGAAAAAGGCGGCGTGTGAGTGTTAAAGCCTTAAAAGAAAGGGGCACTTTACCGTTAAGGTCATGTCCATCGCAGACTCTATAAATCGGACTGGGCTTGTTGTTTCGATGGCCCGGAGCTCCTTCTCCCTGATGTTGTAATAGTGGCTGACGGCGTAGCTAGCCGACTCATACACCGTCCCCCGGAATGCTTCGGGCATCTTCTCCAGAGCCCGGGGGTCGACCGGGATACGCACGTCCGGGGCTGCTGCGGCCAGATTCCCGGCCTCTATTACCCCGTCCTGGGCGGCCAGTGGAGATCGTTGGGGTGGCGGGTGCATGAGCCCTGTCCTGGCGACAGGGAGGTTCGCCCCCGCGACCTGGGATGGCGGGGCTTTCTCCTTCTCCTTAGCCGGGGATTTGGTGGAGGCCCCGGCCGAGCTCTTGGACTCGCGAAGCCTCTTTAACCTCGGCCCTGCTGGGGGATTCCCACCGAACACAACGCCCCGCAGACTATTCCCGGGCTGAGACATCTCTTCTGCCAAGAACAAAAAACATGGTTATTAGCAATCATGCAGAAATAAAGACAAAAGGTCCAAAGGCAATAAGAAAGCAAATACTAAGGGAACCCTACCCCCCGAGCTGGAAGAGCCTAGGACGATTATCTCGCGAACTGGCGAAGGTTCAAGGTCCGTTTCTGAATCGGGGCTGGACTCTTCTACGTACTGCCTAATCCCCGGAGCATAGATGCCCCTCTGGAGCGCAGGCCACGTGCGTAGATTGGTCCCGTACTCCTAAAAAATGACCGACCTAAAGGCTAGGGTATTATCTACTACTACGGTACCCTTAGGCCGACTCTCTTGGTTGTCCAGCACGAGCTGGTCAATGCAGTGGAGCAGGAGCGTGTCCAGGTCCGGATTCCTTGGGTGACGATGGACGAGCTGCCTAGGGTTGAACCTAACCAGCCGGGGGTCTGCAGTGGCCCTATCTACGTTCTTAAATAAGTAAGAGTTACCTTGACCGGAAGGACCCGCGGCTGCTCCGGATTGGGCCCTCTCCTCGCTCATCCCCTGGGCGACCTCCAAGGTCCTTTTCCTGTTCCTCACCATAGGAACTTCCTCACATTCTTCCTCGCCTTCGTCGTCTGCGACCTCCTCCGCGACGATCGGTTTGTTGTCGCGAGCTGGGGGAGGCCCCCGGGGCCTTTTCAAATTCAAAGTCTGATTTGGGAAAATCAGCTTGCAAAATATCATCGTCTCGTCCGTCACGAGCACGC
Organism: Humulus lupulus; assembly: GCF_963169125.1. Classification (NCBI taxonomy): domain Eukaryota; kingdom Viridiplantae; phylum Streptophyta; class Magnoliopsida; order Rosales; family Cannabaceae; genus Humulus; species Humulus lupulus. The sequence continues at coordinate 188,270,939 of NC_084795.1, read as the reverse complement.
GGTAGTCTTTCTCACTGGGGGGCAAGTTCGCCAGTGTATCGTATTGACCCCCGAGGGTCACAGACTTTTCGGTCCTCGAGTAGATGGCTGCAAGGTTGGTTGAAATAAGAAGTGGAATAAGGGACGAGCTAAAATAAGATAACTGTTAAAAGGCGAGCTAAATCAAGGATCACTTACGAGGACGGTTGAAATAGTGATGATCGCAGTTTCGGAACCCAGTTGACATAAAAAACTGGTCTTTGAAGTCATTTGGATGGCTCGGCAGCTCGATCACTGCTGCTGTGTTAGGGAAGCGAGTTAAGTAATAGAACCCGTCGCCTCGCCCCCGCTGATCCGGGCTGGCTTTGAGGCAGAAGAAATATAGAATATCAGCAGGAGTGGGGACCTCCCACTCATGCTTTTGGACCAAATACCTCAGTCCCGCCAGCAGACGGTATGAATTGGGGGGGAGCTGAAATGGGGCCAACCCCACATAGTTCAGAAAATCAGCAAAATACTGATCCAGGGGGAGGAAGGCCCCTGCCTTGAAGTGTTCCCCGCTCCAGGCCGCGAACGACTCGTCGAGCGCGTGCAGCTCCGCTCCCCATCCGCAGCAGGTCGGGCGATCACGGAGGTCTTCCCCAGAGGAATGTTGTGGTTGAGGAAGACTTTGGTGATCTTTGCCTGGCTGGTTATCTTCGAGACGATTCTCTCCGCCTCGAAAAACGCGTCAGGAGCCACCTCGGCTTGCTTCTCCACTGCTGGCCCAAAGTGAGGAATTGGCGAGCTGGTCACCACCGCCTTTCCTTTATCCTGCTGGGAGGCCGAACTTCCCACATTCTTCTGTGGCAGATTTCTCTTTGGAGCCATCTGGTCGCCTATCGAACAAAAGAAAACACTTTAGAAAAGGCGACCCAAGCAGGAGAGTGAAGCAAGTATTAAGTACACGAGCTGGGGTAAGCCCAGCCCGTGGAGAGTAGTGCCACGCGTTCCAAGGATCACGCGCCTATGCCCCCAACAGATCCCAGATTACTCGGAATTCGTGTGTCAGAGGACTCAGGGTAAAAAATTGCCTTGGGGGAAAAGTTTCAACAAGCAAGGCATGGCAAAACCGCTTTTAAGGCGTATTCCCTAAGCTACCCGGTTTTTGCACCCAAAATTCCTAAGGGTCCTACCCAGAAATTGTTCCTAAGAAAGAACCATGGAAACCATATTCTAAGACGATGTCCCATGGCAAGTGTGCCCTAATCTAAGAAGGGCCGTCACCCTCCATATCCGCGCGACCCAGAAAACCTCTGCATGTGGCTACAATAAATTTTTTTGCCTAAGCTACAGTGGCATGCTTTCAAAAATAAACAAGGACAGGAGACTTACAGTTAGATGGTGAGTGAGGTTGCTGCGCTGGTAGGAGCTTCGTTGGCACAGTGGTCTTCGAAGTTTTGAAGGAACTCGTACGCTTAAGCTTCGTGAACGAAGAAGATGAGAGCAATGGAAATGAGGGTTTTGTTCTTCGGAAGGTCAGAGAAAACAAGGAAGGTTGAGAGGTTTTGAATGGTAAGGTGGCCCGTGCGTGGGATGACCACCCCTTTTTATACACGGGAAGGATCACGTGTAAAAGGCCCTTGGGAGACCCTACACTCAAAATATGAAACGACGGCTGGACAGTAGGCTAGGCCATTTAATGCGGTTCTCGTAGAGTGTACCGTCGCCACCCACGGCGTTCCACGTATCAGACGCATGCGAAAAGCATGGAATGCGAAGGGTTGTGGGAGAAGTCTAAAAGCCCCTACTGTGGTCTCCCATATTTGACGTCATGGACCACGAGCAGGAGCTTGGGGGGCAGATGTACGCCCTGGTTTTCCCACGGGCTGTTTAGCAGGACGATCCTCGGACTAAATCATATTTAGTCCGAGGCTCCCACAGGCCAGAGGCTCTATTTTCAGGACGGGCCCTTTCTAGCTCAAGGGGGTCCTGTTTCCAGCTCCCTCTTGTTGCACCAGGAGCTGGGAACAACATCCGGCGACCACTGATGGATCAGCTCGGGTTATGGATTGCCCCGGTAGCGAGCTTCTCAGGAAGCTCTGACCCTATGGGAAGTCAACACGCAAGATAAACGTGCATAATCCTGCCATCACGTGTCCGATATCCCCCTGACTTCTCGGACACGCAGCAGGAACGTGCGTATTCAGACACCCACGGACGAGTTGGGCCGTGCGGCCCATTATCTCCTTCCATACTGATTAGACCACACTTGTGTGTCAGGTTTAGGAATTAATCATGAATATCACAGACTTGATATGACAAATGGTAAGGTCACGGGATCACCTCCCTACCAACTTCCAGGTGCCTTCTCCTATAAATATGGAGACCCTGGGAGTTGATAGGGGTTGGAAAAAGAGTCTTGTAAGAACTATATACTTTGTAAACCAATTACCCAGAAAAGATCAATAATATTGACTAGTGGAGTAGAAGGATTTTAACCTTCGAACCACTTAAAAACGTGTCTGGAGTCACCTAGTTCTTTCCACAAAGATTTCATATCTGTGACGGTTCTACTTTTAAGTACTAATCTCTTTCTCTTCTTCTCTTAATTATCTGTTGCCAAAGAACCGCGTCAACAATAGCTTTAATCGATCTTACGTGTACGTATGGGTTTATTATATCTGTGTATTTATATGTATTGAAAGAATGTTAGCTACTTGTTGTCTTTGGTTGATTTGTGTTGAATTTCATTTTCTTATCTATAGTATTTACAAGTTATATTAAATATAAGAAAGTGAAACTAATTTTCATTTCCATTCAAGATATTTGGTTTCGTTTGTCTATTAATTGTTTTAATGTTTGCACAATAACTCTCTCCTTTGCTCATTATTGTATTCTCTCAAACTTGTTCCTCATATTTTTTTTAAGGTGGCATAACATACAGGCAGTAACTTATATATCTTCTTTGTTATTTTTATATTATTATTATTTGTTATCATTTTATTGATTACACCCTAAAAACTTCATATTGTGCATTGTTGCAGGTACTTTTCCTTCGGTTAAAGAGAGAAGACATTTCTACCTTAGGTTAAAGAGAGAGAGAGAAGACATTTCTGTAGAGCATCATGTTTAATCCTTAATGGGCTTATATGCTTATAGAGATTACATGATTTTATTTGTTTGTTATTCTGTTTAAATCAAACTTGAACTAAATTTATTGTTTGTATTGGTATTATCTCTTGTTGTAAATGTTATACTCATGATCAAATAACAAAGTTAGTAGTTAAAAGGAAACTCTTTCTCAAAACTAGAACAACATATTCAATGGCACATTTAAATAAATGTGTAGAGTGCAGAATGTAATGTTAGTAAAAACAGAAGTGAACCAAAATGAATATAGCCCAGAAAACTAAATAGAGAAGAAGAAAAGAAATAATGAAACCAACACAAGAATTATATTGGTTGAAGAACAAAGATCACTGTGATCTTTGTCTCTACTCCAGTTTCGAACTTGATCTCATATTCTTTATTGAACAATTGATAAAGTATGAATCCTATAAGGCAAAGTATCTTTGCCTATATATGTCACACTCCTCACATATAAATAAATTTATAAACAACTAAATATCTCTGTCCTTTTTTCTCTTGATCTGATTTTTTTTTTTTTTTTGATTATGAAGAAGACTAGGACTTATATAGCTCACTTAGATAGCAGCTAAGTGAAGAAAATGTTGAACAAAAATTGGGTGAAACTAAACAGGTATTATTTCAAAAATAACTTTAAATTTCAAGTAATATTGAAGGCCTAAGAAAATATATTAAGGTGAATCTCTTTTTTTTTTTTAAATATGTAGAGCTACAAAAGAGTACACGGATGCGGCATGGGACTTTGTGAAAATGGTAGAAAGAAATTATGGTTTTCCAAATAAAATTATCTGTCCTTGTAATAAGTGTCGAAACTTAAATCATCATTGTGTTGATGATGTTTTTGAGCACTTAGTTATAACCGGAATGGATCCAACTTATCGTATTTGGGTTCACCATGGAGAGCAACCCATTGATACTCAAGTTGATGAAGTTTCGAATGATATGGATGCATTTGATTTATACACGACTGCTGCCATGGATGATGTGGACAATAATATAGGTTGTGGTGGTGGTGAAGACGATGAATTTGTTAACGAAGATCTTCAAAAGAAGTTGGAGGATGCGGAAACTCCTTTATATGAAGGGTGTGAGAAATACACAAAACTTTCATCAATTGTAGCTTTATATAGGTTGAAGAATCTGAATGGTTGGACAGACAAAAGTTTTACTGGACTATTAGAACTCCTTTGTGATATGTTTCCCAAAAACAATGTACTTCCTGATTCCATGTACTCAGTTAGGAAATTTGTGAGAAATTTTGATTTGAAATATGAAAAGTGTTATCCAGATTTCCGGATAGCGTTTAGATTGATGGCCTCGGGGAAGCAGAATTATCGATGTCTTTCACGGTAGGTGACCAGAGCTCGCGGATGAACAGAAAGGCTTCGCCTCTCCCGCTTGGTGTCCGGATTACTCTTCCAAGAAAACACAATACGGAAATTCATCAACTCTCCCGGACTCCCGAAGGGGTATCCTTCGGGGAAGCTCCTTCCAGGAGAAGCTCTTCGAGTGGTCTCCGCGGAAGCAGTTCCGTGCCTCGCACGGAACAAAGCCAAACGGTCGAGTCCTGGAGGAGGCATATTTGGAATGATATCCGCCTGACACAGGATCCCGCCTGACACACCCGTCAGGTCAAAGCCGCACACATCCCAGCACGCCTAAGGGTACCTTTTCGCCTACTGTTCCGCTGACAACTTGGAAAAGACGGCTGACTTTGTGTGTTCCCCATACTTTCACGTAAATATACCCACATAGAGTCTTGTAGCCATGCTACTACAGTAATTGTATCCCTATTTATGGCTGGTGTAATTAAGACTCATGTACGTAGAGAAAAACCCTAATCCAAAACCCTAGCTATAAAGACCCCTTCATTTTACAAGAAGAGGGACGAACAAATCATAGAGCAAAAAACTCTACTAAAATCTCTCTAGTTTCATCTTCTTCAAGAGAACCCGAGAGAAACACTATGAGTGTGTGAAGTTCTTGTGCACCAGCCATCTTACTGTAACCTTTTCCAAGTATAATAACATCGACTCGTGGACTAGGGCTTGTTAACGCCTGAACCACGTAAAAACGCTGCTTGTTTAGTTACATTTCAGCATTTCTACAGTTCTTATCTTTTTATTATTCCGTTAGTTATTCATTTCCGAAAAACTCAGTAAACATTTTGGTGCTTTCATTGAGAGCTGTAGGAAGTTGTTAGTCAGCTCTTTTTCTGTGTACGTTTTTTGTATTCACTTCGTGCTAAAGAGATGGTGACTACGAGAAAATCCGCTGTTGACAAAAATGCTACGGTCAACCCCGATACCGTGATGGAAGATGTGGTGCAAAGCGAACCCTTAGACTACCAAGGTGAAGACCCGACATCCCGCCAGGATCAGGTCAGTACCGAAGATACAACATACTTAGAAGACGAAGAAGAGTATGTCCAAGAATGTTATTACAAGGACGGCTGCTACTATGAGAAGGACCCAGAACTGGTCCAAGTAGCCGAAGAACTGGTGGCCACTAAGGCCAAGCTTGCTGAGCAGGAGCGCGTCTCCGAAAGAATGCAACGCATGATGGAACGCCTCCAAAGTAAGTTCGGAGATCTAGGCGACTCGGACGAGGATGCCTCTATTCTAGGTGGTGCTGATGCCCCCATGCCGGATACAGCCGCTGCTGGACCATCCAAAGCCGCCCCTAACAAGGGCAAAGAAAAAGTTGGAGAGCCTGTGCGCGCTGACGCCCCTGCACCTCCTAAAGGCGTGAATCACCAGGCCGACTGCCCCCCCCGCGCGCAGAAGGTCTCTGGCGCTCCTAAGCCCAGACGTCCTTCAGCCCCAAGGGGGCACTCTGTGCCTAAAGGGCCCGGTGCTAAGGCACCCAGGCCTAGGGGAAGGAACAACCGCCCCAGTGATTCCGTCAATCAGGACGGTCGGGCTGCGAACTCGCACTCCGAAGATAGCTGGTCCACGGTGGACCTAAGAAGAAGGTTGGAGGCCAAGTATGAAAAGGCCAAAGGGGAAGAGGCTCGGCCTCGCGGAGATGACCTCCGAAATCATATTAATGACAAGATCCGGGGACGTGACCTCCCGGAAAGTGATACGAAGAGGCTCGAGGAACAGATTGCTGCCTTGACCAAGCTGGTCCGGAAGCAAAGTGGGGCCCTGTCAGATTCTGAGGAGGAAGACCCGGAACCATGTATTAGGAGGATCGCGGAAACGTCCCTCCCGGATAACTTCAAAATGCCTCACATAGAATTATATGATGGGAGGACAGACCCGCGTACCCACCTAGCTAAATACAATAAGATGATGCAAGTGGCGCGTGTCAGTGAGGACGCCAAATGCATGTGCTTCTCACTCACCCTTACCAAGTCCGCGGAGGACTGGTGGAAAAGATTAGCTCCCGGATCAATCCACAGTTGGAAGGAGCTACAGTCCGCGTTTAGGAGGCAGTTTATTGCTGCCCGCGACCACGACATGGAGGTTGGTTCCTTAACCAACATCAAGCAGCAACCCACTGAGAACCTCAAAGCTTTCATTCAGAGAATGATGGAAGCTGCTGCAAAAACCAAGGTCAGCGATGACATGAAGTTGATCGTCCTTCAATCGGGCCTTACTGTCGGCTCCCTGCTATGGGGGGAAATGCAAAGGAGACGGGCAGAAACACTGTCCGAATTCATGTCAAAAGCTCAGGGAATCATCAACCTTGAGGATGCCTACCAGTAGGCCTTTGGAGTTCCCCCGGCTCCAACCCCTTCCGTGACTGCGCCGAGCTTTGCTTCGCAAGCTCCCGCACCAGCCTTCACGCTTCCAGGAGCCCGATTCACTCCAAGTGTGTATGGGCCTTCCGCGTCTGTTCAGACGCCGAGTCAAACCCATTTCTCTGGGTACGGAGCAGTACAAACCGGATGCAGTATCGCTCCTGGCATGCCGCAGCCGCAAGCGGAAGCCCCAGAACGAAATTTGAGCCAATCGCGGAGCAAACGAAGCGGAAGAAACTCCAACCGGGGAGACCATTCAAAGAAACCCCGAAAGGACTATGAGCCCAAGTTCACGGAATATACCAGTTTGATAGACTCGCGAGAGAATGTCTATCGGGCGACCTGTAATATGGTCAACTACAGGAAGCCCCCGAAAGTGTCTCACGGAGGAAGGCGTCCGCGAGACTTCAATAAGAGGTGTGAGTTTCACGGAGACGTGGGGCACACCACGAATGAGTGCCTTCAGCTGAAGGACGAGATCGAGTCCCTGGCAAGAGCGGGACACCTCGGTCAGTGGGTGAGGATACCCATTATCTATCCCGTACAGGGGGTAGTTCACGGAGCTGCATATTCCCCGGGACAGAGGGGGGCCGCTAGCGCTCCTGGAGCCGGTCACCCCCAAGCTCCCGGGTCTCAGTTCCCAGCACTTCCTGCTCCACCCGCTCCGGCGCCCATTGCCTTGTTGGCTCCAGGACCAGGCAACCCATATCCGCCCGGCCTTGCTCCGCCACCCGTTGACGGACACGTCGCCACCATTTCTGGAGGACCACACCTTGCCGGAAGTACCCGCAACTCCCAGAAGAGGTACTTGAAGGAGTTAGAGCACGCCGAGGAGATGTGCGCTTTGGTCCAATCACCTGCTCAACGTCCCCGAATGATGGATCTTCCCATCACCTTCACGGAGGACGATGCTCGACATGTGCACTTCCCCCACAACGATCCCCTCGTAGTGGAAGCCCAGATTGCCAATAAGAAGGTCTCACGGATCTTGATCGATAACGGAAGCTCCGTGAACATCCTCTTCAAAGCGGCCTTCCACGCGATCGGATTGACCGAGACGGACCTGGCCCCATGCCCCATCCAACTTCAAGGTTTCAATGGGGACGCACTCATGCCATTAGGCAAAATTCAACTTCCAGTCACCCTCAGAGGAGAAAGCGACGCTTGTGCCTTCAAGCATAGCACATTCGTGGTGGTCGGCTGCCCCACGGCGTATAATGCCATCTTAGGCCGACCAGTCCTGATCGATTGTGGGGCCATAACCTCGATACGCCACTTATGTTTGAAGTTTCCATGCGACGATGGGCGTATTGGCACCCTCCGAGGAGACCAAAGAAGTGCACGGAGCTGTTATAACGTCTCCGTCCGATCCATCTACACGGTCCAGAGGACGTTTGCTGCCATTCCTTTGGCGGAAGAATTGCCAGAAACTGGGGGTGCTCAGGAGGCATACTTTGACGAACTCGACCCAAGAGTGGGAATCGAGAAAGCAATAGAGCCGATGGAGGAAGTCGAAGAGGTGATCCTCAACCCGGGAGAACCCACCAAGGTCATTCAGGTGGGGAAAAACCTGTCGTCGGCCGTTCGAGATAAGATCGTAGCCACTGTGAAGGATAATCAGGATATCCTGGCATGGTGCCACGCCGATATGACGGGGATTAATCCCAATGTTGCGTGCCATGCACTCAACATAGACCCATCTGCAACTCCCATTCGCCAAAAGAGGAGGCCGCTGGACCCAGTGAGAGCCGAAGCCGTCAAAGCTGAAGTGGACAAATTGATGTCCATAGGCTTTCTCCAGGAGTCGCACTATCCCGTGTGGTTGGCCAACCCAGTTCTGGTCCCGAAACCCGATGGGTCCTGGAGAATGTGCATTGACTTCACGGACCTAAACAAGGCCTGCCCGAAAGATTGTTTCCCTCTCCCGCGAATCGATCAGATGGTAGACGCTACTTCCGGGTACGAACTCTTATCCTTCATGGATGCGTACTCCGGATACAACCAGATCAAGATGCATGTCGCGGACCAGGAACACACCAGCTTCCTCACGGACAAGGGTGTCTACTGTTACGTGGTCATGCCTTTCGGTTTGAAGAATGCTGGGGTGACGTACCAGCGTCTGGTAAACAGAATGTTCAAGGACCAACTGGGGAAGAACATGGAGGTGTACGTGGACGACATGTTGGTAAAGTCCAAGACCTCCGGGGACCACAGTGACGACCTCGAGGAAGCTTTCGCCGTGATCCGAAAGTACGGGATGAAACTGAATCCAAGGAAATGTACTTTCGGGGTCTCGTCTGGGAAGTTCCTTGGTTTCATTGTCAGCTCCCGCGGAGTGGAAGCCAACCCTGAGAAAATAAAGGCGTTCATAGATATGCCTTCCCCCCGGAAACATAAGGATGTCCAGAGCGTTACCGGAAGGATAGCTGCTCTCAGCCGCTTCGTATCCAAGGCCACTGACAAGTGTATCCCCTTCTTCAATGTGTTGCGAGGAAACAAGAAGTTCGAGTGGACCCCCGAATGCGAAGCAGCCTTTCAACATCTCAAAGAACATTTAACCCGAGCTCCCATTCTGTCCAAACCTGTCGAAGGAGAGGCGTTGTTCTTATACTTAGCTGTGACTGAGCACGCAGTAAGTGCCGCTCTCGTCCGGGAAGATGGCCGTATCCAGCTCCCTGTGTATTACGTAAGCAAGAGGTTATTGGACGCCGAGTCCAGATATTCGATGATCGAGAAACTCTCCCTCTGCTTGCTGATCGCTTCACGGAAGCTGAGGCCATATTTCCAGGCGCACACCATCAAAGTACTCACCAATCACCCTCTCCGACAAGTCCTGCAGAAGCCCGAGTCTTCTGGAAGATTGCTTAAGTGGGCCATGGAATTAAGCCAGTTCGACGTCCACTACCAACCACGTGTTTCCATAAAAGGTCAAGCTCTCGCGGACTTTATTGTGTAATGCTCTGGAATGAATGACCTCCCGGAAGATCCTGTCCCGGAACTTCCCACCTGGAAGGTCTACGTAGACGGAGCCTCAAATGAAAAAGGAGCTGGGGCGGGGGTCATCCTAATATCTCCCCAAGGACATCAGCTCCAGAGTGCCATCCGTTTCGCGTTCCCAGCATCCAACAACGAGGCAGAACACGAAGCCATGTTAGCTGGGTTACGACTGGCCAGAGAAGTCGGAGCCCAAAAAATCGAAGTATACAGCGACTCCCTACTTGTGGTAAACCAAATATCCGGGGAATACCAGACGAAAGGCGAAAGGATGGCTGCCTACGTGTCTCTCTCCCGCAACCTACTGCAGCATTTCAAAGGCTACCAAATCCGCCAGGTCCCCCGGGACCAGAACTCACTCGCGGACACGCTGGCCAAGCTTGCAACGGACCCGGAGATTGAACAGTATGGCTTAGTCCCCATTGGGCACTTAGAAGCCCCCAGTACTGAGACACGAAGGATAAACGCCGTCATCGACCATTCCCACTCCTGGATAGGACCCATCCTCAGATTTCTCACCACCGGAGAGCTCCCCACTGATAAAGCTGACGCAAGGAAGCTCCAATATCAAGCTCCCCGATACGTGGTTATGGATGGAAAGCTTTACCGCAGGGGGTTGTCCATACCCTTCCTTAGGTGTGTTGCCGAAACCGAAGTCAGCACCATCATCCATGAGATTCACGGAGGCTTCTGTGGCGATCATACCTCCGGGCTGAGCCTCTCCAAAAAGATCCTTCGACAAGGATACTTCTGGCCCACCATGAAGAAGGATTGTGTGGATTATGTCAGGAAGTGTGAGCAGTGCCAGAGGTACGCCAAGGTTCCGCGAGCGCCGCCTACAGAAATTTCCCTAATGACCAGCCCCTGGCCGTTCGCCGTTTGGGGCATTGACCTAGTAGGTTCCCTCCCAACTGGAAAGGGTGGAGTGAAGTACGTCATAGTCGCGGTAGACTACTTCACCAAATGGGCTGAAGCTGAACCTATGAACACGGTCACATCTAAAAAAGCACTGGATTTTGTCATCAGGAATATAGTGTGTCGTTTTGGGCTTCCACGGAAAATTGTGTCCGACAACGGAAAGCAGTTTGACAGTGAACACTTCACGAACTTCTGTGCTTCGCATGGAATTATCAAAAGCTTTTCCGCAGTCGCCAGACCCCAGGCTAATGGGCAAGTGGAAGCTGTAAACAAAATATTAAAGACCACGTTGAAGAAAAAACTCCAAGCCTGCAAGGCTCACTGGCCGGAAGAACTTCCGCGAGTACTCTGGGCCTATCGCACAACAGAGAGAACTTCGACGGGGCACACGCCTTATTCCATGACCTTCGGTTGCGAGGCCGTCATCCCAGTAGAAGCTATGATCCCCTCTCACAGGCAAGACACCTACGATCCTACCCGGAACCATGCCCTCCTCCAGGAGTCCTTGGACATGATCGAGGAGCTCCGGGAGCAGTCGCAGGTCCAACTAAAAATGTACCAAGGCAAGATAGCCCGACACTTTAACATGAGAGTCCAGAGCCGTACATTCGAAGTTGGGGATCTTGTCCTACGGAGAGTATTTCCTGCTACGCAGGATCCGGGAGTAGGAGTCCTCGGACCCAACTGGGAAGGCCCCTACGAAGTCCAAAAAAAAGTGGGCCATGGGACGTATCACTTAAAGAGACTCGACGGATCTAAAGTCCCGCGCGCCTGGAACGCGGAGCACCTCCGCCGTTACTACCAGTAGGCCCCGGACCATCCAGTCGGAAGTCCTTGGTGAAAATAGCAAAAGTGAAAAATGTGGAAATAATCCTCCCTGTTGTAAAACTCACGCCTAGCAGGCTAATTTAATGAAACACGGAGAGATTCACTCCGCTTTTACTGCACTTTTTATCCCTGTGTTCAAAGCTGCGTTTTAACAAGTGACCACGCGGTCCGGAGACGTCCGGACCCCACGCTCACTTGGGGGGTATACATGGCTAAGGCATAGCCATACGCCCCTTGAACAAAACGTACACAGAACACCACTTGTGTGCTAGCATTGTGTTTGAAATTTTTAAATTGTTTGAAATGTTTAAATTGTTAAGCTTAGGTTTATTCGTTGCCATGAACATGCTTGCATTACGTGTCATATGTGCATTACGTGCTTATGTGAAAATTGCCATGGAAATGCCTGCCATTATGTATCATGAGAATTATCTCCGGTGTAGCCCAGCGATGGACGGGACTGGGGGTTGAGGCACGTTCATAGAGCTACGCCAAAACACCCCCAACTCCCTGACAAGTCCTTTGCAGAATTCTCCGCGATCGCTGTAGATCTTTGCTTCGCAAACTCCAGCTCCGGGTCTCGGAAGGCAAAAGATGGCAAGATCCGCGAACGCTGTAGAGCTTTGCTTCGCAAGCTCCAGCTCCGGATCCCGCAAGGTGAAAGATGGCAAGATCCGCGAGCGCTGTAGAGCTTTGCTTCGCAAGCTCCAGCTCCGGATCCCGCAAGGCGAAAGATGGCAAGATCAGCGAGCGCTGTAGAGCTTTGCTTCGCAAGCTCCAGCTCCGGATCCCGCAAGGAGAAAGATGGCAAGATCCGCGAGCGCTGTAGAGCTTTGCTTCGCAAGCTCCAGCTCCGGATCCCGCAAGGCGAAAGATGGCAAGATCCGCGAGCGCTGTAGAGCTTTGCTTCGCAAGCTCCAGCTCCGGGTCCCGCAAGGCGAAAGTTGGCAAGATCCGCGAGCGCTGTAGAGCGTTGCTTCGCAAGCTCCAGCTCCGGGTCCAGTGAGGCGAAAGATGGCAAGATCCGCGACCGTTATAAGCCTTGCTTCGCAGGCTCCAACTCCGGATCTCACAAAATAATGCATGGCAAGCTCCATGGCCATTGCAAGTTTCAACTCCAGAAGCAGACATGCTTGATCCCCCCACTCACAGCCGGCTTTGCTTCGCAAAGCCCCTGCTCCAGGATCACACCTGGTGGGCGTGGCGATTTCCCCGACAGCAATAAGCCTTGCCTCGCAGGGCTCCATGCCAGGTCCCTGAAGTCAGCCACCATGAGGTTCGCAACAACAGTTAGTTTTGCTTCGCAAAGATCTAACCTTAAGTCTAGCGACGCTCACCAAAAGAGCCCCCGTTTCAAACAATGGAACGACTCACCTTAGCAATCCCAGCGAACAGTATAACTACAAGTCCCGGGACTGGCTATTTGCCTCAGGAAAGCTAAAATACGGTGAAAGGAGCCTGGCCGTTGGAACTAGGAAACCTTCGTAACCTAGAAACTACATGGGAAAAGACATCATCCGTTAAAGCTTCAAATGGGAAGTGCATAGGTTTTGGCCGTTGGAACCAAAACCCCATACGCCCCTACAACAGTTTCTACCGTATAAATGTCTACCCTAAGCGCAAAGATAAATAAAGAACTCGGCAGAAAAGAAAGGAAAATGCTATGATTATGGCAAAAATGTCCGCAATGAAAAACTCAAAATGAAAAATAATTATAAAACCCCTTCAAGCATTGGGGGTAACTACAGCTTCCACGAACGCAGCTTCGGGGGCATCGGTTTCAACGGAGGCTGGCGGAGTCGGCTCATTGGAAGGAGGAACTTGGTCATGAGAAGGTTCAGAGGTCCCCGCCTCTCCGGGATCTCCCGCCTCAGGAGCTTTAGCACGTTCGTCAATGTTGTAAGTTTGGACGTACGCCTCTGGGCCCTGATCCCACACGAGTAGCTTCTCCCTCATGGCTTCGGCATCATCTCCCAGATAGCCTAATACCTCCGAGTTCACTTTCCAGAGTTGATGCATGAGGACCACATGCGATATATTAATCGTCCTGTTCAGTATCACCTCAGCATCCTCCCTCTCCTTCAAGCGCTCCGCCTCGGAGGTTGCCAGCTGTGCTTCCGCGACAGTTACTTGGGCCCTCAATTTTTCCATTTCGGCCTTGGAGGCATCCCGCTCCCCCTTAAGAGAATCAATCTCCTTGCGCTGCTCCCTATTTTGGTTCAGCACGGATTGCTTCTCGGTCACATGTCCCCTGGCAGTGAATTGCAAGGCCCCGATCTCTTTATCCTTCTCGGCGAGCCCCAACTGCAGCATAGACACGAGATCCCTGCTCCTCTTATGGAGTTGCTCCTCCTCGTGCAGCTTACTCTGAAGAGTGGAATATTCCTCTTGCCGCTTAAGGAGGAGATCGTTTTTTGATTGCAAGCGGGCTTCCAGGGTATCCTTCTCCACCTTGGCTTAGGACAGCTCTTCCCGGAGCTTAGAGTTTTCGGCCTTCATCCCATCTGACCGCTGTCTAAACTCATTCTCTGCCTTGGCCCGGTACTCTTGATATTTGGCAAGATATTTCTTCTCCGCCTCTTCTTCAGCCGTACGCCGGGCCTGATCAATCTTCTCCGAAGCCCCCAAGGCCTGTTGGGTCAGCTTCTGTTTCTCCGCCTCCAAGGCCTGGCGAGCCAGCTGGCTCTCCTCCAGCTGAACCAGAGCTGCACCAACCTCCCGGAACGAGCGTTCCGCGATCATAGAGGCCTGCAAGGAAAGACAACAGAATGAGCTAAAGCCGGACCAAAAGAAGGTGATCCCAAAAAATAACAACTGACGGCTTACCCCGGACAGTTGCTGCTTCACAGCGTGTGTCAGCAACAGCGGGTCCTTGCTACTACTGATGGCCCACTTCTCAGAATTGAGCTCGCATAAGCTCAGGGCCATGTCCTCCATCATCTCAGCTCCGAACGGCGCCAATGCACGTCCGAGCCTGGATACCAGCCTCTTCTCCAAGGTTGGACCATCCAGAACCGCTCCGGCCGGGTGAAGAGATCTCACCCCCTCGGCCAGCTCAGCTCTCTTCACGGCAGACAAGTTATCTGCCCTTCCCTGAGTAACGGCCTTCTCCGCCTCTAACCGCCTCTTCAAAAAACTATCGGCCCGTTTTACACCCTCCAGGAGAGCAGCGGGAAAACTGGTTGGCTTCCGCGGAAAGTGGAACTTCAGGCCAGGCAGGGGAAGATTGGTTGTCTGAGAAGACGGAGACCCCGGAAGGGTGGACCCCCTTTGGGCTGGAGGAGGAGGCAGCCGGGGTATTAAGGCCCCGGTCTGTTGCTTTTGCTGCTGCGGCAGCAGAAGTAATGGCCCTTGTTGCTGCTGCTGCGGCGTTGGTGATTGTCTCTCTTGTTCCTGTTGCTGCTGTTGTTGTAGTTGTGGTTGCTGTCGTTGCTGTTGTTGTTGCCTTCGACCGGGAGAAGAGTGTCTAAGGCGTTTGTTCTTAGCGCCCTCAGCATCTTCTCCGGGACGCTTGCTCACCTCAGTTGTCCTCACGGGGAACACAAGCCCTTCCCCGTCGCTGCTGCTACTCGAGACCATCATAGTCTCGGAAGGCCCGTCAGCAGGGGACTTCTCCACCCTCGGAGACGCTTGCGCCTCGCCACTTGTCTTCTTGGGGGAGGCAGCCTTACCTCCCTTACCAGCCTTGGTCTTCCGTCCTTTCCCCGTGGACGGGTCTTGGCTGGTGGCAGCCTTCTTAATAAGCAAAGTAACCCTCCCCAACATCTTGGCTTCGGGATACTCTGCAAGAAACGTACAAAGCAAGGTTAACGAACCAACAAGCAATGAGAAAGAAGATAAGCGGAAGACAAGACAATCAACAACATAAAAGCACAAGCAAGCCCGCCAGCAGGGAACAAGAAACAAGAAAAAGAAAAGTTTGAAAGGGACGACCATGCACGAGAAACGTGGATGGCCTTCCCCGAGCAAAACAAAACATCGCTTCCTGCTCCAGGAAGCTCCCGTACTCCTTGAAGTCCGGGAATGACATGTTGAGAGAAGAAGGGTCAACCATGATGACACCTTCTGGCAGACTACCATCACTCAGACACCAGAGGAGCTCATCTACCCTATCGCAATACCTGTCGAAAGGTATCCTACGCGGATCTAGCCTAAGGAAACGGGGATCAAACCCCATCTGAGAGGTCCGGGAAACCTCAGACAGGCTGGGGGTGTGGATCAATCGAAAACTAGTCTTACCTCTCCCGGAGGTACTAGCCCCCGGAGCCCCTTCGTTAGGGTAAGCCGCGGCGTGGCGAGCCTCGACCTCCTCTTCCTCCGGCTGAGGGTCGGGGAACCTCTCCGCCCAACTAGGAGATAGAGTATTTTCGTCCCAAGCTGCTTGGGTGATCACCTTAGACAGCTCCAGGGCAATCTGCTCCTGGATATCAGCTGACACCTGAGTTTGCCCCCTGCCACTCACTGGCTCGATGTTTTGGAAGGAGGCAAGTAGCCTATACTCCCTCAACGATTCGGAGGTCACAAGTCCCTCCACTTTCAACTCTTCCTCAGAAAGCCCTTCGTAGAACTTGGACCTCCTTATCATCTCCGCGTAGCGAGGTGTCCGCGGAACGACTTCTGCAAAAATCAAATACAAGCGTTAGAGATCCTCCCAAAAAGCAAATCAAGTGCAAAGAAACAAAGTAGAAAAGGAGAGGAAGGAGCGCTTACCAGGGATTTTGAAGTCCAAAGATAGGGCTGGCACCCTCTTTAGCGGGAAGCCAGTCGTCAGGAACCAGTATTCCCGGAGGTCTGGAACCCTCGCGGTATGACAAGTGGGGCACATCACGTCCGGGTGCCTTTCTAGCCTGTAAAACCCCACCTTGTCTGAATGACCCCTCATAGGCTGAGACTTCAACCCGTAAAAGTATAGCACCTCCTCCGGGGTAGGAGCTTCCAGTCTCCGGGACTTGCAAAAGATGAACCACCCTGCTAAGAGCTTGTAGCTGGGAGGAATTAACTGGAAGGGGGCAATCCCCGCCTTCACACAGAAATTGGCGAAGTAACTCCTTAGGGGCAAGTGCGCCCCGCACACTATGTGTGCCCAGCTCCAGGCACCAAAGCCCTCGTGACTCTGGCTAGCTGACTCGCCCAGCACCGACAGACGGTGCCACATCAGACCTGGGATGTTCTTCAGACCTGCCTCAGAGGAATACAGCTCCAGCATGCCATAATTCCTGAAAAGGTTCAGTTTTTGGTCCATCTCCCAGATGGAACTATTGGAGGTTGGTGGGCTAGCCGCGACCGCTTTCGCCTTTCCTTTCCCCTTTCCACCAGCGACAGGAGAGCCCTTCTCTTGGGCAGAATCAGCCTCCCCCGCAGCAAGGAGTTGTTACTTCGAGATGTTCATCACTGGACAAAAGAAAAGAAAGAAGAAAACACTCTAAGCAGTCAGCACCCTTGTCATACCCTAGTGGTATCAAAGGCGTCGGGGAGACCCTCCCCGAAAACTGCTTGGAGAGGCTCCCACCGAGCTTACCGAGGGATTGGCACCATGCCACCCGAAGGACAGCAAGGAACCAGACTCAGACCCCGAGCCTAAGCCCACCAAAAGAAGTGTTTTTCCAGAGAAAGACACCCTAAAGGCGTTCATGCTTATGCCCTAAAATAGCAAAACAAGGGACGACTTTCCAAACGCAAATCGCCAAAGCATGCAGAAAAGGCTACTTATCGACTCACAATCAATCACATGCCTACCAAAGCCCTATTCACACATGCACATAAGCAATAATGGCAGAAACCTCTACTCTAACAACTACCAACAACCTAAGGTTTGGGAGGAAAGAGCAAAGTAGAAATACTTACTGATATTCGGGTAGTTGGAGGTTGAAGGAGTAACTGGATCACTGCACAGCACGATCGCGAGAAGTAAAAGCTGCAAAGACGAACGGCGATTCAAACCAGGAACTTCGGGGAATAAACCCACTGCCAAATCAAAAAGAAAAGTTTCCAGATACTTACCAAAAGAAATGGCAAGTTCGGGGGAGCGTAAGCTGGGAAGCCTGAGAGTTCGAAGGTTTGG
This sequence comes from Humulus lupulus, assembly GCF_963169125.1. Taxonomy (NCBI): domain Eukaryota; kingdom Viridiplantae; phylum Streptophyta; class Magnoliopsida; order Rosales; family Cannabaceae; genus Humulus; species Humulus lupulus. The sequence continues at coordinate 188,253,282 of NC_084795.1, read as the reverse complement.
AAATCTGAAAATCCTAAAGATGGAGAATCTGAAAGCGTAAAGAGAAAGAAAGGTCCTTTGCCTCGTTTTTATAGCAGGGAAGAGGCCGTTTCGAATTCCTCAAGTGGACGGTCCCGATCTTCCCATTCCGTGTGCATCAGATCCAACGGCTGGAGAGGAAGCGACGATCCTATTTATGACTCCTCGGATGGGAATAAAGTATTTATTTCCCATCATTACACCACCTCGGGCCCGGAGTACCATTAAAAACCGTCAAATCATTGGTCAGATGACTGACGCACGCATACTCAACCAGTCGCCTCACGCACACGTCTTGGTCGCAGAACCATTCCCAGAATGACACGTGGTCCTTGCCGCACTTGAGTACTTGATCTCAAACAGAAGAAATTCCCTTTCTTTTTCATACTAACACTCAGGCGGGAAAAAGGAACCCTTCCGGGAACACAGAAGGTGCCCCCTCGCCTAATCTAAGAAACCGATTGTACAAGCTCCCGGATCCCTCAAAGCTCCGTGACCTTGGGGGGTAAATGTTATCCAGATTTCCGGATAGCGTTTAGATTGATGGCCTCGGGGAAGCAGAATTCTCGATGTCTTTCACGGTAGGTGACCAGAGCTCGCGGATGAACAGAAAGGCTTCGCCTCTCCCGCTTGGTGTCCGGATTACTCTTCCAAGCAAACACAATACGGAAATTCGTCAACTCTCCCGGACTCCCGAAGGGGTATCCTTCGGGGAAGCTCCTTCCAGGAGAAGCTCTTCGAGTGGTCTCCGCGGAAGCAGTTCCGTGCCTCGCACGGAACAAAGCCAAACGGTCGAGTCCTGGAGGAGGCATATTTGGAATGATATCCGCCTGACACAGGATCCCGCCTGACACACCCGTCAGGTCAAAGCCGCACACATCCCAGCACGCCTAAGGGTACCTTTTCGCCTACTGTTCCGCTGACAACTTGGAAAAGACGGCTGACTTTGTGTGTTCCCCATACTTTCACGTAAATATACCCACATAGAGTCTTGTAGCCATGCTACTACAGTAATTGTATCCCTATTTATGGCTGGTGTAATTAAGACTCATGTACGTAGAGAAAAACCCTAATCCAAAACCCTAGCTATAAAGACCCCTTCATTTTACAAGAAGAGGGACGAACAAATCATAGAGCAAAAAACTCTACTAAAATCTCTCTAGCTTCATCTTCTTCAAGAGAACCCGAGAGAAACACTGTGAGTGTGTGAAGTTCTTGTGCACCAGCCATCTTACTGTAACCTTTTCCAAGTATAATAACATCGACTCGTGGACTAGGGCTTGTTAACGGCTGAACCACGTAAAAACGCTGCTTGTTTAGTTACATTTCAGCATTTCTACAGTTCTTATCTTTTTATTATTCCGTTAGTTATTCGTTTCCGAAAAACTCGGTAAACAAAAAGATTGATGCTTGTATTAATGATTGTTGCTTATTTAGAAAGGAGAAGGCTAAAATGGATGTTTGTCCTAAGTGTAGTGTTTCTAGATGGAAAGTTGATAAACACACAAAGAATGTTAAAGTTGGTGAGGCTGCCAAAGTTTTGAGATATTTTCCGATAATACCCCGATTGAAAAGATTGTTTAGCTAAAAAGAAATGGCTGAAAACTTAAGGTGGCATTTCACTCATAAAAGTATTGATGGGAAGATGCGACATCCAGTGGATACACCTGCTTGGGATTCCAATAATGAAAGATGGCCAGAGTTTAATCTTGAACCACGCAACCTTAGGCTCGGACTAGCTGCTAATGGAATTAACCCCTATAAAAGTCTAAGCTCCACTTATAGTTGTTGGCCAGTGATGCTTGTTATCTATAATTTACCACCTTGGTTGTGCATGAGGGACGAAAATACATTTTTGTCATTATTGATTCCAGGTCGTAAACAACCTGGAAACGATATTGATATTTATTTGGAGCCTCTTATTGAAGACTTAAATAAATTGTGGAATAATGGAGTGCATACTTATGATGCATTCAACAAAAGCTTCTTCAATTTGAAGGCAATGTTTTTGTGGACAATAAACGATTTTCCTGCATATGGAAATCTTGCTGGGTGTACAACCAAAGGCAAGACAGCTTGCCTGATTTGTGGTAATGATACATGTGCAACTAGGCTGAAACATAGTAAAAAAATTTCATACCAAAATACTAGGAGATTTCTCCCGTTTGATCATCCATATCGGTCTAAGAAAGCATGGTTCAATGGAGCTACAGAAGAAAGAGGCCCCCCTAAAGTTTTGAGTGGCAGTGAAATTGTTGAAGAACTAAATCAAATTGCCAACGATTTTGGAAAAAATATGAATCCCAAAAAAAGGAGTCGGGATAATAAGGTGGAAGGAATGTGGAAGAAGAAATCTATATTTTTCAATCTACCATATTGGAAGGTTAGTTTAATATATTTTGAAGTTATTTAAAATTGAAAGTTTAAGCTTATAAAATGTAACTTCAATTTGTTGATGATGTGTCTTTAATCTTTGTAGGTTTTGTTAGTTCGTCATAATTTGGATGTTATGCATTTAGAAAAAAATGTGTGTGATAGTATTATTAGCACATTGTTGGACTTGAATGGAAAATCCAAAGATCATCTTAATGCTCGATTGGATTTAAAGGATTTGGGTATCAAGAAGGCCTTGCATTCGGTGGAGAAAGATGGGATTATACGACTTCCAGCAGCATCTTACACACTTTCTAGATCAGAGAAGAAAATGTTTTGCCAAAGGTTATTTGATTTAAAGTTAACTGATGGTTATAGCTCAAACATTAGTAACTGTGTAGTAGTTGAGGAACGTAAGTTGATGGGGCTTAAGTCTCATGATTTCCATGTCTTAATGCAACAATTGTTGGTAGTGGCCATTCGAGGATTGATGGAGGATGGTCCAAGAGAGGCAACTATAAGACTTAGCAAATTTTTTAATAGAATATGCCAACATGTGGTTGACGTAAAAGAAATCATAGAATTGGAAGCAGAAGTAGTTGAAACAATTTGTATGTTTGAAAGATATTTTCCTCCTTCATTCTTTGACCCTATGGTACATTTAGTTGTTCACCTTGGACGAGAAGTGTTATTATGTGGTCCTATTCAATTTCGATGGATGTATCACTTTGAAAGGTAAATATTCTCAGTAACCTTTCAATAGTATAACATGAATTTCCCTTAACTAATGAGGAAGGTTCCTTCTTTATTTGTAGATATATGAAGTTACTTAAAGGGTATGTGATGCAACCTACACATCCCGAAGCATCTATTGCTGAACGTTACATTGCAGATGAGTCAATGCGCTTTTGTGCATCATTTTTGAAACAATCTAATGACGAAGGTTCCTTCATTGGACGTAATGAATATAATGATAGTGATGTGATACTTGAAGGTCGTCCACTTCATCGTGGTGTAACTGTTACACTAAATGATAAGGATCTAGCTAGTGCACATCGCTATGTATTATTCAATTTAGCTGTCACAGAGCAATATTTAGAGTGAGTGGATAAACTTATTATCTTCTAATTTCACTGTCGCTTAATTATTGATGGTGATTATTTTTTTTTTAAAATATAGGATGCATCTACAACAACTAAAAAAGAATAACAATACTTTAAGAACCAATCACACTCTACTTTGGAAACAACATACTGAGCTTTTTCCCTTGTGGTTAGAAGAAAAGGTATGGGCCAATACACTATTTAATTTGTATTAATTTGAAATTATGATGAAATTATGTGATAAAAATGTTTCCTTCTGTAGTTTTCTACTGCAGAATTTGATACTATGTTATAAAGATTAGCACATGGTCCTCGTAAAGCAATCATATCCTATAAGGGATATGTTATTAATGGGCAGCGATTTCATACTAAGGATGCAGGGAGAACGACACAAAATAGTGGTGTTTATATGGAAGCAACAACAATGTGTAGATCTAGTGCTAAAGATGATGCACAATTGGCTGATGTTGTAGGATATTATGGGTTAATTAATCAGATTATACTCTTGGACTATTACAGTTTTCATATCCCTTTATTTAGGTGCAATTGGACACATGTTGGCAAGGGTGTAAAGAAGGTTGATTGGTATACTCTTGTAAACCTACACCAAGGACAAAAAGAGTTTGTTAGAGAACCATTTATACTTGCTTCACAAGCTAAACAGACATTTTACGCAAGGGAGAATGAAAATTCAAATTGTTATATTGTGTTAAAGGCTCCACCAAGAGGACACTACGAATCAGAAATATATGATGACCAACATGATGAGAATCCGATTGCTCAAAGTTAAAAAGTACAACATTTTCTTATTAATCATAAAATGTATAGTCAATACTTTTTTATGATTTTTTTTTGTGCGTTTAGTATGATTTTTTTTATTATTGTACTTATTAAGTTTCTTGAATTGCTTTAAAAATTGTTTCCTTAACTTGAGCATTGTGATTGTCATATTTAAAATACATGTTTTTGTATGATGTAAATTTAGTGCATATTTCAAATTACTTTTAACTAAATCTCTTAATCTCTTAATCTTATACAAGTATGGAGACTAGAAAAAAGAAGCAGGATGGAAGTTTAGTCAATGAAAAGGATGGAGGTTTAGTCAATGAAAAGGAGGTTGGATCACCTTCAACTCAAGTTCACTTGCAACCTAGTGCTTTGAAAGCAATTGTGGCAGAAAAGAGGAGGCAATTAGCAGCTAAGTTTGGAAATTTGGCAGAGAAGAAGAAATCGAAGCTTCGTTTTGCATCCTCTACTAAGGTTGTAATGGATTCACCACCTGCATCTAAAAGATCTTATGAAGTAGCGTTTGGTATAAATCCAACAAATGAGGATGACAACGAAGATGAAAACATGTCCCCACAATGAGCAACTGCGTTAGGTAGAACCCAAGCAACATCTCCACTCCACAACCTGAACAAAACAAGAAGATCTCTGCGCCATTTTGTTGACAATGATTTTGAAGATGATTTTAACACTCCACAAAAGAATTCAGAAACTATGATGAACGAGTCACCCAAGTCTAGGTTGATTAGGCCATCAACCAAAGGTTCTCCTGCTGCTAATACAAGGTCCTCCCATCGCCAATCTATTTCTCATGAAGAAGATGTGCCTCTCAATAATAATCAGGAAGAATTTCTAGTTAACTCTACAGAGCATGTCACTCAAAACAAAAGAAAAAGAGGCCCAACAAAGCTGAAAGGTATTGCTCTCCAACCTGATGGTCATATTACTATAAGGTTTAATGCAAGAGGGCAAGCTGTAGGGGAAGGCTCGGTTAGTCTTTCATCATTTATAGGTCCTCTTGTAAGGGAACTTGTACCATACACAATAGCTGATTGGCGAAAGGTTCAAAAATCAATGAAAGATATTTTGTGGTCAACAATCCAGGTTCTAAACTTATATTTATTCATGTGTTAAAATCTTTTATTTTTAGGTGAATACTCATAAATTAATATTTAATGTGAATACAGACAAGGTATAAGGTGGACAAAGATTGAGAACGAGACTGGTGTATGAAAGTAATGGGAGACCTGTGGAGATCTTCCAAGTCCAGGCTAGTTACTAAGCTGAACGAGCTACCAAATGAACAAGAACGACTAAAATTAAAGCCTGATAATATCAAATCAGAAACTGAATGGAGAGTATTTGTGCGTGAAAAAACCAGTAAACAATTTCAGGTAACCAAAATTTTGATATATGTATTATATAGATTCTGCTTATTACAAATAAATTGGGTACCATACTTATTTCAGTTTGGTTTATTATCAGGAGAAAGATTGAGAAAAAAAAATACTCATTGCTTACTTAGCTGTTACATCTCTGATATTGATGAATTATAGTTTTAATGCTTTTGGTATCTATAATCATGGTGTTCACTATAAACAGTAGCATGTTTAACTTTCATTAAAGTTGTATTTAGCAAAAGAAGTTCATTATTCTTTTGCACTTGCTGCTAAGGTTGTTTATAGTACACATTAAGTTATGCTTTCCCTTGTATTTAAAAATTGAATTGAGTATATATATAAATGTATATATTTGAGCAATAGTTACACTGTCATTTAAAACTTGAACTGAATATATATTCTATTTAAAAACTTGAACTGAACTATTTTCTTTGCTGCCATAGTTACTATTTTATTGCTGAAATATTTTTCTGTGTACTGTGTTTACTATTTCATTGCTAGAATACTGGTTCTGTATGTTTCTTTTACTGCTAGAGTGTTTACTGTTGGAGTGTTTATTACATACTCTTTTCTTTGCTGCCATAGTTACTGTTTTATTGTTGAAAAGCTATTATGTGTACTGTGTTTACTGTTTTATTGCTAGAATACTGGTTTAGTTTTTTTGTTTTACCGCTGGAGTGTTTGGTATTCTGTATGTTCAATCGCTGGTTCATTTCTTATTTATTTTAGGCGATTAGCAATAAGTTTAAAGAGATGAGGAAGAAACAACTCCCACATACATGCAGCAGGAGAGGATATGCTCGAACAATGGATGACATGGTAAAAATTTAATAAATATTTTTGGTAGCTAAACATAAGAAAATATATGTTCTCTTTCTGAAAAATGTACTTGGATACAAAGTAGGGAAAGCTCAAAACCTGTAACAAGAGTTCAAGCTTTCTTAAAGACACACACAAAGAAGAATGGTGAACCTGTGAATGCACAAGCTGCTGAAGTTATTGTAAGTAATTTACCCTTTGTTTGTAGAAACATATGTATTTGTATGCACATAGACTTATTTAACAGTCAACTTGAAATGATTTATAGGAGAAGCTACAAGTTCTTGCAAATGAAAAACTAGATTCATGCACAACACAGAATACTGTACAAGATGCTCTCACTATTATATTTGGTCCTGACAAGAATGTTAGATCATTAGCTAATGGGAGGGGAGTAACTAATACAAAGTTAGCTATTCTAAGAGCAAGAGATGACCATATTTCACAATTGGAATCAAATCAATGTGAGATGAAGAATAAAATGTCTGAGATGATGAATCTTATTAATACTATTGCAAAAAGTGTAAACATTCAGGTAAATTAAATTAATTGACTTCTGTTTATTTTACTCTATTCATTGAAAATTATAAATGACTAAATTATTCTCAAACTTGTAGGGGTTTACTCAACCAAGTAAAGCGAAGTCACACATGCCTTCTCCTATGGTAACTACAATTTTAATTACTACCTATCATTTCACTTTTAAATTTTTAAGTATCAATATTATCTATAAATAAATATATATTTTATCATGTAACAGAGTGTTAATAATCTGAAGTTCACTCCTGAAAACAATGCTTGCAATTTACTTGATTGGAATGGAAGTGGAGAAATTGTTGCAGAAGGTCGATGGTCTTCTAGTGATCCTTTATGTGAGGTGCATCATCTTCGTCTTGGGCCTAATGCAATGAGAGTTTGGGTTGATGTTGCTAAGAAACCTATTGCATATTTATGGAGACCAACATCACATATGAGTACAATTGAAGAAGCGATTGGTTGCACTGTTGCTTGGCCTTCTAATAAAGTTACAATGAGGTAAAATTTCATGCAACTTAAAAATGATTTATAAATAGTACAACAAATCAGCTGTAGTAACTAATTATATCATCAAAATATATAGGAAATGAACATAATGGATGAAATTCAATTGTTTCTTGGTAGATATCTTTGGTACGTATCTTTGCATAAAATTAACTAATGAATGAACATGTGTTTTCAACTATTTTGGCTACATTTGTTTTCTTAATTTTATATATTTTTCACTCTTACAGGTGCACAACTAATGAATGAAGTGTAATATTTTGGAGGGACGCCCATGATCAACAAATTATGAATCAGTTTGTTTTAAAACTTTTGCTTATGTATTTTGTCTTGCAATATACTCGTACTTTTGGGATATTGATATTTTAGCTTTATGTAGCGAACATATTAAGAATATTTGAATTTATGTTAAGGTATAATTTTTAATGTGTTATATGTTTATCATTTGTTGCAATTATTCATATGTTAAAAGATAAAAAAATATAAAATTTTTTGTTATGCCATGAAATTGTTCATATGACAATTAATAAATGTTAGGAAAATGATTAATGATAACAATAAAGAAACGCTATTAAAAGTAAGGATGATTACAAACAAAAAATGCTATGTCTGATTACTAATTACATTTTCAAAACGCTATTACATATCTTTACATAACGTTTGAAAAATGCTATTAAAAGTAAGGATAATTACAAACATAAAACGCTACGACTGATAACTAATTACATTCTTAAAACGCTATTGTATATCTTTACATAACGATTTAAAAATGCTATTCACAGTAAGTACGACTACAAACATAAAACGCTACGACTTATAATTAATTGCATTTTCAAAACGTATTGTATATCTTTACATAACGTTTTAAAAATGCTATTAAAAGTAAATATTACTACAAACATAAAACACTATGGTTGATAACTAATTACATTTTAAAAACGCTATTGTATATCTTTCAACATCATTTCTGCATAACGTTTGAAAAACGCTATTAAAAGTAAGTATTTTCAATTTAACATAATCAATGACTACATACATAAAACGCTATGACTGACATCTAATTATATTTTTAAAACGCTATTATATATCTTTCAATAGCATTTTTACATCACAATTTAAAAACGCTATGAAAAGGTCCAGACTTTTAATAACATGGGATAATATAGCATTTGTAATAACGCTATCGTTTGTTAAAGATAGCGTTTTAAAAACGCTATGGAATGCAGTTTTTCTTGTAGTGTCATGTAACGACCCAAATTCACTAATAAGGCTTAAGGGCCTTGATTAGTGTGCCGGGAGGGCATAACAGGATTATATATGATTTAATGATTAAAAGCATGTTATATGATTATTTGAATATCTATGATGCATGACTATGTGTATTAGTATGCATGTAGGTCCTGATTAAGTTCGAAGGGCATATTCGTAATTTTATCCAGTTGAGGGCGTAAATGTAAATAATTGTAATGAATTGTTGAGACCACATTATTATGTGGATATATTTGTAATCTGTGACTTGAGGCGATCCTAGTGAGTGGTTCAGCGAAAAAGTCACGGCGGGGATTTATACCCGACTCGGGGCGAGTCTGGGGGTATTTATGGGAATTTAGAGAATATATTGGAGTCTATCTTGATATAGAGGAAAATAATTGGTGATTAGTTAGGTGTCAGGAAGTAAGCGGTAAATATTAGGGACATTCAAGGAATTAGCGAGAATTGGGTGTAATGACTAAAATGCCCTTAAGATGTTTAAAACTTTAGTTATAAGTGGGAGGGAAATATAGTCATTTGGCTTATAAGGGACAAGAGTTAAGTCTGCTTCATGCCTTAGTGGAATGTCTAGAATTTGAAGGAAGTCTGAAAGAAAAGAAAGAAAAGAAAAGGAAAGAAGGAAGAAGGAGATAGAAGTTTCTCTCTCGGTTTAGGTTTCTTCCTCATTTCTTGAAGGAATTTGGAGCTGAAACCAGGGAGAGTCTGGGCAGGAGCTTGAGGCTAGGGTCCTTGGTTTGGCTTGAGGAGTTAACAAGAGTAGTCCATCCATTTGAGGTAAGGTTTAAGGTTGATCTTCAGTTTCTGGTTCTTAATGTAAATTTGGATTTTGAGCTGAGTTTTGGTGGGAATTCTAGGGAATTGAGGCTGAAGTTTTGAGGAGTGAAAGCTAAGGAAGAGTGGAGAATATCCTAAGGTTGAACTTCTCTGTTGAAGGTAAGAAGCTATGATCTTGGTCACTTGAAATCTGTGGTTTTAGTTTTTTTTCTTGTTGGGTTTCTGAGTTCTAGGTTCAACTAGGATGATTTCCTTGATTTGGGGTGCATGTGATTGAGTTTTGTATGGTTGGGAATTATGGGATGAGTTGAGGATGTTGGGAGGCTTGTTTTGAAGTTTGGTTGAGGTTTGGTTGAGTTTTAGAAACGTTTGGCTCGGGAAAATTCAAAGGAGAAAATCTGTGCTGGGCTGTGCTGTGACTAGCGCTGTAACGCTAGTCATTGGGCACTACAGCGCTAGGCCCTGAAGTTCCAGAGCCTTTTGGATCTACTTGTAGCGCTATAGCACTCTCCTTAGGGCGCTGTAGTGCTACCCTGTTCCCAGAAAGGGGTTTTTGGGTTATTTCTTAAGGTTTTTGTCCGGGGGCTCGGGGTCTGATTCCACCACCTTGTTTGGTGGAATTAGGGCTTCCCGAGGGCTTGGGACTGGTCCCGAGGCTAGGTTTTGGAATTGAAGTTGGGAGTTGGTTCTAATTTGTGACTGTGACTAGGTGTACGTGTAACGACCCAAATTTGCTAATCAGGCTTAGGAGCCTTGATTAGTGTGCCTGGAGGGCAATAAGTGGGTTAATGTGCTTATATGTGAATTTATGTGTATATATGATTATGATGCATGTTTAATTGAGTTAAATGTGCACGTGGGCTCCGTTTTGAGTATTAGGGGCATAAATGTGATAAAAGAGATATATGTTGTATATGTGTGATATGTCTGTACAACACGATCTGAGACAGTCCTGGGGAGCGGTTAGCCGGAGAGTCACAATGGGGTTGAGGTTTGGACTCGGGATGAGTTACGGGGTTATTGGGAAATGAAAATAAATATTTGGAGATATATTTGAGGATAGAATGTCTAGGCAGGAATATTTGGGGAATTTACCATTTTACCCCCGGGGACGTTTTGGTACCCCGAGCCTTGAGGTAACCATATATATTTAAGCTGAATAAAACAAAATAGGGGAATGGTTTAGAAACTTAAGGAACCGACTTTAGCATATTCTTCCCAATTGAAGTTAGCTTCTATCTCTTTCTCTCCTTCACTCTCTAAGGTTTTCAAAGGGAATTCTTGGTGCAAGCTAGCTTAAGCAAGGGATTCAGCTGTGATAACTTAGGAGCTTAAGGCTTGAGGATTAAGGTTCAACTTCAGAGGTTTAAATCAGCAAGAGGTAAGCTTTTTCATGGAAGTTATGTCAAGTTTCAGCTGTATTTCCAAGCTTTGCATGTGGGTAGAATCAAGGCTGTTTTTGGGTATTCTAGTTGTATTTTTGGAGCAGATTTCTGTTGGGTTTTAGTGTTGATATTGGGCTGGAATGATGGTGTTATTATCTAGGATTGTTAGCTTGGTTTTGGTGGGAATTGGCTTGAAAAAGGGATAGAAAACTGATGTGGAAATCTGGGTTCGTTGTGGGCGCCACGGCCCCCGTGTGCGCGCGGCCATGGGAGGCCGAGAGATTCATGTGCGCCGCGGCGCCTGGTGGGCGTGCCGCGGCCCGTGTGGGGGTAAGTGGGGAGCTAGTCTCTGTTTCGAGGCTAGCCGCAGCTCTAGTGGGTAGGGCCGCGACCCTTAGAGCTAGTTTGGGGTTTTTAGAGTATTTTAGGCTTGGGATCCTAAGGGGTAAGGCTCGGGATGGATTTTATCACCCAGATTGATAGGTGTTGACGTGGTTCCTCGCCAATAGGAAATAAAGAAAAGAAGAGAAAGGGATTAATGCTTATGCTGAACCGAAACAGATATATGATCTTAGGAAAATGAAATGGTGACTCAAAGTACGTTTTTTGAGTGGTTCAAAGGCTAAAATCCTTCTACTCCACTAGTCAGTATTATTGCTATATACAGGATATTTGATTACAGGGTCCTTCTTACAATCAGGAATCCAACCTCTATCAACTCCCAAGGTCTCCATATTTATAGGAGAAGGCACCTGGGAGTTGGTAAGAAGGTCATCCCGTGACCTTCTTACCTATCATGTCAATTCTGTGACATTCATGATTAATTCCTAAACCTGACACATAAGTGTGGTCAAATCAATAGGTAAGGAGATAATGGGCCGCACGGCCCAACCCAGTCGTGGGTGTCTGAATACGCACGTTCCTGCTGCGTGTCTGAGAAGTCAGGGATATATCAAACACGTGATGTCTGATACATGCACGTTTACCTTGCGTGGTTGACTTTATAAAGTGTCATAGCCTCCAACACCAGCTCGTACTACGATCTGGGTACTTAACTCGACCTTCGGCCTTCAGAGCCCGGACTCCCTCCTTAAGTTACCAGAGGCGAACCCTCAGGTTACCTCGAGCTAAGGAGGTATGATCTTATGACGGCAGCTCCGGTTTTGGAGATGTCCACGAGATAATCATGATTAGGCCGCAGCTCAGCTCGCTAATCAGCCCGTGGGAAAATCAGGGCATACATCTGCCCCCCAAGCCCCTGCTCGTGGTATACGACGTCGTATAAGGCCACAGTAGGGACTTTTTAGGCTCCCACATGAACTCTTCACATTCCACATTTTACGCAGGCGCCCGATACGTGGAACATCATGGTTGGTGACGGTACATCTTCCGAGAACCGCATTTAATGGCCTAGCCTATGCCCAGCCGTCGTTTCGTATTTCGAGTGGAGGGCCTTGGATCCCACATCAGGGCCATCCAACGGCCCTTTTTACGTGCCCCTTCGCATATATAACAGGGGTGGCCACCCTACGCATGGGCCACCCTTTTATTTGAAATTTCTCAGAAACTCTCTCCTTCTTCTCTCTTCATCTTAGAAGGAAAAAAAAACCCTCTTCTTTGTGACTGCCATTCTCAGTGTTCTAGAAGCTCAGGTGTGAGGACTCCCTCAAAGCTTTGGAAAAAAATACTCCGGCGAAGCTCCCACCTAGGCGACACCTTCATCCACCTCCCAACCAAACACTCTGTAAGTCCTCTGACCATGTGTGTTTTGAAAATATTTTTCACTGTAGCTTAGGTAAATATTTACTGTAGCCACATGCAAGGGTTTACTGGTTTTTGTGGGTACGAAGGGTGAAAGCCTTTTAGGTTAGGGTATTTTTGCTGTAGGAAATCGTTTTAGGAGTATGGCTTACAGGATGCATTTTCTGGGTAGGAGTTTTGGAATTTTGGGTGCAAAACCGAGTAGCTTAGGGGACACGCTTCACAGGCGGTTTTGCCTTTCATACCTATTGGAACTTTCCCTCCAAGGAAAATTTTTAACCTGACCCTCCTGACACACGAATTCCAAGTAATCGGGGATCTGTTGGGAGCACAGGCGCATGTTCATTGAACCACGTGGTCTCACTCTCGACGGACTGGGCTTATCTTAGCTCGTGCAAAGAACACTCCTTTTGACTCTTTCTTATGCTTAGGTTACCTTTTCTGAAATCTTTTCTTTTGTTCGTTAGGCGACCAGATGGCACCGAAGAGGAACGCTCCAAAGAAGACCGTCGGCAGCTCGGCCTCCCAGCAAGACAAAGGAAAGGCGGTGATGCCAGATTCCCCGATCCCCAATTTTGGGCCGGCAGTGGAGCAGGAGCTCGAGGTGGCTCCTGATGCATTCTTTGAGGCGGAGAGGATCGTCTCAAAGATTACCGACCAGACGAAGATCAACAAGTTATTCCTCTCCCACAACATCGGGCTGGGGAGAGCATCAGTGATTGCCCGACCTCCCGCGGAAGGCGAGCGGAGCTGCGCGCTGCTCGACGAGGAATTCGCGGCCTGGAGCGGCGAGCACTTCAAGGCGGGGGACCTTCCTCCCACTGGACCAGTATTTTGCTGACTTCCTAAATTATGTGAAGTTGGCCCCATTTCAGCTCCCTGCCAACTGTTATCGGTTGTTGGCGGGGTTGAGATATTTATTTTTGAAGCACGAGTGGGAGGTCCCCACTACTGCGGATATTTTGTATTTTTTCTGCCTCAAGGCCAGCCCGGATCAGCGGGGGCGAGGCGACGGGTTTTATTACTTGACCCGATTTCCCAACACGGCTGCGGTCATCGAGCTGCCCAGCCACCCCAACGACATTAAGGATCAATTCTTCATGTCGACGGGGTTCAGAAACTGCGAGCTCTATTACATCAATCGCCCTCGTAAGTGCTTTTCATCCTTAGCTCGTAAGTTAAGTATCGTTTAGCTCCTCCTGTATCCCTTTCTGACTTAGATTGATCTTGCAGCTATCTTCGCGAGGACAGAGAAATCTGTGACCCTCGGGGCCCAGTACGAGAGACTGGCGGGCTTGCCCCACAGCGAGAAGGATTATCGCGTGCTTGTGATAGACGAGACAATGGTGGCCTGCAAATTGATTTTCCCAAATCAGACTCTGAACCTAAGGAGGCCCCGGGGGCTTCCCCCAGCCCGCGATACCAGGCCCATCATCATGGAGGAGGTCGCGGGAAATGAAGATGAGGAGGATGAGGACGGCGAAGTTCCCCTCGTGAGGAACAGGAAGTGGGCGTTGGGGGTCGCCCAGAGGACGAGCGAGGAGAGGATCCAGTCCGGAGCAGCCGCGAGTCCTTCTAGCCAACGTAACCCTTACTTGTTTAGGAGTTTAGATAGGGCCACAGCAGACCCCCGACTAGCTAGGTTCAATCCTAGGCAGCTCGTCCATCGTAACCGAAGTGATCCGGACCTGAACACAACCCTGCTCCATTGCGTCGACCGGCTTGTGTTGGACTACCAAGATAGCCAGCCTAGGGGTACCGTAGTAGTAGATAACACCCTAGCCTTTAGGTCGATCCTATTCGAGGAGCATGGGACCAACCTTCGGTCATGGCCATCACTTCGGAGGGGTGCCGTAGCTTCGGGGCTTAGGCAATATGTAGCAGAATCTAGCCCGGAACCGGAGTCAGATCTAGAACTTGCACCAGCCCGGGAGATAATCGACTTAGATTCTCCCGCAGGAGCTCCGGAGCCGATGGTGGTAACCATAGGTTCTTCTAGCCCGGGGGGTAGGATCCCTTTTAGTATACATATACTTTAATTTCTCTTTTTCCCCCTTTGTTTTTTTTCTGTATGATTGCTAACTCTTGTACTAACCATGTCTTTGTTTTGACAGAAGAAATGTCTCAGTCCGAAGAGAGCCTGCGACGTGCGTTTTCCTGGGGGAACTCCCCAGCTGGGGCCGCTGGGCCAAGAATGAAAAGACTCCAGACGTCCAAGCATGCCACCGGGACCCCCACCAAGTCTCCTACAAAGGAGAAGGAGCAAGCCCCAGCTGCCCAGGTTGTGGGAGCGGTTCCTCCTGCTGCAGGGGGAAGCAACATGCCCCCACCTCCTCCGCGAGCTCCGGCCCCCGTCCAGGATGCAGGGGCGGAGACCAGGGCTTCGGCGATCATACCCTCCGAGGTACGCATCCCAGTCAATCCCCAGGACCTGGAGAAGATCCCAGAGGCCTTCCGGGGAATGATGTATGAGTCGGCAAATTACGCCGTCAGCCACATATACAAGTTCAACGAGAAGGAGCTCCGGGCCATCGAGACAATGAGCCCGGTGGGCGTGCTGGAGTCTTCACTGGGCATGACCCTCACAGTAAGCTGACTTTACCCTTTTATGGCTTTCTATTATTACACTTTGTCCTGTTTTTTCTTTCTCTTTTTTTCTAAGGTAATTTCCTTTCCGCCTTCACAGAGCGCCGTTGCCCTTCACCGGAGCATCGCTAGGACCAAAACTCAGCTCGAGGACATGAGGAGCGAGCACCAGACTTCTCTGCAGGCGGCTAAGGATGCCCTGGCGGCCGCGCAGGCCGAGTTGGAAAAAACCCGCCCAAAGGTTCAAGAGCTCGAGACCACCCTTGCCACTGCGCGAACAGACCTAGATGCCGCGAAGGCTGAGGCCAAGGCCGCCCTGGAGGCCGAGCGGACAACTTCGGAAAAGGCCTTGGAAGACCTGTTCTACCATTGTTGGGCCTACAATCCAGACGCTGACTTCTCTTTCCTGTCAGCGAACCTCTGGGAGCGCTTGTTGGTGAAGTTCCAAGCTCGCCTTGATAAAGAGGCGCCCTCCGAGGCCGGGGAAGGCTCCGGCGCAGCTGAACGGGGCGAGACGGCGACCTCCAAGGGGCCACCTGGCAGAGCTTAGGGCCTCCTTCTCTCGTGCCCTTTCTTCCAACATTTTTAACTCCCTTTTTTGTGTAACCTATGCATGAGGTGCTTCCACCTCGAGACAATTTAACTTAATTTGATTTTTGATTGATTCTTACTTTTGCCCCTACGCATTTTGGTTACAATTTTTGAAAAACTTAGTTCGCGTTAATCTTTATCCATATCTCGAGCTTCTTTAGGAAGAATAACGATTAACAGATTTAAATTAACTTCTAAGTTTTGTGACCTGGTTATATCCAGGAACTTAATTTGAAAACTTAGTTCGTGTTAAGTTTTATCCATATCTCGAGCTCTTTAGGAAGAACAACGATAAAATAGATTTAAATCAACTTCTAAGTTTTATGACCTGGTTATATCCAGGAACTTAATTTGAAAACTTAGTTCGTGTTAACTTTTATCCATATCTCGAGCTCTTTAGGAAGAACAACGATCAATAGATTTAAATCAACTTCTAAGTTTTATGACCTGGTTATATCCAGGAACTTAATTTGAAAACTTAGTTCGTGTTAACTTTTATCCATATCTCGAGCTCTTTAGGAAGAACAACGATCAATAGATTTAAATCAACTTCCAAGTTTTATGACCTGGTTATATCCAGGAACTTAATTTGAAAACTTAGTTCGTGTTAACTTTTATCCATATCTCGAGCTCTTTAGGAAGAACAACGATCAATAGATTTAAATCAACTTCTAAGTTTTATGACCTGGTTATATCCAGGAACTTAATTTGAAAACTTAGTTCGTGTTAACTTTTATCCATATCTCAAGCTCTTTAGGAAGAACAACGATCAATAGATTTAAATCAACTTCCAAGTTTTATGACCTGGTTATATCCAGGAACTTAATTTGAAAACTTAGTTTGTGTTAACTTTTATCCATATCTCGAGCTCTTTAGGAAGAACAACGATCAATAGATTTAAATCAACTTCTAAGTTTTATGACCTGGTTATATCCAGGAACTTAATTTGAAAACTTAGTTCGTGTTAACTTTTAACCATATCTCGAGCTCTTTAGGAAGAACAACGATCAATAGATTTAAATCAACTTCTAAGTTTTATGACCCGGTTATATCCAGGATAGGACTTAGTTCGCGTTAATCCTTACCAATATCTCGCATTTTTTAAGAAAAACAACGATCAATCGATATGAATCAACTTCTAAGTCGTTAAGGTGACCTGGTTATATCCAGATACCATATGCCCCCCAAGTAACTAGGAAAGGGTCTTTCGTGGTTACTTTAGATTACACTTGAAACATGTACAAATATAAACAAAAAGCTGATTCTCATTGCTTAATACATAAAAAATGGCCTTCTAGGCCTTACAAGTGAATCATTGATAGTATTTCTTTAAATGGATGGCGTTCCAAGTCAGCGGGACTGCCCCTCCATCAAGCCAAGCTAACTTATAAGTTCCTTCCTTAATGACCTTGATGACTTGATATGGTCCTTCCCAGTTCGGTCCTAAGACTCCATCTTTGGGTCCTTACCGGCTAAGAAAAATCTCCTTAGGACCAGGTCGGCAACACTAAAGGCACGCCTTTTGACTTTGGAGTTGAAATAGCGAGTGATCTTTTGCTGATAATGGGCGAGCTAGAGTTGCGAATCTTCTCGCCTTTCATCAACTAAGTCAAGGGAATTGCACAGTAGCTCGTGGTTGTGGTCTTGGTCATAAGACTGGACCCTATGCGAAAGCACCTTAATTTCCACGGGGAGGACTGCCTCACTCCCAAAGGTTAGGGAGAAAGGAGTATGACCCGTAGGAGTCCGATGCAAGGTTCGATATGCCCATAGGACCTGGGGGAGCTGTTCTGGCCAGACCTCCTTCTCTTAATCTAATCTCTTCTTGAGGCTCGCCTTTAGAGTCTTGTTGACAACTTCGACCTGGCCATTCGCCTGAGGATAGGCCACGGAGGAGAAAATTTTCACAATTCCGTACCTTTCACAAAACTCGGTGAACAGGTCGCTGTCGAACTGAGTGCCATTATTGGAAACGATCTTCTTGGGCAGGCCGAATCGGCAAACAATGCTTTTAACCACGAAGTCAAACACCTTTTTGGACGTTATCGTCGCCAAAGGTTCTGCCTCGGCCCACTTCGTAAAGTAGTCAACGGCTACCACGGCGTAACGGACCCTGCCTTTTCCAGTAGGGAGGGCGCCCACCAAGTCGATCCCCCAAACAACGAATGGCCATGGGGACGAGATCATCTTCAGCTCGACTGGAGGAGCTCGGCCAACTGCGGCAAATCGCTGGCACTTGTCGCATTTTTTCACGTATGAAATCGAGTCTTTGGACAGAGTTGGCCAGTAATATCCTTGCCTCAGAACCTTTAAGGCCAGGCTCTGCCCCCCAGTGTGGTCTCCGCAAAAACCCTCATGTACCTCCTGCAGGATGGCCTTTGCTTCACCTGGAAGAACGCATCGCAGGAGAGGTAGGGAATGCCCACGTCGGTATAACACTCCATCTACCATCGTATACCTGGGAGCTTGATACAGGACTCATCGTGCATCATTACGTCCTTCAGGCAGCTTTCCCTCGATGAGATACTCAAGGATGGGGGCCATCCAGGTCGGCCTGGCATCGATCATCTCGACCTCCGTCCTGACATCTTCTATGCTTGGTTTTTCCAAGAATTCTATTGATACTAACCCCAAGGTCCCCGTTTCCCTAGAGGTGGCGAGCTTCGCAAGAGCATCTACGTTAGTGTTCTGCTCCCGTGGTATCTGTTCGATCGAGCCTCACCTAAACACGGACAGCTCAACTTTTACCTTTGCTAGGTAGGTAGCCATCTTGGGTCCCCGTGCTTGATATTCGCCCAGAACCTGGTTTACCACGAGCTGGGAGTCACTGAAGCACTGGACGGAGCTTGCCTTAAACTCCTGAGCTATCCTCATCCCGGCCAGCAAAGCTTCGTATTCGGCCTCGTTGTTGGAGGCCTTGAATCCGAATCTCAGGGCCGAGTGGAATCTATGTCGCTCGGGGGATATCAAAATGATTCCAGCTCCGGAGCCGTTCTCGTTGGATGAACCATCCACAAAGATTCTCCACGACGCCTGGGGCGAGGTGACTTGAGGTGAGTCTTCTGCGGGATCCTCCTGGAATCCCGTGCACTTTGCCATAAAATCGGCCAGGGCCTGACTTTTTATAGCAGTTCACGGAGTGTACAAAATCTCGAACTGACTGAGTTCGATTGCCCATTTTAACAAACAACCCGATGCTTCAGGTTTTTGCAAAACCTGCCATAAAGGCTGATCGGTCATGACGTGTATTGAGTGGGACTGGAAGTACGGCCTGAGCTTTCGCGAGGCCGTGATAAGGCAAAACGCCAATTTCTTCATCAACGGGTACCGGGATTCAGCCCCGAGAAGTCTCTTGCTGATGTAGTAGACTGGTCTCTGAACTTGGTCTTCTTCCTGGACCAATACGGCACTGGCTGCATCCTCAGTGACAGCCAGGTAGAGAAAAAGAGGCTCTCCTGCCTTTGGTTTGGATAGTACGGGCGGCTCGGCCAGATGTGCCTTTAGGTTGAGGAATGCGCTTTCGCACTCTTCTGTCCATTCGAACTTCTTGTTTCCTCGGAGCAGGTTGTAGAATGGCAAACACTTATTGGTGGACTTGGAAATAAACCGATTAAGGGCCGCCACTCTTCCTGTCAGGCCTTGGACATCTTTTCGTGACCTGGGCGAGGGAAGCTCGAGCAGTGATCTGATCTTGTTGGGGTTTGCCTCGATTCCTCGGGTATTGACAATGAACCCCAGGAACTTCCCTGACGCGACACCAAAAGTGCACTTCTGCGGATTAAGCCTCATGCCATACTCCCGTAGTATCTTAAAACATTCTTCCAGGTCGGAAACATGGTTATCGGCGGTCTTTGACTTGACTAGCATGTCATCGACATACACTTCCATGTTTTTTCCGATCTGGTCTGCGAACATTCTATTTACTAACCTTTGGTAGGTAGCTCCAGCGTTCTTCAGCCCGAACGACATGACCTTGTAACAATAAATGTTAGTCGGGGTCATGAAACTGGTGTGCACCTGATCTGCCGGATTCATGGCGATCTGATTATAGCCCGAGTACGCATCCATAAATGACATGAGCTCGTGCCCCGGCGTGGCATCTACCAACTGGTTAATCCTTGGCAGTGGAAAACAATCCTTGGGGCAGGCTTTATTCAGGTCGGAGAAGTCTATGCAGGTCCGCCATTTTCCGTTGGGCTTCGGGACCAGCACGGGGTTGGCGACCCATATTGGAAACTTGGCTTCATGGATAAAGCCACATTTTTTGAGCCGGGCTACCTCTTCCTCCAAGGCTTCAGCCTGGGTTGTTCCTAGGCGTCTTTGCTTCTGGGACTTGGCGGGAATGCTTTTATCCAGATGAAGGGTATGCATGATGACATTCGGGCTGATTCTCACCATGTCCTCATGGGACCACGCAAACACGTCCAGGTTATCCCGCAGAAATTTGACCAGCTCCACCTTCCTCTCGCTACAGAGGTTTTTCCCGAGCTTGACCATCCGTGATGGATTATGTGGATCAATGTTCACTTCCTCGAGCTCCTCAATAGCCTGGAGCTCGGATCTGTCCTCGCCTATTCGGGGGTCAATATCCTCACTTAAAACGACATTTTCCCCTTCGGCGCTTTGAGGTTTTTCAATCTCAGGATCAGCTAAGGGTTCCTGAGATTCTTCTTCACCACTTTGGATGGCCATTGCCAGCTGCCCGGGTTTAGATTTTCCCTTCATGGAAATGCTGTAGCATTCCCTGGCAGCGAGCTGATCACCATGGATAGTGCATATTCCCGTGGAAGTAGGGAATTTCATTGCGAGGTGGCGAATGGAAGTGACGGCCTCAAATTCCATGAGCGTAGGTCATCCAAAAATTGCATTGTACGCAGCGGTACAGTCAATGACCACGAACTCGAGGAGTTTCGAGACTGTTCGGGGTCCTTCTCCCAGGGTGATCACCGGCTCAATCGTCCCTATGGTCGCCGACCCTTCTCCCGAAAAACCATATAACATCATGGAGGTCGCCTTCAGCTCGGCGACAGTCAAACCCATCTTCTCTAACGTGGATCGGAATAGGAGGTTCACCGAGCTCCCGTTGTCGATCAGCACCCTCCTCACTCTCCAATTAGCGAGCTGAGCTGCCACGACCAAAGGGTCATTGTGAGGGAACTGGACATGGCCTGCATCTTCCTTCGTAAAAATGATCGGTTGCTTCCCCAATCGCTGCTGCTTCGGCAGGCGCTGCTCCGGGACGAACTCCACTTCGTTATGCACGTTCAGTTCGTTCACGTATCTCTTCTGGGCGCCCCTGCTCGTGCCAGCCAAATGCGGTCCTCCAGAGATGGTGGATATCTCCCATCCAACCAAGGGAGGAGGGACGTCCTGATCTATCCGAGACCCGGGCTGACTGGCCGGGACTTCTGGAGTGGGTCGACCTGCTGGGACTCTATTCCGTGCGTATTGAGCCAATGGGCTGGCTCAGATGAGGGTCTTAATCTCATCCTTTAGATGCCTACAATCATCGGTGTTGTGGCCAACATCGTTGTGAAAGCGGCAAAACTTGGAGGTGTCTCTCTTCCCCTTTTGGTGCTTCAATGACTCGGGCCTCTTCCAGGGGAGGCGAGTAGAATTAGCTAGGAAAATGTTCTCCCTAGACTGGGTGAGCTCTGTGTAAGTAGCGTAGACAGGCTTAAAATTTTCTACGGGCTTATTCTTCTTTTGGCCGTGCTGGTTGCCTTCACCATTTCCCTTTCTTTTGCCTCCACCGATCTGGTTGTTCTGTGTGACGTTTTGGGTCGCTGCCACGACCTCCGTTCCCACTCCAGCGGGCTGATCAGGGACCTGGCTGGTTCCTGCAGCTGAGGCTTCGACTTCCTCCAAGTTTATCCATTCCTGGGCCCTGTTAAGGAATTCATTAACCGAGCTGATTCCCTTTCTTTGTATGTCTTTCCAGAGATCCCCTCCGACGAGGATTCCAATTCTCATGGCCATGAGCTTGGAGCTATCATCCGCGTCTCTGGCCCGAGTAGCGACGTTCGCAAATCTGCTCAGGTAGGCCTTTAGAGTTTCGCCGGGCTGCTGCCTCACATTAGCCAAAGAGTCGGCCTGAACGCGGGCAGCTTGGGAAGCTCGGAATGCCCTCATGAAATTCACTGAGAAAGTCTTCCAGGAACTGATTGACTATCTCTTACCTTGCTTGAACCACTGCCTGGCAGGTCCAGTTAGTGTGGAAGGAAAGATTAGACACCTCAGCTCGGGGCCAATGTTGTGGGCCATCATCAGGGTGTTAAACATCCCTAGGTGATCCGAAGGGTCTCCGTCTCCATTGAACTTAGACAGGTGCGGCATACGAAAACCAGGTGGGTAAGCCGTTGCTGCTATGCTGGGGGCAAAGAGCTCCATCTCATCCCCAGAATCATATTCATCTTTTTCTTTTTCTGACAGGAGGTTCCTCATCAACTCCTCCATCTGGGCCAGGCGCTCGAGGGTTTGGTCCTGGTTTCCTTGGTTATTCCGAGGTTGTTCAACAGCTCCGGATCCATTGTTCATATTTGGTGGGTTATTGCCCCTCCTATCTTGAGATAGGTTATTTGGGGCATTCCCTCCGTTACGTACTTTGGACAGGGCCCCCCCCCCCGAGCGAGCATGGTTGTCTCCTCCTACCTGCTCCCCTCTATGGGAGTTAAGGCGATCCCGCAGATCGCCTCCCCGAGCGGCTTGTGGGATTTGTGCCGAACTTAGGTGCTGACGCAGGTCTCCGCCAGAAAGGTCACTCCGGCGACTGCCGCTCCAGTAGCTCCTGCTAGAGAGGCTTGGAGCTCGCCTTTGGTGATGAGGACCTGGGCTTTCCCTTGATGCCCTACTACGCCGGGAATGTCCAGCTGATGGCGGATCTCTCCTGCTACTTCTGTAGGCTGGAATATCTCGGACGGGCCGAGGAGGAGATGGATATCTGATTGGAGACGGAGGATGCCTGACTAGAGAGGCGATCCTGGTTCCGTCTGGACGGATCAAGTTCGGTGGGGGTCTTTCGGTCCTGCCAATCGGCTGGTCCCGAGCCTGGTGATTTGGACGAGGCGCAGGACGGTTGTTGGGGACGGGCTGATGCTGCGAGCCCTCCCCGGATCTCCGTTGGGAATTTCCTCGAGCTCCCCTGGGCGCTCTTGAGGATGGTTGGGATCTAGGAGTCGACGTTCTGACCGAACGGCTGTATTGCTGTTGCCTGGCTCCAGGCACTTCTTCAAAGTTTGCCTCTCGATGGTGTGATGAAGGAGTGGAGTTGGCTGTCGAAAATCTGTCCGAGCTACTATGCCTGGACTGGTTACCCCGGCGAGACTTAGTAGCCTCGCCTTGCCTCTCTCTAACATTAACGTTGGTTGTGAGAGGGGGTAGTCGGGCCAGCGCATCCTTGATCTGTTGGCTAGCTATTGCTAGCTGGCTCCTCAGCTGAGCATTCTCCATCTCCACCGCAGTGTAATAACACGGGTTTGGATTAGGTGACCGGGGCGTCGAACTTCCGGTGTCATCTTGGCCCGCTGGCTGCTTTCCTGGCCGCTGCTGGGCTTCAGGAACTTGTTCACCAGGGATGGCAGTATGATGAGCCTGCTGCCCATCATGCTGCCCTGTCTCGTTACCGTGCCTGGATCGAGTAGTCACCATAGTTGGATGTTTGCGACAGCACTAATCGAACTTGCTCTCAATGAAAGCACCAAACTGTTGACGCGGTTCTTCGCCAACAGGAAATTAAGAAAAGAAGAGAAAGGGATTAGTGCTTATGCTGAACCGAAATAGATATACGATCTTAGGAAAATGAAATGATGACTCAAAGTACGTTTTTTGAGTGGTTCAAAGGCTAAAATCCTTCTACTCCACTAGTCAGTAAAAATGCTATATACTGGATATTTGATTACAGGGTCCTTCTTACAATCAGGAATCCAACCTCTATCAACTTCCAAGGTCTCCATATTTATAGGAGAAGGCACCTGGGAGTTGGTAAGAAGGTCATCCCGTGACCTTCTTACCTATCATGTCAATTCTGTGACATTCATGATTAATTCCTAAACCTGACACATAAGTGTGGTCAAATCAATAGGTAAGGAGATAATGGGCCGCACGGCCCAACCCAGTCGTGGGTGTCTGAATACGCACGTTCCTGCTGCGTGTCCGAGAAGTCAGGGATATATCAAACACGTGATGTCTGATATATGCACGTTTACCTTGCGTGGTTGACTTTATAAAGGGTCATAGCCTCCAACCCCAACTCGTACTACGATCTGGGTACTTAACTCGACCTTCGGCCTTCAGAGCCCGGACTCCCTCCTTAAGTTACCAGAGGCGAACCCTCAGGTTACCTCGAGCTAAGGAGGTATGATCTTATGACGACAGCTCCAGTTTTGGGGATGTCCACGAGATAATCATGATTAGGCCGCAACTCAGCTCGCTAATCAGCCCGTGGGAAAATTAGGGCGTACAATAGGATTCAAGGTCCCGGAGGTTAGGGTTATGGCTCGAAGTTATTTATTGGGTTGGAACTTGATGGACGGATATTGTTAACGTGTTGTGACTAGGGTTTCGGCGAGGCTCACGTTAGAGGATTGTGCTCGGGGCATCGGTGCTCGGAAAGCTCGAAACTCAAGTAAGAAAACCCCTGTTTCCATAGAGCTTGTGTGCAGGGCTGAGCCCAATGTGTTTAATGGAGATGATATGCAGGGTTGAGCCCCATATGCTAGAACTGCGGAGCGTATCTCTTTATCTGCTTATGCTTGAATTCTGTACTTGTTGATATATGATGTTTGATATTATGTGGGTGATCGGCATGAGCCGGGAACGGTGTAGACCGAGAACGGCGAGGGGTCGGGAACGGCGTCAGGCACGTTGAGTGCTAGGCCGAGAATGGCAAGGGGCCGGGAGCAGCGTTGAGCACGTGGGGTGCGAGTTGCCAGGGCGAGTCCCTAAAAGGATACCTGGGATATCCTCACGGCGTGGTCCGCGAACCCAGGGCTTGTTAAACACCTGGGACGGCTAGGCCGTATGTGTTTAGCCGTTGGTGGCCTGTTTATATGCTTGACTTGTGTATTGCATATGTTATCTGTTATGGGTTTTCTTGCTGGGCTTCGGCTCACAGATGCTCTGTGGTGCAGGTAAGGGTAGGGAGAAGATCAACCAACCATGAGTACAGCAGGCGTGAGGCGGCGTGTACATGTTTGGCCAGCCTGGTTGCCACAGCCAGGGGATTTTGGGTGATGTTTGTAAATGAACTTAGATTTTGTCGATTAGTCGACTCAGAACAGTTTTGTGTTGTAAATATTTTCTGAACTGTATTTTGGGATCCCAAGTGTAAACTTTTATGATTTGCTATGAAGAACTACTAACTCTAATGTTTTTCTTTTAATTATGGCTTAGTTACACGGTTTGACTTAAAACCTCGATTAGCGAGTTCAAAGCACGATTTTAAACTCACTTAGTAACGACTCTAAGGAAGTAGGGCGTTACAGTACGCTAGGGCTTAGACGGGATCATGCTTGAGGATCAAATTGAACAAAGCTAGCGAAATCTAAAGGTAAGAAAACTGCACTCGGTTATGTATTTATGATGGGACTAAGAGATCCCTATATCTGTATGATGTCATAGATGGTATTATGCCATGGGACATTTGATAAACGACCTAAGGGTGCCGTGAATAATACTTGCGCACAGGGCGCGGCTCGGCCACTGGTAGCTGAGGACAGCTTAATATTCATTGAGCTCAGTTTAAGCGGGCTGGAGTCAGTGGGATAATAGAGGGTGCAGCCTAAGGGCGATAACCCTGGTTGTCATATGTGAATTGAATATTGATATGAAATGATGTACTTGGTATGCTAAATACTTGAATAACATGAATGTCTAGACTGTTGAGTGCATGATTATACTGTATGAGTTATCTAGTTGGTTGCTTGATGATTATGCTTTGTTATTGTGTTTTCTTGCTGGGCCATGGCTCACGGGTGCAGGTAAAGGCAAGGGAAAGTAGGACTAGTCCTGAGATGGAGAGCTTTGGGGCTGAATGTACATAATCAGTTGATTGGCCACCACGACCGAGAAGTGGAACAGGACGAGAAAAACCTAATTGTTTGTTTTGCCTTAGAGTGGCTAGTAACTGTATTTTAATCCCGAAATTTTGTAAACTGTCTTATAACTTTACTACTTCTGGGATCCCATGGAAAAGAAAATGTTTGATTATAAGAAATGTAACTTTTGAGACCAAAATCTTTTAACCCTAGTTCAATTGTAGTTTCAGTGACTCGTTTCTAATTAAATGACTTGATTAACAAGTCTTGCACCTTTATAAACACACAGTCTAACAGTCTTGGCTATCCAGGGCGTTACACATAAGTTATGATATGAATTACAAGTCTTTATTATTAAATGATTTTTGGATAAAGAGTTTTATTCATATCGGTCCATGTCATATATAATCATATTATATAAAGCAACTTTACCGAGATGTCTTACTACATCAATAATCCGAATCTAGATTATTTGTATCATCATGATACTCAACAAACCATACTTACAACTCGTATTAAAGAAATCCATAACTTCAATTTGTTGTTGTTGACTATTTTTATTCATTCATGTGATCTTAATTCTCTCGTATTAACACAAGATCACATCCTCAATAATGAATATGATATTTTTTTGATATTTTCAAAATTATTCAAACAATAATTTAATAATCTAAATATAACAATAATAAACCATTGTATTTATTTATTCATAGAAATAACAAATGTCTTTTACATGATTTTAGGACATACTCCTAACACACTAAGCGAAGTTAATGCCATTCATGGAAAGGTGAGTTGGTGGTGGTATGTTACTTGTGTCAACATTCATGTTACCTATGATAGAACTCTTTTCAAGAGCTTTGAATCTTAAAAGGAAGGGCATGAGATACAAATGGGCAATGAGAAAAGGTTCAAGGTTGAAGGAAATGGAACTATTGATTTTTTCTTCACATCTGGCAAGAAGGTTCTACTCACTAATGACTTGTTTGTACCGGAAATGAGTAGAAACCTTGTGAGTGGCAATTTACTTGGAAAACTGGGGATCAAGGTTGTGATAGATTCTGACATGCTCATTTTATCTAAAGACAATGTTTTTGTGGGAAAGGGATATACTTGTGATGGCATGTTCAAACTTTTTACATCTATTGACCATGTGAACAATAAAGTTTCTTCTTCTTCTTGTTATATGCTTGGCTCAAATTTTATTACTTTGTGGCATATTAGACTTAGCACATTTAAAAGGGCTGTCAAATGTGGATTAATTGATTGTGATAATGTTGAGCATGACAAATGTGAATTATGTGTTAAATCTAAAATGGTAAAGAAAACTTTTCCTAGTGTTGAAAGGAACTCTAAGTTGTTAGATTTGATACATAGTGATTTATGTGAACTTAATGGAATGTTGACTAGAGGAGAAAGTAGATATTTTATTACTTTCATTGATGATTGCTCTAGGTTCGCATATGTATATTTGCTAAAAAATAAAGTGAAGCATGATGTATTTAAGGTTTATAAAGCAGAAGTTGAAAATGAATTTGAAAGGAAAATTAAAGTGTTTAGAAGTGATAGAGGTGGTGAATATTTTTCAAATAAATTTAACTTGTTTTGTGAAGAACATGGAATAATTCATGAATGCACAACCCCTTATACTCCACAACAAAATGGTATAGTGGAAAGAAAAAATTGAACATTTATTGAGATGATTAATGCTATGATATTACAATCTAAAATTGAATTTTAGTTCGTGGGTTGAAGCCTTGCTATCCACTTGTCATATTTTGAATCATATTCCCATGAAGAAAAATAATATATCTCCATATGAGTTATGGAAAGGAAAGAAACCAAACATTGATTATCTTAAACTATGGGAGTGTCTTGCTTATTGCAAGAGCACCGATCCTAAAAGGAGCAAGTTGGGTCCAAGGGCTATAAGATGTGAATTTGTGGGTTATGCCCAAAATAGCAAAGCTCATAGATTATTAGACTTGGATTCTAATGTAATAATTGAATCAAGAGATGTTGAGTTTTTTGAGAACATGTCATGTAATGATAACAAGTTAGAACCAACTCAAACTAGAGAGCCTCAAGAGGAGACTCCTAGAATAGTTGGTGAGCAACCTTAATTGCCTAGTAGGAGCCAGAGGATCAAAGATTTGGGATCAAGCGAGAAGTGTTCTCCAATAGAGACACTATACCTTGTTGAAGGTGATAATGAGGAAGTTACTTGGAAACATCCAATAGTACTTCAAATAGAAGATGATCGCAAAACCTTCAAAGAAGCAATGTCCTCAAGTGACTCTGCTTTTTGAAAGGAGGCAATTAATGATGAAATGGATTCAATTATGTCAAACCACACTTGGGAATTGGTTGACCTTCCAAAGGGGTCCAAACCAATTGGGTGAAAATGATTATCTAGAAAGAAATACCATACCGACGACACCATACAAACCTTTAAGGCTAGGCTAGTAGCAAAAGAATAAAAACAAAGAGAAGGAATAGATTACTTGGACACATATGCATCGGTAGCAAGAACTACTTCAATAAGATTGTTGTTTGCCTTATCATCTATATTTAACCTTTATGTTCATCAAATGGATGTCAAACCAACATTCATAAATGGGGATCTCGAGGAGGAGGTCTATATGGAACAACCGGAAGGTTTTGTTCTTCAAGGAAATGAACATAATGTAACGCCCTAGTTACCCAAGAACAGTTACGGTGAACGGTGAACCGGAAATTTAACTCGCTACCCGAGTCCTTTGGTTAAAAACGTGCTTCTAAGTGTTATTAACAGGCTAAGGTGGAAAACCAATAAAAAGGAAATGATATATTTTATTTAATACATAAAACTGTTCATGGGCCCATAAAAATATTTACAAGTTATTTACAACTCAAAATGGTCATTACTGTTTCAAATTTACAAACCCGCCGACCTAAGCGACAAAAATAGGGTAAACCCCCTAGTTCCTCTGAGAACTCCTTGGCCGTGGTGGTCAAGCAGTTGCATATGTACACAACACCACCTAAGCTCTCCACTTAAGGCTGGGTGAGCTTTTCTTCCCCTTTACCTGCACCACATAGCACCCATGAGCCAAAGCCCAGCAAGAAAACACAATATAACAAAAGTATAATATCAAATGATGATCATAATAATCATACATAACTTATAGCTCTGAACAGATGAGTGAATATCACTTTGTGTTTATTATAACCATGAAAGAGCTTATAGCTCTAATCAGATGAGTGACTTAACACTTGAGGTTCTGGTAAACCATACTGAGTGACTAACAAGCAAGTCACTAGCTCAAACAGATGAGAGACTGATGTGTAAGTCTCACGGGCTCAACACCCACAGCCATGTGACTAAATAGTCACTGTTGCTCTAAGTGACTAGCCTTTGGCTAGACAAGCGCTTATAGTATTCATCGAACTTGAGGTTGGTTTGACATTAATGATCTTTTGAGTCATCCAATGCAGATGTCGATTAGATCTAATCTTTGTTGGCTTGCGTTGAACACGCTAAGGCCATTCCTGACTTATGAGTCAGCACTGTGTGACCAGTGCCCAGTACCACAGCCGAACTTGACTAATGAGTCACAACTTCACAGTTGATATTGACACCCTTGCCAATTTTGACTAATGAGTCAGCGCCATACACAAGTGAGAAAGATTTGATAGGCATTCAATAATCAATCCATGTCCACATTTACACATTCAATAGGCCTCATGAACAACCATGCATGTCACATATAGGGTGCAGTTCTCTTACATCTGGTTTGAGTGAGAATAAAACAAGAACGACTCCTGAGAAAGATCGACCTTTTGATTCCTTAGAGGTTACCTAATCATAACCAATTATAACCTCCATTAATGAAAATCAACAATGAAAGGGTCTTAGCCTAAATTCCACTATTGGGACCTCGAAACATGCCCACACAGTGAGTAGATTCGATCCCGGGCCTTAAGGATTGAAACCCCGAGCCAAAAACCCTTAAAAACACTCAAAACGGGATTCTAGAGGAACATAGCAGCGCTACAGCGCTGCTCAATTATGCCCCAGCACTATACTCAGAACCCCAAACCGCCCAACAAAATCCTGTGTAGCGCTACACCCAGCCAGAATCTCCCCTGAAATCTCTTCCTTTGACTCCTTCAATTCCAACTCAATTCTAATGCTTCCAAACCTCATTTTTGGTGCCAAATGAACCCAAAAAACATCCTCACATACCTGAAGCATCACAACCACAAGAACCCTAGCCAAAACTCCCAACAAAACCAATCATCCAACCTAGAAATCCCAACTGAAAACCAGAGCTAAAACAGAGCAAACCAGGGAATTTAATGGCTAGAAACTTACCTCAAGCTCAGCTTATGATGTTCTTCAATGGTGGAACACACTCCCAAGCTCTTAAGACTTACTTCCCAAGCTCTTAAGACTTACTTCCCAAGCTTGAATCCTCAAGTTAGGCTCAAAAATCCAAAGAAAATAGGAAGAAAACAGGTACGGGAGAAGCTTTAATCTATGCTCTATTTTCTGTTCTTTCCACAGCCTTCAATGGCTTATATCTATCCTAGGGGTGAAAAGACCAAAATACCCCTAGGTCTATTAAGGGTTTCTAAAGGCTCCCAAGGGCAAAATTGGTATTTCCCACCTATCTCGTTAATCATAATTAACGCTCTCCAATTCCCGCTATTCTCAATATTCTCAAACATCAATAATTCATTTCCCGTTACCATTTAATTCCCGGCAATGCTCTAATCATTAAAATCACCCCGAGACTCACCCCGAGCCCCGAACTTAAACCTATTATGACTTGACCGCTAATTAATATTCCAAGATCGTCTCATGCCGAATAGCTCGAAGAAACCCACATTATAATGTGGTGTCAACATTATGTCACCGACATGCATACAAATATACAATTACGCCCTCAACGGGCCAAATTACCAAAACATCCCTGTAATGAAATGTGGACCCACATGCATGCTTTTAACATCATATTATAATATAATTCACATAAACTTGCATATTATCAGTTAATGGCATAATTTAACAGTTATGGTCCTCCCGACATACTAATCCAGCCATTAAACTGCATAAGGATTTTCCGAGGCATTACACATAAAGTGTGTAGACTTGTCAACTCATTATATGGTTTGAAACAAGCTTCAAAACAATGGCATGAGAAGTTTGATAAAGTCATTGTTTCTAATGGATTTAGACACAACAATGCGGACACGTGCTTATACTATAAGACTTGTGGTGACTTTGCCATACTTGTGTGTCTATATATGTAGACGATATGTTGATTTTGATTAATGACATGATAAGAATAATAGAAACAACGATGTTTCTATATTCTAACTGTAAAATGAAAGACCTTGGAAATGTGGATACCATTCTAGGTATCAAAGTTAAAAGGAATAGTGGGGGTTTTGTGTTGAGTCAAACCCACTATGTTGAAAAAGTGCTCGACAAATTCAGTCATCTCAAAATCAAAGAGGCACATACACCATTTGATTAAAACACGAATTTTGAAATGAATGAAGGAAGAGCGGTGGATCAATTGGAATATGCAAGTGCAATAGGAAGCCTAATGTATGTCGTTCATTGCATAAGAGCGGATATTGCATATGCAGTTAGTAAACTTATTAGATTTAATAGTAATCCAAGTATCAAGCAACCATTGAGAGAATTCTTGGCTATCTTAAGGGTAAAAGAGAGTATAGTCTTCACTATACAAATTTTCCAAAGATACTTGAAGGATATTCTAATTCTAATTGGATATCAAGAGTTGGAGATAATCTCTCCACCACCGGTTGGGTGTTTACTCTTGGAGGAGGTACAATATCATGGGGCTCCAAGAAGTAAACTTGTATATCACACTCAACCATGGAAGAGAAGTTTATAGCTTTAGCGGCAACCGGCAAAGAGGCCGAGTGGCTTAGGAATCTCATGATGGATATTCCTTTAACCTTGGATATGGTATCAACAATTTCAATACATTGTGATAGCCAGTCCACACTTGCTAGATTATATAATAGTGTGTAAGATGGAAAGTCTAGACACATTAGTCTAAGACATGAATATATGAGACAACTGATTCAAGGTGGAATCATATCGATCTCATATGTTAAGACAAGTGAGAACTTAGCGGATCTATTTACAAAACCTCTTGTGAGAAGGTTAGTAAGTTCTACTTCAAAAGGGATGGGATTGAAACTCCTAGAATAGTAGATTCACCAATGATGGAAACCCAACTCTCAACTTTCACAAATCAAGGGAAAGATTTCAATGGGTAACAACAAGCATTGATAAGTGAGTAGTTTCAACACTAGAATTTATGATGAGTTCCATCCGAGATGGTTAGTGTTTGTTGCTACCGTGTAAAGGTTAAGCCTAAGGCTTTTAATGAAGTTCAGTTGAGTGTAACAAGCATCTATAAATGTAGAAAAGATGCTATAAGAACTTCACCTATGTGAACTTAGAGGTGGTGCCACCTCTCATGGGATTTGGAAATTCTCCCCGAAAAGTTCATGAAGAGATGTGCACATGGCCATGATAGTGCTAAGCGAGAAAGTTGGAAAAACAGAAGATGTGGTGGAGGTGTGTGAGGTATCACTGGTTTGATCATATGGAATACTTGGTTCAAGCTTTAAGCAACTAATGATTTCAATAAGACTTTGTGGTATTTTTACTAAGGTAAAGTTCAAACCAAAAGACACTTTATTTTATGCACCAAAACTGCTTTAAGCTGGAGAATGTGGCTTCTATTTAACTAAGTGGAGGATTGTTATGATTGGTTAAATACAAAAGATAAGTGTTAAAATACAAGAAAGGTATAAACATTTCGTAAATTTCACATAGTGAAGATGTGAAATTTGTTCTTCAATTGTAGGCACTTTTAAAATGTAATTTTTGGTCCAAAGTGATGCATGAAAGTATCTAAGGGTTCCCAAAAAGTTTGGAAGCATTTAGAAATTTTTTTAGGACCTTTGGAAGTGTCCAAAAACAGAGAGGGTGGCAATAAGTTGCCACCCAAGTGGCATAGCATCGCCTGTTGCTTAGGATTTCAAGAAACCCTAATAGGCGATGCATCACCTGCTTGCAGGCAACACATTGCCTACTGCAGTATGAGAAAGTTACATTAAATGCTCTTAATGACGTGTTTTAATAGTATAATCATATTGGTTAGACCTAATGATGGTGCTTACTCTATATAAGGGTCAAAATTAGTGTTTTGGGAGACTTGATCTCTCCAATCCCTCTCTACCCTCTCTCTCTAGCTCCAAGAGTCTCTAATTTTATTTCTCCAAGAACTCTGCAACGTGTATAAAGCTTAGTTTTGTGTTATTTGCTTTGATCAAAGGGTTCATTCAAGGTGGTGGTTTCACCTAGGGTTTTTGAAGCTTCATCAAAGTTAAAGAACACTATTGATCTACTTGGGTTTGCAAGTTCTTTCTTGATCTTTTTTAAGTCTATGTCAATCCATTTTTTGTTTAGATTCTATTTTTTGAGGTGGTGTTATCTCACTCTCCCCCAACGAAAACTATCTCATGCACCGAGTGTAGGGATTGCGCCCTTGATTATAGGTCATGGGATTGAGTGTGCCATGATACCATTATAGTTGAATGTCTACTGTGTTTGAATTTATGCTGTCATATTTGTTGGTACTGATTGCCTGGTCAGGAGATTGTTAACGGCATTACATGTGTAATGTATGCCATAGTGTTGATGCCATAATGTGGATACGATATCTGCCACAGTGGCGGGGCCATTATGAAAATTGAATGTCCATCCAATCGACATGAGTCGTATAATGTTTGGAAAATATATTGTTGGAAAGTCTATACGAGTAGGATGTTCTTATAGTGTATGCAATATATGATAATGTAATCTTCTTATATGTATGATTGTTGGGTTTTCTTGTTGGGCCTCGACTCACGGGTGCTTTGTGGTGCAGGTAAGGGCATCGGAAAGCTAGACCAGCCATGAGTTGGAGAGCTATGGGGGCGGTGTGTACATACTCAGCCTGCTCGGCCGCCACGATTGAGATATTTTGGGGAACATGAGTCTTTAATCGAAAATTTGTTGCTTAGATCGGTTAAGTCTATATTTATTTTTGGATGAACTTGTATTTATTTGAAACTTTTGGGATCCCTTGTAACTACATAACCCTTTTAAATGGAAAGTCCAACTTTTGACAAAAACTTTTTATACTTAAATCGTCGTTTAACCCTAATTGCACTTTTAAGTCCAAACGACTCGCTTAACGAGTTAAGCACTATTTTTAACACATGATGTAACTGCTCTTACTATTCAAGGCGTTACATATAAGTTGTCTTAACAGTTGTCCTTAGCGGATAAGCGGGATTCCTGAGTTTAGAAATGAGCTTTCCCGTGCAAATAACACTATAATGGAATTCATACAGTGACTTGGATTAATTATGGCGTTTGATTAAATAAGTTTATGTCCTTAAGTTGAGCAATTAGGGAGAAACTTAACTTAACAAATTTTCAATACTTTAAAAACATTTGTTCTTAAATCATAAAGCTTAGACTAAACCCATGAATTTATAGCCTTATCACATTATTCGGAAAACATGCCTACAAATTATAGCGTCAGAAATTCAGAAATAAATTTCCAATTGCATAAAGAGACCACATTCTTAAACCTAAAGAAAAGTTCCATTGCCGCTTTCTTATTTTCCTTATAAAATAAAAGTATTAAACACTATTTCTCGATTTATTAAAATTGCAAAGGAAAACGTTATGAAATTAGAAATACCAAGTTTGAAAAATACATTTTTAATTTACTAATCTTTTAAATTAAAAAGTTACATTTTCAGTAAATTAAGAAACCCATAAGTTTTATTATCCAAAAATATTTTATTTTCTCAAAATAACCAAATCAACAAATTTTAGTCCTAAGTGATAATTATTTTTGTGAAAAAATAAAGTCCTAACTCATACAAGAGTACTATCTCAAGATTTTTCAATAAAATATAAAAGTTCATTATATTTTAAGCCACTTAAATCTTAACCCTTAATCAATAAAAAGTTATCTTCTATTTACTTTAAGGAAAACATGATTTCACTAGTGAATTATGACTTAAAGTTTAAAAACCAAATCTGTCCAAAACATAACCTGATTTGACAACCATTTTAGAAAAATCTATACTCGCAATCTATGCAGTATTTCTTAGTTAACTATTGCAAGGATTTTAATTAATATAAAAAGGGTCTAAATAATTAAAACCAGCTAAACATGTTGATTTTAAACTTGCCAAAACATTGTTCAAACATGCACTCTTCAAGCTGTTAGTTTTTCACTCCAGCTTGCACATCAATCACAAAAAGCTTATAACTTTACCTAAACATAATGTTTTTGAGTGTTTCAAAATACTAAAATGAATTAATTTTCCTAAAGATTAAATGCTGAAAGTCCTATTTGAAAATTTGACAAATAACATAAGGATTAACCCATTGGAAGCCACTGTAACAACACCATATAGGCAGCAACAATTTTTGAGCATCTAAGTTAGAAAATTCATAAATCCCAAACTACAGTGAATTTTTAAAAATGGTTTCATTCATTTAATATTAAATATACCAAGAATGTCCAATTAAAATTTTAGCCACAAATTAGTTTAACCCATTGAAATCATTGCTCAAAGTCTCAGTATGAAAATTTATAGTCAACATTTCAGATTGCACATGAAACCTAAAAATGCCCATTTCTTGAGTTATAAAAAATGTCTGTCAGTGGCTAAAAAAACTAAAATTATGTACTCTTACCATATTTAACAGTGGTATAAACTTTTTTTTGAGAACATATTGTAAAATTAGGGTTTAACTTGTTGGAAGTCTCCTATAAAATCTGGCAACAAGAAATTTTTATAAACTTCTTATGGAAATTTTGGATTTCCACTAAAAGATCAACATACTGCACATGCATGCATCATATAATGATATAAAACACCTTATTACAACATAGATAAGAGATCAAAACTTTCCATCCATCTTAAAAACACAAATCAGAAGATTAAACATAAACTATTACCAAAACACAAGAATTTTACCTTTGAAGTTCTAGGTTTTGTTTCTCTTGGGTCCTTGAGCTTTTTGACCCACTCATCTATCCTATTAGCACCTTAACACTCATCCCAAACTCCCCATGTTTAGATTCAAACCAATCTTAGAATGAAGAAGGAAATGGAGAGATTTAAAAACCCTAAGCTTACCTTGAAATATTAGAATAAGGCGTGCATGCACAAGCTTTTAGATCCTCTTCCTACTTGAAATGGATTCCTAATCTTTCAACATACATGATCTGAGTTAGATAGAGCTCCAACTCAAAAGTATGAAATGTAAAAGCAAACTCACCTCTTTGATGAGCTCAATCTTGGGGGTGCTTGAATGGAATTCTTGTGAGGAGAAAGGGATATTTCTTGTTCACATTTTCTAGTGAGATGGGAGAGCTTTCTTGCTGAAATGTTGAAGAGAAAGAAGTAAAAAAATGAAAGAGGAGAGAGAGAGAGAGAGAGAGAGAGAGGCTAGGCTTGTAGAGAGGAAAAGAAAGTGTAACGTCCCAAATTACCTAATAAGGCTTACGGCCATGATTAGGGGGCCATGATGGAAAATTATGTGATTTAATTATGAAATATGTGTTTATCTGATATATATGTGCATCATCATATGATTATGTGAGTTATATTAAAATATGACTAGATATCCATGTTTACGTGTATTAAATATGCATGTTGGCCCGTTTCTTATTAGAAGGGAAATTTTCGTAATTTGGCCGGTTACGGGTATATTTGGAATATATGTGCATATATGTGTGGGACCACATTATTATGTGGATATATTTGGGTTACTCGACATGAGACGATCTTATGAAGCAAGTTAGCAGGAAAGCCACAACGGGACCTTTTATCAATATTTTCCACCTATGACACTGTAATGACCCAACTAATTCTAAGACTCTGGACCATTAAAACTACTATACATAGACACTACTTCCACGAAAATGTACATAAGAAACATTCACAAACTTTATTAAAAACTCTAAGTAAATGTTGAAATACATAAATTCTGTGTATGGGATCCCATTGTTTAAAAAAAATAAAACATAATTTTAACTTAATTAAAATTGTTTACAACACCAAGTGCGGAAAATACATAAAAATAATTAAAAAGACTGTAAATAACTTCATCCTCGAATCGTTCACGCAGTCCACCGAATCCATTCTTCCTCAATACACAACCCAAGCTGCCAAGAATCCTTCCGCCACCATAGCTATTTTCCTGCGTACATAAAAATAAAGGAATGAGCCTAATGCCCAGCAAGGAAAATCTACTAATAACATAAAACATAAACATATACTATAACATATGTCATATACTACTACAATGGCCACTATACTACTTGGGGCTTGTAAACTAAACAAGTCATATGCCCAATAGATTGGTGGGGCTTGCTAGCTAAGCAAGTCATATGCCCATAATTTATTGGGGTTTGTTAGCTATACAAGTCATATGCCCAAGATCTATAAACATACTATACAATGTAACATGCAATACATAAGATAAGATAACATAAGATAGCATAACATATCATATAAGCATACAAAATTCTATCCTATTTTCCTTACAAAAACTAGGATGTGAGAACGAGGAAGAGATTTGGAACACTCCTAAAACCAACAATAAAAAAAATGTGAGTATTTCTAATGAAAGAGATGATCAAGAAATGAACTAAACCACCAAGATGAAACTTACCGAAAGAAATGTGAGTATTTTTGGTACTAATTCGATTGTGAAGTCAATTTACCGAGTCGGCGGGAACCCTGGTAAGTCATCAGGAAATACTTCTGGAAATTCCTTTACAATATGGAGGTCTCCAACCTTTAGTGGTGTTTCCTTTACCACATCTGTGATGTTTGCTAAGAATGCTTGACATCCTTTTTCTATCATCCTCTGTGCTTTGAGAGATGATATAAGCGGTGTGCATAATCTTGAAACTTGTCCCATGAAGAAAAATCTTTGGCCGTCAAGAGTCTCGAACGTCACTTTCTTGCGTTTGCAGTCGATGGTTGCGCCATGCCTTGCTAGCCAGTCCATGCTTAGTATTACGTCGAAGTCCTTGATCTCCAGTTCTATTAGGTCTCCTTCTAATTCTACGTCCTCGATCTTGATTGGTACGCCTCATACTATCCGTGATGATAGAACTACTTTACTCGAATGCAACTCTGTTACAAACCTAGTTCTAAATCTTTCACAAGGTTTGTCTAGTTTTTCTATCATTCCTAACGAGATATATGAATGAGTGGCTCTCGAATCAAATAATACATAACATATATTATTGAGGATAGAAACTTGACCTGTAACCATTTTATTGCTAGCATCACCTGTTGGGGTTTTATGCCCTAATTAAATCCCAAATTCTTTGTAATCTCATTTTATTATCAATAAAAGAATAGAAATCATTTTTTGACTAGGTCAATCACTTTACTCACATGTTTTATTTTCATGATTATTTATTTAATATAAATTTCTATTAAATCCCGAGCATATAGCTAATCTTATTTATAGTGATGTAATCACAGTGGAATATAAATATGATTATATGTTCAAAATAAGTTAGTCCAAAGATTAGTCAGTGCCCAGGATTTACACTGACTTGCCTAATTACGATATGATCTACTTGCACATTATAGTGTTATGTTCTTTCGAGAACATTAGCAAAGTAGATAAGATCGGATGTATTTGTTACATCGGACAAGACCGATATTGACAGTTGATAAGATAAGTAAACATACCGTTATTATCTATTCTAGTCATATCATATAGTTGCCCATAGGTGTAACGCCCTACTACCTTAGATCCGTTACTTAGTGAGTTTAAAACAGAAATCGTGCTTTAGACTGACTCTACGTGGTTTCTAAAACCAAAAGTGTGAATAAACCATAACTTAAGGCTGTACTCTTTGAAAATGTTTAGTTTCATTGAAAACATTAAGTATCAAACATCTGGGATCCCAAAAATAAGGTTTACAAAATATTTACAACTCAAAAATAGATTTACACCAGGTTAACTATCAAAAGAATGACTTAATACAGCCATATACAAAATGCCCCCAACCAAAGCAGTCGGGTAGGCCGAACATGTACGCGCCACCCCCACGCTCTCCATACTCATGGCCGGTTGATTGACTCCTTGCTTTTACCTGCCACACAGAGCACCCGTGAGCCGAAGCCCAGCAAGAAAACCCAAATAGTACATAACATATGCATAGTATATAGCTAACATAATCCATTGATAAATAGGAAAACCATCAGACTAAACAAGCACGGCCATGCCGCCCCAGAGGCCTTACCAAAGCCTGGGGTCTCGGTCCTCACCGTCAGGATAACTCATGTATCCCTTGGGTCACACCCTGGCTATATGCACCCCATGTGCTGAGTGTTACTTCCGGCCCCAAGGCCGTACCCGGCCTTCACCGCTCTCGGCCTTAGCCGTTCAGTTCATTATAATCATTCAAACATATAATAATTCATTCAAGGTGATACATTTGCAAGTAAAACAATCTAGGGTCATGCCCTGCAATAACACTGTGGGCCCATGCCCTGATCCCGGGTGTTACGGTTTTCTTACCTTTAAATTCGGTAGCCTTGATCACCTGACTCCTTGAGCACGATCCTACTCGAGCCCTAGCGCTTACCTAAGAAAAATCCATAAGTCAAAGTCATCACCAAACCTCAAGTCCAAGACCTAGCCTCGGGACCAATCCCGAGCCCCCGGGAAGTCCTAGATCCCCAAAACAAAGTGGTGGAATCGAGCCCCGAACCCTAGGTCAAAATCCCTTAACAAAAACCCAAAAATCCCCTTCTATGAACAGTGCAGCGCTACAGCGCTCTAAAGAGGGCGCTGTAGTGCTACAAGCAGAACCACCCCCCAGAAACAGGGGCTAGCGCTACAGTGCCCCCTGACTAGCGCTGTAGCTCTAGCTGCAGACCAGCAAAACCCAAAAATCGCTTCTTGCGATTTCCTTCTACCATTTCAACTCCAAACTTGTCCAAATCTTTCCCAAGCCCAAAATCAAACTTATCAACACCTCACACTCATCCCAAGCATCCCAAGAACTCATACCCCAAGCTCAAGCAACCCAAAACTCAAGATCTACCATAATGAACCCAAAAACCAGAAATTCACTCAAACAACAAAGATAAGGTCATAGAAATCATACCGTGGATGGAAATTCAACCTTGAGTTGAACCCTAGACCTCCTTAGCTTGCACCTTCACAACCTTGACCTGATTTCCCCAAAAATCCCATCTATTTAGCTCAAATACACAGTTCAAACCAGTCATGCCCTAAAACTGAAATCTCCAAGAACTTACCTCAAATTTCTGATGTGATCTTGCTAATCCTTGCCAATCCTCAAGTCTAGCTTAGGATCCTTGATGCTCATCCTACCCTAGCTCTCCACTGAGCTTAATTCCAAGAAAATGAAGGAAAATGGTTGGGAGTGCCACAAACCGATTCTTTAAAGCCAAACCCTTCTGTTTTCCCTCTTTTCTTTTCTCTTCCTTCTTTCTTTCTTTTCAGCCTATAACTCTTTTTCTACAAAATCCACTAAGTATAAAGCCCCCCTTAACTCATCTCTTACAAGCCTAAAGACCAAAATGCCCTCCCTTAATAATTCTAAACCTTTATGCCCATAAAGGGACATTTTAGTCATATTACCCAAATTCCCACTAATTCCTCAAGTGTTCCTAATAATTCCTGCTCGCTACCCAATACCTGATTAATCACCAATTATACATTCCTCATCATCAAGATTAACCTCAGTATATTTTCCAAATTCTCATTTAAACTCCCCAGGCTTAACCCAAGCCGGGTATAGATTCTCGCTTTGACTTTTCCGCTAACCCGCTCATTCTAAGATCGTCTCGAGTCATAGATCACAGATATCAGCACAGTCATGCCCAACATGGCCAAATTACAATTATGCTCTTTCTAAGATAATCAGGTCTTCATGCATACTAATTCAGATAGTCATTCATCTCAAATAATCAAATAGTCATATAACGTGTACTAAATCATAATCATGCATTAAACTCATTAAATTCACACACAAAATCCCATTATGCCCTCCAGGCACACTACTCAAGGCCCTTAAGCCTCAATAGCGAATTTGGGTCGTTACAATAGGTCAATTCAATCTCAATTCTGAGTGGTTAGTATTCTAACTGATTGTATTATTTGAGTTCTTTGACTTGTTCGTTACCAGCTTACCCTACAGACTAGCCCATACTTACATCTTGGGAACTCGGTAGTATAATTGAGTGGGAGTGTTAATCATAGATATGAACTTTTGTAGCTTCTGATGAAGAAGTGAAACGATGGTTTCCTTTTAGTTTGGTTCAAGGTGTTAAATGATAGAGATCTCATTTCAGTAATTAAATTAGTTTACTGAAATATCATTTACAAGGAACTAAGTGTTTTAAGGATAAAATACAATGAGGGGTAAGACGGTATTTTAGTCCTATCTCATTGTAGACCATCTATAGAGGATTGAGTGACAATTATGGTTGTAACAATGGATAATTAATAGCATATCTATATTTGTTATAGAGCGTTCTATGAATTCAAGAGTGCAATTCCAAGTCTATAGTGGAGTCACGAGGAATTAATAAGTTAGTAAATTTATTTGTTTGATTTATGATAACTTATTGGAGCTTGATTTCATAGGCCCATGGTCCCCATTGTACCTTGGATAAAATCATCTAGATAGTCTCAATTAATTTATTTAATCATCAATTAGAATTATCAAAGTTGACCAGGTCAATTTTGGATAGTTTCACAGAGTTGTGTAATTTTGAGAAGAAAAGAGAAATTATGGCAGATTTATTAATTAAGATAAATTGGTATCTAAATTAATAAATAAATTTAAATCAAGGTTCAAATTATAAATAATTAATTTGATAAAGGATTTAAATAATTATTCAATTAATTAAATCAATAGAAAATAATACAGGCCTTGATTTTAAGTCCAACGAACTTATAATCAAATGAGAAATTTCACGGGCCTATAGCCCATGATAATTTCGACCTAGGGCTTCAAAATGGCTATTATTTTATTGATTTTTTAATTGAATTAAATGGACTAATTGTGTCTATAAAAGGAGTGCTTAGAGAGAAGTCAAAACAGAAGTTTGATAAGTCACAAGTCAGATTTTCTGACAGTTTTAGATTCTCTCTAAACACAAGTCTTTTTCTAAGCCACTTTGTTATTTTCTCTTCTTCTCTCTATATCTATCTCATGTGTTGAGAATTGCCCACACTAGTCTAGGTGGTTCTAAGGATACATTGGAAGATTGTGAAGAAAATAGAAGATCAGTTCAGTTTCTTGATAATACTCAGCGACAGAGAGGATACAAGAGTTAGAGAAACTGAAGGAAGGATTCTTTAATTCCGTTGCGTATACTGTAATTATTCTATTCTTTGTTTCTCTTGGAATTCAATTTTAGAAACATGTTTTAGGCTATCTCGTATTAATTTGTTTAATATTAGATATATATGAAAATAAATAAAGATCATGTATAAGCTTTTTCCTACAACTGGTCTCAGAGCCTTAGGTAATCTTTATTTTCATGCATGAACATGTTTAAAATTGGATTATTTGATATGTTTGAATAATTGGATGGTTTTCATGTTTTTATGAGCATATTGATTTTATGTGAATTTTAGCAATTTTTAGGTTATTTTGTTGTGTTTTCTATGCTATTAATTTTCATATATGCTTTATTTTGTGTAAAACATGTTAAAAATTAATTAGAAAATTGTTTTGGTTTGAAAAATTGCTCACAAATCTTTTTGGAAAAATTTGGCCTGGCTCCCATGCGTGCGCGCACACGCGCGCACCAGCGCACGCACGCGCGCGCCCCGCCCGCGCACCGCGTACTCCCCGCCCGTGCACGCCCACGCGCGCGCACGCCCAGCCAGCAGTGAACAGTAACCGTATGGACGGTATTGTTCATTGAAGTTTTTTTTTTTAATTTTTTTTAAGAAAATTAAAATTTGTAGAAATAAATTATTTATAATCAAAACCAAAAATATATTTTTTGTTTTATCATTTTTAAAAAAAAAAAAAAAAGATATTTTTGTTTGTTGAGATTTAAATAATTAGATATTTTATACAAAATTCAAGTTCAAATTTAAAAATAGACTAACAACTTAATTTTAAATCTTTTAATATATTAAAATATTTGAATTATGATATCAGATATTTAAGATATTTT
The DNA here is from genome assembly GCF_963169125.1 of Humulus lupulus. Lineage (NCBI taxonomy): Eukaryota > Viridiplantae > Streptophyta > Magnoliopsida > Rosales > Cannabaceae > Humulus > Humulus lupulus. The sequence continues at coordinate 188,210,029 of NC_084795.1, read as the reverse complement.
CATTTAAATTCTTGATATTTTTATTAAATCTTTATTTGAAAATATAAATATCTTTTTATTCTATAGTTTTTTAATATTTAAATTATTTGAAATTTGAACATTGTTAGTTAGATATTTTTATGGATATTTGAATTTGCTTAACTATTTGAAATATTTTAGGGTTGTTATAACTATTTTTATTTTATTATTTTTAAATGGTTAAAATATTAGATAATAGTTGTAACAACACAAGATATTTTTGGAAAATAGTTTAGATATTGATTTAAAAATTTTAAATTGGTTAAATTTTGAAAAATATCAATTTTTTTTCCAGCCAATTAACAAAATATATATTTTTAATAAATGGGATTTAAATTAACATTGGTTAATGGTTGATAAATCCTATTTAAATTAAATTAATATATTTTTTTTATCAAATTAACCTAAAATCAAGTTGATTGTTGATAAATGAAATTTAAATTGAATTAATTTTTGTAAAAATTTAATTAATTTGAATTTTTTTTGATAAATTCTAGATAATTAATTGTGGTATTTTTGCAAATGAAATAAATTGTGGTATTTTTGCATAAATTCATAGAATTGCTCATATAGTAACATGATTAGGCCCATCCAATTATAACATGTCTGTTTGCACTATATGTGGTATTTTTGCAATTGGGCTTAGATGCATATAGTGGCCCATATGTTTGTTAGATATATGGTATTTTGCCAAATAAAATATTCATAAAATGATAAGTTTTATTTGGGCTCATTAGAAAATGTAAAGTTTAAATTCCTCTCTTGTGGATGATTCCACTTGTGAAGGCCCATTTGCTTTGCATGACTATAGTGGGCCTAATCAATTAATAACAATTAATAAAACGAAGGTTTAAATTCCTGTCTTTTGGACCTTGTATGGAAGATAGGGGGCCTTTGTAGTGAGAACGACATACTGGACTCAGCCCTCCTCCATACAAGCCCAATTGTTAAGGCCCATTCACCTGAGTTGGACTTAATTGTATAGGTTCATTATATTAGTTAAACCTAAATATTGATTAGCAACAAAATAATTCTAAATTAATTGAATTTGTTTCAATGTCACACTTTAGAATTAATAAGAAATTATAGGACTTTGGTTTTAAAAATTTTAATCTGTTAAATTTTTTTTTTTGGGAAAACCATAGTCATTAATTTTCTAAAAATAAATAATAAAAATACAATTTTTAATTTTATAATGAGCTTATTTTAAGAATTTTATTCGATCTCCACCGTTGGTTTAACATAGTCAATAGCTTAATGGGGCCTCGAGGCGATTTGATTCGTCCCCCTACGGAAGGTGTTCATTAGTTATTTTGACAAGGTTAGATCTCAAAAGATAGATAATTATAGGTCAAATTCTACTAGACTCACCCCTACGGTGACTACTAGGACTAAATCTATGATTATTGAAACCGTGGGTCTAGCTCATAAAATAAGAGATTTTGTTTTCTTATTTTGATCGAATAGTAGGTTGTTAATAGTGGTGTCCATTATTAAATGAGTTTACAACTCTATTTAACTAGTGGTATTTTTTGATTCTCGCCAACCGGGACAAGGATATCATAGATTAGTTAAAAACCTAAAGAAATAGAGATATGCTTGTTTTTGGTATTTTTTCTCATATCTTACATATTTTTGTATATGTTGTGCTATTTCTTGAAATTTGTATGAATGGAAGTTTTATTGAGCAAATGTGATTGATTTCTATTTTATTGATAATTTGTAGTTTTAAGTTAAGTATTGTCTGTGTCTACTCCCATCCTTTCTCAACTTTCGATGGAGAAACTCACTGGAGAAAACTACCTTAATTGGAAGCAGAATATCAACATAGAGTTAAATGGTGACAACTCTGAATTCGTCATGATTGAGGAATCCCCAGAAGGAGCACCGTCTCTGCACGTTCGTGATGGCATCGTAAATTCTCGGATGGCACCGTGTCTGCACGTTCGTGCTCAACTCAACTATGGTCTGACGCAGCTCATGAATGAGCTTCAGACTTTTGAGTCTATCATGGGTGGACCTAGTAAGGGAGGAGAAAAGAAGACAAATACTACTACTGCTGCTGATCCAGCTAAGGCTGAAGCTAACCAAGCTTCGTCTTCAAAAGCTGGAAACAAGAGGAAATGTAGGTAAAACAACAACCCCATGCCTGCAAAGGCTACAAAGGCGAGTGCACAACCAAGTGCACAGACGCCTAAGGGGAAAAACAAGAAAGGTAAAGGTAAATGTTTTCACTGCAAAGAAAAGGGGCATTGGAAACAAGATTGCCCCAAGTTTCTAGCAGATAAAAACAAAGGTAATGATTATAGTTCATTTATCTTAGAAACATGTGTTTTAGAGAATGATAACTCTGTTTGGATTATTGATTCTGGATCTACTAACCATGTTTGTAACTCTTTACAACTTATTGAATCATGGGAGGAAGTGAATGAAGACGGCTTAAAGCTTCGAGTTGGGAACGGAGCGTTCGTTGCGGTCCAAGCTAGAGGAAGAGCTTGTCTAAAGTTCGGAAATAAATTTTTAATTTTAAAAGATGTATTTTTTATTCTGGATTTTAGTAGAAATTTAATTTCAGTTTCCATGTTGCAATTAGAACGATTTGTTATGACTTTCACAAGTTTTAATATATCTATTTCTTTCAATGGATCACAATTGTGTATTGCATGTTTGGAAAACGGGCTTTATATTCTGCGACCTAATGAACCCCTCGCTCTTAACAATGATTTATTCAAAGTAGCTAAACCTAGGACCAATAAGCGTCAAAAGACCGATAACAAAAATATGACGTATTTATGGCACTTGAGACTAGGTCACATTGGCTATGATAGGATTCAAAGACTTACAAAGGACGGACCTTTGAGGGAACTCACCTTAGGTGAATTACCTGTCTGTGAATCTTGTCTAGAAGGAAAACTGACCAAGCGTCCATTCTCTGCAAAGGGTGACAGGGCCAAAGAACCACTTGGTCTTGTGCATTCAGATGTTTGTGGACCTTTGAATGTACAAGCCAGGGGTGGTTTTGAGTATTTTGTCACTTTCATTGACGATTACTCTAGATACTCATGTCTTTACCTAATGCATAGGAAATCAGAAACATTTTCAAAGTTTAAGGAATTCCTAGCAATGGCTCAGAACCAATTAGGTAAAACGTTAAAGATCTTGCGATCTGATAGGGGTGGAGAATATTTGGATATGCAGTTCCAAGATCATTTAACTGAACTTGGGATTTTATCACAACTTACTGCCCCAGGTATTCCGCAACAAAATGGTGTAGCGGAACGCCGAAACAAAACCTTATTGGAAATGGTTAGATGCATGCTTAGTTACTCAACTCTACCAACTTCGTTCTGGGGACATGCAATTGAAACCGCGAATGACATTCTCAATGTTGTGCCGTCAAAATCAATCCCCAAAACACCTTTAGAACGCTGGAATGGTCGTGAACCTAGTTTACGCCATTATAGAATCTGGGGGTGTCCCGCTCACGTCCTAAGGAAAAAGGAGGGAAAACTAGAACCGCGAACTGAAGTTTGCATGTTTGTTGGCTATCCTAAAGGTACTCGGGGTGGACTTTTCTATAGTCATTCAGAAAAGAAAATGTTTACTTCAACAAATGCTACTTTTCTGGAAAATGACTATGTCCAAAACTTTAAACCTCGCAACAAAGTAGTTTTAGAGGAGATGGTTAAAGAATTGACTCCAACCAATGTTCCATTTTCATCAACGCAAGTTGATGATGAAATTCTCACTCTTCATGTACAACCGACGCAAGTCGATTTAAATGAAGAAAGTACCACTGTTCCTGAGCAAACAGTCACGAAGCCTCGTCGTAGTGGGAGGGTTTCTAGAAACCCAGTTCGCTATTGTTTGGATGGTGAAACCAATATGGTTGTTGGTGACACTAGTGATGATGATCCATTGTCTTTCAAACAGGCAATGGCTAGCCCTGAAAAGGAACTATGGCTCGAAGCCATGAAACAGGAAATGGAGTCTATGTACTCAAATTCCGTCTGGGATCTTGTGGAAGCACCTAGTGACTTTAGGGCCATTGGGTGCAAGTGGATCTACAAGAAGAAACGAGGTGTTGATGGAAATATCGAGACTTATAAAGCTTGATTAGTGGCAAAGGGTTATACCCAAAGAGAAGGCGTGGACTATGAGGAAACTTTTAGTCCGGTAGCCATGCTCAAATCCATTCGCATCCTCCTATCCATAGCAGCCGCTCTCGACTATGAGATCTGGCAAATGGACGTCAAGACAACTTTTCTTAATGGAAAGCTTGACGAAGTCATTTAAATGGATCAACTAGAAGGATTTAGAGTATTTGGAGAAGAAGGAAAAGTTTGCAAGTTGAATAGGTCCATCTATGGACTTAAGCAAGCTTCTCGTTCCTGGAATCTTAGGTTTGATGAAATAATCAAAACATATGGCTTTGAACAAAATATTGATGAGCCCTGTGTTTACAAACTGAAGGCAAATCAAATAGTGGTATTCCTGGTTCTTTATGTAGATAATATCTTGGGAACAATGTTAAGAAATTATCAGATGTGAAGAATTGGTTGAGCACTCAATTCCAGATGAAGGATTTGGGTGAAGCAAGTTATGTTCTAGGTATCCAGATCATCAGGGATAGAAAGAATAAAATTTTAGCTCTATCTCAAGCAGCTTACATTGATAAAGTGCTTGAACGTTTCTCAATGACAAATTCCAAGAAATGGCGTGTACCGTCCCGCCATGGAATTCATCTTTCAAAGGAGCAGTCTCCCCAGACTCCTGAAGAGGAAGATGCAATGAGAAAAGTTCCTTACGCATCAGCAGTTGGAAGTCTGATGTATGCCATGTTGTGTACTAGACCAGATATCTGCTATGCAGTGGGAGTAGTGAGCAGGTATCAGTCAAACCCAGAACCGGAACATTGGATAGCAGTTAAGCATATCTTGAAGTATTTGAGACAGACTAGGGATTATATGTTAGTCTACGAGGGTGGTGTTCTGAACCCTGTAGGCTACACCGATTCAGATTTTCAGACTGATGTCGATGACAGAATGTCTACTTCTGGAATAGTGTTTACTCTTGGGGGTGGAGCTGTGATTTGGAGAAGCGTAAAGTAGTCTGCAATCTCAGATTCCACCATGGAGGCTTAGTACATAGCTGCATCAGAAGCAGCTAAGGAAATAGTCTGGCTAAAGAAGTTCTATTCGGATCTTGGTGTTATTCCAGAAATGGATAAACCGCTTGTGTTGTTTTGTGACAATACAGGAGCGATAGACAACTCGAAAGAACTTCGAAGTCACAAGAGGAGTAAGAATATAGAAAGGAAGTATCACATTATTCGAGAATATGTGGCCAGGGGAGATGTGAAGGTTATGAAGATTGCAACTGAAGACAATCTTGCGGATCCGTTTACAAAGACACTACCAGAGGCTACATTTGATAAGCATATCAAGGAGATGGGATTAGTAGAATAAAGGAATTAGTTTCAATTAGTGCAAGTGGGAGTTTGTTGGGGTTTTATGCCCTAATTAAAACCCAAATTCTTTGTAATCTCATTTTATTATCAATAAAAGAATAGAAATTATTTTTTGACTTGGTCAATCACTTTGCTCACATGTTTTATTTTCATGATTATTTGTTTAATATAAACTTCTATTAAATCCCAAGCATATAGCTAATCTTATTTATAGTGACGTAATCACAGTGGAATATAAATATGATTATATGTTCAAAATAAGTTAGTCCTAAGATTAGTCAGTACCCAGGATTTACACTGACTTGCCTAACTACGATATGATCTACTTACACATTATAGTGTTATGTTCTTTCCAGAACATTAGCAGAGTAGATAAGATCGGATGTATTTGTTACATCGGACAGAACCGATATTGACAGTTGATAAGATAAGTAAACATACTGTTATTATCTATTCTAGTCATATCATATAGTTGACCATAGGTCAATTCAATCTCAATTCTGAGTGGTTAGTATTCTAACTAATTGTATTATTTGAGTTCTTTGACTTGTTCGTTACCAGCTTACCCTACAGACTAGCCCATACTTACATCATGGGAACTCGGTAGTATAATTGAGTGGGAGTGTTAATCATAGATATGAACTTCTATAGCTTCTGATGAAGAAGTGAAACGATGGTTTCCTTTTAGTTTGGTTCAAGGTGTTAAATGATAGAGATCTCATTTCAGTAATTAAATTAGTTTTCTGAAATATCATTTACAAGGAACTAAGTGTTTTAAGGATAAAATACAATGAGGGGTAAGACGGTATTTTAGTCCTATCTCATTGTAGACCGTCTATAGTGGATTGAGTGACAATTATGGTTGTAACAATGGATAATTAATAGCATATCTATATTTGTTATAGAGTGTTCTATGAATTCAAGAGTGCAATTCCAAGTCTATAGTGGAGTCACGAGGAATTAATAAGTTAGTAAATTTATTTGTTTGATTTATGATAACTTATTGGAGCTTGATTTCAGAGGCCCATGGTCCCCATTGTACCTTGGATAAAATCATCTACATAGTCTCAACTAATTGATTTAATCATCAATTAGAATTATCAAACTTGACCAGGTCAATTTTGGATAGTTTCACAGAGTTGTGTAATTTTGAGAAGAAAAGAGAAATTATGGCAGATTTATTAATTAAGATAAATTAGTATCTAAATTAATAAATAAATTTAAATCAAGGTTCAAATTATAAATAATTAATTTGATAAAGGATTTAAATAATTATTTAATTAATTAAATCAATAGAAAATAATACATGCCTTGATTTTAAGTCCAACGGGCTTATAATCAAATGGGAAATTTCACGGGCCTATAGCCCATGATAATTTCGACCTAGGGCTTCAAAATGGCTATTATTTTATTGATTTTTTAATTGAATTAAATGGCCTAATTGAGTCTATAAAAGGAGTGCTTAGAGAGAAGTCAAAATATAATTTTGATAAGTCACAAGTCAGATTTTCTGATAGTTTTAGATTCTCTCTAAACACAAGTCTTTTTCTAAGCCACTTTGTTATTTTCTCTTCTTCTCTCTATATCTATCTCATGTGTTGAGAATTGCCCACACTAGTCTAGGTGGTTCTAAGGATACATTGGAAGATTGTGAAGAAAATAGAAGATCAGTTCAGTTTTTTGATAATACTCAGCGACAGAGAGGATACAAGAGTTAGAGAAACTGGAGGAATGACTCTTTAACTCCGCTGCGTATACTGTAAGTATTCTATTCTTTGTTTCTCTTTGAATTCAATTTTAGAAACATGTTTTAGGCAATCTCGTATTAATTTTTTTAATATTAGATATACTTGAAAATAAATAAAGATCATGTATAAGCTTTATCCTACATCACCTTCTCCTTGGGTTAAGGCAAATACCCTGGCAGGAACCATCTTGTCTTCCTTTTTCCCCTCTGGCTTGAGCTGGGGACAGTCTCTCTTCTGGTGTCTTTCCTGACCACAGTTGTAGCATCCCTTGGTGTTTTCCCGGCATTCACCAGTATGTTTCTTCTGGCATTTAGCACATTGCGGGTATTCTACATACCCCGGCCTATTACTTCCATTTTTCGTCCGTCCCTTTTATCGCTATCGGACTGCTTACTGTCAAGATGCCTTCTTTTCTGACCGTTATTGTTGTTGGACCGATTGTTGTTGTTGTTGTGGTTGTTTAGACCATTCTGAGGTTGACTTGGCTACTTAGGCTCAGGCTTATTGGCCTCCTCTTTACTAACATTCGCCTATAGCCTTTCTACTTCTATTGCCGTTTCTATAACATCGACATAGGTAGTATTTCTTGGGTTGGCTAGTTTAACCCCTAGTTAAATCTTCAGTCGAAGTCCTCTAACGAACTTGGTCACCCTCAGAAAGTAAGTTGGAACCATTTCCAGTGCAAACTTGACTAAACTCCCTTGCTTCAGACCAGCGTACTCCTTGACTCGTGAAGCGATGACTGCCGAATTGTAGTACTTTTTATGGAACAACTCCACAAATCTGGTCCAAGTCATGGTTGCGACATCGTGAGTCTGCTGAACTAAGTCCCACCATATTCTAGCATCTTTCTTGACCAAAGATGAAATGCAGGATATGCAGTTCGCGTTGCCGAGATTCATGTGCGTCAGGATTGGCTCCACATTTCTGAGCCATTCTTCCACCTCGAAGGGGTCTGTTGTCCCTTCAAAGTTCGAAGCATGTTGCTTAGGAAACCGCTCATAAACTGGCTCCATGTGCTGAGCTGGGTATGGCCCATAGTTCCCCATTGGCCATCCCCCATATGGACACACTTGTTGGGGTGCAGGAGCCATTTACTGAGGCTGTGGCTGTGGCGGAGGCTGAGTCTGAGGCAGAGCCTATTGTCGTTGTTGCTGTAGTAATTCCTCAACTTGCTATCGTAGTCTGACAATTTCCGCAGTGTTGTCAACTGGCGGCGGCGGCGCACTTCGGTTGGCAGTAGCACGCACTCCCCTTCTACGAACCGGAGGGGCTTCATTGCTCTCAGGAGCAGCGTTGGAGGCGTTAGCATTGGTACGAGCGGACCTTCTGAGTGATATCTTAGAAGATTTCTAACAGTTAAGAAAAACATGTTAGAACTTTACCCTAATAGGCTCTAAGGCAAAACTTAATCTAAGCAAACATAACTCGGACCTATTAATTATGATTTCTTATGAAAATTATATAAACCTTCTTTATCATTAGAGTGGGTTTCTATACTTAGAAAAATAAGCCATCTTTATTATTTTCTAAAACTGTTTCTAATCATCCTATATGACTTAATTCTCAGGCTCGAAACTCATCGTTGTTCCAAAGTTAACCACATTGAGGGAGGGATGGGATCAGTAAAAATCGTTTCCACTACTATGGCCCCTATCTCTCAATATGGAACCGAGTCCATTGATTTGTATTCACCCTCACCGAACTTAGTCATTATTTATTATTTATTATGATTGCAAAAGAAAATCAAACTCATACATGTCATCAAAAAACAATGATACTTATTTGGAATTTTTTTTTCACTATGTACAATCATAAAAGAAAACAAATAATAAATTAAAATAAATAAAAAAACTAATCTATTCTAAAAATCGGGATCTTCTACATCCAATCCTTCATCTAACATACCATCGTCTATTTCTTCATAGTTATCATTATCTTGAGCCTCAAAATTCCCCCGAGGAAGATTCGTAAAAATTCTATGTTTTTTCTCATTTGTAAATTGGAACTCCATCTTAGAGGAGCACCTAAGTATGAGAAAGTAATATCTCATAGCTACAGGTAACTCATCTTCATCATCTATCGTCTCCCATATATCTTCTAAAGCTGCAATCACAGTTGGATAATCTTTGAAAAGTATAATTACAAAAACGTATTGCTCCGTTGATCTCATCATGATCTGCTTAGTTTCTTGGAGGTGACCTATCTCCCCGTGGAATAAAAGTAGTCTTCAAGTGATTCTTTCTAGTGCTCCTACGGTGTTTGTTGGTTCTATAATTATTTTTAAGGCCTTAATGGCTCGGATATCCTCATAAGTTAATGCTTCATTCATTATTAACTGAAAACATATAGGCTAAAATCGTTAGCTATACATAATAACTATAACATAAACAATTACTTGGCGGTTGGATTCAGAGCTTGAGCGTGTGTATCAAGGAGAACTTCATGCGAATGAAACTTTGCTCTAATACCAACTATAATGACCCAACTAATTCTAAGACTTTGGACCATTAAAACTACTATACATAGACACTACTTCCATGAAAACGTACATAAGAAACATTCACAAACTTTATTAAAAACTCTAAGTAAATGTTGAAATAAATAAATTCAGTGTATGGGATCCCATTGTTAAAAAAAACATATCTTTGACTTAATTAAAATTGTTTACAACACCAAGTGCGAAAAATACATAAAAAAATTAAAAAGACTGTAAATAACTTCATCCTCGAATCGTTCACGCAGTCCACCGAATCTATTCTTCCTCAATACACAACCCTAAGCTGCCAAGAATCCTTTTGGTCGCCATAACTATTTTCCTGCATTCATAAAAATAAAGGAATGAGCCTAATGCCCAACAAAGAAAATCTACTAATAACATTAAACATAAACATGAAACATATGTCATATACTACTACAATGGCCATTATACTACTTGGGGCTTGTAAACTAAACAAGTCATATGCCCAATAGATCGGTGGGGCTTGCTAGCTAAGCAAGTCATATGCCCATAATTTGTTGGGGCTTGTTAGCTATACAAGTCATATGCCCAAGATCTATAAACATACTATACATAATGTAACATGCAATACATAAGATAACATAACATAAGATAGCATAACATATCATATAAGTATACGAAATTCTATCTTATTTTCCTTACCAAAACTGGGATGTGAGAACGAGGATAGGATTTGGAACACTCCTAAAACCAACAATAAAAAAATGTGAGTATTTCTAATGAAAGAGATGATCAAGAAATGAACTAAACCAACAAGATGAAACTTACTGAAAGAAACCTTAAGTTCAAAGAACTTAAATACCTAACCAAGAGTGGAAAACAACGAGTTAGGATTTGAGTAAAGAAAACTAATGGAAACTAAATAGTCATACAGAAATGAACATAAGATTAGGAATACGTTTGGATGTACTAGAACCGAACTACACCTCGATATAGAAAAACACACTATTTATCTTACTTCCCAAGTGTTTATAAAGCTTAAATTGATAATGCTTATAACCCAACCCAAGTGTTTACCACTCAATAGTAAACCTAGCAGCTTGAAGGCTCCGAACACAACTTGAAGAATGAGAGAAATGGCTGGGTACTAGGTCTTATTTATAGAGTTCAAGGAGTGTAAAGATCTTCTTTTAGCTTGAATAAAAATAATGAACAATTCTTGAAAAACATTTGAATATTCGTTCAGCAGAGGCTTAAGACTCTGTCAAAACGTTCAGAGGCTTGCTAAGAGGTTAAGGAATAAAATGAGCTCGGTTTCAAAAACGTTTGAAAAAATTTCCTTAGGACTGATATATCACCCATTGTAGGCGATATATCACCTGGGCTTATGTCCTGAGTGTTCGTCGATGCGTTTGTGCAAAGTTCACATGTTTTCGTATTCCCCGTCTGGCGATATATCGCCCTTATAGCTGCGATATATCAGCATACACTGAAATATTATACACGTAATTGCACTTTTTCAGCTTAATTTGAATTGGGTAAATAGCTTTGACTGAGTTATAAAACGATTTTAAAGCTGCTGGCAGGTTCTGGGGTTTTCAAATATTTCTCTTATAAAACTATTCATAAAAAATGCTTAATTTCCCAATAAACATGCACCCGACAAGTGTCATGATCTTATTGGTTCTATCTAAACCTTATAGTATAATAAATAACATCTTTATAATCAACTATATTAATTAAACCTTATGTTATAATCAATATTCTTAAACTATAGGTTAAACTTATAAAATATATAAGTGTTGCTACGAGTGTTCAACTAAGTCCCGGCTTGAACCAAAATCCACAATAATAAACATACTATAACTACTACTAGCTAATAATACTACTATTATCTAGCTAAGTAAATATTTTGGCACTCTACAGACACATGGCATGGCCAAATAGGTCCATGGGCCCTCAGAAGAGGCCCGGGCCCGATCTAGGCCGAATGAATAATGAGTAAGGAAAACCTAACGACCTAGATCATACCAAACCCAGTTGCTGGCAAGTAGTACGTGCATAGCGAAGGGGCCAGAACTAAGGTGTAGGCCCGAATCACCTTCCTGATCATACTCAGTCTATATCCTCCGGGATGTAAATTATGATGGCTGCCATCCATTCTAGGAGACGGATCCCATCAAGTGGGATCCAGGAGAAGACACCGTCATCAAGATGTCCGCCTTGGTAAATGAACCTGGGTCCTGGTAAATGAACCAGGACTTAGGTAAATGAACCAGGATCACCTAGCTGGATAGAACAAGCCCAATCCTTCCTACAGCTGACGTGTCCTCAAGAAATCCGGCAGCTAGTCTCCTTAACTAACATGTAGAATGGGGTACGCACGGAACGTACACTGTTCCTAGGAAACAGTATTGCCACTACTCTGATAGATTCTATCCCTAGGATCTCCTTGGTAGCCCACGTGGATCAGTTCGTGCTAACATACAAAGGACAGTTGTAAGGCTTCACCAGGCCAAGCTGGCCCATTGGGCCCAGATTAACAATCCTTAATTATGCTACATTTCTTGTATTATGGCTCCATTAGCGAGTAGTTGTAATTATATCCTTATTGGGCCCAGATTAGTCCAGCCCAAGTCACATGACTGCCTATAAATAGGATCAGTCGTGCACTTTAGCGAGGATCCCATATTTTCTCTTGTAAGCTAAACGCTGCTGAACTTGTAGAAAACCTCCATTGTCAAAACTCTCTAAAGCCTAATACTAGTGACTCGTGGACTAAGGCTCATTAATGCTCCAACCGCGTAAAAACTGTGATCTTATTTATTTCCTATCCTTTCTTTCTAGCTCTTATCTTTCAATATATTTATAGTTTCCAAAATACTCGGTAAACATTTTGGTGCTTTCATTGAGAGCTGAAGAAAGCTTGAATATCTTTGTCATCTGCGAAAATGGTGAACACCCGACGTACCGTGTTTGATCCTACTCACCAGCAACAAAAAGAAAATGGAGAACCATTGCAAAACACACCACTTCCTCAAGACCAACCAGAGGATGTGCCATACCATGGGCCTCTGCCTGATGACTCCCAGAACATTGGAGAAGGGGATGAATACGATTAAGTCTATTATGAGGAAGACGGAGAAGGGTATGAAGACCATGAGGCCGAGAATCTCATTGATCCAGACGGGAAAGACATGGAACCTAAGTAAGAGGATCTGGAAGTGGTCTGTCTGAGGTAACAGGTCCTGGAAAAAGATGCAAGGATGGAAGAACAACAAGAGACCACTAGCCAGATGCAAGAATTCCTCTTGGCTCTTCAAGCCTTTATTGCTGCACAAGGATTTACAGCAAATCCCTCAGCTGTTCCCACCTAGGAACATAGCCGTCTGTCCCACCTAAAGGGGCTGATGCACCCAACAACACAACCCCCATTCCTCCTCCAGGAAGATCCCCGCATCCTGGAGTCGGTCCATCAAATCCGGTTCAAGAAAAAGGGAAAGCCAAAGTGGCCGATCTTGTGAAAAAAGGAAACCCCCATAAGAAAGCTTCTCTCGCTCCAAAAACTAGGGTTGACTTAGGGAAATTCCCTAAGAAAGAATGGATGAATCCTGTCCCAGGATGGAATCATCCGGACAATCTATAGGGGAAACGCCCGCAAGGTACTAAGCCCCGGAACGTCCCTAGATAGGAAATTCAGGGAAGACACTTTTATCCTAGCGCTTTTGTGAACAAGGATCACAGAGGGCACACACGTGAAGAGGAGCTAGAAATGGTTAGTTCGAGAGACGACACATCCTGCATGGATTTGGGAGACGATCCAAATGATCAGAAGGAGTGGGCCTGAAAAGAAAAGATTCGCCCCCGAGGAGGCAATTTGAGGAACAACCTCAATGACAGAAGGAATGAAAGAGTTCCCCTTGATGATGGAATGGCCAGATAGTTCATGGAACAGCTAGCAGCTCTTAAAAAGGTCACAGACCGCTTTTTCTGGAAACAAGAAGGTAGAGGTTTCAATTCTGAAGATGAGGAAAAGGAGCCATGCGCCAAGCACATCCTGGACGTCGTGTTACCCAAAGAGTTCAAGATGCCAAACATACCCGCCTATATCGAAAACACTGACCCAAGAGATCATTTTTCCCGCTACAATCGATTGATGACTGTAGCTTGTGTCTACGACAACACCAAATGTCAGTGCTTCTCGATCACTTTGGACAGACCCGCCGAAGAGTGGTGGAAAAGGCTCAAGACGGGATCAATCTAATCTTGGTCTGGATTTTAGTCAGCTTTCCGTAAACAATTTGTGGCCGCCCAAAAACTTGACATGGAAGTTAGTGCGCTAGCCAACATCAAGCAACATCCAACTGAAACCCTTAGGATTTACATCCAACGATTCATGGAAGAAACTTCAAAGACTAAGGTGGATGATGGGCAGCGCCGAGTAGCCCTCTAGTCCAGAATCAGAGCAAGATCCCCTCTCTCGGATGACATGCAAGGAAACAAGGCGGCCACTCTTGAATAATTTATAAGAAGGGCACAAGGCTTCATCAATTGGGAAGAGGCTTGAATCCAAGCCTTTGGATGGAAGCCAGCACCCCAATCGACAGCATAAACCCCTCCCGAGTACAGAGAGCAATACCCAGCAAATTTGTATTCGACGCCTCCAGCAGTGTCCGGACACGTTGGAAACCTCAGGATGCTGTTTATGACCCCAAACTTCTATGAGCCCACTTCATCTGGGTATGATCCATTGTAACGTCCTCCTAATCCAGGACTATTACACTGTGTACTTTAAATTGTGTCAGACTTGCTAATTAAGTCATTTGGCTCAAAACATGTAACTATGGTTAATGTCAAGGGTTATGGTTAAAAATTTTGATCAAAGAAACTGTTGACTTTTATTTAAAAAGTTTCATACATTCGTGGGATCCCAAAATATTACAACCAAGTGCTTAAAAAATGTGTAGGTATATCAAAAATTTCATCCAGCCGACCTAAGTGACAAAAACAGGGCTACAACCCTAGTTCCTCTGAGATATCCTCAGCCATGGTGGTCGAGCTGTTGGGGTTCCATGCCCTAATTAAAACCCAATTTCTTTGTAATCTCAGTTTATTATCAATAAAAGAATAGAAATCATTTTCTACACTTGGTCAATCACTTTGCTCACATGTTTTATTTTTATGATTATTTGTTTAATATAAACTTTTATTAAATCCCAAGAATATAGCTAATCATATTTATAGTGATGTAATCACAGTGGAATATAAATATGATTATGTTATCCAATAAATTAGCATTGATGACGTGGCAAGTAATCCCTGGACACATGGCTGACACCTGGAAGCGTCTGCTAGAGTATCGACCAGAGGACACAGTAGAAGCAGGGTAAGCCCGTCTTACCCGCGACCAGTCTGGTCGATGGTTCCGTGTACAAGGCAACATTTATGGGAAGATCTTTGTAATCCCAAATTTATCTCACTCAATCTCCTGAGTACCCGATTATTCAGGGGAGAATATCTGTAACAATCTTTTGTAACCCCCCTTGAGCCTATAAATAGCAAGAGATAGCTCAAGGGAGGGACTTTTGGCTTTTGAATCATTCGAAACTATAGTAATTCTCCTAGTAAACTTGTATTGTTCTTCAGAGGTTAGTGAAACTCATTGAACCCTAGTTCTTTGATCACTCTTCTGATTCTTATATCAATATCAGTCTAAGTGGACGTATGTCATTACCAGATCCTGGGGCCGAACCACTATAAAAATTCTTGTGTGATTTACTATTTTTGCCATACGTTCTTCTCTATACATTCATTCATATCAATCACATTTTGACTCCGTGTCAGTTGGCCAAATCTTGGGTCAACATTCTGGTGCTTTCATTGAGAGCTTGATTTATTGCTGTTAAGAAAACAAATGGCAAAAGCTGGAAGGAAAACTGGACAGGCGGCCACCGCTGCATCATCAAACCCGCCACCTCCTCCTCCTCCTGCAAGCATGGCAGAGGATGAGCCACAACTGGACTTTGAAGAGGAGGAAATGGATGATGCAACGCTGAAGAGTACTCTGGGCGCGTTGCAGGAAGAGCTGGCTAATCTGAGGGCCAGTCAGGAGACTGCCGCTGAAGTTATGGCGCGACAACAGCAGGAGATTGAAAGGCAGGTGGAGGTTGACCACCGCCAGAACAAAGCCATGGCAGCCCTTGAGGCAACCTTGCTGTTGGCTAGAAATCAGGTTGCACCTGCCTCGTAGCCTGACCAACCGATGAATGGGCCACCCCAGAGGGGTCCTAATCCGAGCCCACCGATTCAGCCTTCGAGTCTGCAAAGGCCCGAGCAGCCTCAGATGCCCCATGACGATATCCCACAGGATCCTGAGGCGCAGCCACCATCCCAAGCTGCTCGGAGTAATCCCCCGCAACAGAGGCAGAATAGGGTCGAGCATCAGCCTCGCAGCCCTAGACACCATAGGGATGATGGGCCGAACCTACCAAACAAAGGTCAGTACCCTCCTGGCAACAGGAGAGACTCAAAGTTAGGCTCTGTGGTTCGGGGCCCCCCACGGCACGATGGTGCACGGGGACACCACGACCAGCGCAGACCACCCTCTAATGCTGGGGATGGTTCAGCCAGGGACGGGCATCGAGGGAACAGTCGATCTCACCATAGCCACTCGAGGTTCAGAGATGGCCATAGATACAATGAGGCTGACTCAGGCAAGGGAAATGCTGGTGGGAGGAATGGAGAAAGAGGTAAAAGCAGGAGCCAAGTACCTCAAGATGACCAACAAAATAGACAGGACGCTGGGGGGCAGCCCAGACAAAATAATGTCTTCAACTGGCTCGGTGGTAGCAAGCAGCGAAGAAGAGAAGAGGACCTGAGAGATGTACTCAATGATCGCCGCGAGAGGCACGGCGAGAACGTCCCCCCTGCAACAGAGGCCACCGCGATTCCTACCGCAGTGCAGGCCCAGATAGACGCACTCAACCAGGCTGTTCAGCAGCTGGTCGGAGGAAGGACTTCTTACATCGACCACGATAGGAGGAAAGGCACTCCTTTCGTCCAAAGGATAGCTAACGCCGAAACTCCCAGCAAATTCAAGATGCCTACGCTCCCAAACTTTGATGGATATGGGGACCCAGTCTCGCATGTGAATAAGTTTGAGATTTAGATGGACATTTAGAAAGTGTCCGAAGACGCTCGGTGCAGGATCTTCCCTGCAACACTTTCTGAAGCAGCGCAAGAGTGGTTCTTTAAGTTCCCGCCTGCAAGCATAGTTTCCTGGGAAATGTTCGTAAGGGAGTTCTACGGACAGTTCTATGCGGTTCGTGTGTACCCAACCGAAGCAAACCAGCTAGTTGAAATTTGCCAGCAGGACGGGGAGTCAGTGAAGGATTATGTCCAGCGCTTTATGCGAGCGGCAGCTGGAGCAAAAACAGTCGGAGACGAAGGCAAGATGATGGCCATTACCGCAGGGGTTAAACGTTGCTCTCCCCTCTGGAAAAGTCTCCGAAAGGAAGGAGTTAGAACAACCCAGGAGTTCTTGGACCGAGCTGATCGTTACATCAAGCTCGAAGAGGCCATTGCTGATGATGGAAAACCCTCGAGCAAGGGTAAGAAGGCCGTCGAGCCCGCCAAAGCCGCCAATGGTTCCAAACCCAATGGCAACGACAAAGGCAACGGAAACGGCAACGGTAATGGCAAGAATGGTGGAAAATGGCCGTATAACGAGCCTTCCACCTCTGACAACAAACGAGCCAAGGGTAATCGTTATGAGCCTAGGTTCACTAACTACACTGCCCTCGTTGAGTCTCGGGGAGAGGTTTACCAGGCCACAAGCTCTAGTGTGCCTTACAAGAAACCTGGACCCATTCGAAAGGACATTTCGAAAAAAGACACTACCAAGTTCTGTCGTTATCATAACGACTACGGACATGACACTAACGAATGCAACCATTTAAAAGACGAAATCGAGTTCCTTATTAGACAAGGACACTTGAGAAGGTACGTACGGGCCTCGGGAAATTCCCAACGAGAAGCTCCAGGTGGCAACGAGCAGGCATCCACATGCCAACGCTCGCCACCATTACAGCCTGCCCCCGTGGCTGGAACTCTTTTAACCATCTGTGGAGGCCCGCACCTCGCGGGAAATAGCGGAAAGGCCAGAGAACGATATGCTCGGACTCTGCGCCATGACCAGGACATCGAGATGATGACTGTGGAGGACCGTGCACCAAAAAAGTCTCGGTCAGAGGAAGGTGAGATAACCTTCTCTGATGGCGATGCCCAACACGTCCGGTTCCCACATTCCGATCCGCTAGTCGTGGACATCCAGATGGCCAATATGATGGTAAAGAGGGTACTAGTCGATACAGGAAGTTCAGTGAACATCCTGTATAAGTCAAAATTGGAACGCATGAAATTGTCCATAAAGGACTTGGAGCCCTGCAATCAGACGATATATGGCTTCTCTGGAGAAGGACTCGCCCCAGCCGGAATGATCAAACTTCCAGTAACGACGGGTACAACGCCTGCAACAAGGACATTACTCGCCACTTTTGTAGTGGTCGATTGTCCTTCGGCGTACAATGCTGTTATCAGAAGGCTCATACTAGTTGATCTACGGGCCGTCATCTCTATGTGGCACCTAGCCATGAAGTTCCCAACGGACGCGGGGTAGGACGCGTTTTAGGAAACCAAAGGGAAGCCAGGGAGTGCTACAACACCTCGATCACAAAGGCGAAAAGTGGAACATCGAGGAGCACCACCCCAGACCGATTACAGATGGCAGTAGATACACAAGCCCAATCAGGTGGTGAAGTCACCAAATAGGGTGTTGCCCAAAGTGAGGATGGAGATTTGGATCCTCGCTTTGGGGATTTTGAAGAGAATGTTGGACCCGTCGAGGACCTGGAGGAGGTCCAACTTGACAAAGAAGACCTGACCAGAGTCGTGAAGGTTGGGAAAAACTTAGAACCTACCACGAAGCATGCACTGGTGGAATTATTGCGAAGGAACCAGGAAGTTTTCGCCTGGTCGCATAAAGACATGGTGGGGATAGATCCTGCAGTAATCAGCCATGTCTTGAACATAGATAAAACTTTTCCACCCGTGCAACAAAAAAGAAGGCTGCTCGATAAAGATAGATCAAGAGCCTTGAAAGAAGAAGTCGAAAGACTTAAGGAGAATGGGTTTATCAGGGTGGCGTTTTATCCATCGTGGGTCTAAAATCCAGTGCTGGTCCCCAAGCCTAATGGCAAGTGGCGGACCTGTGTGGATTTTACAGACCTCAATAAAGCTTGCCCAAAAGACTGCTTCCCACTCCCAAGAATCGACCAGCTGGTCGATGCGACTGCAGATTAGCATGCATCCCCCTAGTTGTTCATGGATGCATATTCGGGCTACAACCAGATTAGCATGCATCCCCCTGACGAGGATCACACCAACTTTCGGACCGATACGGGCTTATACTGTTACAAAGTCATGCCCTTCGGACTTAAAAACCCAGGTGCGACTTACCAACGGCTAGTCAACCACATGTTTAAGGAGCTGATTGGTGCAAACATGGAGGTATATGTGGATGACATGCTAGTAAAGTCTAAAAAGGCAGAAGGACATGTGAGGGATCTACAAGAGTGCTTTGATGTGTTAAACAAGTACCAGATGAAGTTGAATCCCCTCAAATGTTCCTTTGGAGTCGGATCAGGGATGATTTTGGGGTTTATAGTAAATTCAAGGGGAATCGAGGTCAACCCTGACAAGATAAAAGCCCTGATCGACATGAAGTCTCCGGAGAAGATCAAGGATGTACAAAGTTTGACCGGAAGGATCGCTGCCGTGAGTAGATTCATCTCGAAATCAACTGACAAATGTGTCCCTTTCTTCAATCTACTCAGGGGCAATAAGAAGTTTGAATGGACGGGAGACTGCGAGCAAGCATTCCAGGCCTTGAAAGCTCATATGGCGCAACCTCCCATCTTGTCAAAACTGATCGAAGGAGAAACTTTGTTTATTTATCTGGCGATTACTGAAGTTGCTGCTAGTGCGGTACTTGTACGGGAAGAAGAAGGCGTACAGAAAGCAGTCTACTATGTCAGCAAGAGGCTAATCGGTGCAGAATTAAGATATCCGCCAATCGAAAGGTTAGCATATTGCTTAATACTAGCCTCCAGGAAGTTGCGTCCTTACTTCCAAGCCCATCCTATCACAGTTCTAACCAACCAGCCCCTTCGGCAACTCCTCCAAAAACCTGAGGCGGCTGGGCGATTGTTAAAATGGGCAGTCAAACTAGGGCAGTTCGATATAACTTATTCATCGCGAGCAGCAATAAAGGGACAAGTCTTGGCCAATCTTGTTGCGGAGTTCACCGAACTCCCACACAGTGAGCAGTGCGAACAGCCTGAAGCGCCCATGCTTCAAGACAAAACTCCTTCGTGGAAGCTATTCACGGATGGTTCATCCAACGAATCCCACGCTGGAGCGGGAGTGATATTGATAACGCCGGAAGGGCATCGATTTCACTGCGCAATCAGGTTCGACTTCGCCGCATCAAATAATGAAGCGGAATACGAAGCACTCCTCGCTGGATTAAGAATGGCCAAAGATATGAGCATAAAGACGCTTAATATTTACAGTGACTCACAGCTAGTCGTGAATCAAGTCCTGGGAGAATATCAAGTACGAGGCTTAAAGATGATGGCCTACCTGAATAAAACAAAGGATTTGCTAGCCCAGTTTACAAAGTACACCCTCCAGCAAATTCCGCGAGACCAGAATTCGAATGCAGGCGCCCTGGCTAAACTCGCGAGCGCAAAAGATGCAGACACCTTGAACATAGTTCCAGTAGAAATACTGAATAAGCCGAGCATAGAAGCGGCCGAAGCCAATATGGAGATTCGTCTAGAAGATACATGGATGGCGCCTTACTTGGAGTATCTGACGAATGGTACACTGCCAGCAGATAGAAACAAAGCCAGAACTCTGCAAAGGCGAGCCGCTAGGTACATACTGGTCGATGGTGTTATGTACCGAAGAGGATATTCAATGCCACTACTCAGGTGCGTTACACCAGAAAAAACTAAGGAACTCATGAAGGAGGTGCATGAAGGCTTCTGCGGGGATCACGCTTGGGGGGAAAGTTTGGCGAAAAAGATTCAAAGGCAAGGCTACTTCTGGCCAACAATGAACGAGGATTCGATGGAGTATGTACGAAGATGCGACAAATGTCAAAGGTTCTCCAAGATTCCACGAGCAGCTCCAAATGAACTAAAACAGATGCAGAGCCCGTGGCCTTTCGCAGTATGGGGGATAGATTTGATTGGATCCCTGCCTACAGGGAAAGGCGGAGTAAAGTACGCAGTTGTGGCAGTTGATTACTTCACCAAATGGGCCGAAGCCGAACCACTCGCAACCATCATGACCAAGAAAGTTCTTGACTTCGTCATCAAGAACATTGTATGCTGGTATGGTCTGCCCAGGAAGATAGTTTCAGACAACGGGACCCAGTTTGACAGCGACTTATTCACCGATTTCTGCAAAAGGCATGGAGTTATTAAAAGCTTTTCTTTAGTCGCACACCCCCAAGCGAATGGGCAAGTAGAAGCCGTGAACAAAACTCTTAAAGACACCCTGAAAAAAAGACTTGAAGAAGCTAAAGGAGCGTGGCCAGAGCAGCTTCCTGAAGTCCTATGGTCGTATAGAACGTCCCACCGAACAGCAACAGGCCATACCCCATTTTCCTTGGCCTATGGATATGAGGCTATGTTGCCTGTCGAGTTAGATCCCCCCTCACATCGGCGCTTAACTTACGACCAGGATCAGAACAACCAGCTACTGATGGACTCCCTAGACACAATCGACGAGATGCGAGAGAAATCTCAACTCCGAGTTGCTGCTTACCAGCAAAAAGTCACCCGGTACTTTAACTCCAAAGTTAAAGAAAGAAAATTCAATGTCGGTGACTTAGTGCTACGACGAGTTTTCTTAAATACCCGCGACCCCACTGCTGGAGTGCTCGGACCTAATTGGGAAGGACCTTACCAGATTGAAGAAGTCCTTCACCCAGGCACATACAAACTTGCACGCTTAAACGGAGATCTCGTTCCACGTTACTAGAATGGAGAACACCTGCGCAAGTATTATCAATAAAAAATCCTTTTTAAAGGACTGGCTTGTGTAAAGATTTTCAATTTTTTACGAGTTTTGCAAAGAGGGTTAGCCACGCTGTATGGCTAACTGCTCGTATATGTAAGGTTCTATTATAGAATCACTCGTAAAGACATGTTTAGTCCATTTTTAATACGAGATTATAAGGGACTGTGCACAGCCAGTCATTCTTGCCAACCTTTGTGAATTTACATTTGCAAGTATTTGTTCACTACGTGTGTTGTTTTGCTATATTACAAGTATCATTTTTTACACAAACAGGAATGTTCGAACAGGCCATGGTCAAGGCAAGTGACCAAGGACCTAAAAGCTCCTCGATCACTTGGGGGGCATATAAGGCACATCGATAGCAAAGCATACTCTCAAGGTATGTAAACACATGAACAAAATGAGTGAAAGCATGCTACAGTACTTAGAGTATTTTTCAAAATTTAGGTTTTGTTAAATCATACCAAAGTACTATGCTAAGTTCGGTCATTCGGACAAATGTTATAATAAGTAAAGATGTTATAGCATCAAGATTTAAGCTTTTACACCGCAAGCATCGCTGCTTGGATGTAACTGTTCAAGTAAAAGAAAAAAGATTTACTGCCCGTGCAGCAAAGTTTAAAAAAGAAACTATTGTCTTTACATCACGACCCGTGGGTCGTATATCCAAAAAGAAAGAAAAAATATAAGAGAAAATTCTAAGAGGCATTCGGGGCCGGAGGGTCCTGGGCAGCATCCTGGTTGGTCGCGTCCTCAACGACTTCTTCTTCTTCCACACCAGCGACGCTTGGAAAGGCAGGGGTTGCAGCTCTCGCCTCCTCTTCGGCCAGTTGGGCAGCGCATCGAGCCAACTCAGCAGTTCTGACTTCCTCTGAAAGGTAACTAAAGTCAGCACCCTGATTATGTTTCCAGAAATTGTAGAAACATCAGAGTGTCGTCCTCTTGTACTTTTCCAGATTCTTGGAGTTGTCAAGCTCCAACTGCTTCACCTTGCCCCCGAGAGTGACAATAGCCTTATCCTTAGACTTGAGTACCTCTCCCAAATGCTTGATTTCGCGAAGATGGGCTTGGTTGAAATCTCGATACTCCTGCCTCAACTTGACTGCTGCATTCTTCGCAGCTTCAGCCTCTGACTGCTTAGTCATCGCCGCATCCCTCTCTCGGACCATTGCCTCCAACTCCTTGGCATGCCTAGCCTCAGCAGCCGAAAGCTCCTTGGCCGCCTTCACCTGATACCTCTCAATGGCCTTTGCCTTAGCCTGCTCGAGGTAAGCCTGGGCTCGGGTACGAGCAGTAGTGGCAGACAGCAAGGCCTGTAAATAAAGCAAAAAGGAGTTAGAACTTATCATGAGGACTAAAAGACTAAAGCTTGAAATACAAAGAAGTACTTACGCTGGAGATTTCGTTCAGAGCCCTGTTCAGGATCTGGTCGACTGGCATGTCTTCAGCTTCGACCATTGCAGCTCTAACACGGTCGCCTTTGCCGATGCGATCGAGACGATCCCTGGCAGATCGAATGGCATGGCTCATGAGTCTGGCCCCAAGAGCTTCTTCACGAGTAAGCTGCTCTCTGGCAGGCGCGGCTGGAGGATTCGACGGGGCAGGGGTAGTCTGCTGCTCGGAAAGAACTGGAGGAGGGGTAGAAGTTTGCCCTGTTGGCGCGGGACTTTGCCCAGTTGGCGCGGGACTTTGCCCAGTTGGCGCGTCCTGGGGAAGGTCTTCTGTTTGACCCTTCTTGGCTGGAGGGCCTCGGCTGGATTCACCAGTTCTCTTCTTAGGCTTCCATTGGAGTTGAGGAACCTCCTCTTCATCCTCAGCCTGGTACATGTCGAAGATGTTGGGAGTAGACATATCTGCATGTAGGTAAACACATCAAGTTAATAAGAAAGGAGGCAGGTGAAAGTATGTTATACAACTGAAAGGAGGTAACAAAGTAAATACCCAAGCTACAACTACTGGTCGCTACACTATTGACTCTATTAGTCATATACTCATTATCTGGCATGAAGAAGTCTGGCCCTAGATTTGGAGCATATGTAAAGTTACCATCCCCGTCAAACAAGTGACAGGGAATTGGCAAACCATTTAAAAGCGAAATAACTTTACCATTATCGTCAGAAGATTCTCCCAAGTCAACAATAGGCTCTTTGGCCTTTTCTTTCCCCTTGCCTTGGGGAGCAGAAGGTTTTTCTGCGGAAGGGCTACCCGTGGGTTCCCTGATTGTAACCCCCGTTGGCCTCCTCCGGGGAGGAGGCACAGGAGGTTACTTGTGACGCCCCACATCACTATGGCTGCTTTCTGGAATGACGACTGGCCCTACAAACCAAGATAAGTCTTTCCAGTGTGCTTTGTCCTCACTCACACACTTCCTGGGAAAACTTCCCAGGAGGTCACCCATCCCTAGATTACTCCAAGCCAAGCACGCTTAACCATGGAGTTCTCAAGTGATGGGCTACCGAAAAGAAGATGCACCTTCCTGATATAGGTAGTACCCATCAATCCATTTAAGCCCTCTTCAACTGTGTAGTCCCATACCTACACAGTCTTAGAATCATTACACTTGACCTTCCCCAGGCGGTGTGGGATTGCACAGCTTACCCGGTCTTTCCCCTTATGGATCACGGGATTTTGACTGTCACATTACTGCTCGAGAACCCCCTCGGCAGTGGCTTCGTCCACCACGGACCCTCTATTTTCATGGCGAGGAGCCAAGAGGCCAGACAGCCTCAAGTTTGTTTTAGTTATCAGGGTCGTAACCAAGGGCCTGAAAAAACAGATTACAGTTTGAGAAAAATGAAAGGAGACACCTTAGGTTAAAGTATCGACCAGTCAAAGACAAGCTCTTACCTCCTCGTACTAAGGCCAAATTGTTGCTGGTTATGTCTGGAGTAAGGAAATACTCCTTATTGTAGTGCCCCATGTTTGATATATGGGTAGTGCCACTCAAGAACGTCCGGCCGGTCTCCTGGTGGTAGAAATGGAAGAAGCCCGTCCTGTTGTGCTGTGGATTAGATTTAAGGTCAAAAAGATAGTTGACCTCGTGGGGCGAAGGTTCTGGCCATTTGTTAAGTTTATACAAGATATAGAGTGCGGCCAGCATCCTATATCCATTTGGAGTTATTTAGAAGGGGGTGACACCAAAATAATTGGCCACCCCCACAAAAAAAGGATGAAGAGGGAGGTAAGCTCCTGCCTCAATGTGATACCGGGACCAGGCGCTGTTCGCACCTCCTGGGAGGTTAGCCCTCTGGTCTGCGGTATGACGTATAATAGTAACCCCCGTGAGGGGGAATTTTCTGAAGCAGTTAGCAACCATTCGAGGGGTCACTAGACTGGCTGGGGAAGTATACCACTCGACATCAGGTGGATTCCGATGGCGAGGGCGGGCCCTAGTTTGGATATTAGGGTCAGGAACGAGATTTTCTCGACCACTGGTCGAGGGAACCCTAGCCTGCGAATCAGGCTGGGTAGGAGAATTTGGGTTGCTTTCGGACTCAGGTCTTTTCTTGCCAGTAGACTTGGAGCGGGCCATTGGAGAGGAAGGATGGGGTCTGGAAGAGGATCGCGAGAAAGGAATCTCGTGGACACGGTCAGCTGGTTGTTCTTCTCCCTCGAGTAGCTGGGCGAGAAGGTCGTCGTCGATGGGTCTTTCACCTCCCCACAAATTTGGCATTAAAGTCTGCAAACAGAAGAATGGGGAGGTGAGGATATAGAACTTTAAAAGGCTTTTTAGAATAACGTTGGTCGAGTATAAAAGTTAGGCTTTTATACAACAGCATTCTAACAAAAAGCTAAATCTTTCTACACGAACAGTTTGAAAAACGGATCAAAGGGTGAAAGTAAAAATTTTTTCTGGAAAAGCTTTTTAAACTCCCCTTAGGGCGGGAAAAATTTATTTTTCAACTGGCTTAAAGATCGAAATTTTACTTCGATTTTACGTCCTAAAAAGCATGATCCTGGATTTTAAACTAACTCGTAACTCTACTTTACCTACAAAAACATTCTGTCTACAAGCACCTTAAACCAGAAACAGAAAAACTTAAACAGTCCACCATCAGAAGCATGCACCACGAGAAATGAGAAGCATGGGGTTTCGAAAACTTACCAAGAAGAGTGATCGTGGAGGTGGAAGAAAGGTCTTCGGAGATAAAGAAGCTCACGGTCTGAGTCTTGGAAGTGCAGGAAAATGGTCTCCGGAGAAGTTTAAAGCTCTGGTTTTTAGGGTTTTCTGCAAAGACAATGGCATGCGTAAAAAGAAAATGGAGGCTTCGACGGTCTTATATAAGTTTGTCTTTGATATTAAAAAAGTGTAATCATTAGTTTTCCTTTTTCAGAGTATGGGGAAACGGGATGGCCGTCGAAATCATTTCTAGGGAACTGAAAAGGCATGATTAGACAGAAGTGGGTTTCTTTTTTCAAGAACACACGAAGGGTTCTGACACGTCAGGTGGGGTTACCGAAGAGTCGTTCGTTCAAAAGTTTATTTACTGTTCGTAGTAAATAAACTTTGGGGGGCAAATGTTATCCAATAAATTAGCATTGATGACGTGGCAAGTAATCCCTGGACACGTGGCTGACACCTGGAAGCGTCTGCTAGAGTATTGACCAGAGGACACAGTAGAAGCAGGGTAAGCCCGTCTTACCCGCGACCAGTCTGGTCGATGGTTCTGTGTACAAGGCAACATTTATGGGAAGATCTTTGTAATCCCGAATTTATCTCACTCAATCTCCTGAGTACCCGATTATTCAGGGGAGAATATCTGTAACAATCTTTTGTAACCCCCCTTGAGCCTATAAATAGCAAGAGAAAGCTCAAGGGAGGGACTTTTGGCTTTTGAATCATTCGAAACTATAGTAATTCTCCTAGTAAACTTGTATTGTTCTTCAGAGGTTAGTGAAACTCATTGAACCGTAGTTCTTTGATCACTCTTCTGATTCTTATATCAATATCAGTCTAAGTGGACGTAGGTCATTACCAGATCCTGGGGCCGAACTACTATAAAAATTCTTGTGTGATTTACTGTTTTTGCCATACGTTCTTCTCTATACATTCATTCATATCAATCACATTTTGACTCCGTGTCAGTTGGCCAAATCTTGGGTCAACAGATTATATGTTCAAAATAAGTTAGTCCTAAGATTAGTAAGTGCACAAGATTTACACTGACTTGCCAATCTACAATATGATCTACTTACACATTGTAGTGTTATGTTCTTTTCAGAACATTTGCAAAGTAGATAAGATCGGATTTATTTGTTACATCGAACTGGAACGATATTGACAGTTGATAGGATAAGTAAACATATTGTTATTATCTATTCTAGTCATATCATATAGTTGACCATAGGTCAATTCAATCTCAATTCTGAGTGGTTTGTATTCTAACTGGTTATATTATTTGAGTTTTTTGACTTGTTCGTTACCAGCTTACCCTACGAACTAGCCCATACTTACATCTTGGGAACTTGGTAGTATAATTGAGTGGGAGTGTTAGTCATAGATATGAACATCAATAGCTTCTGATGAAGAAGTGAAACGATGGTTTCCTTTTAATTTGGTTCAAGGTGCTAAATGATAGAGATCTCATTTCAGTAATTAATATTAGTTTACTGAAATATCATTTACAAGGAACTAAGTCTTTTAAGGATAAAATACAATGAGGGGTAAGACGGTATTTTAGTCTCATCTCATTGTAGACTGTCTATAAAGGATTGAGTGACAATTATGGTTATAATAATGGATAATTAATAATGTATCTACATTGCTTATAGAGCGTTCTATGAATTCAAGAGTGCAATTCCGAGTCTTTAGTGGAGTCACGAGGAATTAATAAGTTAGTAAGTTTGTTTGTTAGATTTATGATAACTTATTGGAGCTTGATTTCATAGGCTCATGGTCCCCACTGTACCTTTAATAAAATCATCTAGATAGTCTCAATTAATTGATTTAATTATCAAAGTTGACCAGGTCAATTTTGGAGAGTTTCACAGAGTTATGTAATTTAGAGAAGAAAAGAGAAATTATGGCAGATTTATTAATTAAGATAAATTGGTATCTAAATTAATAAATAAGTTTAAAATTATAAATAATTAATTTGATAAAGGATTTGAATAATTAAATCAATAGAAAATAATATAGGCCTTGATTTTAAGTCCAACAAGCTTATAATCAAATGAGAAATTTCACGGGCCTAAATCCCATGATAATTTCAACCTAGGGCTGTTAATTGGCTATAATTTTATTGATTTTTTTAATTAAATGAATGACCTAATTGAGTCTATAAAAGGAATGCTAAGAGAGAGTTGAAAACATAAGTTTAATCACAAGTTTCTGAGAAGATCAGAAGATCTATTAGGTTTTAGATTCTCCCTACTGCATAAGCCCTTTTCTAAGCTTCAAATTTTCTCTTCTATTATTCTTATCTCTGTATCTATCTCATGTGTAACGGCCTACTACCTTAGAGCCGTTACTAAGTGAGTTTAAAACAGAAATTGTGCATTTAATTGACTCAAAGTGGTTTCTAAAACCAAAAGTGTGATTAAACCAGAGTTTAAGGCTGTACTCTTTTAAAAATGTTTAACTTCATTAAAAGCGTTAAGTATAAAACATCTGGGATCCCAAAATAAGGTTTACAAAATGCCCCCAACCAAAGCAGTCGGGCAGGCCGAACATGTACGCGCCGCTCCCACGCTCTCCATACTCATGGCTGGTTGACTGACTCCTTGCTTTTACCTGCCACACGGAGCACCCGTGAGCCGAAGCCCAGCAAGAAAACCCAAATAGCACATAACATATGCAAATAATATCACTGGCATAATTCACTGATAAATAAGAAAATCATCAATTTAAACAAGCACGGCCATGCCGCCCCAGAGGCCTTACCAAAGCTTGGGGTCTCGGTCATCACCGTAGGATAACTCATGTATCCCTTGGGTCCTACCCTGGCTATAGCATGCCATGTGCTGAGCGTTTCTTCCGGCCCCACTGCCGTACCCGGCCTACGCCGCTCTCGACCCTAGCCGTTCATTCCATTACAATCACACATAAAATACATTCAGAAATAACCATTCAAACATACAATAGTTCATCTAAGATTACACATTTGCACACAATACAATCTAGGGCCATGCCCTGCAATCACACAGTGGGCCCATGCCCTATTCTGGGGTGTTACGGTTTTCTTACCTTTAGATTCAGTAGCCTTGATCAACCTGACTCCTTGAGCACGATCTTACCCGAGCCCTAGCGCTTACCTAAGCAAAATCCACAAGTCAAAGTCATCACCAATCCTTAAGTCCAAAACCTAGCCTCGGGACTAATCCCGAGCCCCCGGGAAGTCCTAGATCCCCAAAACAAAGTGGCGGAATCGAGCCCCGAACCCTAGGTCAAAATCCCTTCACAAAAGCCCAAAAATCCCCTCTATGAACAGTGCAGTGCTACAGCGCTCAAAAGAGGGCGCTGTAGCGCTACAAGCAGAACCACCCTCACCAGGCAGGGGCTAGCACTACAGCGCCCCCTGACTAGCGCTGTAGCGCTAGTTGCAGCAGGCCAAAACCAAAAATCGCATCTTGCGATTTTGTTCCCCCATTTCAACCCCAAACTTGTCCAACTATTTCTCAAGCCCAAAAACAAACTCATACACACCACACACTCATCCCAAGCACCCCATGAACTCAATCCCAAGCTCAAGCAACCCACAATTCAAAATCTAACCCAATGAACCCAAAAACCAGAAAAACACTCAAACAACAAGGATAGGGTCTTAGAAATCATACCGTGGGTGGAATTTCAACCTTGAACTGAACCCTAGACCTCCTTGGCTTGCACCTTCACAACCTTGACCTGTTTTCCCCAAAAACCCCATCCATTTAACTCAAAAACACAGCTCAAAACCAACAAAACCCTAAAACCGAAAACCTCAAGAACTTACCTCAAATCTCTGATGTGATCTTGCTAATCCGTTGCCAATCCTCAAGCCTAGCTTAGGATCCTTGATGCTCAGCTAACCCTAGCTTTCCACTGAGCTTAACCTCAAGAAAAATCAAGGGAAATGGTTGGGAGAGCCACAAACCGAATCTTCAAAGCCAAACCCTTCAGTTTTCCCTCTCTTCTTTCTCTTCCTTCTTTCTTTCTTTTCAGCCTATGCTTTTCTCTACAAAACCCACTAAGTATAAAGACCTTCTTTATTTTATTTCTTACAAGCCTAATGACCAAAATGCCCTCCCTTACTAATTCTAAACCTTTATGTCCATAAAGGGGCATTTTAGTCATATTACCCAAATTCCCACTAATTCCTCAAGTGTTCCTAATAATTCCCGCTCGCTACCCAATACCTGATTAATCATCAAATATATTCCCAAATTCTCAATTAAACTCCCCAGGCTTAACCCAAGCCTGGTACAGGTTCCCGCTTTGACTTTCCGCTAGCCCGCTCATTCTAGGATCATCTCGAGTCATAGATCACAGGTATCAACATAGTCATGCCCAACATGGCCAAATTACAAATATGCTCAATCAGGTCTACATGCATACTAATTCACATAGTCATGCATCACAATTAATCACATAATCATATAACGTGCATTAAATCATGATCATGCATAAAACTCATTAAAGACACACACATAATTCCATTATGCCCTCCAGGCACACTATCCCAGGCCTTAAGCCTTAATACCGAATTTGGGGTCGTTACATCATGTGTTAAGAATTGCCCACCCTAGTCTAGGTCATTCTAAGCATACATTGAAAGGTTGTGAAAAAAATTGAAGAACGGTTCAGTTTCTTGGTAATACTCTGCAATAGAAAGGATACAAGGGTTAGAGAAACTGAAGGAAGGACTCTATCATTACGTTGCGTATAATGTAAGTGTTCTTATCATTAGTAGGACTCTTCCCAAGCACTTAGGTGTGAGTCCTCAAATCTAAAAGCCTGGTTTGGCTATGTTTCTCAATTAGAGTTGCGGCCCAGGCCTTAAGGGCCATGACGTGAAACAAGTTAGAGAGCATCAAGACTCTCTACTGGGGGACACGGGCTGCGGCGCACCTCAACCTGCGCTGCGACGCCTAGCCAAAATTTCAGAGGCCCCCAGCCTCCTCGCATGCACTGGCCGTGACACTTGAAGAACAGGGTCGCAACTCGAGCCAAAAACCCAGAAATTCCTTTCGTTTTCTACCCAAAAATCATCAGAATTTTCCTACTAAAATCCCCATTTTTCCCAAAATTGATCCCCCAACATGTTCCCTGCAGCACATGCAACCTTTATAACCTATGCACTAACTCAAAATTACCTCAAATCTCATAATTTAGAAGTTGACTGGGCATCCTTAAGAATACTCACAACTAAACCATATATTAAACAGATAAACATTTATGATCTTACCTCAGTAGTAACCTTGATCCTCAGGTGTCCCCCTACCCTACGCCTAGCTTGATTCCCCAAGTTCCGAAGCTCAAATCCTAAGTTTTATCTTAAAAGCTTCCAAAGTCCTTCAATGCCTTAGAGAGAGGGAGAGATAAACGAGAGAGAGAGAGAGAGATAGAGAGTGAACGAGTTGAGGGAATGGTTAAGTGGTTTCTAGTCACTTCCTATAATTTTCTAAGTATATCTTTTAACACAAAAGACAAAAATGCCCTTAAACCTATCCTTAGCCGTTCTTACACTTCCAAGGGCAAAATTGTCTTTTGCCACCATTTTCCCGCTAAACCTCGAGTAGTCTTACAAATTACCAATGAACCCCAACATACCCAACTAATCACCAAATAATTTTCTATTAACCAATAAATCCCATGTACGTACTATATCCCCGAGATACCCCTTAGCTCACCCCGAGCTAGGTATTGGACCTCGTTATGACTATTCCACTAATCTGCTCACCAGGATCGCCTCGAGCCAAAAACTACAAATATATCCACATAATAATGTGGTCTCAATCATCTAACACATATAATCACATTTATGCCCTCATCGGGCTAAAATTACAAACATGCCATATTCGACAAGAACATGCACATATTGATTATTTAATACTCATAAACATGTGTATATTTTCATATTATCATAAAAATTATGTAGGCCACGTAGTCACACATGCAATCAATTAATTTCACACATATATCCAATTAGGCCCTGCAAGCACACTAATCAAGGCACTAAGTCTTATTAGCATTTTTGGGATGTTACGGAAGCAGTCATCCCAGTGGAAACTGTGGTCCCATCTCGCAGATGAGACACAACGATCCCGTTCAGAACCACGCCTTAATCCAAGAATCCTTGGACCTCATCAAAGAGATCTGGGAAGAGTCACAAGTACAACTGAAGATGTATCAAGGAAAGATCACAAGGCACTTTAACTTAAAAGTTAAGAGCCGAAGGTTTGGAACTAATGATCTAGTCCTGAGAACTTCATGTAAACATCCGGGAGTGGGGGTTCTAGGACCAAACTAGGAAGTGTTAGGAGTGTGTCCTAAAAGCAAGTAAAGACATTTGTTTTTCTGTGAATAAATAAATACAACGGTTTATTATTATTGTTATATTTAGATTGTTAAATTATTGTTTGAATAATTTTGTAAATATCAGAAAAATTCCATATTCATTATTGAGGATGTGATCTTGTATTAGTACGAGAGAATTAAGATCACATGAATGAATAAAAATAGTCAACAACAACAAATTAAAGTTATGGAATTCTTTAATTGGAGTTGTAAGTACGGTTTATTGAGTATCATAATGATACAAATAATCTAGATTCGGATTATTGATGTGGAAAGACATCTCGGTAAAGGTGCTTTATATAATATGATTATATATGACATGGACCGATATGAATTAAAGTCTTTATCCAAAAACCATTTAACAATAAAAACTTGTAATTCATATCATAACTGATGATCATTTATAGATCAACCTAACTCCTGAGTGTTCATGAACTCCTGTTCATGTTTATTAAATCTTTTGATTCATTCGTTAAGGTCTCTTCAAAGAATGAGGCTAATGACTTTTGTTTTTGAGATTTAATATCATGGATGGCTAGGAACATGTATCAACAATACGGAATCTAATCTTTCCTAACGAATCGTATATTAGTTCCCTTAAGGGTTAATTCTGGAACTGAATGATTTTGAGCTCAAATTTATAATTAGATTATAGATTAATTATTCACTAGTGAATTAATGGTACTTAAGGAATAAGAAGTAAATTAGAAAGGTAAAATGGTAATTCTTCCATTCTAATTTATGAACTAATTAATTAGAGGGTTGAACTATTGTAAGATGGTTATATCAATGGACGACTTAAGATAAGATTTCTGTAAAAGTATATCTATAACATAAAGAGTGCAATTCTGAATTTATAGTGGAGTAATATCAGAATTAATAAATTAACTATTATAATTAAAGAGTTTAATTCTTTAGTTTATTTATTAGAGCTTAATGTTATAGGTCCATGGTCCCCAAAATGGCTCAAACAAACACTGACAAAGGTAAACACAAAAATGGGCAAAAATGGACTTATGTGATAAGAAAAATATTTTTCTATGTATCAAACATAATTATTTGATTTAACAAAAATATAATTAATTTTGAATTAATTTATTTTTTTGGGATTTTTGGTATTTAAATAATAATAAAAATTGGGAAAAATCACATGCCATCACACGCATGTGGTACACGTGTAGCACAGTGCACTGTCACTGTGCTACACGCATAAGAGACTGTGTTCAGTTTCTTGGTTCCACAATTTTAGTTATTTAAATATTAAATAAATAATGAGATATTTTAATATGATTAAAATATTATTATTTAAACAAAAATCTGATAACTGATCAGTTATTATGAATTTGTTTAAAATAACAAATGTTTTAATATATTGGATATATTAAATATAGGATATTAGTTTTACAGAACGTAACTTTTCAGGGATAGAAAAATATCTAGAAATCTCTCTCAGAGAAAAAGAATAGTGACATAAACAAAAGTCATTGTTCTTCACAAAACCTAGGTCCAAACTTTATCAGATCTCATGTGTTGAGAACATCTGATAAATAGTTTTTGTCTATTGTTTGTATAGCGAGCCCACACTCATTATTTGTGTGATGAGAACATTTTGGAAGATCTTGGTGTGAGATCTCAAGGATTTAGCCATACAAAAAGATAGCGGCAAGGAAGGACCTGAGGTAATTTTTCCATTCTTGTCATTGATTCAATATATATATGCATGTGAAGAAGTAGATCTAGAAATCTTTTGGGATTAAACTGACAATTTGATTGTTGTTCCGCTGCGTATAATCTCTGATTTGATCAATAAAAACCAACAGGAAGGACCCTCTGAGATCCAAAACGAAGTATGTCTGGGAACATATCGCCTAAAGCGGCTAGACGGAACAGAGGTCCCAAGGGCTTGGAACGCAGAACACCTCCGACAGTACTATTAGTAGTCATGAGGATTTAAGTCTGCTCTTTCTAACATTTTAATTTCAAGTAATGACACCCTAGGGCCAATTCTTAGTTAATGAAAATGGTGTGGACTAAACACCATAAAAAATGTTGTAAGAAAAGAAAAAAGATCACATCCATCTTTAATTTTTACACGAACAAGTGACCTAAGACTACACTCTTTGGTAACTTGGGGGTCAGAGGACAATCTATGCAAATCTAGGATTAAAAACAAAAAAGGATGCAAAGCTCAGAGCTTAGTCCTGATCTAGATTCATATAGATTGGGGGTCCAAAACCCAACTCCAAGAAAAAAAAGGATGCAAGGCTCAAAGCCTAGTTCTAATACGGATCTGTATGGTTTGAAGGATTAAACCACCAACTCCAAAAAAAGGATGCAAGGCTTCAAACCCAAACCTAATCTAGATCCATATGATCCAGACCTAGCATGGTCTAGGATAGCCTAATCCTTATCCATGGTTCCCCTATAATGGTCCAGGACCGTGGGAACTTAAATCTTAGGTTTTAAATTGATTAAATTTAGTCTTGTAAATGGTCCAGGCCATTAGAACCTAAACCTCGGGTTCGAGATAAGTTAATCAACTAATTTCTACCTAAGTAATATTTTTAATGGTCCATGGCGTTAAAATTAAGTCATATCTGAAAAGTCCATAACGTTCTAGGCCATTGGAACCTGAACATCAAAGTCAGAACAGATTAAATAGACAACAGTTAATAAATCCATAAAGGTCCAGGCCATTGGAACCTAAACTGTAGAGTCTGGTTAAACTAGTGAAGTTATATTTGGTAAGTCCAAGATGGTCCAGGCCATCGAGACCTGAAATTTGGTCTTAGGACAAGGTAATTATCGTCTATAATTTTACCTGATGGTCCTGGCCATTGAAACCAGGACTCCACATCTAACCCTTATTCATGCATAGTGGTAACACACTTAGTGAATTTTCGAGGAAGAGTAAAAGAATGAAGAGCCAGAATCTTTGTGCAAAGACAAAAACCAATATAATAACATTACGGACATATAAGAAATTGTCTTAGATGCATTTGCGGCCATAAAGAAATAATATGTTTACAAAAATAGAGAAAAGGAAAGAGGGAGCCCCAAACTAGAGTACAAAGGCTCAAGCCTGGGCTTCGTTTTGGTCTCAGATGTTTGGAGCTTTCTCTTCTTGCTGATCCCCAGTAAGAATAGCTGCATCCTCCTTTTCCTTGGCTTCAAACTCGACCCTCTTTGCAGCCAGATCTGGATAGAATTGGAGATTCATATCCTTATCTTGGAGCAAGGCCATGTAAACGACCTCGTCAAAAGTGGCCACCATTAATTTGTCATCATGCTTCTTCACCTTGCGAACCTCCTCGCTCTTGGAAAATTTGGGCTTGAGTCGCCTCCAAAAGCGCCTTGGTAGAAGCCTCTGAGCCGCGAGCATGGGATAGCTTCGGCTCCAGGTTTTCCACCAACTTCTTGTGTTCGACATCTCTCCAGGACAGAGCTTCCTCATGCTCCGCCTGAACCAGGGCAGCTTCCTTGGCGAGGGACTCCTTGGCAGCTTCTCACTGATTGACAACCCCCTCCAGCTCCATTTGGGGAGTCTCCAACTTCATCGCTAGCTCTGCCATCAGCTCCGCGTTCCTGTGAGCCAGCAAGGCATCCTAGAACAAAGCAGAGTTAGAAAACACAAAACGACAACGATATTAATGAAATAAGACAGACAAGTGGCTTACCGCAGTGACTTTATGATGGATGGCCTGGGAGACAAAGAGAGCTTCTTTGCTCGCCAAGTGGCGTAGCGTTTGAGTTGAAGGGTAGACATGGTAGTCCCCACCTGGGCCAGCAAGTCCTTAGCAAGCGAGGTCGTGTCCTACTCCAACTTAAGCCGAAAACCCATCTCGGCTGCCGGGCGATACATGATCTACTAAGGGGCGTTGAAGACCTCTGTACATTCGAAAAAACTCCACCTTCCGACGGAGGATCAAGGCCCGAGCTACCTCATCCCATTTATCGCACCCCTAGACTCAGGCCAGGTCACCATTTTCATCCACTCCTCTAGTGTAACGACCCAAAATTACTAATAAGGCTTAAGGGCCTTGATTAGTGTGCCGGGAGGGCATAATTGGAGGTTAAGAGAATTAATGGTAAGAAAGCGTAAAATGGGTATTGAATAAGTATGTGGGCCCTGTTTGGCTGGTAAGGCATAATGGTAACATTGGCCCGTTAGGGAATAAATGTGAATGTTTGTGATAATTGTTGAGACCACATTATTATGTGGATAGATGGATAAATATATGTGCGTGTACAGGTGTGTGCGTTTGTAATTAGCGACACGAGGCGATCCTAGGGAGCAGGTAGTGGGGAAAGTCACAACGGGGCTTAATAGTTGGCTTTGGATAAGTCAGGGATATTATAGGTATTGGGTAATTATTTAGACTATCGGGTTATGAAAATAAATATATGGAGATATATTTGAGGTTAGGATGTCTAGGTGGGAATGTTGGGGAATTTTACCATTTTGCCCTCGGGGACGTTTCCAGCACCCTGAGGCTTGGGATTGACTTAACGGGATAAAGGATAGACTTAGTTAAAACAGAAGCTAGTGGAAAGAAATATTAGACTGACTCTTACTCTCTCTCCCTCCTCTCTTTCAAGAAAACTAAGAAAAACACAAGGAAAACAGAGGAAATTTGGAGGATTTAGGCTGGGATTTCAGAGGATTTCAGTGGGGATTTAAAAGCTTAGCTCAAGGATTATCCAAGGAACATTTAATCAAAGCCAAGGTGAGAATCAAACTGTGTTTTTGAGGTTAGAAACTCTGAGTTTTCTGAGTAGTAAGATAATTGTAATTTTGATGTTTAAGGTGGAATTGAAGCTAGAAACTTGGGAACTAGCTGGGATTCTGCTTAGAAAAGGGGTTCAGCTGAAAAGGTAAACTTTAGTTTATGATTTAGAAGTTTAAATCTGAGTTTTGAATGGTTGGTTATGGTGTTTGATGTTCTTGAGTTTCAGAGATTGAAACATGGATTGCAATGAGTATTAGATTAGGTTTCCTATTGAATCATGATGTTAAAGTTGTCTTAAAAGTGTTGGGAATGATTGATATGGAAATAGGGAGCTTTGGGATGGTTTTGGTTAAGGTTTGGAGGTTGAAAATGGTGGAAATTCTGGGTTCGACGGGAAGGGCCGCGACTCTGTTCTAAAGCGCTGCGGCCCTAGCTTGCAAAGGAGCCAAGAAGGCTCGACCAAAGGCATGCGCCGCGGTGCCCAAAGCAAGGGCCGCGGTGCGTGTCCCCTTCAGGTGTGGTGTTGGCTCTATTTTTGAGAAGGGCTGCGGCTATGCTTCAAGGGTCGCAGTCCTTGGTTGCACACATGAGTTTTTGAGGGTTTTAAGCACGGGAAGGTTGTCTAGTGTGCTCGGATTGGTTTCACCACTGTGCTTGGTGGAATTCGGTTGCCCGGGAGTTAGTTTTATAACCAAAAACCTATATCCGAGTATTAATGGAATTCATTATCTTGGTTGTGACTAGGTGATAAGCTAGGGCTTGGGAATGGATCGTGCTCGGGGGTCGTCCTCTCTAATTAAAGCATTTGGATTTAAGGTAAGAAAACTGCACCTGTGTATGTGGATAGGACGGGACTAAGTGTTCCCTATATTTGAATGTATTGTTATGTGATTGTGATACACCATGTGAATATGTTGGGACTAAGCGTTCCCTATAATGGTATGAATGTCATAAGGTGGTATTATGCCACGAGGACATGTGGTAACGACCTAAGGGTGCCGAAATCCACACTTGCGCACAGGGCGCGGTTCGAACACTGGTATCCGAGGACAGCTTATTATGCATTGAGCTCGGTTTAAGCGGGCCAGAGTCAATGGGTTAAACAGAGGGTGCGGCCTAAGTCGTCGGCCCTGGATATTATGTGGTATGAGTGTATTATGTGACCGATTGTGTCTTGAATCTGAATGTATGTGCTGAATATCTGTTGTAGAATATTGTCTATGACTTAATGAGTATCTGGAGCTGGATTATTGATTATTGACCAGTGTGTTGTCTTGAATGGACCTAATGGCTTGAAAGAACTGAGTAATGCTTTGTGGTTATTGGAATATGCTCTGTGAATTGTTTAGCTGTTAATACTGTTATGATATGATATTATGTTTTCTT
This sequence comes from Humulus lupulus, assembly GCF_963169125.1. Lineage (NCBI taxonomy): Eukaryota > Viridiplantae > Streptophyta > Magnoliopsida > Rosales > Cannabaceae > Humulus > Humulus lupulus. The sequence goes on along the minus strand of NC_084795.1, from coordinate 188,171,571 downwards.
GCTGGGCTTCGGCTCACGGGTGCTACATGGTGCAGGTAAGGCAAGTTGGCCATGGGTTGGAGAGCTCTGGGGGTGAGGTGTACATTGTCAGCTGCTCGGCCACCACAGTTGAGGATTTGTACAGGAACGGGAACCTAAAACGTATGTTTTTCCATTAGAGTGGCTTGGTCAAATATTTGTAATTAAGAATTTTGTATTTACGTTATTTAAACCCTGATTTGGGATCCCAGATAATAAACGTCTATTTTCAATAAAGTTTAACCGTTTATAATCAAATTATGTTTAACCTAATCCTTTGTGTCATTAGATAGACAGTTCAAACTAAATGACTTGATTAGCAAGTCTTGCACTATTTCAAACACACAATGTAATGGTCTTGGTTATCCAGGGTGTTACATCCAGGATGATTGAATCCTCTTCCCCAGGAAGGGCCAGGTTGACGGGAAGCTCGGGAGCCTCCAGGAGATCTGGCATAACAATGAGGCTTTCACCAGAGGAATGTTCCTCGGCCAGGGTGAAATCATTTGTCTTGGCCTTCTTGGCCCGATTTGAGGACTCCGCGGCAACAGGGTCCATCTTCCTTTTACTCTTCCCACCTCCTATCGAAGGCTCTTGCTCCAAGTTAAAAACCTGGAGAGGTGAAGTTGGTCTCCCTCACTAACCTGCAGAATGGGGTACGCATGGAGCGTACACTATTCCTAGGAAATGGTACTACCACTACTCTGATAGATCTTGTCACCAGGATCTCCTTGGTAGCCCATGCAGATTAGTCCGTGCTAATGTACAAAGGACAGTTGTAAGACTTCACCACGCCTAGGCCAGCCCAATGGACCCAAATTTACAACCCTTAATTATGCTACATTTCTTGTATTGTGGCTCCGTTAGTGAGCAATTGTAATTATATCCTTATTGAGCCCAGATTAGTCTGACCCAAGTGGCATGAATGCCTATAAATAGGATCAGTCGTGCAATGTAGCGAGGATCCCTGATTTTCTCTTGTAAGTTAAACGCTGCTGAACTTAAAGAAAACCTCCATTGTCAAAACTTTCTAAAGCCTAATACTAGTGACTCGTGGACTAAGGCTCATAAATGCCCCAACAATGTAAAAACTGTGATCTTATTTATTTCCTAGCCTTTCTTTCTAGCTCTTATCTTTCAATATATTCATAGTTTCTGAAAAACTCGGTAAACAGGACCAAATACCTGACTCGGAGTGAGGCAAGGGCTATTTTGGGCATTTAGTTCATTATTGGAATATCGTGTAATGGGAATAAATATTTGAGGATATGCTCAGAGTTAGTGAGATTAGGAGGGAATTTAGGTGATTTTCACCATTTTACCCTCGATGACGTTTTTGGGGTACCCCTAGCCTCAAGATTTACATAGAGTTACTTGAACTATAAGTAACCTCACAAAAACACAAACACTCAGCAAAAACTTTTCCTCTCGTTACTCTCTCTCTCTCTCTCTCTCTCGTTCATACTCTCCCTCTCTTATTCCTTAGGAATTTCTTGCGATCTAAGAGAAATCGAAGCTAGCTTAGGCTTGGGATTGTGTGGGGAAATGCTTACATTATTTTGGGTAGTTGAGGTATCAATTTCTAGTCTTAATCCTATGTGTTTTCTCTGGTTTTAGCTAAGTTTTAGAGTTTTGAAAACTCAATTCTGAATTTGGAGATTTGGTGAGGTTTTGCCAAGTTGAAGCTTGGGTTTTGTTGGTATTAAAGTACTGAGTTGATTGGGAACTTTGTTTTTGAGATTTGGCTATCTTCGGATAGGTTCTTGGTGAGATTTGGCTTGAAGAAACTAGGGAAAAAACTGGGTTTTCATGTCGAGTCGCGACCTTGTTCTTGGGGCACCGCGACTCTCATGAACGATAAGAGAAGGAGGTGCTGAACCTCCATTTGAGTCACGACACTTGTAGGGGCACGCCGTAACATGTGTGGTCTAGAGGAGAGCTCTTGGGCTTTCTGACTTGAGGCGAGGCGTGACTCTTTGGCCTTGGGCCGCGGCGCTTAAAAGGATCAAACCAAAGGGCTCGGGATCATTTCTACTACCCGGCTTAGTAAAATTCAATGTCCCAGAGGCTAGGACTCAGTCTAGAAGCCTTTATTCGCTCGTTATTGAAAATATTCTATATTATTATTGTGACTAGGTTATAGCCAGGGGCTCAGAACTGGGATCGTGCTCGAGGGTCATTCTTATTATACATTGCACTCAAATCTGAGGTAAGAAAACTGCACCCAGTACGTGTTAAATGTGATAATTTGCGTGGTTAGGGCTCGACCTCGTTAATGAACATGGTCATTACTATTTTTGTATTTAATTGGCTGAGATGTATGATTAATATGTTTGCATAGTCGTATTATCTGAAGTATGCTTATCAGTAACTTGTTATCTGTTTATCTGGTTGTTTAATGTGATTATCAAAAGGGCTCGGGTCCTTGAGAATGAACATGATTATGATTATGTCTGTGATTAATTGATTAAGCACACATGAATGCTTTGTTTTGGGATAACTGTTAAAATATGTATGCTTGTTTGCATTATCTGATTAAAAATCCTTGGCTCATTAGTCAAGGGTGGCAATAACGTGTTGAGCACTTGTCGATATGGTTAGGCCTAATCAGGAGTGCATTATACGCTGTTCCAGCTCTAAGGCTGGTTATACAAAGGATAGGGCACGGACCCCTGGGGTGACTCATTAGTCTCATATCCTAGGGTGTTGGGCCCTAGTATGGCTTATCAACCATTTATTTAGGGAAGCGGGCCCTCGTTATGACATGGTAGCCATTTATTTGTAATTGTAGGCATGCATGAGTAGGTTATTACTGCTGGGAATGCTAGATATGCATCTGGAATATGTGTTTACTGTTCATGGATATGTTTAAGTTTTCTTGCCAAGCCTCGACTCATGCTTGCTATGTGGTGCAGGTAAAGGGAAAGGGAAGCTGGATCAGCCACGAGTTTAAGTGCGTTGGTGGCGGCATGTACATATGCAGCTGTTCGACCACCATGGCTGGGGTTATCTTGGAGGAACTAGGGTTGTATCCCTTATTTTGCCTCTTAGGTCGGCTGGTTGTAATTTTTTAACTGTAGTAGACCTTTTAAACTTCTATTTATGTTATTTTGGGATCCTATGTATGAACACAAATAATTTTAATGAAAATTCAACATTTTCTTTTGACCAAAAATTTAACCCTAACCCTTGTCATTGACCTTAGTTACACGTTTATAACCAAGTGACTTGATTAGCAAGTCTGGCACTATTTAAACTACACATTGTAGCAGTCCTGGATTAGGAGGAAATTACAACTTGGTATCAGAGTTGCCAAGGTTTAAGGGTTCTTGAAGACTGGTAGAGCATGTACACTCGCCACGAAAGACAAGCTTGGCTCAGGGTTTGGAAACTACTTATGTGATTAAGTTCTGAACTATTTAAATAAATGTATACGCCTTATTTGCATGCCTTATTAGGGAGCATGAGATATTATGATAGGGCCTGGCCCTTGACTGTTGCATGAATAATAAACATATGCTTATTAGCATTGTCATATGGACAGGTAGGTCAGGACACGCTCATTAGCGTTGTTATAGATACATGTATGTTAGGTAGTGCTTATTATCATTATGATTGATTATAAATGTTAATGAAACATTTATTAGCACAGTTAATTGCATATAGACCAAGCAATGCTTATTAACACTGTTAATACTGATAAGGATTAAAGAACATGCTAATTAGCATTGCATTTGTTCTTTGTTCGGTCTTGGACCGCCAGGTGGCAAGAGGTATAGTTATTACTTACCTAACGACCGAATTGATCACTGCAGTGTGAGACAATTATTAGTATGCTTTCTCGAAAGTCAGAGAGGTTGGCTGCCCAAGAAATACAGGCCAGGGAAGAGAATTACTAGGGCCAGGCCCCATTGCCATCTCCTATTAACTGGCAACTGGTGCTTGCTGATATGCAAGCTAGGTTATAGAGGCAAGAAGATGAGATTTGCCTCTTGAGACAGCAACAGGTTCCAGCATGGAACCTACAGCCCACAGTACCGAAACTGATACAACCATCGGTACTAGCGGTAGAACAGCCCCAGGCAGTGGGAAATAGATGGGAACCCCTATATGAGAGGTTCAGGAAACAACACCCTTCGATTTTTTAGGGCAGTTCAGACCCACTGAAGGCTGAGCAGTGGATGATAATGATAACCACCATCATGAATTTTATGAGGGTGGGCGATGATGAGAGAGTGGCCTGTGCCATTTATATGTTTCGATAGGATGCCCAAATATGGTGGGAGGTGGTATCCCATATCAAGAATGTAAATATTATGGAATGGGAAGAATTCAAAACTCTATTAAATGAGAAATACTACAATGACGTAGTTAGACCTGGGAAGGCTGAAAAGTTCAATAAGTTACTTCAGAGCAACATGTTAGTGAACGATTATGCCTTAAAGTTTGACAGATTGACAAAGTATGCTGGGGATCTAGTGTTGGGGTTTTATGCCCTAATTAAAACCCAAATTTTTTGTAATCTCATTTTATTATCAATAAAAGAATAGAAATCATTTTTTGACTTGGTCAATCACTTTGCTCACATGTTTTATTTTCATGATTATTTGTTTAATATAAACTTCTATTAAATCCTGAGCATATAACTAATCTTATTTATAGTGACGTAATCACAGTGGAATATAAATATGATTATATGTTCAAAATAAGTTAGTCCTAGGATTAGTCAGTGCACCGGATTTACACTGACTTTCCAATCTACGATATGATCTACTTACACATTACAGTGTTATGTTCTTTCCAGAACATTAGCAAAGTAGATAAGATCGGATGTATTTGTTACATCGGACAGGACTGATATTGACAGTTGATAAGATAAGTAAACATACCGTTATTATCTATTCTAGTCATATCATGTAGTTGACCATAGGTCAATTCAATCTCAATTCTGAGTGGTTAGTATTCTAACTGATTGTATTATTTGAGTTCTTTGACTTGTTCGTTACCAGCTTACCCTACGGACTAGCCCATACTTACATCTTGGGAACTCTGTAGTATAATTGAGTGGGAGTGTTAATCATAGATATGAACATCTATAGCTTCTGATGAAGAAGTGAAACGATGGTTTCCTTTTAGCTTGGTTCAAGGTGATAAATGATAGAGATCTCATTTCAGTAATTAAATTAGTTTACTGAAATATCATTTACAAGGAACTAAGTGTTTTAAGGATACAATACAATGAGGGGTAAAACGGTATTTTAGTCCTATCTCATTGTAGACCGTCTATAGAGGATTGAGTGACAATTATGGTTGTAACAATGGATAATTAATAGCGTATCTATATTTGTTATAGAGCGTTCTATGAATTCAAGAGTGCAATTCCGAGTCTATAGTGGAGTCACGAGGAATTAATAAGTTAGTAAATTTATTTGTTAGATTTATGATAACTTATTTGTAACGACCCAAATTCGCTGTTAAGGCTTAAGGGCCTTGAGTAGTGTGCCTGGAGGGCATAATGGGATTCTGTGTATGACTTTAATGAGTTTAATGCATGATTATGATTTAATGCACGTTTTATGACTATTTGATTATCTGTGATGCATGACTATGTGAATTAGTATGCATGTAGACCTGATTGTCTTAAAAGAGCATAATTGTAATCTGGCCATTTTGGGCATGTTTTGTGTTGATATCGGTGATCCATGACTCGAGACGATCCTAGAGTGAGCAGGTTAGCGGAAAAGTCAAAGCGGGAATCTATACCCGGCTCGGGTTAAGCCTGGGGAGTTTAAATGAGAATTTGGGAATATATTGAGGTTAATCTTGATGAGGAGGAATGTATATTTGATGATTTATCAGGTATTGGGTAGCAAGCGGGAATTATTAGGAACACTTGAGGAATTAGTGGGAATTTGGGTAATATGACTAAAATGCCCCTTTATGGACATAAAGGTTTAGAATTAGTAAGGGAGGGCATTTTGGTCTTTAGGCTTGTAAGAGATGAATTAAAGGAGGGCTTTTTACTTAGTGGATTTTGTAGAAAAAGGAGTTATAGGCTGTAAAGAAAGAAGAAGGGAAAAAGAAAGAGAAAAGCTGAAGGGGTTTGTCCAAGATCGGTTTGTGGCTCTCCCAACCAAATTCCTTCATTTTTCTTGGTGTCAAGCTCAGTGGAGAGCTAGGGTAGGCTGAGCATCAAGGATCCTAAGCTAGGCTTGAGGATTGGCAAGGGGTTAGCAAGATCACATCAGAAATTGAGGTAAGTTCTTGGGGATTTTCTGTTTTAGGGCTTGAGGATTGGCAAGGTCGTGTAGGTGCAAGCCAAGGAGGTCTAGGGTTCAATTCAAGGTTGAAATTCCACCCACGGTATGATTTCTAAGACTTTATCCTTGATTGTTTGAGTGAATTTCTGGTTTTTGGGTTCATTGTGTTAGATTTTGAGTTTTGGGTTGCTTGAGCTTGGGATTGAGTTCACGGGATGCTTGGGATGAATGTGAGGTGTGGTTATGTGTGTTTTTGGGCTTGGAAAAGGTTTGGGCAAGTTTGGAGTTGAAATGGGAGAAGAAAATCGCAAGATGCGATTTTTGGTTTTGGTCTGGCTGCAACTAGCGGTACAGCGCTAGTCAGGGGGCGCTGTAGCGCTAGCCCCTGTTTCTGATGGGGTGGTTCTGCTTGTAGCGCTACAGCGTCCTCTTTAGAGCGCTATAGCGCTGCACTGTTCACAGAGGGGATTTTTGGGATTTTGTGAAGGGATTTTGACCTAGGGTTCGGGGCTCGATTCCGCCACTTTGTTTTGGGGATCTTGGACTCCCCGGGGGCTCGGGATTGGTCCCGAGGCTAGGTTTTGGACTCGAGGTTTGGTAATGACTTTGACTTGTGGATTTTTCTTAGGTAAGCGCTAGGGCTCGGGTAGGATCGTGCTCAAGGAGTCAGGTGATCAAGGCTACCGAATCTAAAGGTAAGAAAACCGTAACACCCGAGAATAGGGCATGGGCCCACTGTGTGATTGCAGGGCATGGCCCTAGATTGTATTGTGTGCAAATGTGTAATCTTAGATGAACTATTGTATGTTTGAATGGTTATTTCAGAATGTATTATATGTGTGATTATAATGGAATGAACGGCTAAGGCCGAGAGCGGCGTAGGCCGGGTACGGCAGTGGGGCCGGAAGTAACGCTCAGCACATGGGATGCTATAGCCAGGGTGGGACCCAAGGGATACATGAGTTATCCTATGGTGAGGACCGAGACCCGAAGCTTTGGTAAGGCCTCTGGGGCGGCATGGCCGTGCTTGTTTAATCTGATGGTTTTCCTATTTATCAGTGAATTATGCCAGCTATATTATTTGCATATGTTATGTACTATTTGGGTTTTCTTGCTGGGCTTCGGCTCACGGGTGCTCTGTGTGGCAGGTAAAAGCAAGGAGTCAGTCAACCGGCCATGAGTATGGAGAGCGTGGGGGCGGCGCGTACATGTTCGGCCTGCCCGACTGCTTTGGTTGGGGGCATTTTGTATATGGCTGTATTAAACCATTCTTTTGATAGTTGATCAAGTGTAAATCTATTTTTGAGTTGTAAATATTTTGTAAACCTTATTTTGGGATCCCAGATGTTTTATACTAAACGTTTTCAATGAAACTAAACATTTTCAAAGAGTACAGCCTTAAACTCTAGTTTATTCACACTTTTGGTTTTAGAAACCACTTAGAGTCAGTCAAAAGCACGATTTCTAATTTAAACTCACTAAGTAACGGATCTATGGCAGTAGGGCGTTACAACTTGGTATCAGAGCGAGCCAAGGTTTATTGGTTCTGGAGATTGACCGAACATGTACGCACGCTGCCATTGAAAAGCTCGACTCAGGGTTGATTGGTATGGTCGATTGATATATTCATGAATATGTGTTTAATGCTTTGTGTGCCTGCCTAGATTGTTATGAGCATGATGATTGAAATAACATATGCATGATGCCAGGGCAAGGCCCGTTGTATGTTGTATGATATTTGTATGTCATTTTGGTCGATTGATCATGGTCGTTGTTGAGATTGAGAGGTGGAAATTGGACCTTGTTATCATGCCTGATGAGCGGTATCACTGATTGCAGGCATTTAGTTGTAATGCCTCGCCAATCATCGAGACTCCGCGGCATTCAGGCCGAGGATGACAACCAGGGGCAGGACCCTCCACCTGCTCCTCAGAACTGGCAGCAGATTTTAGCCGAGATGGAGGCTAGGTTGAAGAAAATAGAGGAAGAGCTTAGTCAGTTGGGGCAAACAGCTCCTCCACCAGCCACTGGGATACCACCACGGCAGAGTGTGGTACCAGCTCCGGTTCAACCTGTGACTGAGAACAGTTTGGAACCTCTGTACGAAAGATTTAGAAAACAGCAACCTCCTACCTTTGAGGGCGGAGCGGACCCACTGCAGGCTGAGCAGTGGATGAGTACGATGTCTGTGATCCTGGACTTCATGAGGGTTGAAGGAAGGGATAGGGTTGATTGTGCCAGCTATATGCTTAGAAATGATGCACGAATATGGTGGGATGTAGTAAGGCAACGAAGGGATACTACAACTATGACTTGGGAGGAATTCAAGAGCATTTTTAACGAGAAATACTACAGCGTAGCCGTTCGAACTGCGAAGGCGGATGAGTTCAACAACCTGACTCAGTGCAGGTTATCCGTCACCGAGTACGCCCTGGTATTCGACAGATTGGCGAAGTTTGCGCCAGAGCTAGTGCCGACTGATGCGGCCAGAAGGGACAGGTTATACGGGGATTGAATGTAATGATCGCCCGTGACGTGAGTATTACAATGACTCCAGAGACTACCTATGCGCAAGTGGTAGACAAAGCCCTCACTGCTGAGAGGGCTGAGGATCAGATCTGGAAGGATAGCGCTGCTAGGCGTGATACCAGGAGAGTAGTGCCTTCTTCTTCTGGGCCTAGTCGGGGCAGCGGCCCCAGTGAGCAGAAGAGAAGAGTACCAGACTCATTTGCTCCTTATGGTTCTGACAGGAGGGTTCGCGGTTCTGTGGGTGGCCGCCAGGGCAGAAATGACAGCTGGAGAAGCCTTCCGATGTGTCCTCGATGCAGACGACGGCATCAGGGCGAGTGCCGGACCAGGGCATGCTTTGTCTGTGGGAGCACCAGTCACTTGAAGAAAGATTGCCTGCAGGCTAAGAAGGAGGAGCCAAGGCAGGGAGACAGCCTCGCTCCTGCTAGGGTTTTCACCATGACTCAGACTGAGGCAGAGGCCAGTCCCTCAGTGGTCACAGGCCAAATTTTTAGCGCTGGATCCTCGTTTACTGCATTGATTGATTCTGGTGCTACGCACTCATTTGTTTCTGCTAGGGTGATTGATCAACTTTTTAGACCTAGTATTTTGTATGCTAGGGGTTTTCAGACTATATTGCCTACAGGAGAACTGGTAGTCTCTAGGAGGTGGGTTAGAGCATTACCAGTAGTAGTAGACGGTAGAGAATTGTTTGTTGACCTGATTGAATTAGATATGGACGATTTTAATATAATACTAGGGATGGATTGGTTGACGCGGTATGGAGCAACAATTGATTGTAGGCGACGAATGGTGACCTTTGAACCGGAGGGCGAGGCACCCTTTGTGTTCGTGGGAACGGTGAATGGACCGCAGGTGCCTATGATCTCAGCACTAAAGGCTAGAGACCTGATGCAGGAGGGTTGCATAGGATTCCTAGCGAGTATAGTAGATTCCTCCAAGGTGGTGGTAGTGGGACCGAATGAAACCAGAGTGGTCTGTGAGTTTCCAGACTTGTTTCCAGCAGATCTGTCGGGATTGCCGCCACAGCGGGAGATTGAGTTCGTCATAGAGTTGGCTCCGGGAGCAGAGCCAGTATCCAAGGCACCTTAAAGAATGGCTCCGGTAGAATTAAAGGAATTGAAGATTCAGCTGCAGGAACTACTGGATTTGGGGTTTGTCAGACCGAGTTTCTCGCCATGGGGTGCTCTAGTATTATTTGTTAAGAAAAAGGATGGATCGCTCAGGATGTGCATTGATTACAGGGAGTTGAATAAGTTGACCATCAAGAACAAGTATCCATTGCCTAGGATCGACGATTTATTTGATCAGCTTCAAGGGAGTACAGTGTTTTCAAAGATTGATCTCCGATCAGGCGACTATCAGTTGAGGATCAAAGAAGAGGACATACCAAAGACTGCTTTTCGGACACAGTATGGGCATTATGAATTTCTGGTTATGTCCTTTGGATTAACCAATGCCCCAGCGGCATTTATGGATTTCATGAACAAAATTTTCAAGGACTATTTGGATAAGTTTGTGATTGTATTTATTGATGATAGCCTAGTATACTCCCAGTCAGAGACAGAGCATGAGCATCATTTGCGCCTGGTGTTGCAGCGGTTAAGAGAGCATAAGCTATATGCTAAGTTTAGCAAATGCGAGTTCTGGTTATCGCAAGTTTCATTTCTAGGCCATATTATCAGTAAGGATGGGTTACTGGTCGACCCAAGCAAGACGGAAGCAGTAAGAGATTGGCCTAGACCCAGCAATGTTCCTGAAGTTAGAAGTTTCCTTGGACTAGCAGGTTACTACCGGCGGTTTGTAGAGGGGTTCTCCAGGATTGCTACTCCATTGACAGAATTGACAAGGAAGAAGACCAAGTATGTGTGGACAGATCGATGTGAGAATAGCTTTAAAGATTTGAAGCGGCGGTTGATTACTGCACCAGTGCTGAGCCTGCCAACAGATGATGAGAAGTTTGTGGTTTACTGTGACGCTTCTAGACAGGGTCTGGGATGCGTGTTGATGCAGGCTGGGAAAGTGATAGCGTATGCATCAAGGAAATTAAAGGAGTACGAGCAGAGATATCCCACGCATGACCTGGAGTTAGCTGCTGTGGTATTCGCACTTAAGGTTTGGAGACACTATCTGTATGGAGAGAGATGCGAGATATACACTGATCACAAAAGTTTAAAGTATTTCTTTACCCAGAAGGACTTGAATATGCGCCAGAGACGGTGGCTAGAGTTGGTAAAGGATTACGATTGTGATATCCTATACCATCCTGGGAAGGGTAATGTAGTGGCTGATGCATTGAACCGGAGGGGCCCAGGACAGCTGTATAGTTCGAGGCAGATATCCGACAGACTAGCAGGAGAGATGACTAGAGCAGGTATAGAGCTAGTGGTCGGTAGATTAGCCAACATTACTCTTCAGTCAACGCTCCTCGAGAGGATTAAGGAAGCACAGGGAAGGGACCCCCAATTAGCTGAATGTAGAGAGAATGTCCTAACTGGAGCAGCTAAGGACTTCTCTATTTCTGAGATGGGTTTGTTGAAGTACAAAGGACGGATTTGTGTTCCGATTGATCCAGACATTCGGCGAGAGATTCTGGACGAGTCTCATACCACTCCCTACTCTTTGCACCCAGGTTCTACGAAGATGTACCATGATTTGAAGGTTTTGAATTGGTGGTCAGGCATGAAGAGGGACGTGGTGGACTATGTGGCCAGATGCTTAACCTGTCAGCAGATTAAGGCTGAACATCAGAGGCCAGCAGGATTATTACAGCCTCTAGGAATTCCCGAGTGGAAATGGTAAGATATTGCCATGGACTTTGTGGTTGGATTGCCGAAGACCCTGGGTCAGCATGACTCAGTGTGGGTGATTGTGGACAGGTATACTAAGTCCGCCCACTTCTTACCTGTGAAGACAACTTATACTGTGGAACAGTATGCAGAGCTGTATGTGAAGGAGATTGTTCGACTTCATGGGACTCCGAGGTCGATAGTATCCGACAGAGACCCCACTTTCACTTCCAAGATTTGGAAGAGCCTACAGAAGGCAATGGGCACGCAGCTTCAGTTTAGTACCGCTTATCATCCTCGGACGGATGGACAGTCTGAGAGGACAATTCAGATACTGGAAGACATGTTACGAGCTTGTGTGTTGGATTTTGAGGGATCTTGGAGTAGGTATCTCCCTCTGATTGAGTTCTCGTACAATAATAGTTATCAGGCGACTATCGGAGTGGCTACGTATGAGATGCTGTATGGAAGAAAGTGCAGATCACCGATTCACTGGGAGGAGGTAGGGGAGAGAAGGTATTTAGGTCCTGAGATGGTTCAGAGGACCAATGAGGCACTTGAGAAAATTAGAGCTCGTATGCTCGCCTCCCAGAGTCGCCAGAAGAGTTATTCAGATCAGAAACACAGGAGCATGGAATTTCAGGTTGGTAATCATGTATTCCTCAGGGTTTCACCCCTGAGAGGAGTAAAACGATTCGGCGTTCAGGGCAAGTTGAGTCCCAGGTTTGTTGGCCCCTTTGAGGTTCTGGAACGAGTTGGAGA